>NC_139242.1:35974972-36638375 GCF_977018435.1 Lepisma saccharinum | reverse complement strand
GAACACATATAACTGGGGAAGGAAAAAAGATGTTCAGGCAGTGGCGTGCCCAAGAGGCATAATATCCCCCCTCCTTTGGTCCAGTATTAATAAAAAAAACGCCAAAGGCAGGAAAAGATGGCAAAATTAGGGGTGACTACTAAAAAAAGTATACGTAACCCCCCCTTTTTAAAGAAACCTGAGCACGCCACTGTAGTTCACGTGAACAATAATGTCAATCATTAACTGGGTAACTAGTAATAGTAGACTGGTAAATTTGCCTGGAAGGACGATAGAGCCCCCTATTCAAAATAATTACCCCATACATGCATAACATATCATTTGCAAATATGATAAATTTTCAGCTCGAAATGAAAGATCCAAGTTATAAGTAATATCAGATCCCCCAGTCAATAATCCAATCCTAAGACTTTGTTTCGAAGCATCTTAGCCTTTTTTAAGAAGAAAGGGGAAGATAGAACGGGGGAGATTTTTTTAAGCAATCCACTCGAGTCCCTAAGTCATACATAAAATATTTCCAACTGTATTCCCCTTATCTCTCTCAATTTGATATGGCGAGAGGATATGTATTGTTCAGTTGCATGTTTCTGCCACTATGTGGCGGGCCTGTGCTCTGCGTGAGACGGCCCGTGGCGCCGGGTAATGGATTATCTTCAACCAAGTGGGGAGTTGACCCCCATTCAACGCGTCCTCAAAACGAACCGAGGGGGAGGCAGGAGGGGGGTTGGAAGGGGAATCGAGAAGCTTGGGATCTGGGCAACCCAAGCGGAGCCACGATTCGGATGGGACGGCTCGGAGAAACATTTTCGCGCCCCCCCCCCCCCCCCATCTTCCCGACGCGATCGAGAATCTGGAAGAAGTATTTATTAGCTTTTACTTCCAAAGGGAAACGAAGGGGAAGTGCAACGAAATTGCAACTAAGTGTTTCTTTTCTTTTCCCCATCGCATCTTTAAATAGCGTGCAAATACTTTCGGTTTGGGATGTTAGAGTACTTCACCCTAATTTAGAGGGAACGGATTTATATGTAGTAAAAATGAGCTAAACATGTAAATACATATTTTGTTATTTTCACCAAAATATGGAGTTAAATATGGACTTAAAATTGTAAGAAAGAAATCTTTTTAACACTAGAACGGCGAAGGATCTGATACTCCCTACAACAGCGGAAAGGGGTAATTTTGACTCCTCATAAGAAATGAATTTAAAAATTCTTATTATTTTAGAATGGAAACATATTTTAAATTTATATTATTTTCTGTACTTTATGTATTATAATCAAGATGTTTAGGTGATTTGTGATACATTTTGCTTACAAATAAAAATTATAATAATCGACAACTGAACACTCCAGAATGCGCAACATTTCACCAAGGGAAACTGCTACTTGATACGACATGTTTGGATATGTCCTTCCCGGTCCAAGAACACTACCTACCTGACAACATGTAAACTGTGACAAGTGGGAACATGCTAAAGACAGGTTGACACCGGAACCTGAACCTAACACTGATATTGCATCACACATTATTGAAACATTACAGAGGTCAAATTGACCCCTCCTGCTGTTACGAAATTTTACAGAGAGAAATTTTATTTTCCAGATTTCAATATACCATCTTAAAAAGAACAAAGAATTATGAAAAGTCACAAAATTTCGAGGAAAAAATCAGAAAAACTGGATAGTTATTTGAGAAACCGTGAAGGTAGGGGCCATTTTTACCCCTCCAGCCGTTCTAGTGTTAATAATATCAGACACTACACGATCTACATAACGTAAAGTACGCTTACATTTACAATAATTGTAAAACAACACAAAATGTGTTTTCATTTTCAGTTTCGAAAACAATTAATAACAAAATTTTGTTGCAAGGGTTCGAACATGAATTTCCTTCTGTTGTCTCTTAAGATAGATTTATATTGACTAAAACTGCGTTCAGTATCGCAAAAACTAATGGGAGTGTATTTCAAATTTGTCATTTATTCGCAAGAAATCCACCCAACTCTTTCGGTCACACGGGGACATGTAGTTATTGCGCGAATATGGAGTAGGTATATGTTGAGAAATGTTCTGAAATATGTACAAGATGAGCCAAAACCTAATATGTGTACAAATATGGAAAACAAAACTGAATTTTTCGAGTCTACATGCCATGATGCGCAAAGATAATACAACATATTTAAGCTTTATACATACATATGTATTTACATATAAATCCGTTCCCTGCTAATATATAGTCAAAAAGTTATCACTAGGGAGTGGATTTTTAGGTGCTAAAAAACTGAAAAACATTAAATTTTTATGTTCTAAAAACTAAGGAAATATGTGGCTAAAAGTCAAATTAAATATTTTAAAATTAAAACAGAATTTCTAATCAATTTATGTAATCTACGAGTACCCACACGCCCAACACACAACATTTCTTTCACAATCCAACTACAAAGCTCTTCCTTCTACAACGGTCTCTTTTCTATAGGCTTCCCCGTTTATACAATAACCTGCCTCCAAATATTGACATTTTTCTTGTCACAACACAGATTCCGACAATCGTTAAGAATGTATATGCAATTTCATTTTTTTCCGTGTCATCTTTTATGATTTTGTTTTAGTGTCGTTGTTGTCATGCTGCTATAGTTTCAGTACTAAACGGTCATTTAGTTCTATATCTGAAGCTTTAAGTAAATAAATAAACAAATAAATTAAATTACTCGTGGTTTATAGAGGTCTACATCTAAGCTTACATGTTTCATTTTGCAAATACGTACTAATAGCGACTGTGTACCTATTTGATCTATTATTATTAGTATTGAAAATATATTTGGGAGGAGTACACCCCCTCCGGCGCCGTCTACATCAGGTGCCCGAACATTTGTTTAAATAGGTGACAAAGAAATGGTTGGTCAACAGCACCATTTCTTTGGTAATCCTCACCAAATTTGTTTAGAAATAAGCAAACAACTTAGTGAAAATCACCAAATTTAGAAAAGGTTATCTTGTATTTTTTTTGTTTATGAATACCAAATAGCTCGGTGGTTCGGAACCCACTTTAAACTGTAGATTCAGTCTCGATTAGCCTATCTGTTCATAAAGTGGACCAAATAACATCAAATTAAAACCAGAAAGCTCAACCAAACATTTTTGTTCAATCGAAGTATTCATTTTATTTCTGTGTATTGTAATCAATCATACCTTATGTAACGAAATGCAGCTTGGAATGCAAGTTAAAGCGCCATGTAATGCACAACAAAACATTGCGGGTAAACTTAGGAACTCGTTGATTCAGCTGAAAGCGAAGGCACGATTTCCATACGAACGAAGCAACATCAGCATAACAAACTACGCAATGCATTCGAGGTGTGAAACGCTGACAGTGCATAATTACGCACGTTGGCGCTGAAGCTCGTGGAGAAGCTCTTTAAATTTCCTTTAATTAAGGCTGTGGGGCTCGAGCCCAATTTGCCTATTATATTTTATTTTAGAAATGAAGTCCCTGCGCTTATCATTATACACTTAAAGAATTATCATACCTCAATTATTGACTGTCATCAAAATATTTCATAACAATTTGTTACATATCCAAAATGATGCTTATCAACGCCTTACGAATCCATGGTCACATCGTTATTAGGAATTTTTTGAATTTGAATTTTTGTTTAAAGTCCACTTTTATGCACAAATAGGCTAATCGGAGACTGGACCTACCGTTTACAGTGGGGTCCGAACCACTATGTGCCTCCACCGGGTATCGAACCCAGGACCCCTTCATCGTTATTAGGAAAGTGAGGGAGAAAGAAGAAGAATATATCGGGCAAAAAATGTCAGTTGATCTGATAAGTGAAACGTTAAGTAAAGTGGGATGTGTTTACATTATCCATAACTTTGACACTTTAAAATATTAAATTAAGTGGAAGCATAAGGATCAAGACCAGAAAGCCTAGAATTTGCAGTGAAAAACCTGCGAACTAGGGAAGAGAACAATGAATGAATGGATAATTATTGCTCGGATGACCACGGCTGATTTTTACGAACTGCTGAAAGACCTTTACGAAGTTTTCAACATGGCCATCCCTTCCTTGAGTAACGGAAGCTGATGGCTCACCGCAGCGTGGGTTGCCTTTCAACTTTCCTCCCACGCGATGAATCCGTGTTTCAAACTGCGGTTGGCGATGATGCAGCTTGGTCTCAAACCTCTGAGGAGATGTTCCTGAGCCTATGCTATTTTCGACAAAGCTATGTGAGGATAGTTCTGTTCCAAAATTTGCAATAAAAACTTGTACAAATTTATCAGAATCTAGCATGAGGACTTCTCAACGTTTGCAACTATTGCAAATAGCGCTTCGAGTATTAAGTCGCGCGTGAGTTAATTTCCCTGCGATTTTAAAAAAAAATCAACCAATAGTTATTTTTCAACGGCTGACTTCAAAAATCATCCTTTGCCGACCTCCCTGGCGGAGTGGTTAACACAGCGTGCTACGATGTCAGGGGTCCCAGTTAGAATCCCGGCTTAGGCATGGATGTTCTTTATGAGTGTTCCATCATCAATTTCATCATATTATCCTCATTGTCGCGATTCGCCAGAAGTGGCAGAAAAGCGACGTAAAATAACCTAATTCAATCAATCTTTACAAGTGTTCCTCATCAATGGCATCATATTATCACCGCGATTAGCTAAAAGTGGCAGAAAACGAAGTTCATAATCTAGCTTCGTGTCAAAAATTTTACAAACAATCTAATTTTAGAGTTTCAAGCAATCTAATAACACTACTGCCCGTAAATTCTCATTACAATAGTTGAGAATGGCTATTCAGCATGAATGAACGCCTCGCGATTAGTGGGCCACTAGATCGAACATAAGTGTAAATATGCCAAAAATGTGAATGGAGTTCCAACGTAGAAAGAGGGGGGAAAATATCAGCGAAAATAACAAAAAAAAAAGAAAGAAGAAAGTTTGAACTATTTTTCGGGACTCGTCTGTTTCTCACTCTCGGGGGATCGATATCCATCCCATTAAGCTTCATGCTGTTTGTGAGGACCAAGCCGCCCCCGCGTCTCACAGAAGACTTGGCAGACTATCTGCCGCTTGGCGGGTAAAGAGACAGCGAAGGAAGGATCGACTGACTTCCCACTCCAAAGTTAACCGAACCATTACCCCGTGTCGCGCGGCCTGATTGCATATTCATTGATGTCGCCTTCCCCTTCTACTTCACTCATCATTCTTCCTCCTATTTCCTCACTGTACAAATCGACCCACGCGCGCGCTCACTTGCGAGAAAATTTCGCAACACGAAGATAGAAAGAATAAGTAAATGCAAATCTCAGCGTTTATGAATATTATAACGTTACAAGCGGTGACTAGGGAACGCTCCACTTGCGTCCTGTGTACCATTATGGGGCGTGTTGGTCCAGTCGATAGGGCATCTGACTGCCGCGCGCAAGAGCCAGGTTCGATTTTCAGTGGGGAATTTTCCCGACCATGTCTCTGCATATGGCAACTGTGGGACTCACTCAGCCTCTAACCACCGACCTCCGTGGCGGAGTGGTTAGCACAGCGCGTTACGACTCCAGGCGTCCTCGAATTCCGGCTTGGACATAGATGTTATTTGTCAGTAACCCTTCATCAATTTCATCATATCATCACTCATTTGTATCGCAACGATTAGCCAAAAGTGTCAGAAAAGCGACGTTACATAGTAAAAATCAATCAATCATCAACCAGCCTCTAACCTAGAGGAGCATGATAAAAAGTAATCAAGCATATGAAGTACAGTATACTCGCGATTAACCGAATCCCGATTAACCGAGGCTCCGGGTTAACCGAGGGAGTAGTTGGAAAACAACGCGCTTCATAACGCACCCCCCTGTTTGTTTATGGAGTCAAGTCACCGTCCGCGCTGCACGTGTTCGTTACATTGTCTGTGTATCCGATTGTTACGGTGGTGTTTATGTCTCTGTAGGCCTATTCTAAGCGGAAAAAGTAATCTTCTCATTTATGTTGTACTGGTAATAAATAATTACTATACAGTTTTAAGTGTTGTTTCGTCATTTACGACCTATTAGCACATTATCTCCGTATTATCCGAGTTTTTCCGTATCCCAGGTAATCTCGGTCTCAATTACCTCTGATAATCGCGAGTCTACTGTAGTACTATCGGTCAGCATTCTGGAATACGTGTTTACCAATTTCGCTTTTAAGTGGTAACCAACAGAGAAACCTTGAAAGCACTGCTACTGTCGGGACATCTAGGCTCAGCTGAATGGCTGAGCTGTAGAATGCACGAATACACGCGCTCGCACACACAAACACACGAAGCATTAATAACTGTATATGCACGACTGATTGATTTAGTTTATTTTAGTTCGCGTTTTGTGCCTCTTGGCTAATTTGCGAAGATGGGGATGAGTGATGAAATTGATGAATGGACATTCACAAACAACCAAGCCCGAGCGGGATTCGAACCCGGGACCCTTGGCGTCGCAGTGCGATGTGCTAAACTCTCGGACACAGGGTCCGGCTGTATATGCACAATTATATGTATAGATAGATAATTGATGTCATGTCGAAACTTCGTACCTGCTGCATATTATAGCTCTATTCAGTTCTTACGGCGGGCGCTCTAGAAGCTGGCAGGGTAAGTGGGGAGCGGGGAAGCGACCAATCCTGCACGATACGAAACGTAGCGGCCAGTAGAACGAGTTTCACGTAGTACTTTTTCCGGCCGCGTCGTGTCTCTCGGCGCCACTGCTGTTGTCTGGTTGGTCTGTTAAGTAATCCCCGCTCCCCACTTCCCCTGCCAGCTTCTAGAGCGCCCACCGTAAGAACTGAAAAGAGTTATAGTTCAAGATCAAACTTCATGAAACGAAATAAGCCGAAAGGGTTGTAATTTCTAACAATCGAGTCTTAATTAATGCTAAGCGACCCTACTCGACCCGGCGACATTCCGGACAAATAAAAGAAAAACTAACCAGATATTTCCGAGGAAAAAAATCGTTCTTTTAACGAAAATCGGTTGTAATATTATCATTTCTGTTACGTGGAAAGACGTGTATTCCAATGTGTAATTTTCCAGAAAATATGTGCTTATTCGATTGACTGATTAAACTAAACTCCGTGACGCGACAGCCCTCGAAGGACCAGGGCCTGCGAGAGAGACCTTTCATTGGGTGAAGCGTGGTCGGCGCATCGGATCCCATCGCCACTGTTTTCTGGCTTTCGTGTCCGGAGCCCGCTACATCTTTTCAAGTAGCTTCCCAATTGTCCTCACGGCGCTTGGTCAACGCCGAAATTTTGGGTGCTTCCAACCGGGACCTCTTGCACCAATGGCGAGGGCGCCAACAACTTTTCTTTTTAAAGAAAGGAATACTCCTAAGCGATAGTATCCCAATTTTTACATTTCTCGGTTTTTCTCAATTTTCAGTTTTTCTAATTAGGACAAACGCAACTATCCATGTCTTACCCGGGATTCGAACCCGGAATCCCTGGCGTCGCAGCGCGCTGTGCTAACCACTCCGCCACGGAGGTCGACGCCGCTTGGCTACGCGTGAGTCCTGATTAATTGATTGATTTCGTTCTGCCCCTTTTGGCTAATCGCGAAGATGTGCTTTAATGGTGATAAGATGAGATGGCTGGAGGAAGAATCACGAACACATAGGGACGACACAACACGAGGCCCACGGAGGATTTTCCTGGTTGTAGGACCAGGCGCCAGAGCATCGTTAGTCTGCAAAGTGCGGCCCAGGGTGTACTACGTGGAAGAGAGGTTGATATTTGGGTGTCTCTATAAAGCGTCATCCCTTACACCCCGAGAATATGTGCTTAAGTCATTCCAATGATCTTTGTAGTAGTCAGTCGCCTTGCCTTGTTTATCTCTGTGGTTTATCAATTTACCATAAATTCTGGAATTATCATCGAGGAGCAATGCAATGATTGAATTAGGTTATATTACGTCGCTTGTCTGCCACTTTTGGCTAATCGTGAAGATGAGGATGAGTGATGGTATGATGACGTTGATGAAGGGAGACTCACAAATAACACCTATGTCCAGGTTGGGATTCGATTCCGGAACCTCTGGCTTCGTAGCGCGCTGTGCTAGGGAGGTCGGCTCATTCCATTTATCATCAGATCGATTTTGTTAAGATGGTCTAACGAAAACAGGAAACTATTTGCATGGGGCATAGCATAATGGGTGCTGTGGAAGAGCCAAACAAAGAGACGACAATCTTGAGCAGTTTTGTGTTTAACCTGACTATAGAGAACTCCATATCTGCTCGTGCAATGCAAGCAGAATCAGCGTAATTACCCCTCTATTTCTTTATTTCTTTTTTTAAAAATCCTTTGTATAACAATGTGACAATACACATATGTTCGTTACCTCTGAAATTCCAGTTCCGCATAGAAGCGGTACATCGTCGGTGCTTTTGTTAAGGTCATTGACCACTGGTAGTCGCGTTATATTGCGGCTACTTAAAAAAAAAGTCACCTGAGGCATGTCGCAAGACTATGTGCGCAAAGGTTGAGCCGCTGATTTATTTGTGGTTGCGGAAACAACCTTTCGTTCAGGATATAATTCAAGGAACCCCAAGACTTTGCATTCTTCAAATACACAATCTTGTAGTTTGTGTCTAGACTCGATTTCTTTCGCGTCTGCTGTGGATATCGCCATTAGGAAGGTTGAGGCATGGGACTGTTTATGACTGCAACGTATGAGACACTTCCCTACACAATAAACATACCAGAGTAGCGCGTTACGTAATGTAGCAAAATTTCGAAACTGAGGAAAAAACTATGCGAAATATTTTTTCTCGCAATGTAATTTTTTTTTGAGAAAATGAGTTGTACCCTGTCCCAGCGATCTCTGGAGCAAGGCCGCGCATAGCGTCAGAAAAAGGGGGGGGGGAAATCGAGTGGACACAGCGAAGCAGTACACGCTGCTGGGAAAGCTCGTAACTGCAGCCCCCTCCACGCAATCTCGTTCATTCTCACGAGTTCATTGGTGAAGCCGTCTCGCGACACTACTTGCGCAGAGTCTTTTTTCGTTCGTCTGCTCCAGAGATACTTGCGACAGGGTATAGAGGGAAACAAAATAGAACTACAAACTTTAAGGAACAGTACGGCGAATGGGTGCCAAAATTAAGGGGGCATGAACAGTTTACATTTTCTTCGTTGACAAGGCTTAGCATTAAGAGGACATAGTGTGGGAGCAAAAAGTGACAAAATTGAAAGGGCAAGTGGCCTCACGCCACGAAAATTTGGAGAGCAATTGGCCCCCACGCCATGTCTAATCATCGCCACTGTTAAGGGGTCTAATACAGAAGGAAACAAAATCTACGTTTTTAGATAACGTCAGAATGTGAAACTTTATGGTGCCTCATTGGACCTTTCGCATGTGCCACCATAGATTGTTTCGAAAATTCCTCTCCTCTCCAAAAAAAAAAAAAAAATGCTATAGTATTCGAAATTAAAAAAAAACTTCATCTGTGAAGAATACCTTCTAGAGTATTTAAGTGAATCTTCGTGTGGTTAGCTTTTTCCGTTGTCTAGATATTTGTGAAAATTTCGTGAAACCGTAAGCCAATTTCCTATAAAATGTTTTATGTGTCACATGCCTACATTAAAAAAAAAAAGAAAGAAAGAAATGGTTGAATCCAAGGTGGCCGCCAAGTTGGTTACATACCATGTCCGGTTTTCCCTTTCCTTGAATCATGTACGAGCATATGTTATTTGTGTTTCACCATCACTATTTGTTTTAAATGGATGTTTCCATACTTACGGAACACCCTGTATAACGCAAGTATAACATAAAATACGCTTTACAAATACGTTTCTAAAAATCTGCTTTGCTTACTCATATCTTTAATGCTCATTGCCTGCTTCCCTCGCTATTTTATTTTGAAGAATCTCTTGCATGTGTAACCTCACTGATGTGAATTGATCTAATGGAGTGGTTCTCAACGGAAAAATATTTTCTTAAGAGTCGATGTCTCGATCTCAAGAAATTACTTCGTAAATACCTTTCCCGTTTTTAAAATGTTGTACTTGTATTTGAATTAACATGTACCCTTGAAATTATATATTGATAAATCAATTATGGAAAAATCATAAAGAGTAATAGTTTGATGACGTCTAGGGGTGTTGACAAATATAAAAATATGGATGCGGAAGCGATGACGTTGTCGTCTTGTAATCAAGGGTTCGATAGCCGTTGGAGCCATATAGTGCTGCGAATCCAACTTTAAACTGTAGGTCCAGTCTTGATTAGTTTATTTGTGCATAAAATGGAATGAAAAAATTAGGATTATGTTGTCAACCACTTTCAGTAGAACCTGTCACGGCCCAGAATAATTTATACTAGGGCACTGATCTAAGGAGTAGAGAAAAGAACATTAACAATGTTTTTTAATATACATTGTATTTCTATGTGCTCATTTAAAATAAAAATTCCCAACTAAGAGTAAACTTTAAGAGGTATTTTAGGGGGCAGAAGGTGCCTTGTCCCACCCCCTCAAAATCGGTGCCTTTGCCATGATATGATATGAAAGCTTCGTATCCAAGTGCAATATGACTTTGCTCCCTACACATTAAAAAACTACATAAGAGCTACTGCAGCGTTTAAAGGATTCTATCTACACACGCAATACTTCACAAGGAGGCGATAACGATTGAGATTAAAAGACAACCGTGTATTAGTACTAGAGATTCATTTGCATCGAGCTGCTTTGCGAGATATTTTTTGCCACATAAAGAGGAACAAAATGTGTGACTGGTGTGCAAAAAACCGCCGCTTTGAATATTAATGACATGAATGCAAGCTTGAAAAACAGACCGCGTCGCGACGACTCGCAACTCCGTAAGAAACAAATGGGGAAAGACAATGCCGTTGCAGTAGGGGGAAACGATTTGCGCTAAGAGTGAGAAACAACAATATTTTGCCAGCGCAAAGTGAATTGTATGTTATATTTATAAAACTACAGATGCATTCGTTCTTTTATAGCTCGTATGAGAATTGAGAGAGAATGAATGAGTATTCTCAGTTCGGAGTTGTTAACCAAATCTAACTTTACTTTTCGGCATACAGGGTGTCCGAGAAGTTTCCGTACATGTAGTATAATATTTTACATGGGTTACAGGGACTTCTCGGACACCCTATATTGTCTCAATAAAACAGAATATACTTTTGTTTTTATTTGGAGCAAGTGCAATACAAAAAGTTTTGCAGCAACTTGATTTCTTTATTCCATTGATGTGATTCTCGTACAAGCAAACTAATAGCTTCAGCCAATATGCGCGATCATTACTTTTGATTTGGGTATGTTATTTTACAATTTCAAATGTTTTTTTAAAATTTCATTACGTTTTTGAAAATAATGATTCATACTTCAGATCAAAGAATCGAACAAAATAATTTTCAAAAAAGTTACCATGAACACGCTGCTCACCAATATTTTTCGGCCTTCCAACAATCTCTTCAATTTGACCATCATCCTATTGCTTACAGTTTCGTAGTTTTCGTCTTTGCATAATGAAATGTCTAGCTGGACTGTAGTTTGAAATTAACTTTTGTGAAATTTCTTGATATATTTACACTTTCGGTAATGCTTTGGAAAAAAATCTCAGAGCCTCTTAAGGTTAAGATCCAATTAGAGGAATCGATGCTGGAACTCTGTCATCTTTAATAATGTTTTGTGTACGACAATAGTTATTAAATATTTCTAAATATGCATTGATAGAGCAATTTCCAGGATTACACTGAACAAAGTTATCGCGAAACACATTATAAATATTAAACAAACTTGTAATTATTCACATTTACCTTCTTGTCGCCAATCTTGTCCTGTGTGCAGGCTAATTGTATTAGTCAATATACACTCACATTATACTGTGATACAATTAGATTTTAGTCGTTTTAGATCTAAATATCTCCTATCAAATAGGTGCAGCTTATATTATGACATCCATACATACAGAGCATTTATGTAGATGGCACCATTTGCAAGAGGAAGTTCACAGATCGACGAAGAAGTTTAAAGAAGGGGAATCTAGTAATGAAGATCAACAATGCAGTGAGAGACAATGAACTGAGACACGAATCGTCAGCGAGAAGAAGAATTGATAAGCGCGACCAAACGATACAAATCCGTCAGCTTGCTGCACAATTGGACAATGGTCACAATGCTATACAGAAGATGTTGAAGAAAGTGTGTGCAAAGTGGGCAGTTGACACTCGATATGGAGGAGAGAAGGATGGAAGTCTGCTCCGAACTGCTGGAAGCGTTTAAAGCCAACGGAGACTTTTTTCCCTATGTGATGACAGGGGATGAAACGATAGCATATCTTCATTATCCGGAAACAAAGAATCAGCCAATGCCACACCCTTCTCCAAGGCTTAAGAAGATTGTGAAGAAGTGGAGAAAACAATGCACATCTGACTTTTTTTTTTCAAAGAGGATTCGAGAGTTGGATTCTGCGATGGCGCAATACATCGCTTGAGATGGAGACCATGTTGAGTAGTGCCATTGTATAGAGGAAGAGTTACTGTACGAACATGTGCAATTTGAAAGACCTATGCAAGTTAATAAAAAATGGTTATGCTCACCTTTGCATTAATTTTGGTCCAGCCCTTGTATTTCAATGGTGTAATTGCTTGGCATTTCTCGGAGAATAATAACAATTATCTTAGTTTAGTTTGATTTAAACTTTTTTCCATGTTAGTTTTGGTAGCTCTTGATAATAATACAGGTATTTAATTATATATTTATAAGTTAAAAATTCAATTCGGATTAATTTCTAGCAGTTGGCACCGCCTCTGTTAACACTTAACACTGCGCTAGCCAGTAAACTTTGGAAAAGAAAAATACTTTCAAAGAAATAAAAATCTAAATTTTCATGGAAGAGCATGCTTCTTTTACGTATCTGTATGCTTGCACGGGATTCGATCCCAATATCGGTAGGTATACAATACACTAGGTATATAAGTCAAGTTTTACAAAAGAGAAAACAAGGTCAAGTACCATCATTATGAGATAATGATGGTACTAAAAATTTGTAACTGAAAATGTGTTCCTCTATGCACTCTCATTGCTTCTCCACAAACCAAATTCTAACATTTACGTAATTTTGTTAACGTAAATAGAAAGTACATCATAGCATTCCAAACAAACTAGCAGCTTCAACTGAAGGGGGAAAGTAATACTTTCATTTATATGTTCTACTTGTGCCTCTACTTTAGTGATAGCCGACGCTAGACTGGAAAGCAAATTTGTGTCTCGGTTGGGCCCGGACTTCATCAATATTGACTCTAACGACTTCGCGATCCAACTTTCCAGACACTTCTGAATAATTCTGTTCCTCGTTTTATTGCTCTTTGCATTAAATATTTAAATTTGAAGTGCATTTCCAAGTATGCCCTCTTTTTAAAGCTGCACATATATGGTCACAGAATTCTTTCTACTTGGGAATTTGGCGCCTCTATTCCAATGAAAAAGTATCCTAGTTTTTTTTAATAAAATATGTTAGTCTCAAATATGAATATTCAAGAAAAAGGAGTGTACTATTCAGGACATTGCGAAATAGATGAACTTCTATTTTCCATCATAACAACACTTGATATGACTTGGTTGTATTGTAATGTTCCATCCGAATTTCCATACAAATTGAGTTGAGTCGAGTTGTTGTTTCAAGTCCACTTTATGCACAGATAGGCTAATCTTGACTAGACTTACAGTTTACAGTGGGATTCGAACCATCATGTGCCTCCACCGGGTACCGAACCCTGGACCCTTAATCTACTGCAAGCACCGAAAGTTATAATTTTCTTGAACCTTCCTTAGCACAAACTGTCTTTTGAAATGTTTCAACTTGGTTTCGGCCACAATACTCTCTCTGTATTGTCTGATGTGTAGCGGATTTCTATTTTCCAAGATAACACCACTTCCCAGGGGCGACAACTTTTCAAAAACAATGGGTAGGCTAAACACTAGGATTACAAGTTCACAAATATATCTCATAAATCCTTTCAAGTCTTAAGATTATTTCTAAAAAAAGTATAATATTTGCCGATTTCAATAAGCACTCCACCACGAATCACGATAACAAATATAATAATAATAATAACACGACAAATTATTGGGTGGGCTCGAACCCCATATAAGTTGTTGCCACTGCCAGTTCCTCACATTTCACCGGAAGTGCGATTTTATTTCTTTTAATATGATGCTTACTCTGATTTCAACCTCAGGTGTTTAACGTACTTGTTATTGTAATGCTCAAAGCATTCAAAGATGATTTCTTCCAGAAATTTTAGTCGACTTCCATGGCGGAGTGGTTAGCACAGCGCGCTACGACTCCAGGGGTCTCGGGTTCGAAACCAGGGTTGGGCATGGGTGTTCTTTGTGAATCCCTTCATCAATTTCATCAAATCATCTTCACGATTAGCCAAAAGTGGCAGAAAAGCGAAATAAAATAAACCACATCAATTGAAGGGCTCGGGTGTAATACATGATAAGTGACATTTTGGTCATTTCTGAGTCTATTAAGAAAAAAGGTTATTAGAAACTATACCGTAGATAAATTGTTCTCGTGTTGTGTTTATCAATTTCAGAAGGCTTCACTGAGTCCAATGCAAATACGAGTAGTATGACATGGCAATTTCACTCGAAAATTGAAGGACGGCACATTTTACTTTGTAACTGAAAAATGACCAAAATGTCACATACCATGTTTTACACCCGAGCTCTTCAATTGCAGAATGTTTCGGATAATCGCTTGTATCATCCTTTATCACCAGGCTTTCAATCCAGGATGTACCGTCACCGACAATAAAAATGGAACATCTAGATCCTGAAATACTAGATTCCCTTCAAGGCGTTGTGCGTGTTGCCTAACTCTATGGCGGTGATAGAAGTTATCATTGAAAATGTGCTATTCAAATACACTTAACGCCGTAGAGTTAGGCAACACACACAACGCCTTGCAGGGAAGCGAGGATTTCAGGATCTAGGTGTCCCATTTTTATTGCGGGTGTCTGTACTTCGATCACCTAATGACGCTTCTACTGTTTAGAGCACATTGAAGAAGGCCTCATTGTTCCTATGCTGAATATGAGTTATGCTACAGTACTTGCTGAGATTGCAATGGCCTTGTTTTACTCCACAAGTATTAAAAATTTAGTGCATAACTGCAGTAATTTGCTGCATGTTAGATCTTTTCCGATTTCAAGGTTGCATTATTGTTGATACCTTCAGTCTAACACGCAAATCTTGCATATTTAACGTTAACACTTTGATGCCGTGTATCGTGTTTTATCGAATTATGATGTCGAAGTGCTGCAAACATGGATGCTAGATAGATTCGTTGTTTTCTCCGGGGCGGTAAAATAACCGCGAAACGTAACACAGCATTAAACGCGAAAGGAATATCAGCGAAACGGAACAAGCGCGACCGGAATAAACGCGAAGAAACAAAGGGTGAAAAGATTAACAGCGAAACGGATTAAGCGTGGTCGGAATAAACGCGAAGTAATAAGCGCGTAAGGAACAACCGCGAAACGGATTAATCGCGAAACCAAAATCCACAACTGGAATAAGCGCGAAAGGAACAACCGCAAAACGGATTAAGCGCGAAACCAAAAATGAACACAGGAATAAACGCGAAAGGAACAACCGCGAAACGGATTAACCACGAAAATTTCACATTCGCGCTTAATTACTTTCGCGGTTGTTCTGGCGACCCTTTTCTCCTGTGCCAATGAAATTCTCACATTAACCTTCTTGCAGATGAATTACGCATAGAAGACTCGTTCTATGTGAAATGTTAAGATAAATCATGTATGACAAATCACCATTCACTATTTTATTGTTACGTCTCCTTGTACTGTGACTAATCATGACTTAGATAAGTCCAGGAATTTTTGTAATTAGGGGGGAAGGTCATGTTTCGTAATTTTTAAAAAGAATCTGATGTTCTTTTCTGCAGGTAAATTGAGCCTCATAGACACACACACACACATATATACGTGTGGGGGGGTATGTATATTTGTATGTGTTTATTACATTTTACCTTATTGTTGGAGTTATCGCCGTAAAAAAAATATTTTGGTACAAGAAGTAAATTTGTTAAAGATGGTTGGTTTTAAGACACTTTGTACAGACATTTGCTAGCTATTGGACCTGCAGCTTGAAGTGGGATTTAAAACACTGCCACAGGGACCTATATTGTATGAAGTAGTTTTACTCGTATAACAAAGTAAAAGTCGCCAGCGGTCCCGGGTTCGAGTTCGAGCCTGGGCATGGGTGTTCTTTCCGAGTGTTCCTTCTCAGTTTCATCATTCTCACTCATTAGCATCGTTGCGATTAGCCAAAAGTGGCATAGAAGCAACGGTAAATAGCAAAAATCAAAGTACAAGTGAGCCACTCTCCCTCGAATACGGAAGCAAACAATGTAACGTAAGAGACCAAACCCACATAGCATAATTTAAGGTAAATACTTATCACCATTATACCTAAACTTGCAGTTTACCACTTGTTTACGAGTTCCGTTTACGGCACAGCTGGTTATTTTAACTGTGGCTTTGTTCTGCGCTCGTAAAGCAAGCTGAAAGACTTTAAGTGGGACTCAGCCCACAACACTTGACGTAAGATAGTGGGCAGAAGAAAGTATAAGCAACTAGATGGGAATGCATTGCACATGCTCGAAATGTGTAACTTGATCGTGAAACCGATAAGGTTTGAGTAATTGCCAATTTTTATTGTGGATGCAATCTTTACTGGTAATAGCGAAAATTAATCGACTTCTTGCTGAAGTACGCCTACGTCACCTTTATGTCACAATGGCAGATGTGTTTCCAAAACTTTTAGTTGTGCTATTGCTATATTTTGTAGTATTACAACTTCATTTTAAGGCTGTTCTTTTTTAGATATTCCGACGCAAAATACTATAGTGATTAATTTGATTTATTTTACTTAGCTTTTCTGCTAGATCTGGCTAATCACGAAGATGAGGATGAATAGTTATGAGATTCATGGACGTCGGGAGGGGGCGTCGGACGGGTCGGTAGACCCTTCTGTAAATTGACATCGTTCATTTAAAGATACAAGAAAGCCGAAAGTTTATTACTCTTATTGTTAAGAACAGAAATAAAGTTAATTTAGTTATCATTCGAACAGAAAAATCATAGTCAAACTGCATTGGATCGAAAACATTGAGTGAAAAATACAAAAACAAGGTTATATTCAACCATTTCATACCAAGAACATTTGGTTGCACTGTTTTCAAAATTGTAATAATTACAGTTGTAGGTGAGAGGTCACACAACAAACGTTATGAAAAAAAATTCTCCCTAACATTTAAAGCCTTTTCTTGAACAAGACGTGCAAAAGTTAATATCAAAATGCATTTCAGATACTAACTGCATAAAATGCAAGAGAAATAATAGGTAATAGTTGTACTGGTATTCACTCCTTTGGTGGATCGAGTCTCCCCATTTATATAATAATAATAATAATTATTATTATTATTTTATTTTTATTATAATTTCGAACGAAATTCATTTTTGTTAGTTTATAATATTTATTATTGTATATTAACATTTATAACCGTGTAATAATACTTATTATTTTTCTACTATTCAACTTTTCCCGACCCCATCCTCAACAGAAATTTCTGGCGACGCCCATGATGAGATTAATGAAGGGACGATCACAAACATGAAGAGACAACACAGCACGTTCCCCTCAGAGGATTATACTGGCTTTGAGTCCAGTCGCCAGGACTTTGCTAGTCTTGAAAATGCAGTCCAGTGTGGACTATGTGGAATGGAAATTGACATTTGGGTGTCTTCAAAAAAGGTCACCCCTTAGACACCCATATATACCCACCTATACATTGTAGCCTATTATGTTATTTATGACAGTCAGTCAAAACCTATTTGGTCCTTTTTACACTTAGCAACTGATGGGAAAGTAGGGTCCAAATATTTCACATTCTGTTCTCTTTTAACGAACTAAACTGAAGTTTTGTAGCTTTATTTCAATGCTATGAAATTTTGAAATATATCTAAATATTTCAGACTTTGGGTGGAAGACGTTAAAAACGAGTAATATTCTGGGTAACAACTTCAGCAAAAAATTCTTAATTAGTACACCAACGGAGGAGGGCGGTAGTGGGCTGTGTATCCTCATATCTTTTTCACAATTATAACATTACACAAGTTGGAATGCTGTGTACTGTGTAACGGCGATATGCACTATTCAGAACCTGACATATCAAATATTTATTATCTATAGATTACAATAACAAAGTGAATAATGAGATGAATGTAGACCCTAGACGGTAATAACTGTATATTTTATAGATTTTCATTGCACAAGCATTATAATAATTACGTATAGTTGTGCAGTTCCTTAAATAATCAAATTGAGATACCTGCTTATAGCGTTACGTTAGTATTATGTAGTACAATAAATACAGTACAGGTCTAGTTGTTCCTGAGTAATCACTATATGTAGATTGATTTTGATTATTGCCTGGAACGTACAAATTGAAAGCCAATATTGGTGGCACAGCTTGGTATTTTCTTTCTGTCTTTCTATTTCTATTAATTTACGTCGCTTTTTAGCTTCTTGAGTGAATCGCGACGATAAACTGATGCAATAGACCATGGGACATGCCTTACCCAAAGTTTGAAACTGGGACTTTTTTCGTTGCATGTTACACTGACACTATGATGGAGGTCGTCGCAGATTGGTATTTTGCAGGTTTTTCAATTTACAAAATTTCAAATTCATAGGTAGAATGGTTTTGATGATATCATACGGTTAGTGTACATTGACTTTCTATTGCTCGGCTCCGATAGACATATGGATTAATCAACTGAGATTATTTATATTGCGATAAGGTTGTATTTGGTGTTATTGAAACTGTAGCTGCAACAGTTTACGAGTTATGGTTATATCGTGATATATCAGGTGATTTTATTATTGTTTTTCCCGGTCCAACAGAGAAAGTATGGCGTGTTTTGCTACACTCAGTGGCCCTAAACTGCACTGTGCTGTTGCATTCGTTAGGTACCGTAGGAGGCTCCAATTAGCAAAACACTAATAAGAAACAATTTCACCTTGATGATTTCTTCAAATCGTGAAAGCTTGTCGGTAACGTACGGTGCCACTTGTCTATATTGTCTAAATTCAAGATATTAAGTATAGTATTAACCTGTTTTGGTACAATGATTCGATTTGCTTTATTTTACTTCGCTTTTTGTGCCACTTTTGGCTAATTTGCGAAGATGGGGATGAGTGATCAAATTGATAACGGACACTCGCAGTATCCAGACCGGGATTCGAACGCGGGACCCCTGGCGTAGTAGCGGAATGTGCTTGCTAACCACTCCTCCACGGGGGCCTGTAGTACAATGATTTGAACATTGTAACTTACTACTAGATAAAATAATGTAATAATTGTCAACGTGGTATTGTGCTTAGTTTAGTCAATTTGTATTAAGATCGTCCAAACAATTACACGAAGTTTGGACGCTAAAACAGAGTAAGAGCTTGCAAACTGAAATTTGCAAGCTTTGTCAAATCCTAGTGGCACAGATCGAGGCAAGAAAAAAATGTAAACAAACAACAACATTGGAATATGAATAACATTTGCAGCATAAGCTGTTCTACAACAAACAACAGTTTATTTCTTCTAAATGCATTGATCAGCAGAAAATTCTTTGCCCAAGACAGCATGTAAATATTTACTACGTAGCGTAAAGTGGATTGAGTTATTTAGACCTTCAAATCTTGAATTAATGGCTCAACAAAATATTTTCATCAACAAGCGCAGGTAGAAAGTACAATAAATATTTCACAACAGTATATTAAGCATAGTGACGTCAATATAACACGATCATCAATATTTTGCAAAACACCAGAAAAAGCTTTAACAAAGAAAAACGTCAAAAGGTAAAATAACAAAAAAAGCTATGTGTATTGTTACTAAGAGTACCAGAAACCTAAATAGTATTAAAAGCGAATCCATCCTGGATCATTTAATTATAGAGCAATAGTTGCAAAATTTTACATCAGACTCATGTTTGTTTAGAGCATTTTTATGACTCGTCGAATATGTATGTTCACATGG
The DNA here is from genome assembly GCF_977018435.1 of Lepisma saccharinum. NCBI lineage: Eukaryota > Metazoa > Arthropoda > Insecta > Zygentoma > Lepismatidae > Lepisma > Lepisma saccharinum. The sequence continues at coordinate 36,618,257 of NC_139242.1, read as the reverse complement.
TCTTTCTCGTGAATGAGTATATATATAAGCAACTGATCGGTTTCTAATAACGTGTTCTTTTTTATTTATATCAAAGTGTGAGCATATTCTCACCACTGATTAGTAGGAGCTCGGTCTTTTTATGCATGTGAAACAGAGGGTTCGCTTTATGAAGTTGAGAACTAGATGGGTACTCTATATATTAATACGAACCAAAGTTTTCATGTGTACACAAAAAAACGTACGGTTTGCACGCGTCTCTAATACCTAAAACAACAAGAGGCGGATCTGTGGCAGAGTGGTTAGCACAGCGCGCCATGACCCCGAGTTCGATTTTCGGCATGGGCATGGTTGTCCTTTGGGGGCGTCCCTTCATCAATTTCATCACTCATCCTCATCGTCGCGATTAGCCAAAAAGTGCGAGAAAAGAAACGCCAAATAACAAAAATCAAATCAATAAGAGACGGAGATGTATCCACAAAGCTGTTTATGGGAACACTAGAGTGATTAGGAGCCGACTTTGGGGAGCAAGGCACTCTCTGCCCCCCCCATTTACGTAGAGAGACAGACATGATACATATATTTACATATACAACATATTGTTTGTGCCAACCTTGCCCCTCCAAAAAAATATTTTAAGTTGGAGCCTTTGGTAGAGTGACACTAAAATTTCAACATTGACTGCAATGGTCATACACTACAAAGGCTACACAGTGAGATGTTGCATTTGCAAGTGTTAAGCTCTTGAAATGAAACTAACAGACAGATGTTTTTCGTCGTTGATCGCTAGTTTCTCGAGAGTTGGCAATGGATGCAGAATGTTCAACCGTTATAGTTAGATTCTGCACGCCAATGTGGTTAATGAGGTGGCAGAAAGATACGACATTCTCACAGACGGCGATTATGCAAATATCCTCGCAGGAATTGCAAGACGTTGCCTGGGTTTACTAGTATTAAAAACATTCCACTGTGAAATCCGCCCTCCCTTACGGAAAATTACCAGGATACAATATTCTTTTCGCAAAACATTGCGTTAAGTTGGAAGGCTCTTACATACACGCGCATTGATCAGTCGGGCGAATCTTTCACTGCGTAAAATGGGCCATTGTGCGTTCTCCTTCCTACGCAGAGAAGAAAATAACAGACAAAAGCAACTACCGGTTTATGCATGTGATGTTAAGCACTATCATGTACAGTGTCTCTCAAAAGTTTTAGGACGACATTTTAAACTAGGCAACCCAATCTAAAACTTACGAAAAATTTCTGCCACCTCCACCGGATGGTTTTGAACCTACGACCATCACCCTACAAGCTGTCGCTCCTGAAAGCAGGTAGAAGGAGCTGACCAACTTTCAATGTAGATGTGACTCTCCTCCTACATGTAATGTGCAAAGAATACGTGTTTGTAACAAAGAAAACGAAGGTAGTACGAATAGGCGAAAACATTTAATGGAGAATTGCACATGATGAAAACTTTTCAGTCGATATTTGCGGAAGTATCCTTGCATTGAACTCGAGAGAGAAAGTGGGTAAAATTAGTATGTCCTGAATTGCCACAAATATAAATAACCCACAGCGCGACAGCCCTTGAGAGCCTTGGCTTACCTACCGACTGCTGGTCTCCCTCCCACACTGTTCCTCTGTCACCTGTTATAGCGTGGAGATCTTAGACCAGTATTGGGGTGACGGGTGGTCAGCCCGTCGAACCCCCAGCCGTTGTAGGTCTTCTCGACCGGGTTACCGCTCACTCATTCGGAGCTCCCCACGATGGTGGGTTGCCACCGGCCCTATACGTAGGCCGAATAAGTTCCGACCAGAGCCGGATTCGAACCTACGCCGTCCCACAGCGAACGATCTCAAGACGAGTGAACGCCTTAACCCGCTCGGCTACGGAGGAGGAACACAAATATAAATAGTTATTTCATTAATATTTGTCAATGTCTTTGAAACAGTACACAATTATTGTTAGAGTATCATAATTCACGATCTTATACTTGAAAATAAGCCTTTGAACGTGTGTCAATTCATTTTTTTAAAAATATAAATTCCAGATGCAGAACAATGTAGCCACTATGCACTTCTATTACAAATAATGACACAATGCTCTTCATTAATAAAAGGATAATTGAAAAAAAAAAAAAACCTTGTGAAGAGTTTTGAACCTGGGACCGCCAGCATCTCAATCGAGAACTCTAACCACTACCCCACGACTTTAGCTTCCGTTAAAACAACAATTTTTAAGTATTTTGCCCCTCCCATATTGTAAATGTCGTAGGGTATATATGTAGTTGAACTTGAACTTTAGTTTTGAATTGTTTTCTTGTAGTATAGCAGCTATCTTCGAGAAATAATTTTCGAAGTGATGAGAATATTGGTAGTTCTGAAAATGAGAGTTATTTCTTCTAACTTATTATTGTGATTAGATTTTATTAACGGAAAATATCTAGAGCCTTGAACATTGCAACAGACGAAATGCTAGTTTACTGACGCAAGTCTCGTATCCAGAACAGTATTTACTGTTGCGTAAGGTAACACAAAATAATTACAAATTATTCGTCCCCGACCTCATATTGCAACAAACAGCCTCGCAATAATTACACCGTTTGCGATACCGGCAGTCACACGAAAGATAAAACAAAGCTAATTTCACAGTGACCTTCATCCCTCTTTTCCAAAAACTCCGCAACTACCTGATCCGGCATTACCACCACGAGCTTCAACAAACAAGAATTGGCAATGAATGTTTTATTTCCACAGCGTTAACTAAGCAGTTACATGCCTTCATAGATACGTTTGGGTTCAGCATTAATTTAACCAAGCCTTTGATTTTGCCATCTGCTTACCAGGAAGGTGTTTTTTTTCAGTGTTTCTATGGAAACTCCTGTGCTGGTCTCCCAATCTGTCACAAAGAAGGGTGAACGAAATTTTAAAAAGGGCAAATGTTGAGACGAGCTGTTGCCTTTGCCCGCTCTTCTAGCCACTGAAAATCTTTGATATCGGGTGGTATCGGTAAAAGAAAATCATCCGATACTCATCGGTATCGGTATCGGCTTGGCCCTAATATACGTATATGCCAGTTGATTTTTAATTTCACTAAAACGAAAAAAAAGAGGCACTTTTACACATGCTATGCAGGTAGTTTGAGGATTCGGCAGGTTGAAAATTATAATTTTAAAACACTTAAATATTTCATTGTGTTTATTTATCGGCGAAGAAGTAAGTGCTGTCTCAAGGGCATGCTCTCTCATGGCGTGGTTCCCAGTCTTTTCGCTTTACTGCCTGAATCCACTGAGTATTCGTATCGGGTCTGTCGAGAAAAGATGCACAGATACTTGAGAAAATTGACGCCTTTTCTGTAAGATATTACCATTACATTTTTAATATCCATTTCAATTTTCCAAAACCGGAAGTAACATCCGGTGAATTGCCATCATAACGTATGACGAACTGTCATAAGGTATTCTGGAAACTTAAGTTTCGTGTGTGTTTTGCTGGGGTAAAATAGCCCAACTCAGGTCCAAAGACGATGAACTCGTCTAGTGCAGAGAACTCACGATAGGTGGAATGCCTATGCAATATGAAAACTTTGTTGCTTTAATAGTTACGCGAAGAATCGCTAGATGGCTCTGACCGTTGTGCGCGTTTGAATGGTAAATTCCTTTGTTTGAGACCCGATTTTCTCGCGGTTTCCTTATGCACAAGGACATTTTGATGTGTCGGTCACTGCACGCATGGGCAATTCGCTGTTATGGCGCAAAATCATAAAATATACAGCGTTTTGGTCTAGATGCCTTTGGTTAATTATCAGCAAAAAGTTTATCTTATTGAGCATTACACTGGGTTCTTTAACGCATATACATATATTTTATCGTGTGGTATTTAAATCATAAAAAATTGTTGTTTGGTAAAGACAAATGTGCTCTGCAAAAATGACGAACAGTGAAGGATAGGGGTGCGTAGCGGTGGAGAAGGACTTCCGGAAAAAAGAACATGGAGTGAACAAAGCAATGTCACTACAGTGGAGGAAATCAGAATTGTTTCCGTGCTTTAGGGAGGAATCTTACATCTGCAGTTAGGACAAAACGGCAGTTAATAGCATGAAGTGAAAGCACATCGCAAAAATAAGTGTTGGAAAGGAATGGAGCTCTCGGGAAGAGAGAGGTAAGAGTGGACTCGTGCGTACTGGACTCGTCGTTCCCGACACACCAGGTGAGGAAATTAATTATCTTAAGTGACTTTGAGAGAAAGAAAATTCTCGAAGATCGTGATTACAACGTTTAAGCAAAGTTGTTTATGAGATAGCTATCTCGCGTGTGTTGAATTTTACGGGAAACGGTACTAGTACACGTCACAGACCATGCGTTATTTACAAAATGGCCATCGACGCCATGTCTGATAAGGGCTCTGTGCACACGTAAAACGATTTATTTTCGTGCAAGAAACGCACAGCTCTAGTCAAAATATACTAGGAACATGTTCCAAAATTGGTTCAATGTCAAAATAGGAAGTAATTAGGACTTTTGTAATTCCTTATATGGTATTAATGGTGCATGTTAAATGACTTTGATGGGTAAATTTTCGTTCACGTATCGACAGTTTTTTATTTTATGTCTCTTAACTTAATAAGGGCAAATTGTCGATGCTTTCATACGCAGGAAATATGTGTTAAATTGAAAACAATAAACAAGTTTACTGTTTCTGGTGTTCATATTTACGTGCTAAAACATTTTCTTCCATTTGTATTTGATGTTTATGAAAATGTTTAAATGATTAATTCTTCTCTTTCAGAAGGGGGGAACTTCGCATGTGTAATTTGGGTTAATGCTGTTGCTATGGAAAGGGGTTATTGTTAGTTGTAAATTATTCGAAATCCTATTTGAAATCTGAAGGTATAAAAGTTTAATCTCCAGCGATCTGTACGCGTCACCAGCGTTACTAGGCAAAGTGTATCAAAATAAATAATTCGAACTATTGACATATTCGACGTTTCAGGATCGTCGAGACTCAGTTATTGAGTCGTAGTTGTTGGGTTCAATCTAATAAATTTAATCTAATTGTATTTAGTCCGTCGCAAGATTACGAGGACTCAAGTGCAGAGGGGCTGCGTTATTGAATTTTTTGTTGGGTTTCAAGCAGGTTAATCTTTAGTTGGTTAATTGCTGTTGTTAAAGCTAATATCAATAATGGCAACTGAGCAGGAACCGGTTACATTAGATTCCTTGTTCGCCTTTATTAAACAGAGTGAGGAAAGGAACAAGGAATGCACTGAGTCACTCAAATCAGAACTTACAGCTCATACTAGTAAGGTAGTGGGTAAACTGCAGTCTGATCTAGAGGACACCAGTAAATGCATATTAGAGCTGCAGCAAGATGTTATAAAGACAAGTGAAGGTTTAAATGATCTCACGTTGTCGGTCTCTCAATATAGGGTAGAATGTATGAATAGGGCTGAGGGGTTGGAAGCAAAGTATGAAGCACTAGCAAAGAGGTTGGATTCAGAAGTACTGGGAATGCATGAGTCCTTGGATCAGATGAAAATTGAGAAGGCAAATGATATTAAGTCACTGGAAGGGCAAATTGTAGAGAAAGTGTTAGACAAGATAGGGAGTAGGGATAGGAATTTAGATCAAATTTCATCAAGCTCACAAATTGGAAAAGTTGTCAATGAAAGTGAGTTAGCTGCGATGAAAAAGGAATGTTCTTCTTCATCTCAGACAGTAGGACTGACATTCTCTCAGAACGTAGATTCGGGAACTACTGTTCTTAACACGTTGCCTACGGAGGTCATGGTGACATTGAAATCTCTTGAAAGCTCCATGGATAGGTTCAGTAAAGTTCTGTCCAACTGGGAACAAGATGGTTCTAGTATTACTCAACATCTTCGAATCAGTGGCGGTAAGCAATTGAATGAAAAGGGTCTCAAGGGTTTGGGGTCTGGGTTCGAAAGGGTGGATTGTGTAGATAAAGCTACCTCAACGGACGACTCAGACGTTGTTTCTGTTAAGCAAAATAGCAGGACTAAATCATTTCCTTGTCATGATGTGGTGAGCACCGAATCTACATCTGATGCTGAAAAACCGTGGAAGGTCAATTCCACTTTCAGCAAGAAAAGCTACATTAAGACTAGGCACAAAAGAGCTAAAGTTTTGGGGTCTCTAGTAAAAGCCGAGAGTGAGGGGAAGGTGTTAGAAGGTGTCAAAGAACGGTCTGATCGTAACCAGAATCAGGACGCGGTTCGTACCAAAGTGTACAGCATAAAGCCTCAAGACTTGTTGAAATTTCCGAAATTCAATGGGTTGATCACCACGGTAACTCCATCTGAATTTTTGGAAAAGGTTGAGGAACTGTTAGAATTATATGGTATAGACTCGATGCAATACATAAAGTATGTTCCGAAATTATTAACGGATAGCGCGAAACTTTGGTTTTCGGAGCGGAAAGCTCACTTAGTCACTTACGAATTATTCAAAACTGAATTCATTAACCATTACGAGAGTTCCAGGTGGCGTAGCTCCTGTCTTGCAAAGGTATTGAACTCGCCCTATCAAAGGACCTCGGAGGAGAGTGTATTACAATTCTTCTCGAGGAACTTTAAGTTGTTACGTTCCATTCAACCTAAGGCGGAGGACTCTCATATCGTGGCTCAAATTGGCACGCTCTTGCCTTATAAGTTGAGGGAACACATCGTGATGCAGGATGTTTCGTCCTTCGCGGAGGCGATACACATAATAGAAAACTATGAGTCTTTACAGGATGTAAATGTAAAACGAGAGGTGGCTCCACTTCCTAAAGGCAAAGGGTTCAAGGGTGGGGTGAACAAAGTCTCAGTCACTTCTGAGGCCTCTGAAGAGAAACTTAGACCAGGGTCGCGGGAAGTGATCACTTCACCGACGAGCGTAAGGAAGGGGGTGTATGTTAGTCCAAATTCGAAGCGGCGCTTACGAAATAGAAAAAATTCTACAGAAGATTCCTCGTTGGGAAACGAGATTCTACTCACATCGTAGGAGGTGATGTGGGTTTAGGCATGAATAAACCTCCAGTTAATAAGGTTGCGTCGGCGTTACCTCAAAGAAGTAAGGAAGCAGAACAACAGACAAGTGCTATTCAACCGCTGATAGAAGGGAAACAATTGATTGGCGACAGTATGTTACTCAGAGTAGCTCAGAAGTTTGGTAATTATCAGTTCAATTTCGATGAACAAGGAAATCGCAGGATAGGATTAACAGTCAGTGGACAAACTACCGAGCAATTAAACGGCAGGTTAAAGTCGTGCTCAAAATTGGCTGACTCAGTGATAGTCATGATAGGTACGAACGATATACTTAACTTCCAGACGGAAGAAACTATAAAGTGCAACTTGTCGGAGACGCTGGAATTGCTGAAAGGAAGGACAAAGGAGATCAGTTGGTTGACCCTACCTCCCATAGCACGCATTATGCGTAACAAAAGTTCCAATGTCTGGCACAAATGGAAAGGGATTAATGATTTCATAGCCTCGTTTCATGATGCAAGAAATGTCAAAGTACACGATATCTCTTCTTTGTTTTTTGATAGCTCAGGTGAAATTCGATATGACCTTTATGAAGAATATTTGGGAAATCCTTCGCGGGGAAAAGTTGATCGAGTACATTGGAACAGAGAAGGAATGTCTCGGGTTCTCAATTTCCTTAGGAAAAGGGGAATTTTAAGAAAGTTAGGACAAGGGGTTTCCGAGCCTGGCTCTCAAATCATAGTTGAAGCTGAGATCCATGCGGTGGACGAGCCATCCAGGGAATGTCCAAGTTCGGAAAACCGGAGAGGAGCTCTTACCAACGGGCAGGGGGTGAGGGTGAGGTAAAATTTCCTGCTATACAGTTTGTAAATATAAATGATACGTGGGGAGAGGAGGGTGATTTTCTTGATGCAATGAATTCAACTATACCTGTTAATGTGGGTCACCAACGACTTACGTCTGCTATGATTAAAATTGCCATATTAGGTAAAGTTTTTAATGCTCTATGTGATAGTGGTGCCGAGGTGTCTCTCCTCGAATTTAACACTTGGAAATCGATTTCGTCTTTGATCTCGAGACCAAGATTGGAACCAGCATCCAATATTAAATTAGTAGATTATACTGGTTCGAGGTCTAAATCTGTTGAAGGAATCACGAAATTGATGATCAATTTGGGGGGGCATGATTATTATGTACAGTTTCTAGTGGTGAAGAAATTAAATGTACCTGTATTGCTAGGTTTAGATGTGATATATGGGGTTCACGGTGAACTAAACTTCGACGTAGATGCTTTCTTTTATCATACTCCCAATGGTAAAGCACTTTTGAAGTTCACACCTCTTAGGGAAGTAGATTCTTTGGGACCGGACTTGTCATTGATGAACGTTTCAATGAATATAGATCTTTCAGCAAATGAACAGTCGTCTTTCATGCACAAAGTGAAGGGTTCGCTGAACTTAGAAGAAAATTTAAATTCTCGATTCATAGACATGTTAAGCGCCTTTGAACAGATGTTTACTGACATACCGGGATTATGTAGAGAGTATGAACATCGGATGGTATTGGACACTGTTGAACCAATCGTGGCGAGGAATTACCCCATTCCTTATGCTTACAGGGATCAAGTTAGGAATCATTTGAACCAAATGTTGGCTTGGGATGTGATTGAGCTTTCACAGTCCGAATATCGTTCGCCTCTACTGGTGGTTCCCAAACCAAATGGGGGGATACGATTATGTGTAGATTTGAAAAAGGTTAATCAACACGTTAAACTCATGCAACTTACGCCAATGAAGATTAACGATCTGTTGACTTCATTTTTAGGCTGTAAATTCTTCACCTCGCTGGACTTAGGTAACGCTTATTGGCAAGTATCTTTACATACTGACAGTCGTAAATTCACGGCATTTGCATTTGAGGGTATTCTGTACCAATTTAAAAGAGTTGTGTTTGGTTCGGTGAACGGCACGGCTGTGTTCGTGGATGTCATGAACAGGGTACTGGGATCATTTTTAGATTTTGTTGTGGTGTACGTAGACGATATCATCATCAAATCTAAAGATTTTGATTCACATCTAAGGCATGTCAGTCTGGTCTTGGAAAGATTAAAATGCGCGGGTTTTACGTTGAAGCTAGAAAAATGTAGGTTTGCAGTGCAAGAGTTTAAGTTTTTGGGACATATAATCACGACACAGGGTTTCCAGAAAGATCCTTCCTACGTCGAAAGCATTGTTAACCTACGCAAACCTGAAAACTTGAAACAGTTGCAAAGGGTTCTGGGATGTTTTAATTGGTTAGCGAAGTATATTCCTAATTATGCCATGGTGGCACAACCGTTATATGAACTAGTGAAACTTAAGACGAAGTGGCATTGGACCACACAAGCTGAACAAGCTTTTATGCACCTGAAGGCGTTGGTAGTCCATGAAGTGACCCTTAACTTTCCAGATTTTGAGAAAACGTTCTATATTCAAACGGACGCATCTCTTGTGGGGATAGGGGGCTTTTGTTACCAGATTACGGATGGGGAAATGAAACCCTTAGGATTCGTCAGCAGGTTGCTTAGAACGTACGAAAAGTCATATACGTCAACTGAGATCGAAGTTTTGGCTATACTATATACGATCGAAAAATTTTCCACATTTCTTAAGGGTAGACAATTTGTTGTTGTCACTGACCACAAATCACTCACGTGGCTAGAATCTGCACATTCATGGAATGCCAGGCTGACAAGATGGTTTATACAGATCCAACAGTATTCCTTCGTGGTACAATATTGCAAGGGTTCGGACAACCTCTTGGCAGATACCCTTAGTAGAAACTTTCCAGATACACCTGATTCTCAATTTTTAGTAAATATTTCTGTAGTTACGCATTTAAATCAGAAGATTTTCACCAAGGAGGAGTTGATTGATTTACAGAGTGATGACGTGGGTTTGAGAGAAATTACTGATCATCTTAAGGGGGTAAGTCAAAGGATCAATTCTCGCTCAAGATCTTGGAATCGAACATACTGCTTAAATGATGAGGTTCTTTATATTAAAGACTTCCATGATGTTTCTCGTCACAGGATATGTATTCCTGTCAAATTGATAAATAAAGTTTTGGTGGCTGGACATGATGACATGGGACACTTCGGAGTTGCCAAAACTTTATCTCACTTATATCGGGTTTTCTATTGGCAAGGGATGAAATCTGATATTAAGTCGTATGTAAAAAACTGTGAGTTGTGTCAGCGTACAAAACCGAATAAACATCCGGCTAAAATTGTTGCAAGGTCTCATTTCACAGACATGCCGGGGAAGATTTTGTTTATTGATCTGCAGGGTCCGTTTGCGCTAGGGCCTAAGCGAGAAAGGTTTTTGTTTACGGTTCTAGATGCAGCAACAAGGTATTTGGTGGCATACCCGGTGGTTAATAGCAATGCCAATACCATTGTGAATAAATTGTCAAAAGTGTACTTTGTTCATTTGGGAATTCCTCAGAGGTTAGTTTCGGACAATGGGCCACAATTTAAGTCGAAAATTTTTCAGAATGCAATGAAAACATGGGGGGTACAACTTGTTTACACTCCGGTGTACCATCCGAGCCCAAATTGGGTAGAGCGCTATCATTCGGAATTGAACCGTTTGATGAGAATACTCTGTAATTCCAATCACAACAAATGGCCGGAAAAAGTACCTGAAGCTCTGCGCCTTCTGAATGGTTCCATTTCGTTACAAACAGGATATTCTCCAATGGAGTTGAGATTAAACATGACAAAGAGTTTGACCGATATACCGACGCTGGGGGTCGATGCTAACAATGTCACGTGGAATGACAAGCTGGTCATGGCGAATCTGTCTAGTCTTAGTAAAAGGCAAAATAAATTGAAGCAACATAATGCTAAGATGGATGCTAAACCTGTAGTCGAAGAGGGAAAGCTAGTCTTCGTTAAGAATCAGACCTTAAGTGGTATCGGAGATAAGGTGATAAGAAAATATTGTGACCTCTTTGTCGGCCCTTATCTTTGTGTTAAGAACAGTAAAGATTCCACGCTTTCATTGATAGATTGTGTGACAGGAGAAAAATTGGATCACCAGTCGATAGAAAATTGTAAAGTTTGGAATTGTTCAGAGGACAAAGTAAAAATTTGGGTGAAAAGATTACTAGATTTGAATTTGGAAGGTGTGGATGAAATGCTACAGACGATGGGGTTTAGCTGTAAATCAGACGTTTTAGTTAAGGACAGTGCAAATAAAGAGGGGGTAGGGGAAGAGCAAGGTTAAAATTTCTCGTATGGGTAAAGTGAGATTGAGCCTGCGGCGGGCGAGTTGACCAAGTAGGTGAAATTTCTGCGGCGTACTGGCATGCGAGATGAGCCTGAAATCTTCCTGATTGCTCCAAAATAAGATAAGACATTTTCTATGATAGATTGCTCAAGGGTATTCATCTCATAAATATTTGGAACACCACTATTTGCATCGTTGTTGTGGTTAGGTCAAAGAAAATACCAACTGCAGCGCATTAGGGTAGTAGCACACAAGGCTCATACTACGCCTTTAAATAGTGATTAGCTCAGATAGAATGAATCCAGAAGCGAATTAAGAGTTGTTTAGGTAGTTCCATGGGGGTGTTGTTGAGTTTGCGGGTGGGGGCAGGTATGATGCGGTAAAGGTCAAGTTAGGTTATGCTTGCGGCGGGCTAATAGTCAAGTAAGTATAATGTTGCGGTGGGCCTAGGCATTCATTTGTTTCCTGCTCCAACCAAAAATATACAAGCCACTATGTTCTGCAAGACGCCAAAACACATGCGGGGTTCCTTCTTTCTGGAGTATGATGGAGTCACCAGAGTTGGTGATCCGGGTTGTTTTATATTGTAAACAATAAAGTAATATGTCTGTATATATATTGAATATGTATATTAGTGAATATGTAGAATATGAATGTTTATTTGATGAAAGTCTAACTTTAGTATTGTAACAAAAGTATTGTGTGAGGGTTCAGCCCTATGTTGGGCGCCATTTATGACGAACTGTCATAAGGTATTCTGGAAACTTAAGTTTCGTGTGTGTTTTGCTGGGGTAAAATAGCCCAACTCAGGTCCAAAGACGATGAACTCGTCTAGTGCAGAGAACTCACGATAGGTGGAATGCCTATGCAATATGAAAACTTTGTTGCTTTAATAGTTACGCGAAGAATCGCTAGATGGCTCTGACCGTTGTGCGCGTTTGAATGGTAAATTCCTTTGTTTGAGACCCGATTTTCTCGCGGTTTCCTTATGCACAAGGACATTTTGATGTGTCGGTCACTGCACGCATGGGCAATTCGCTGTTATGGCGCAAAATCATAAAATATACAGCGTTTTGGTCTAGATGCCTTTGGTTAATTATCAGCAAAAAGTTTATCTTATTGAGCATTACACTGGGTTCTTTAACGCATATACATATATTTTATCGTGTGGTATTTAAATCATAAAAAATTGTTGTTTGGTAAAGACAAATGTGCTCTGCAAAAATGACGAACAGTGAAGGATAGGGGTGCGTAGCGGTGGAGAAGGACTTCCGGAAAAAAGAACATGGAGTGAACAAAGCAATGTCACTACAGTGGAGGAAATCAGAATTGTTTCCGTGCTTTAGGGAGGAATCTTACATCTGCAGTTAGGACAAAACGGCAGTTAATAGCATGAAGTGAAAGCACATCGCAAAAATAAGTGTTGGAAAGGAATGGAGCTCTCGGGAAGAGAGAGGTAAGAGTGGACTCGTGCGTACTGGACTCGTCGTTCCCGACACACCAGGTGAGGAAATTAATTATCTTAAGTGACTTTGAGAGAAAGAAAATTCTCGAAGATCGTGATTACAACGTTTAAGCAAAGTTGTTTATGAGATAGCTATCTCGCGTGTGTTGAATTTTACGGGAAACGGTACTAGTACACGTCACAGACCATGCGTTATTTACAAAATGGCCATCGACGCCATGTCTGATAAGGGCTCTGTGCACACGTAAAACGATTTATTTTCGTGCAAGAAACGCACAGCTCTAGTCAAAATATACTAGGAACATGTTCCAAAATTGGTTCAATGTCAAAATAGGAAGTAATTAGGACTTTTGTAATTCCTTATATGGTATTAATGGTGCATGTTAAATGACTTTGATGGGTAAATTTTCGTTCACGTATCGACAGTTTTTTATTTTATGTCTCTTAACTTAATAAGGGCAAATTGTCGATGCTTTCATACGCAGGAAATATGTGTTAAATTGAAAACAATAAACAAGTTTACTGTTTCTGGTGTTCATATTTACGTGCTAAAACATTTTCTTCCATTTGTATTTGATGTTTATGAAAATGTTTAAATGATTAATTCTTCTCTTTCAGAAGGGGGGAACTTCGCATGTGTAATTTGGGTTAATGCTGTTGCTATGGAAAGGGGTTATTGTTAGTTGTAAATTATTCGAAATCCTATTTGAAATCTGAAGGTATAAAATTTTAATCTCCAGCGATCTGTACGCGTCACCAGCGTTACTAGGCAAAGTGTATCAAAATAAATAATTCGAACTATTGACATATTCGACGTTTCAGGATCGTCGAGACTCAGTTATTGAGTCGTAGTTGTTGGGTTCAATCTAATAAATTTAATCTAATTGTATTTAGTCCGTCGCAAACGGTTGAGGGTTCACAATTTTTCGTTAGAGTATAGCAGCTATCTTCGAGACATAATTTTCGTAGTGTTGAGAATATTGGTTGTTGTGAAAATGCAATAACTCGCATTTTCACAACTACCAATATCCTCAACACTTCGAAAATTATGTCTCGAAGATAGCTGCTATGCTACAAAAAAGCAATTAAAAACTAAAGTTAAACTTCAACTACATAACAGTTGGGCTGAAAAGTTCGTAGGCTAACATAGTAAAAAATATTTTTTTTGACAAAATTCGATTTTATTATTCAATATAGTTGCCTTCGAGGGCGATACAACGATTATAGCGGTCATACAATTTTTCGATGCCATTTTTATAGTACGATTTCTCTTTAGCCTCAAAATAGGCCTCAGTTTCGGCGATTACCTCTTCATCAGTGCTAAATTTCTTTCCAGCGAGCATTCTTTTAAGGTCTGCAAACAGGAAAAAGTCACTGGGGGCCAGATCTGGAGAATATGGTGAATGGGGAAGCAATTCGTAGTCTAATTCATATAATTTTGCCATCGTTTTCATTGATTTGTGATACGGTGCATTGTCTTGATGAAACAGCACTTTTTTCTTCTTCAAATGGGGACGTTTTTTCGTGATTTCATCCTTTAAACGCTCCAACAACGCTATGTAATAATCGCTGTTGATGGTCTGGCCCTTTTTGAGGTAATCGATGAATATAATACCATGCGCATCCCAGAATACTGATGCCATAACCTTGCCAGCCGACTGTTGCGTCTTTCCACGCTTTGGATTCGGTTCATCACGTGCAGTCCACTCGCCTGACTGTCGATTGGACTCTGGAGTGTAGTTATGGAGCCATGTTTCATCCATTGTAATATATCGACGGAAAAATTAGTGTTTATTACGGTTGAATATCGCTAAACATTGCTCCGAATCATCAAAACGTTGTTGCTTTTGATCGATTGTGAGCACGCGCGGCACCCATTTTGCACACAGCTTTCGCATGTTCAAATATTCATGCACAATATGTCCAACACGTTCCTTTGATATTTTTAAAGTCTCAGCTATCTCGATCAACTTCACTTTACGATCATTTAAAATTATCTTGTGGACTTTTTTGATGTTTTCGTCGGTAACAGCCTCTTTGGGGCGTCCACTGCGTGCATCGTCTTCGATGCTCATTTCGCCTCGTTTAAATTTAGCAAACCACTTCTCAACGGTTGATTTTCCTGGTGCAGAGTCCGAATAATGTTTATCAAGCCAAGCCTTGACTTCAACAGTATTTTTTTGGCCAAAAAGCAATGCTTTATTAACACAGGAAATTCTTTTTTATCCATTTTTTCACAATAACAAAAGCTGCTTCACTCACAATGCTATATCTCACGAACTAATTATCCGGCAGCTGTGAAATTTATACACTTATCTTTTGAAGGTTAGTACTAAGTAAAAATCACATGGATTTAATTCTAGTAACGCCATCTATGAGTCAGCCTACGAACTTTTCAGCCCAACTGTTATATACCCAACGACATTTACAATATTGGAGGGGCAAAATACTTAAAAATTGTTGTTTTAACGGAAGCTAAAGGCGTGGTGTAGTGGTTAGAGTTCTCGCTTGCTAGCGGTCCCAAGTTCGAACCTCCTCACAAGGTTTTCTTTTTCTTTCAATTATCCTTTTATTAATGAAGAGCATCGTTTCATTATTTGTAATAGTAGTGCATAGTGGCTACATTGTTCTGCATCTGGAATTTATATTTAAAAAACAATGAATTGACACACGTTCAAAAGGTTCATTTTTATGTATAAGATCGTGAATTATGATACTCTATCGATAATTGTGCACTGCTTCAAAGACATTGACAAATATTAATTAAATAACTATTTATATTTGTGGCAATTCAGGACATACTAATTTTACCCATTTTCTCTCTCGAGTTTAATGCAAGGATACCTCCGCAAATATCGACTGAAAAGTTTTCATCAAGTGCAATTTTCCATTAAATGTTTTCGCCTATTCGTACTACCTGCTTTGGTCAGCTCCTTCTACCTACTTTCAGGAGCAACAGCTTGTAGGGTAATGGTTACCGTTAAGGATTGTCAATCTGATGGTCGTAGGTTCAAAACCCACCGGTGGCAGAAAATTTTCGTAAGTTTTAGACATTGTGTTCATTGTCCACGCCGTCTGAAACGGAATGATTCATTTTGGAATTAACGATGGGGGAGGGGAAATAACAAAATCTCCATTTCAACAAACCGAGAAGTGGAGAAAAATTGGATAATTCTTATAAATCTTAAAATTACATTCATGTTTTTGGTGATATAATAGCAGGTAAAATAAAATATCTTACGTGGAAGATTTTATTTTGCTCTGAACTCAGACAAAAGGCATTTCGCATCGATCTAATAAATTCTCCAATTTATTGAATGTTTCATGTCGATAATTTGATCAATGCATCAATTTTTGACGCCGAGACGATATTTTCTGCAACTACCTCTTCTCTCCTCTCGTCTCCCGTCCCTTCTCTTCTTCTCTCCCTTCCTTCTCCTCTGCTTCTGTCTCATATCGCCTTCCCTACTGTTCGCGCATCTTTTTTCCATCCCAATCTTCTCCACTCCTCTTATCTCCTCTCTTGTCTTAGATTTCCGACTCCACTGTACTCTTCATTTCGTTCTTCTCTTTTTCTCTCTTTTACTCTACTCTCCACTTCCCTCTTCTCGTCTCCTCCCCTCCTCTCCTCTCCTCTCGTTTTTTCCTCTCTTCACATCTTTACTCCATTTTCCTCATCTCACCTCGAAGCTTTTCTGTTTCTTCTCAGTACTTCTTCTCTCCTCGTCTATTCTCTCTTTCTTCTCACCTCTACTTTTCCTCTTCTGCTTTCGCTTTCTCTGTCTCCTCTCCTTTGTCACCTTTCGTTTCCTCTCACCTCTTTTACTTTCTGTAAACTCATCTGCGATGAATACTAGAAAACCTATTTTTATTTCAGAAATAATTTTGTCTTTTGCGATGTAATAGTGATATTTTTATAATTTCATAGAATAATATTTGTTTTTATCTTTCGCGTATTTCATAAATATCTATTGTGCATGTGGCAACCCTGAAATTGAACCTAACTCTACACGCAACCCACCAACGCCTTGTGTAAATTGGGTAGCCTAGTTTGAAATGTCGTTGTCCTAAAACCTTTGAGAGACACTGTACAATGACCCAAAAAAAAATGTTTTTCACTGGAAATGATAGTATCGGGACCGAGAAGGGAACGACCCTTTCAACCTTTTCGAGCGAGAACGAGATTGGCTTCTGTAAGATCAATACGAGACGAGACTTCGTGTTCAAGACTCTTGTCTTGTAGTAATAAGTTGGTAAACTTATAATGAATGTGTGGTGCTTGAATATTTTACCTAAAACCAAATTACTTGACTATGATACTTACTCGTCATAGAATACTGATAAACACCTGATTATTTATAAGTCGGCCATATACAGTATTATGGTTATTGTACAGTCATCGGCAAAGATAATAGTAGGCATCGCTTCGCATCTACGGAATTCCCTTCATTAAAACAACACAGGATGTAGAATGAAAATGATGCCCCCTAGGGTTCATTGTGGTTCGAATCGCACTTACAATTGTAGTACTTGTCCCAATTGCCCATCTGTGTATATAATAAACTAATAAGAACTTTGTAGGGGTTCCACGTTTGATATCCGGTGGAGGCACATTGCACAGTGGGTCGGATCCCACTTTCAACTGTAGGTCCAGTCCCGATTAGCATAAAGTGGACTTAAAACAACAATTCATTTTTTTTTTTTTAAATAATAAGAACTTTGCTTTTGTCAAGCGAGGAAACATTGTTGGTGAAAAGTGGGTTGATTTTTCATTGATTTGGCTTCGCTTTTCTCCCACTTTTGGCTAATTGGGAAGATAAGAATGATTGATGATATGATGCAATTGACGAGATGACGCTCACAAAGTCCGCGATTCGAACCCCCCTGTGTTAACTATTGCGTCAGGGATGTCGGCTGTGAAAGATGCTATATACTACCTTCAGAACACTACATATAATGCGATATTTACAGTTTGTGAATCTGAATTAGAAA
Source organism: Lepisma saccharinum (assembly GCF_977018435.1). Taxonomy (NCBI): domain Eukaryota; kingdom Metazoa; phylum Arthropoda; class Insecta; order Zygentoma; family Lepismatidae; genus Lepisma; species Lepisma saccharinum. The sequence goes on along the minus strand of NC_139242.1, from coordinate 36,600,559 downwards.
GCAATGTTTCTGTGTGTATGCGTGAAAGTTGAAATGCTCGAAGAATGTATACAAATGTACTTGTGAAAACTCTGCATTGTTTAATTTTACCTAACACTTGCTTCGTTACTCCTCTCAAAAAGTGGCATGTCTACGGTTAGAGGCTGATGAAGACTAAAGCTGCCCGTTTTGACCTAGATTTCAAAGTTTGAAAAAATAATACCAGGACAACATGTCAGTTGTGGCGGTACGTACGTGGCCTTGTGAATTTTGCCTTAAAATCCTGGCAGGTAACCTTCAACCTACAAATTATTCAACACTGTCCTCACCCTCATGTAGGTATAAACGGAAACTAAAGTTTTCACGATTTCCAGAAGCGAAGTTTAAAAGATTTCACAACTTTCGATCTCTTTCTCGCTTTGTATTGATTCTGTCTGGTGCAGGTAATCTATTATTAACCATTTCAGCTGATACTTCCGTCTGGAGAAGAAAAGCGAGCGACCCGAAGGACCGGCCGGTCGCTTACCTATCCTCACAGAAAGGCATTTCCCAATTAAATAAACTGTGTGATAGACCAACAACCACACACTCACACGTTTTTACACAGGTTATTCAAGGCTGCATGACAGGGTGCGAAATCCTGGGGAGACCGAGGGATCCCCCCCCACTATCAACAATCTTGTCCTAAAGCCCCCCCCCCCCCCAAATTCCAGGGTGGAGAATTTTTGTTATAAAAACGAAGATTAAAAAATGTGTCCAACTACAAATACACTTTACTAAGAAATAATAAAAAACAAAAACAAAGAAAGAACTAATAATAATGTCTGTGTATGTGTTTATGAATTGTGCCTGCTTTCTCTCTCAAGAGACAATTAACAGGCCATTAAGCAACAACAAAATATTCACAACAAAAGTAAAGCGACATTGCAAGACTAATTATTTTATAATAATAAAAAGCAAAAATTAAACAAAAACTTAAACACAGTAAAAGTTTCTCAACTATTTCGAAATTATTAACATTTTTAACCCGTTAGTTTGCCACTTTATAAATATCAAAGTTCTGTTTTGTAAACAAAGAGCAAACCGCGCAAGGAGTAAAGCACTCGGTATTTACAAAATGCAATCAGTGACGGCTTGTAACCACACATTCGCACACATTATTAGCATTTTACCAACTAGGACGACGTTTACAAACAATGAAGTCAGTGGCGGATTGTAATCACACATTCGCGATTATCTCGAAAACGGCTCGTTTGCCGACCAATGTTTATTGAGACTTTTTTCGTGTATTATCGTGTACTTTCACCTGTGTCAGTTTGCGCTATTACTTTTGAGACACTGTGTGTGTGTGTGTGTGTGTGTGTGTGTATATATATATATATAATTATTTGTGTGTGTGAATTAAGATCTCCCCCCACCAATCTTCAACGATTTCGCACTCTGCCGCATGACCTGCCTGAAGTACAGTTACTAGCAATTATTGTTGGGCATGGCAACTTCCACCACCGACGTAGAGTTAGGCAACACACGTAACGCCTTGCAGGGAAACGAGTATTTCACGATCTTGGTGTCCCACTTTTATTGCCGATGACTGTACATTGAAGAGGTGCGTGCCAGTAACAAGTGGTAAGTGTTGTTGATAGAGGAATTCAGCCTTCACATCTCTAGTTTAAATCACGAGTATAACCACTGAGAGGCAAAGGACGCTTATCCCCCTAAACTTGTGAATAATATCGTAAATGTAAGTAAATAAATGTAACTGGGGAATTCCAATGAATTCAGTAAATCTGATTTGATTTGATTATTGTTATTTACCACTTTTGCCTATTCGCGACGATGAGGATGACTGATGATACGACGAAACTGCTGAAGGGATACTCACAAAGAACTAGCATTCCCAGGCCGCGATTCGAACTCAGAACTCCTGACATCGTATCGCACTGTGCTAACCACTCCGCCATGGAGGCCAGTCTTTCACATGCTGTTCCGTCTATTTCTATCAGAAAATCTTAACCATATCTTACACATTTGCTCTCCTTTCTTCCTTCCCCAGCTGCCATAAGGACCAGGGACTCGTTTATCCTCTGAGAATTTCTACCAGTCCATTACAGCTAGTCGTCTATCTTTCGTTCTTTCATATCTCGTGAAGGCCCAATCAGAAATTTCGTTGGGCAGAACTTCATTAGGCCCCGGGACAGTAGAAAAGTATGTGAACGACGCAGAGAAAACTACAACAATGTTGGCAAGTTGCAGGAACAATCTGAAAGCTGCTTCGGCAGGGAGGAACTCTTGCCTCTAGACCCGTAGCTCCCAGAGACGGCGGGTTTCTTCGGCCGTAATTCAGCAATCTTTCGGGTTCTTTTGCTGCCAAGTGAATTGGAAGAGCGGTTATTAAGGCAGAAGAAAATAGATTCTCACTGAGATTTTTTCCCCTCGTGTGAAGAAGGGTTCCTACTTTTGCAAAGGGATCAAGCGTGCACTTTCATTTATGTGGAACGTTGTCTATTTTATACTTAGTCTATAATTGGAAAGTCATTTGCAAAAATCAAGCGACTGTAATGTCTCATCATCAAATGAGGTGTAAGATCCCTAAAGAGCATAGGAAAATATTGATCGAAAGACTGTCAAAACCATAAACTTACGTCTTACAACTCTTTAAGTATATCTTTAACTATCTCCAAACTTTCACTATCTTCCTCTATAGTGTGAGAACTCGCTAAAAAACAGGATGAAAATTATTAAATACTAGCCACACACCCTTAATGCTCGATGGAACTGCTCAAGTAACAGTAGACTCTACAACTTTATACAGTTTTTACCAGGCCCCCGCTCGAACAATGAAATATTTTAATGTGAACCTATAAAATATACGAAAATACCATTGATGATTTTTCAGATTTTGCAAGAATTTCGATTTTGTCCTTGCATAAATGAATGGGTTGTTTCTAGAGAGAGGCAGGCTTCAGAAGTCTACAGTCTGCAATGTTTGTTCATTTTAGTTTTATTCCCATTGATGCAAGGCTACTAGATGTCCCGATTTAATCGAGACAGTCCATTATTTTCAATCCCTGCCCCGACTTTTTCGAATGCAATCGTGATGCTAAAATGTCGTATGATCCATACAGATTTTTAAGAAACGTGAAAGCAGAATAGTTCGATTTATGGGAGTGGAATCTCACACCCATTTTACATGTGTAAGTGATCTCCTGTACCCATGTTGTTGCTGCCTGTTACATACAGAATTATTCCGTTAACAGCGTTCAAGGGGATAGGCTATTTAAGTTAAATGGCGTATCTGTTCTCTTCAGAAACAAAATATCCCATTACATGCGGAGAAAGATTGAGAACAAAAGATTAGGGCACAGCACCTGCGAACGTAACAACAATGAAGTTTACAAGGGCGCGAGATATGATGTGAGCAGCGGAGGCGATAAAGCCCTGCAGATCCTCCGGTCCAAGAGGCCGCTGAAGAAAATGAGGACCTTCAAACGGCTGATTTCGTACCAGTCATTACGGAAATGATGAAGTTGAAAGGTGAGACGAAAGTTCCAAAAGTGTAGATCAATGCTTTCGTGATCACCATGCAAACTGTCTTCTCTAAAACTTTATATGACTATGAAACATTAGTGAGGAAACCGTTCATTTATCAAGAAGTTCCTTAAAAACTACAATTATGACAAGGCGTCCAATATTTTGCAAAATGATCCACGGTCGAGTTCAAGTCCGAAACCAATGTTTTAGCGTAACTAAAAAAAAATCTACCTACTATTTCTATATTATTTATCTTAGCGTACGTAAGGTATTTTTAGTTTTATTCATTCGATTTTCTTGGATATTAATGGTGTCGCTCGATTTTTACGTGTTCAAACCTTACGAGTTGGAAACTACGGGAAATTATTTGATTTGATTTGGTTTATTTTACTTCGCTATTGTGCCACTGTTGGCTAATCGTGAGGATGGGGATGAGTAACTATATGATGAAATTGATGAAGGGACACTCACTAAGAACAGCCATGCCCAGACCGAGATACGAAGTCGAGAGCCCTGGTGCCTTAGCGCGCTGTGGGAAATGTTATCGAACTACACTAAAATAGGGTCTCTTCTTTAGTTCTGCAGGGCGACGAAAAGCCATTTTCACCGGTCCCCACTGGATACAAAATATTGTTGCCGTTGTTAGGATCTTATTGAAAAACTCACTGATACTCCTAGAACTTAGCTAGATACCACCCTGATAAACAACCTTGCATTGTGTTTTTCCTCTTAGTTTTTCCCATTACCCAACTTGTCTGCCAAAAAGGAATATAAATTATAAGAATTTTAGTGTGTGCTTTAATGATTCCATAGCAATGACAATTTTCTCCCAACGTACAACAGAAGTTCTACCGGAAAATAATCCCCCCTGCACACTCACAATTTCAGAAACTTTTGAGGTGACAGAAAATCGAAAAGGATATAAAAGTCTCCATTAGCAGATTTGTTTTCAGGAAAATTATTATTGGTGGACACTCTGTGTGTTGTTTTTTCTCCGTCGCTCTCACAAGATGGCCGAAAGAAGAATGGGTCCAGAGATGTCGTTATTCTTCTCAATGGCTTCAAAGAAGTTGATTCATGAAAATAATATTCTTAGGAAAGAACTTTGAGAGTTCAATCATTTATTGCAGGATCCACAAAATGATGAGGACAAGTTCAGAAAGTATTTTCGACTGAAATCGCAGACGTTTGTTCGGAAAATCTTTTAGTTCAAGATATAAGTGAATAACGTTACCAAACTTGAGCTAAAGGACTAACAAATGTTCGCACGAAAAGAACTACCTGCTCGAGAATAAAACATTGAAAAGAAAAACAGTAACTTTATTTGTTCATTTAACAGTTTGATTCATTAAATTTTCCACTTGAAATAAATATTTTTTTAAAAAAATATGTTTTTAAATATTTTTCAGCTAAGTTTCTAAATGTGTGTCTGTGGTGGTGGTGGGGGGTGTTCACCATAGTTTTTGTTTGATATTGTTTAGCTTTCTCAAGTTCATTAAATAATATTTGCGCATTAAACATGTTTAAATGAACTGTCTGCTTTAGAAAATGTATTTTTTTATTCTTTGAGCTTCATGCGATTTGTCGGCGTTGTATTGCTGAGTTTTGTCATTTGATTTAGCAACTATGTTCGTATTAATTTGCAAATTGATAAATTTAAAATAAATGAAGAATTAAAACAAAAATCACTGGTAGCTGACATAATATATATATATATAATTTAAAAGCATTTACCCATCTTTTAAATACAATTTGTTGTTTCAGAAAATAGTCGTTGAGGAACGTAAAAGATAATGGCATGTACGTACATTGTCACAAGACTATCTACAGCATAGTTCCCCGACAAAACCTTAAAAAAATGTTCCTAGTATATATCGTTGTTATCAACCTTATGGTCGTATTGCCTTATTTTATGTCATTGCGTCGACGAAACGACAAAATAACTTTACGTCGGCAAAACGACAAAATATATTTTATTGATGGGTTTTTATGGACCATAAACTTCTCCGATGCCAACATTCAGAGGAATATGAAAACGTTCTGTAGGAAGTTTTAGAAGAAAAATATTAATAAAAATGTGGGTGTATTTGCACCTAAATGTACTGTATATTTAACACGAAGGTTATCCTCATCGGCTCTCTGAAAAATGCAGTTTCCTATTTACGTTGATATGTCACGGAAAATAGTGGCTGGCTTTACCCATGAAATGAACTTAAACACCCATGCACAATGTTTATTTTTTCTTCGCATTCACCTTAGCTTTTATTAGTATTGCACCGATGTGAATCCACGAGGAAAATTACAATTTCTAAAAATAGCACCCTAAAAGTTGAAGTGGATATTTCTACAATCGGGATTTCTACAACCAAATTCGCCTCCTCCCTTTTCTGATTGGTGCAAATTTTATTTTGCTCTTTCTTAATATACGCGCGCAGAACAGAAATTCCAGAAACTATTCATAAGCGCAAAATTACAACAATTGTGTTTCAAATGTTCTTTAGCATACAGTTGACTTCTGCATGTGAGATTTCTGTCTCATTTGCGAATGTTACTTGCGAATCGCTCCACAGAGTCAAAAGGTAATTCTGTACACTCATTTTAAAAGCAAAGACGAATTCGACAGCATAATTTCTTCACGTCATTGAAGATTTTGACCATGTCATTATCAGTCATGAGTTGGTTATATTAGCAATCTACGACATCAAACGTCTTAAATATGTAATCTGGTGAAACATGTGGGTGGTTGTGTACTTCTCCCATCATTCGTTTAATCATTTCATCATTCAATCTCATCGTCACAATTAACCTAGGAAGGTAAAGAGTGACGTAAAATATGCAACATAGAAATAGAGATTTTTGACAAAGTGAAACTTACTTAATTTTAAACGTAAAGGTACATATCTTAATTTTTTATTTCTTCTACAGTATCGTTGATCTAATTCTAGTAAATTACTCCTGACATTACAAGTTCTCTTGATTTAACTATAAATAATATGTTGCTTTCTGATTTCGAATTTTATATGTTGATTGAAATAAAAGTTTTGGGTGTGTCAACACTTTGGTTATTGCACCCCTCACATTATGCGGAATCCCACCCTTAGTCTCTGAGGACTAAAAGTCCCTTACCTAGTTAAAAGCTGAGGCTGTAAAGGGCACTCAGCACACAGGACAACACACCCGGCCCTACAGAGAGATTACTGGCCGTAGATCCAGACGTCGGAGTCTCATGGGTTTGCAACATTGTAGTTACCGGGTGTACTACGTGGAAGTAAGGTTGGCATTTGGGTAATAAATAAAATAATAACCCCTGGCGCAACAGCCCGTGAGGGTCAGGGAATACCTACCGACTACCGGCCTTCCTCCCACCTGCCGAGTTGGGAGATCATCCAACCAGTTACGGGGTGACGTGTGGTCAGCACGACGAACCGTCTAGGTTTCCGTGACATTTGGGTGCCTTCTCAAAAGGCTACCCCTTACACCCCATTTTACATGTTGAAAATCAAACTTTACCTGATGTTCAACACGTACCAATCACATCATATAGATTGAATCACTTCTTTGCTTATAATGCACAGCCCAGGTTTTGAACTTCAATGTCTCACAACTACACAACTTCACATGCATTGCAAAATCACAACTTGACCATTGCCTCTGGAGCTGAAGACCGTTCAAAAGAGAAGTAGAGGCTTTGCTCTGCGCTTCAGCAACGCAGCTACCAAATCACATTATTGGAGTTCGAAAACTCATGTACAGTTCTGGCAAGGGGAACCTTCATATTTGGAATGAACACCCTCCCGAAGGAGACAGAACCGGTCAGTATAGCTTGATGACGTAGCGATTGAAGTTCCTCGACGAGACAACCTGCGTCGCTCCGAAGGACATGTGAGTCGGTGCATTGTCCTGTAATGTTCTCCCTTCAGTGATTCCACGCACTTTTACTTAGTCAACTCACGTAGTTACTCCCGTCACAGTACCTAACATAGTCTGTGAAGACTTACTTCGTCTGGTGCAGCTGGAGATCTCTGTACCGATGCAGATAGTGGTTTTCACTTTTGTCTGGCCCATTAAGTGTAACTGTAAGACAGAGTACTGAATTAATGGATATAAGTTCTTACTGGATTTTCCTTAACTTCTGATTAACAGTAAGACCTCTCGTACTCAATGAAGACTTATGTAATTTAACATTTAGTATAATAACGACCTTACTCTTAGAATCGTGTTACTTTGCTCTTAAACCCGTCCTTCTGTGGAAGGAGTATTGGTTCATCGTTTCAACTTTTACTTATAAAGCAAGGAAGTCAGATCTTACAAACTGAACAAGTACTTAGTGATTTCTTTCTCTATGGTTAAAATGTGTTCCGTTGGAAGTTGATGGAGCAATGTATGCTTGAAATTGTTTCTTATCAAAGCATCAATCATTTATTTTCTTTTCTGAAAGAAAAAAAATCCACTTAACGCTTTGATGGGCTATTAGGAACTGTAGGTTAGAGAATCCGAACCGATGTACTACGTATAATACCAATCAGGAATCAAATTCGGCAAACACTAAGTACAAGGCGACAGAGCTGCTATGCTTTCGGGCAGGTCCATATTTAGAAGACCAAAGAGAAAGAGAAAGAGAGAGAGAGAGAGAGAGAGAGAGAAGCATGAAGAAGACTAGACTTACAGTTTAAAATAGGTTCCGAATACAAAACCGAATCCAAAACAAAACCAAGCGTGGCTATCAGGGAGACTGATATGTATGTGGACGCCTTAGATGGCGTGAGTTACAGTGATTGCCTGTAGTTAATATCTTCGTCATTCCCTAATTTCGCAATGATCCTTTTACACAAATTTACATAATTTGCAAATTGCGCCTGTATTACTCAATAATTCTTCAGTAATTTGGATTCTGCTGTAAACTTGCACCACATCTGAAAAACGAGCTTCATGATTGGATATACTATATTTGTCGCAGGCAAGGGATCTCGTGGCATTTATTGACGCAATTTTATCTTAGTGATGAGAGATTATCGATGTGGACTGATGTGAATTTGTCAATTGAACCGGTCACACGAGCAACGATGTCCAAAAAAAAACAAATGCCACACGAACAGCAAAACAAGTGGCCCTTTTGCTTTCCCTTACATGTTTTTCCTCAAATAGGAAGTTCTACGATGCAGAGAAATCTTCCATCTGTTCATAACACGTGTCACTACTTAATTTCCAAAACCAAAAACACTACTTTCTTCAACTTAAAGTCTCTGTCATCTCTACGGGCAAAAATGTTAGTAACAACGTTGTTCCTGTGTGTATTCAATTCTCGTTCAGTACTCTATCAAAGGTAACAATGCATGGAAAACCCTCTACGTCAACCTTTGAAAAAGGCAACACTTATAATCCGTGCTTCTACACAACCATTGAATTGTGTTGAACAGATATTATTATTATTAATATTTCTTATTCGATTTATCTTGGACACCTGACTTCGTTTTCATACTGTGATTGATTTGTTTTATTTTATTTCGCTTTTCTGCCAATCGCGAAGATGAGGGCGGATGATGAAAAAATTAGATGAATGAAGAGACAATCACAAACCTTTATGGACAACATAACACGAGTCCCACAGAGCGTTGTACTGGCTGTGAGTCCAGACGCAAGAGCCTCACTAGTCTGAAAAAGTTTTCATATTGTGAAATAAACGGATTGAAACTTTATGAATCATAAGATGGTGACATCTTTCAGTCATATTACTAAAAATAGTAAGTACCAGTTAGTGATCCCACCGGCTGGTCAGATCTGTGGCTCATGTGGAACCTGGATTGCGCTGGGTTCCTAGGTGGCCTTTAGTGAGTGACTCAGCTTGCTTGCTTCATTCACTAGACGTTTCTTTCCAAGGATTTATTTAATTCAGTAAATGCATTGTGATAGCTGATATTTTATTAATAGAGTTTGAAATATTATGAACGCCCGTTGCGTTGGTAACGGTCTTAACAGGGAACGAAATGTACGCGCATGCGTGTATGTGTATCAGAATTCACATTATAAAGACACTAACATAAGAAAGAAAACAATTGGTGGTGGCATGCCTTGGAGTATTGCCTCAAGTTTTCAACAGAGGAAACCGTATTTTAACCATTGATTTATTATTTTACTTCGCTTTTCTGCCACTTTGGCTAATCGCGAGGATGAGTGATGAAATTAATGAAGGGACACTCACAAAGAACACCCATGCCCAAGCCAAGCCTGGATTCGAACCCGGGACGCTTGTCGACACGTTTTCAGATGAGAGTGACGTTAGCTCTCGAAAGCTCGGAAACCTTTCCGGAAATCACCTGGCTGATTGCCCGAGAAAACCTCTTCAATATTCGCCGCCAGGAAAGCTTCAAGATATTATATATATATATATATATATATATATATATATATATATATATATATATATATATATATATATATATATATATATATACGTATATATACATCTTCAGGTAGTTGGATACATTTATCTATATAGTCATCTGCATATTTTCTAGTTTTGTTGTACGTATATAAGCCTGGACCGTTTGAGGAATTCCCATGACCAAGTTGTACATTACGAATTGCACCGGCTAGGAGAATTGTTTAACGACGCCCAATGCTGCGCCTGCCATGGCCAGGTAGAGTAGAAAACTGTAACTGATCAAATATACAATTGTTACGCACTCGCAGTACAAGTCTGTTAATGAGAAGTAGGCTGTGTCCGAAAACAGACTTGAAGTACGGTCTTGTCGGAAGTGACGTCACCTACTGCAGTTCGAAAGCGCCAATTGAATTGAAGTCTTCTGTACTTAAGGACTACCGAGCGTCGTCCCTGCTTCACTCACGTGCTTGTTTGAAATCTTTGAAGTCGAAAGTCGGCCATTGTTGGTTTGCAGTTCTTCTATTGTGTGGAAATGTAAATATAAGACCTTTTTAAAATGCTGCGTGATTTCTGTGATGAACAACAAGAGTATATAACGCCAGAAAAATAATGTGTTCGTAGTTTTATCTACTGGCCGTATGAGGCGCTACAGTCGGAGTGTAATTCGAAAGGTTTTCGCATCCAGTCGAAGACTTTGAGACCATTTTCGAATTACGGGTATGCTCTCTTCAAGTTCGGACACGGCAACAGTGTGAACGGAAAAAAATCGATTTACGTCATCCAAGGATATGTCACTCGTTGTGGTGTCTGTGCATAATTTTGAATCCACAAAGCGCGTAGAAATCCGTGCTCGGATCCCACAAGGAATTTGCGTTCTCACGCTATATCTAGATATTACCATATTACCGTGCCATACGCGACGATACGGGTCAACGAAGGTGAAGGTCGAGTTACATCAAACTTGGGAGGCCACGCCACAGGAGACTCGCTCGAGACCACCAGCGCACTTCGATCGACTACCTCAACCTTGTTGCGAGTCTGCTAGGGAAGTAAAAAAAAAAAGAAGAAGAAGAAGTCGCAAGGTGAACATATTTTTAAATCGCACGTATGCGGCGACATTTCCGTTGCTTACCTGTCGTCCGTGATCTCCGAGAGCCTTTAACCTGTTTGTGTATGCGCCATAATCTTTTCCACGAGAAAAGGACACTCTGCGTGGCTGGCTGGCTGGTGGAGCAGAGTGGCTGAACCTAGCGGCAATTCCACCTACGAACCAGATCAGCTGGTACCGCGACCAGTGTTGCTACCTCTCTGTTAAAAGCTTTATATTCCTCTTCGTGGGAAATATGTTTCCTATTTATTTTCTTTCTTTCGCTTTTCTACCTCTTGGGTTTATTGCGACGATGAGGATGAAAGAGATGATGGAAGAAACACGATGATGCATACATCCATGCCTTACCCGATTCGAACCTGGAACCTCTAGCTTCGAAGCACAATATTATGACCACTCCGCCGCTGATTTTTTGTTTGTTTGAATTGTTCTTTTAAGTTTATTTTATGCACAAATTGGCTCATCGGGACTGGACCCTGCAGTTTAAATGGGATCCGAAGGACTATGTGCCTTCAACTGGGATCAACCCGGGATAGGCGATTTCAGGTGGGGAATTTTTCAATCAATTTCCCTGCAGGTAGTAGCTCTGAGCTTTGCCCAGTTTCTAATAATTAGGCACCTCGTGCTAACCCTAGGGGTTAAAGACGGATGGCCGACAAATGGCCGAGACGTGTGTTCTCCCTCCACATCCGCCCCATATGCCTTAATAGCATGTTGCAATGTTCAGGCGGTCCTTCATCATTTACAAATATGATGAATCCTTGGTTTTTTTCGAAACGGCTGGAGATGGATGTTGGAATTAGTATTTTTAAATTAATTGAATTGCATCATCAAATAGAAGTGACGTCTTAACAGCCGAAAAAATATGTATTTTAAAACTTAAAATTTCAATGTCCAACTACCAAATGTGCAGGTTAACAAACTGGCAATAGTTCGATAAAACTAGTTTTATATTAGTGCAATACCGCTCATAGACTCTCCCCTGGACTCCAGACCACGTGCTTTGTAGAATTCCGCTTCTCACAGGCAAGCGATAATGCATGTCCTGCCCACTTCTTCTCAACATAGAAGCTTTTGTGTAAGCTTTTGTATGTTGTTTTCTGTATATGTACAGCCATATCCTGAACTATTCGCTCCCTTCCTATGAGTTATGAGTAGGGCTAGAATTTTGATGACCTTAAAATTGCCAAAAAATGACCTTAAAAAATGCATTTACGACCTAATAAATTCAAGAAAATGCCCTATAAACTTAGAAAAATGACCTAAAAATTCTGAAAGATTTGTAGAACAAATTTATAAACTACCAAGAGAAATTCAAATTACAAATTAACGTTACAGTTTCTATCACATGTTCATTGCGTATGGTAGTACAAGTAAGAAAGTTCACTTTTTGTCATCTTTTACACTTTACACACACAATGAAAATTATATGTAAATTTTCAAAAATGAATGATTGTCGGACAAGAGCGCCTTGTACATGGAACAACTGCTCTCGACTTCCAATGAACTTGACTTGAAATGAACAATATCAGTTGCTGTTAAGTCACTTCCAATTCCATGGAGTGCAAATTGTTTCCCTGACAAAATGTCCGATACAGAGCACAAAACTTTGTACCCCTTGTTTTTTAACAATAATCCGTTCGGCGACAATGTATTTACTGATAGAGGGGGAAATCACATTGTTTGAGCTTAATTGTTACACAACAGCTTGTATCAACAATACTGCACAGAATTTCTTTGTTTCTTCAAACACAGGCGTTCAGAACTGCGCTGAAGCCAATGAGATGAGAGTCCGGAATCTCTCTCCTTCAAAGGGTTACATTTGCATGTAAAATGCCCTTTCTTTCACCAAAATAGAGAAAAATGCATAAGATGACTTTTAAAAGGCCGAAGAATGACTTGGGAAAATGACTTTTACTCCAAAAAGGGTCAAAATTGCCCTAACAATGGCATCCCAATTTATTCACTTACGTGTGAAGCACGTTCCTATCTATTTATGCTACGTTTCTGCCTTACCAAAAAAAAAAAGATGCATTTTGCATCAAAATCCTAGCCTTAGTTATGAGTGTTGCCACGAGCGAACTTAAACAAGTCTTCAATAGCAAGTTCGACCATCTCGTGGAGGGAAAAGACCGGGAGCGCACAAACAAAAGGCTGTGTGCGCTTGTGGTTAAAAATGTATACCACGAGCGCACAAAATCCATGGCGATGTTGCCATGTTGTGTCAACTGTTTTTGCCTAACCTAACCTAACCTTAAAGTTATGGGGTATCTTTTCAAACAAAGTCATTCATTGTATTCATGAAAGTTTTGATATAATAAACATGTGATATTTGACTTTTTATGAAATTAAATTATCCTCTACAGAGGCCAGCCATTACACAATCATAGATGTGGCAACGCAGCATTGGATGTTGTGCGCTCGTGGCACCTTTCATATACCACGAGCGCATACTTTCACATTTTTGTGCGCTAGTGGACTGCACCCTCGTGGAGTTAGGCAAGACAACGCAATGCAGGAAAACATGTGTCTCATTTTTATTGAGGTTCACTGCTCACACACCTTCTCTCCCTCTTAAAAATAATAATAACCTGTGGTTCTACAGCCCTGGAAGGGCCTTGGCGTATCTCCCGACTGCCTGTTTCCCTCCCACAATCCTACTTAGAGGTGTGGAGATCTTCAACCGGTAATGGGATGACATGGGGTCAGCACGTAGAACTCTCAGATGTTATAGGAGATATTTATGACGCTACTCACTCGTAGCTCCCCAATTTCCTCAATATGGTGGGTTGCCAATGGTCCTATACACAGGCCGAAAACCGAGAGACTGAACCCATGCCGTCCCGCAGTCAGAGTCCAAAGCACAGCCAGGCACAGCACAGCGCCTTAGACCTCGCGGCTACGGAGGAGGACTCTCTCTCTCTCTCTCTCTTAGTCTACCAAGATAAGACCGACCAAGTCTTGACCAAAATAAGATAACCCATTGTCACTGTTGTATATGCGTATTCCAGCTGACATATCAGTGTGTACGCATGTGATTGAAAAATATTCTGATTTGATTCTGAAGTCGTGTTATTCAAGTAAGCATCTCGATATGCTTTCTTGGCACCTACACCTTCGGCTTCAGATCCGACAGTCTAATACATCACTGTAAAAATAACAGTTTTCTTCCAAAAAAGTTAAATAGTTCCTTCTCTTTTGAATACTTGCAGTCACCAAGTAGAGATTTTGTAGAGAGTCCATTTGAATCGGCCACCCAAGCAGTTTTTCCAACAGAGATGGCAGAAACTTTAAGTTGAAAATGGAAGTGTTTTTGGCTTTCTGACACGTTTTATGTATAGATGAAAGAGTTTTCTGTATCGTGGAACTGGAAAAGCGTATAAGAGAAAACAACATGATTGATTGTGTACCGGTTTCTGTGGCATTTGGTTGGTTGGTTGATTGATTGATTGATTGAATTGTTGTTTTAAGTCCACTTTATGCACAGAAAGGTTAATCGGGTACTGGACCTACAGTTTAAAGTGGGATCCTGTGGCATTTGGATTTTGTTCTTCGTGTGACCGGTTCATTTTTACTCTCAAACGAAAACTTGTGCTTTACTTAATGTCCAGCAGTATAGATCAATGAAAAGTAAGAAAACATACATTCTTGAGATTCAAATTCAGAACTCTGGACAGGACACCATGTTTGTTTTCTCCACAACACTTGCGGCCGACCACATGGAGCGGTTGTCTCACAATTTCGCCACAGAAGAACCCGGTGTGTGGATGAGTGTTGCTTGGAAAGTGTCCCTTCGTCAATTTCTTCTAAAGAGGAGACCCTTTCTGAAGACACCCAAATGTCAACCTCACTTTATACAGACTAACGAGGTTCTGGCGTCTGTTCTGTGCTGTCCATATGTGTTTGTGATTGTCCCTTCATCTGTTTCATCCGGGCATCCTCATCTTCACAATTAACCGGCAGAAACGCGAAATAAGGTAAATCATTCTAATCACCGGTCATTTTCATGGTCACGAAAAGCCGAAAATGGCAGCAATGGGAGGCAAAACGAGGAAAACAAATACACAGCGCTTAATGAATACATGCTGGTTGGCAACACTGTCCCAAAATGTGTACGTGGTACTGCGCGAGTGCGTGTCAACGTGTGCAGTCCGGAACGTCAACAATGCCCTTGAACAACTGTGCTACAGAAGCGATAAACGTCTGGGCGGATTAAAACACGTTTCGTGGTCCACGAACGGGGCAGTCGGAAATGCAGACGACGCGGTGCAAGCGAGAGGTGAGTTGAACGAGTTCGCAAGACACGACACGCTGTGGTTGAAGAACTGGACAGAAAAAATGCAAATGCAATAAATAAAAGCTGCAACCAAGATCAGACAAAAAAAAATGTCTTAAAAAAAAGCAGAGAGAAAGAATACCAGTATGAGCCAAGGTGTGAATCATCGGTCTTCTTGCGAGTTCTGGACATGCGAGACCCGGGCAGGCTCGGCAGAAATTCAATTCACGACTAATTCTTGCAAACGACATGTTCTCAAAGGGCAAGCCGACTTCAGCCTCGGGCAGATTTCTTCGATAGATTGATTGGTACACGTTGCAACAATGATACTGGCATCCCAAGTTGTCTCAGTTATTTCGGTCTTCAAAGAAACGAAACGAAGAAGAAAAAAATAACTCGTTCTACTGCTTTCTGCTCAAGGGCTTGTCAGGAGTGTGAGATGAACCCGAGACGAGGTGGTCCTGGTGCAAGTTGGCTTATCGCGCTGAACTACACAGGAGAGGTCAATTCTCGTTACACCATGGTACGTGCACGTCTTTGCTGAGAAGTTTTTTTTTCCACTTCCTGTCGCAGATTGTATAAATTATGGCTTTATTTTCTTTAGAATTGGCATGTGCAAAACGTCGACAGCCAATAGTGAACGGAAGAGTGAAGGAGAAAGGTCTGATGAATTTTTAAGATGTAATTATTTTTAGGGCTGAGCGGATAAAGATGCCGATATATCGGTATCGGAAAGTATCGGTTGGATTTTATTTACCGTCAACGACCGATCCGTCATATTGATCGTTCGCAGGGTTGGCAAAAATACCGTGCGGCATTTTTGAGGAGTCGAATTATCCTGGGAGTCAGTGGCGGCGATTGGTCCCCACTTTTTGCTACTTTTGTCCCCGCACAATGCTAAACTTTATCTACTACCAAGGGAAAATAAACTGTCCTTGCTCCCCCAGTTTGGCACCGCCCCCCAGTTTTGGAACCCAATCGCCGGCACAGCTGGAAATCGTAGTTTTCATTCTTTTGTACCAGTATTTTGTTTATATAAAACTGCATTTTGCGATTACAAAACATGTATTTTTATATTCTTAAGTATTTTTTTTAAAATATTTTAAAGTAAAATTCTCGAAAATTGATGTTTATATTTGGAGTGTATTACTCACCCACTAACATTAAACAATATTTTGATCAACTTTTATTTGTTACAATTTTCATCCATCGGATCTCCTTTGCTACCGGAGAGAAGAGTGAAAGGAAGCGAATCCCAACATGCGTCACATAACGCATAGCTTCATTAACGTCTCTCTTCCCTCCTGTCTAGAAACTTTACTCTGCTACTCTATACTCGCATGGATGGTCAATTCATGCTTTTCATTCCTCGTTCAACTCCAATTGATATCAGTCCAGAATTAAACGGATCCGAACACAAACTGTAAGAAACTAGAACGAGCAATCTTATCTCGTTTCGATCTCCAACAAGATGTCATCCGTCGTTTACTTTTTTGTCAACGTTGAGGGCTTAGCATTAACGAAAGAATCTCACATTGAACACCTTATCAGGCAATCATCTGTTATTTTCCTTTCTTCTTTTTACCTATCTGACGTCACAAGCGATCCGATACAGAAAAAAGAACAAGGGTGTTGCTACTTAGTCTCCTAGTGGAAAATCCCAAGTATCTGCTTAGTTGTATAGAGTAGGAAAATTATTTTTGCAATTCTATCTTAGAGAAGTGGCCATTTCGTGAGATTTGTCATTTTGTCGTTGATTTGGTTTTTTTCCCCTTCGCTTTTCTGCCATTTTTTGGCTAATCGCAAAGATGAGTGATGATATTGATGAAAGGTCACTCACAAAGGACACCCATGGACCGGCCGAGATTCGAACCTGGAACCCCTAGCGTCGCAGCGCGCTGTGATAATCATTCCGCCACGGAGATCGGTAAATTCATGAACTTCAAGTTGCGCATGTTCCTTACGTGTTGCAACTGTTATATTTATTGACGCGGCATTGAAGTTGCGGGAAAATACTACATAGAAAAAAAAACATTATGTGTGTGTGTGTGTGTGTGTATGTTACCAATTAATCGTAGGAAAAAAATAAAAAATAAAATACATAAACTTAAAAGAAATCTTTGAATGAAATTTGAAGTAGAATGCTTGTTTCAAGAGCAACCGGTAGCAAGCTCAAGGAAAAGTCGACGTTGCTTCAACTGTGAACATTTATTTACAGCGCTTTCAGGTGACCCGGGGAGGACGGGTTGCCGATGGCAGTTTCCTAAATTTCTTGTCAAACGTTCTTCTACGAGGGTCACTATTTATATTTTGAGCCTAACAATGAAAAAACAGGAATTTGGCATTGAAAACTGCTTTATTGTTTTTCGAAGTATTCTCCCTTATGGTCAATACACTTTTGCATTCGTTCGAACCATTTGTCAAAGCAGTTTTTCCAATCTTCTTGAGACACCTCCATAATATGGTTTTTGAACGCATCAACGGCGTCTTCCGCCGACGAAAATCGTTGTCCACGCAATTTATTCTTGATATTCGGGAACAAGAAGAAGTCATTGGGTGCCAAATCAGAACTGTACGGCGGATGACCCATCAATTCGATTTTTTGACTGTTCATAAAGTCGGTTGTTAGACGAGATGTGTGACAGCTGGCATTGTCTTGATGAAGAATGATCCGACGGCGTTTGTTTGTTTTCCGTATTTGACCGAAGACCTCTGGCAAACAAATTGTTGTGTACCATTCAGAGTTGACCGTTCTACGATCCTCTAAAGGCACAGTTGCCCCATGACCAGTTTTCCCGAAAAAACAGACGACCATTTGTTTCGATGTGATTCGAGCGCGAACAACTTTTGTTGGATTGAATTCATCTTGAAACACCCATACAGTCGACTGCTGTTTACGTTCCGGCTCATATGCATATATCCATGATTCGTCACCTGCTACAATCTTATATACGTCTTTTGAAGCACCACGATTGTATTTATTGAGCATTTGTTTGCATTAATTGACGCGAACGTCTTTTTGAGTTTTTGTCAAATTTTGTGAGATCCAACGAGAACATACCTTTCTCACAGCTAAATGATCATGTAATATTTTATATATGCTGGTGGAACTAATGCCTATGGTTGCCTCAATCTCACAGTATGTCACATGACGATCTTGCAGTATTAGGTTTTGCACAGCATCAATGTTTTCTTGAACAACAACTGATTTTGGACGACCTTCGCGAATCTCGTCGGTGAGCGAATGGCGGCCACGATTAAATTCGTTATACCAGCGTTTCACAGTGGCAAAGGATGGGACTTCATCGCCAAATGTGGAAGTAAGTTGATCGATGCACTCTTGTCTTGATAATCCACGTCGAAAATCGTAAAAAAATCATCGCACGAAAATGTTCACGAGTTAATTCCATTTTATTGTTGTCGCGCAATCTCCAAGGCAACATAAACAACACAAATGAAGCTATTGACAAAACATTTGAAGTACGTTATGGTCAATATTGCCAGACGATTCCGTGCAAACGTCAAATCGCGCCTAATAGTGACCCTCGTATCTTGTTAAGAATGTGATTAAAAGTGCAGATCTCCATTCTCATAAGATAAAAATTATATGTTGTCCATTTTTAACAATGGAAGAGATTATGGAATTATCTAAGTCTTTGTTACCCGCAATTAATATCATACGCCCCTCTTTCCACACAGAATTTTCGGCTATAAATAGTTCATCCTTACCTGCAAACGACATATTTCACGTAGGAAAGTATCTGCGATCCGCTCTTGTTTCCAGCTTTCTACGTGGCCATCAATATTAGCGTTCCTAGCGCTGGCATCGTAGTGCTAGCAAGTGGATGATTGTTGCGCCACTGTATAGGGCAATGCAGTGCCAGAGATTGCGAGAGTTGAGCAGTGTGCTTGACGTTTGCATGGGGGATGTTATGTGTACACGAAAGCAGTTCATAGATTCGTCCAAGAGAACACAAAGGCTGTGATTCCGTTTATATGCAAGATACTGACCCAGTGGAAGTCTCGCTGCGTATGCAGAATGTGTAAGACGAGGCAAGATAAGTAAAAGTACAAATGGGGAAAGCAAATCTAGCGATTAGATGGCTAATCTTGCAGCACCACTGATAACAAGCGGCCAGGGAAGTTGTTTTTCTGCATTACAACGTCAGATCACATATCACAAATGCCACTGTGACAGCACTGTAACACTTTCGTTGGTAAGAAACACCAAGAATCTCGCGAAATACCAATAATTATTAACTTTAACACATAAAGTACTAGGCAACAAACAGCCTTCATATCTCTTTGAAAAACTGAACACAAATTCGAGCAGACATGAACATGTAACACGACGAAAGAAATTATTGTCAGTTCCAGTACATAATACGACCACCTATGGAAAATCGTTTACCGTAACTGCCACTAAAGAATGGAATTCCCTCCCAACCTCCCTAACATCAATCAACAGCCATAAGCTATTTAAAAAGAATCTCAAACAGTATCTACTGGCAAGGCAGCGAAATACCTAATCACGAGCAACTTTTCATTCATAAAAATACGCATTGTAACATTTGGCAACTGTGTGCACATAAATCTTATAATTTCATAATTTTATTTCACTTCATTATTATTATTCTATTTTTCATTGTTCCAGATTACTGAATATATATGAATGTGTACTAAAACAAAAGCAAAAAAAACATTAGATACCTATGTTCAACAATTTATAGGTAAATCTGTTTTTCTTTTTCATTATCTATACATATATCCTAAGCGTATATACCTATATATTTAATTGTTCTTATTTGTATTGATATGTAATCTTTTTCATGTTTTTATTTTTATTTTTTTTCTCAATGTATTTTTTTCTCAATGTACTCTTTATTCCATTTTACTAATCTTCCAGACAAGAGTCTGTTGTAAGAACGGCCCTAGAGGCCGAAACACGCCCGTTCCAATAAAGGCGATTTTATTATTATTATTATTAAACGCTTGGACATCCCCCATACCGTCCAGGCATGTCACCCTTTGGGCAGATTTTATTATAATCAGATGAATCAGTAAAGCTTATGAGAACGATATATTTATCTGTCCATCTATCGATGTATCACGTGAATGCTCTATGGGAGGAATTCTAAGCTGATGTAATTTTTCAGATTTTAGACCATCATAGCGGTTTTTAGAAAGGAGAGGATAATTCGAAAAACCTGCTCTGGCGTCGGCCAAAGGTCCAGCCGAGCCTTAATGCTCGTCGGTGTTTACCATGTGTGTCCTGGCATCGCCATATTGCAGCCAAGCCAGGCACGGAACCACGGGGAGGGCGATAGGGCCGATCGTCCCTCCCAACAACATTATTATTATGTTCTGTATTTTATCATCAAGATTAACAGGCTCGAGAATGTTTTTTTAAAGTTTGATAGAAGTCCACTTTATGCTTATGATAGGCTACTCGGAACTGGACTTACAGTTTAAATTTGGATCCGAACCACTGTGCAATATGGCCGAACTCAAGACCCTTTGAGAGAATATACAGGGTGTCTCAAAAGGTCACTTAACACCACCGGTACAAGGCCACTGCAGCGCGCAATGTGGAAATGGTGATGTCCAATCGTTATCAGGCCAATGGGGAACCACATTGACGCCACCCGCACGGTCGGCGGCCATCTTGATGTCCGCCATCTTGAATTCAACTTCAGAATTTTAAATGGAAAGGAGGTGATATGATATACTATATCAGGCTAGAATTTCACGAGAAATGCAATGGTGAAGGTTTTTTAGACGTATATTTAACCAGTATAAAGTTATGACTGAATTCTTGTACCAATTTGCTCCTTTTCGAGGTGTTAGAAAAATGCCTTAAAATTTGTTTAGCGCATCGGTAATACATCGAGATCAAAGTGATGTCTAGGGAGAGAAGTTCGCATGCCATTGCACACGATTTTAATCGGATACATCCACGAAGAGCTGCGCATTATGAATGGTTGTCGCGAACAATTTACAGTGTGACGCTTCCATTGAATTAAAAGTCCTTCACAGTGACAAGTGACTTCACCATTGCATTTCTCGTGAAATTCTAGCCTGATCTGATATATCATATCATCCCCTTCCCATTTAAAATTCTGAAGTTGAATTCAAGATGGCAGACATCAAGATGGCCGCCGACCGCGCGGGTGGCGTCAATGTGGTTCCCCCTTGGCCTGATAACAATTTTTCATCACCATTTCCATGTTGCGAGCTGCAGTGGCCTTGTACCGGGGGTGTTAAGTGACTTTTTGAGCCACCCTGTGTATTTGTTTTTTTTTGTTTATTCACTTTACTTCTCATCTGATCGCTCAGTTTACCGTGACAATGGAAGGAATTACGATAACGATATACAATAACCATTGGTAACACTATTAAGTCTTCTTAGCATGTTTAATAAAGCACTAAATTGCTGACCAATAACACACTATAAACGTAACCTTTCCACCCTCTAACAGGTTGTTCTTCACACAAATATTCACAATAAATTCATTGGAATTTATGAATAAATTTATTGTGAATCTTTTTCTGAATAAGACCATGTTAGAGGGTGGTAACGTTATGTTTATAGTGTGTTATTGGTCAGCATTTTAGTGCTTTATTAATAAAAACCACATATTCTTGCCCAGAGCCCTTATTTTTGCAAAACAATACTTGGGTATATTCTCATGAACATAGGCTATATGTCAGTTCGGTTCTTGTTTGCAGCACGATACACCGTTTGTATAAAACAGTGCAAGTGTATGTTAGAATTTATTCTTGGTGAGGCGAGGTACCCAATTGCAATTCGCCCCTCCAAGATGAAACCTCTGGTTCCGCCACTGAGCGGAGCTCTCAGATTCGACGAGGAAGATTCACACATATGCGAGATAGGGAAGACCTTGAACGGTTAACGGTAGCACGATCAATCATTCATGAACATTTGCATTTCACCAAACTAGTTGCGCCCGGTAGGTGCGCCACTTCCTAAAAGAACGCCAAAAAAGCAACCGGAATTGGCGGCACGAGCTCTTGCTTGAAAAAAAAAAATGGGACCTCGGGCGAAGCCAGAATGCTTACAACATTTAAGCAGGTGGAGAATGGGGCATCCGACACAATGGTCAGGAAATAAAGCAGAGGTCAGGTCGAGAGTCTGCTCTGCTTGCGTTTGTTTTATTTTATGACTACTATTACTATAATAAGTCAATTTGTAATGTAGGTACATGACAAACTATTTATTTATCTTTAGTTGTAGCCATTCTTTCTATCTTAATATTATAATATATGTACTTATATTTTCTTACGTGGCTCATGACAAGCGTTAGGTGGTAGAGCAGCCTACGGCTGAACCTCGCCTGCCAAATGAAGGAATTACTGTATTATCATTATTATTCAAATCTAGTAGTTTAAAATGTACAGGAAGAATCTGGAATATTTTGAAGAGAAAGTAAAGTTATTTTACGTAGGAATGATTTGAAGTCTCTCTCACACACACCCTCCGCGGTGGACCAATGTCGACCTCCGTGGAGGAGTGGTTAGCACAGCGCTCTACGGCGCTAGGGATTCCGGGTCCTAATGAGAAAACTGAGAATTGAGAAAAACTGAGACATGTGAAAACGGAGAAAGGAAACAATCGCTTGCGGCGTTTCCTTTTTAAAAGATCGGTAGAGTGTCTGACTGACACGTTGGAGACCCAGGTTTCATCCCCGGGGTTGAAGATCCAAGGTGGGAATTTTTTTCTCAGTGTCTCAGTATTAAATGGCTCTGAGGTTTATCCAGCCTCTAATAAAATATTTTGCCATGCGGGCAAATCACATCACCTTCACAAACGGCTGTGTGCCTCCTACTTTTCTTTACCTTGCTCCCCTCCCAACACATAATATACGAGGATCGTTTTAAGAAAAAGTGATTCCATGCTCACAACTGTCTACTTATAATTGCGGAGGACGAGGTTACTGTATTCCTTCGTAATTGTCTCCGGCCGAGTATGGCACAACGAATAGCTGCAAGGTGATTCTCCAGAAAGTTACTGTAGTACTCACTGTTCACGGTAACTCTGTGTGACAAACGAACGCGACTTCATAGTCGTAGGCAACAACAAGCATCGCTTTAATGTTGCTGAGTGCTTTCTCAAACCTACTCGATCGTGGCGAATCAGTTTGACGAACCACTCATCCACTGTTGAATATTGAAGTGCCCCATAACCACAGACTTGCACAAGTTCTCTCTGACACTTAACAGCATTTCTTTCACGTTCAACTTTAATTTTTACGAACGCAATCTTGTTCTTTTCGTGAGAATGTTGTTTTAGAACACACTACTAAATATGGCTACAGTCACCACAGTCCTGCCGGCACATGTCAATCAGTGGAAGTACGACATGTCACGTGTAGATGAGGGAATAAAGCCATTACCTGAATACACGATTAATTTTTGCTATCAGTGACAAAGAGTAGACATATTGTTGAGTAATCAGTTTTTTTTTAAATGATCCTCGTATAATCGTATCATTTTGTGACGTCAAGTTTATTTATTATCGTGAAAGCAGAAAGAGAGGGAAATGCGAGAAAAGAAATAGAATAAGTGAGGAAAGGACTGAAGGAAAGAGAATAATGGAGAAAAAACGAGATAGACAAGGTAGTAAAAGATGTAATCAAGTGATTAGGAGTAGGCAATTCGGAATGTGTATTCTAGAGACAGGGAAGAAGGCGAAAATTTAGAGCAAGACCCAGGAAAACAGCAAGAGGGGAAAGGAATACAAATATAAAAAGGAAATTGCTAATTAAGCAAGTTATCTATATTCCATGGGGAGTGAAGTGACACCTTGACCCTCCCTAAATACATCATGAAAATAGTTCGCAAAACACACACATACGTATATCACACTAATCACAGCTTATTCAGGGTGGCGACAGACCTGGAAAACCGGGAAAAGTCAGGGAATTTGAGGTGTCAAAAAAAGTCAGGGAATTTTGTCTTGATTGACATTTTTTTTCTTCCTAAGATATCGTAAGGGAACTCTCAACGGGAACAGGAAATCTTGTTGCTAAGTTTCGGCCTCAACTATTAGGCCCCTTTTATGCACAACACAACCACGGCGCCAGAAACCAGTGATGGCAGGAGGAGAGAGAGAGAGAAAGAGAAATTTCTGGAGGGGCAGCAAAATATGTTAAGCCTCTAAATATTACGTGGAAAATGCATTTAATTATCATTTTTTTGTTGTCCGTATGGGAGTAGTAAGGGGATAGAACTGTCAACAGATGGAGGGGATGGGAGCGTGCGGTGCTGTCCGATAGTAGTCGGACGTCGTCGTAAGACATTTTGTTGGACAAACTGAAGGAACATGGAAACAAATAAGCTCCATTGATACATTCGATTTTTGTCGAATATCGCCACCCGACAAAATATCTCACTACAACTTGCGACAGAAATTGCATGCATGGCACTCTTATGGAATTGATTTTTGTTGGATGTCTTCGGACTGCAACATCCAACAAAAATCGCATGCATAAACAAGAAGAGCTTTAGATTGCAAATATGCTGCTGGAATTTTATTACTCTTCTGGCTCACTTCACCTTATTTAATGTAGCAGTACTTACAAAGGTTTTCTTTCATCATCCTGACGTATTACTGGTTTCGCACAAGTTAACATACGCTTACAATGGCATTGCACTATTCTTAGTTATCGAGAAGAATCCAACCAAACGGGACGTATATTGAATACTATCACGAAAAAGTGAAATATAAATGTGCATTGGTGAATGTTATAAACATTTGGCAAGTGCATACTCCCAACTTCAAATTTTCTGCAACACTAGTATTGCAATGAAATTAACCCCACTCTCTGTCCTGTCTGTTGAAACTCGTGAGAGATGGTCATTAATCTCTCACTGAGTGAAGTTAATGTCCAATATTATGAAATAAAATACTAATAATAAGCGTAAATACGTAAATATTTGAATATCATATTTACTTGAATTATTAAATCATAAAAGCTTATCACTTTCTTCAAGAATTGACTTTTCTCTGCCAGCCCTGCTAAATTTTCGCTTTTCATCTACTGATTTATACGAGGGGTGACCAGAAACTAATTTCCAATTAGTAGGGACCTTGATTTGTCACAAACGCGAAAACCGTGAAAAATGTTAATTGCTGCGAAGTTGTGTTTACGAATGTGCAGTGATGTCTGGACACATTTTTCGCCCGTTCGAAATATCAAAATAACGCGGATTTGGCATAAAATGCGAATTATTGGCGTTTTTAGCGATTTCTTTTTAAAAAATGTCCTAAACCAACGAAACATTTCGTGAAGTCCAACATTCTTGTCCTTTCTAGGCTTAAAGAAACAAAATGTGCCATATTTGTGTACATAGAACGTGCACTTTACTTTTACTTTTACTTCCTCAAAAATCTGTTCTAACATATCAAACTATCACAGAAATACGTAGACCATGTGACCTATAATTTAAAAGAATAGTTTAAAAGCACAATGGAAGTATTAAGTTCGGGTATATTTGGCAGAAAAATGTTCTAAAACAAAAACGCGAATTTTGAGAAATTTAACACTAACAAGTCAAAGAAAGATAATGCCAATTTTTGGTGCCCTAATATATCGGTATCTGTCACGTGAGATTGAGTGATTTAAATTTTTTGGGTGCGTCGCCACTTATGGTTGTTATGCACCCTTCAGTATATACGGGAAAAATTCCATTATCTAAAACCATTAACTTCAAATTAAAAAGGGGGTATCAAACTCTCACGAAGAGGCGTAGACTATGTGACTTACAATTTGAAACAGTAGTTTAAATACACCATGAAGGTATAATTTCAGGTATGTGCCAGAAAATACACTAAAATGAAAATGTGAATTTTGGGAAAGATAACACCGAATAGTAAAAAATATACAAATACAGCATTTTGAAAAAAATGAAATCAAGGTTCCTACCAATTAGCCATAAATAAAACAAGAATATCAGAAGTAATTTATTGCATTAGTAAGAGTGAGTCCTAACCTAATTTTTGGCATAATCACCACCGTTGTTCTGGCATTTGCCGTAGCATGGCACTAAATTTTGTATGCCCATAGCATATGTGTCTGACAGCAAAGACTGGAACTATCTCTACCGCAGTGTAGCTGTGAAATCATTGTCCTGCCAGAAACCTCTTCAGTTGAACAAAGAGATGAAAGTCGGTACATGCAAGGCCAGGGCTGTAGGCTACAGAGAGTGGTACAAGATCTTTCACCTGAAGTGATGCAAAGGGCCCGTGTGTACTCAGCTGTATGGGGTTGTGCACATTCGATTGACCGTCCGTGAATTGTCTGCACCATCGTCTGACCATACTATCACTCACAACGTCCGGTCTGCCCACCTCACAAGATTGCTGATGGCTCTGTGCCAAATTCTGAGCGTGCAAAAATTTGATTTGATTACTACACGTAGGCTACATCGTAGTCGGTGGGAGACTGTATGAGAGCTGCAATATTTAACCTAGAACTGTCCTAAAACGGCTGCATTGCGACTGTGCCAGATTATAGCTACATGTAACTTCTTCCTGCCCGCATGTGTGTGTCGCTCTTCGGTCACTAGTGCTGCGTACAGACACCATTGGAGCTTTTTCAGGACGCCCCTCGTATATAAACTTTCAGAAGCTGTTATTAACAGAGTGTTCTTGTTTTAATGTGTGGTTAGCTAAATCAGGTACCTATACAATGCAATTCTATAAATTGCTTACGTTAAATTTCTAATACCTACATGCCCTTTTCGTCAGCAATAATGGTATAACTGCATGTTGTCAGTTTCACAGTACTGCACTAGGATATACTGTACTGAAGCAGAAATCCCATTGATAATGTAAGGAAATCTGGCAGTTTCTTTTGTACAATTCAATTGTTTCACTTACATGCAAGAGTTAAGTTGTTTGCTTTAGAGAAGAGAGAAGTAGCTTTATATCTCGAAGAATGAGTCCACACTGATGGTTCTTGCAAGCAGAGGGTTCCAAACCTCAGTGGAAATATCAACATATAATACCGAGAATGGATAAGGAGACTGATAAATTACAAAATGTATTTCGTAGTCAGTCACTCTCACTGTAATCTCATTTAGTCGTAACTTTAAAAATAATCAAGTATTTTCTTTTAAACTTACTGCGTATGATAAAATTCCCTAATCCTTCCCTAGCTTGTGAATTGTAATAATTTTCCAAATTCACTATTTTGCAGTTTGAATTCAAATCATAGAGAATAGAGAAATTAAATTAATTTCATAGAAGATAATATTGGTACTTAACAAATCCATACCTGGATCTGTATGAGTTTTTTAATTCCATTTGCAAGAACATCGATTTAGTTAAGTTTGTAATTGTCAGGGGAAAATGTAAATTTTGTCCTGGAAAACCTGGAAAAGTCAGGGAATTTCATTTCTGCTTGTTTGTAGCCACCCTGTTATTCCAGGCTGAGTTACTGTCACAAGTTTTCAAGAATTAAAATTTTACGAAAGGAAAATTGAAGTGAAAAAAATCTCAACTACATATATCATGCTAGCATCTGTGGTGGAGTAGCGTAAATTTTATAAAGAGAAGAACCAGATTCGAATTCTGGACAAATCATGAGGATTAATTCTTTATGCTGGTTCCCTCTTGCTTTTCATCACTCATCCTAATTGTCGCGGTTACTAAAAAATCCAGAACTACAAAATACAACCGTACCGTTCATGCCACTGTGTCCATCCTAGCTCACCTTGTAGTAAGTATGGGATTATAAAATTAATAATTAAAGCTTATTTGCCAAAATTTAGGCAGACTGGATGTATTCTTTACAGTATAAATCGAGCCACTTGTTTATACAGAGGAATTTAACCCGATATCTCCGGATTACAATGCAAAATTGTAAGTCACTATAGAAAGGACGGTTAATTGATTGACTTACCTGCTGTATACGAGATAATAAACACAGAGAAATATCCACAACTGAACTATACGAAGGAAGAACCAAATTCTGGCCTATGCATGGGTGATATTTGTAAGTGTCCATCGATTTCATCATAGCATCACTCATCTTCATCGTCTCGATTAGACAGAAGTGGCAGAAAAGCAACACTAGATAACAAAAAATCAAGTCAAAATTAAAGGAACGAAGAACCATGCATTGGCAGCCCTTTATACTAACTTTCTCAGCACAGAGAGCAAGCATATCTACTTTGAGTCAAGCTCCGTGCTTAGTGTAGCTCGCTACGGACCTAAGGGTACTAGCTTCGAGTTCTTGCTGGCACATGGATTTTTCATTATGTTTGTTCTTTCATCTGATTCATCCTCATTGCTTCGATTAACGTGGAGAGATTGAACAGCAACGTAAAATAGATAAAATACATCTACATCTGAGATGGCCTGTAATTTAAGCTATTTAGTTACGTCCATTGAAATACTTGTGGGTACGCAAACACAACACGTTTTAACTTCACAGGGATGGGGCATCAAAAGATCATGTTTCCCTTGAACGAAAGCCTCGGTTTCGGAAACCACATCTCTGAAAGTCCTCTCCGAGTGAAGGGAGAAAAAAAGGTGAAGGAATAAAAATGTTAGGGAGAATGTCCGAAAGGTTGACGTAGCCAATTCTTAACGCGGCTGCTTCCTTATCCACCATCAAGCACGCACAAAAAAGGAGGAAGAAAAATGGAGGGGAAAGAAACTTGTTACATTCCTCTTTAGCACGTCGTTTCTTGAATACAAATGAGGGGCGTGGCATAACAACAACAACCATCGTGATGAGGCCCCCTCTTAAGATTTTTTTTCGTTCTTTTAGCTGTGTGTGTGATCTCCTTGTCGCTTTTCCGAGGAAAAGTTCCCTTACATTTTTACTGTAATTTACATATTAGCTCACTTTGCTTTATCTCTTAGAGGGAACCACGGGGTAGATTGTTTATTATGTTAACGCTTTCTACAGTGCGGTATTGGAAGTGTGTACTGTGTGAACACAATTGAATTCAATTTCCTTTAATTTTCTGTTTTCTTAGTGGCACGTGGAAAAAATCAGTGCCGAATAACTAAATTCTGTTCTTTGACTAGGGTAAGCATGGCACTGCCTCGTTACCTGCTCGTTCCGAAAATATCGGTTCATTCACGGTCCCGTCAATTCTAGCGTTTCTCTGGGGTATAAGGGGTGACCCTTTGTGGACACACCCAAGTGTCAACCTCACTTCTACGTAATACACGGTGGACTGTATTTTGCAGACGAACGACTCTGGCTGAGTTTGAGTTTTTTTAAGTCCAACTTACGCACATATAGGCTAATTGAGACCGGACCTGTAGCTTAAAATGGGATCCGGACCACTGTTCAATATTCCTCCACTGTGTATTGAACAAGGGACCACTTGATTAGTCCCGTCTTGAGTTGAAGGTATTGAGCTCTTTCGCCCATTTTCATCCTGGTCTTTTCATGAATGTAATTGTACAACTCGCCAGCTGAATGCTGTTTTGTCGTATCTCCACTTTTCGTCAGAGATAAGTTGATGACGTTATCGTGTTCCTTACAGGTTAATGCGTCACGTTCCGAAGCGACGTATCTGGCTGTCAATTTGTGTGATTTATCAACAATAAAATATTTGCGCAAGACTTGTAGTGTATTCAAAATCCACAAACTTCAATCAGCGCAAATGGAAATAGGACAAAATAGTATTCAGCTGGCGATTTTCCTTCCTATAACGACAATGAACATTGATAAATTGTTAAATTAGATTATGAAACGCAAAAAAGATCCATCCGTACCTTTCCCAGGCCACAATTTGAATGCAAGACTATTTTGCAAAGTATTGAGCTATCAACTACGTTCCTCTGCATCGCTTTTCTATATCTCTTGATTGCTCCCAACGATGATAATGGATAATGGTATAAAATAATCATCTTAAGGCTTTGCAGGGCGTTAATGTATTAGCCACGGTGGTAGATGAGTCTTCTCAACTCAAATATGTACTTTGAATACATCTTGATTGAGAGACATAAAACGTCTGTATCTTACTTCAAAAGTTGCCTGAACTCTTGAACAATACAAGATTCTCTGATAGTAAGTTACGTTATTGATATCAGCGCCCAACTTTTACGGCGAATTTAGTTCACAAATCAAGCACAGATTAGCTTCTTTACACAACACTGACGTCAACGCAGATATAGATTTATCACAAAGACCGTTACGATTCTATTCTTATTACCAGCTTCATGATGTTACCATAATGGATTGTGGTGCTGTTTGCTATATTTGGTGTGTTTGTCTATGGTTGTCTATTTTATTACTTCTCAATCCACCTAAAAACAGCAATGAATGTATATAACCGCAATGAAACTAACACAGAATTACTTTAATGCTATGATACACTTCTGGTAGGCATGAAGCAGTCGGTCATGTAGCTGCCATAGTAGAACCACAAGCAATAGAACCTGCGCAGAACCGTGCGTCGTACTCGCGGATGTAGGGAAGGTGCAGAGTAGAGCAGACTTCCCCGTGGTCAGGGCTGATGGAGGATGGAGGGGAAGATGTTGCGAAGGCTTCTGGCCGAAAGTTCTTTCGTTTGTGATCGCTCTATAGTGAAAAGCACGGCGACACCCAAACATTTCTGAAAATCTCTAACCAGGAGGACATAAAACTATTCGCATTGAACATTCACCAGTTGACGGTAGCAAACAAATCACCCATTGCTTGGAGAAAACACAATTTTGTCTGAGGGTCAAGGTCTGCCACGCACTTTTCTTTTCATCTTTTTATTTTTGGTAGTGCGACACATATTCACAGGTCAGACTCTCACCACATCTTAATGGTCCTGTAGACTGGACCCCCGTGCTTGTACCAAGTCCACGATAAAAATTGCAAAACTGCAGATTTACAAGTAATTGTATGCTGTAACAGAAATCAACTCCCTCGTTTCTGATACATTTGACGTTACCATTCCATGAACATTCAACCAGTTCTTCCACCTCCCCATGTCTATGTTCAACAATTCAAGGAGTGATACTAGACAAGTTGGATAGCTCTCCACGCCTTGCTCCGGATCATTCCACAGAGATCCTGTCTGTTAGTAGGCTCATCTCTATCTACCAGTGTCTCTCAACCAGAATGTCACTAACCCAAAGTGACAAAATAATGAAATTTATTTTATCCACTAAAATTCATTTGTTCGAAAATAAAAAAAACCTCTTTTCCCTTTTCATGCTAACGACTCGTCTCTTTGTAACATATTATTATTATACTCTTTCATTTTTTTAAGCAGAAATAAATTACATTCAGTTTTGATATTAATTATTTGGAGGCACATTCACACACATTTTAAACAAAATTCTTAAAAAAAAATATTTCAAAAATGAATGTGTGGTAACTATGGTCTAAAAATGTGACGTCGTGGAATTTAGCGTTTTAAGGGAGGAGTTAGATGGTTTGTTTTATTTTACTTCCGTTTTCTGTCACTTTTGGCTAATCGCGAAGATGAGGATGAGTGATGTTATTGATGAAGTGACATTTAGAAAGAACACCCATGCCCAGGCCGGGATTCGAATCCGAGACGCGGAGGTTGGCGAGGAGGGAGATGGGAATGGAGCTGCAGTATGTCGGACATTTAATCAGATGTCCTGCAAAATAAAATATTGCTCTATTTGAAATACTTGGAAACTTTTATATTCATCGTGAAGTAGAAATAATTATTTTCCTTCGGCAAGCTTCAAATAAAAATAACTACTCGAGCGTTTAGTGTAAATTTACCGTATGTAATATTCAGGTGCGTATGTGGTCCTGACCGAATAAGTCTTACACCATGAGTCCACAACTACGGCACAAAGTTCTTGTGCCGTAGGCATGAACCACTCAGTCGGAGCAACAGGTATGTAACCAGCAGCCACCACACCCATATACAAACCGCAAAGTGTTAAGATCCATAAGACACGTTTCCATTGTTCAGTGGTTTAAGTGTGGTCCTGAGTTTGTCAACGTTAATACGCGTTGATATTGCCTTTGATGCATGGGTGGAACATGCCTACACGGCATCGAGGTACAGCCACAGACACTTCTGAGTTGTAACGATCCCATTCAGAGTCGATGGGATTGTCACAACCCCAGAAGGGTCTGTGGCTGTACATGGATCTCGATACAGTATATAAAATGTCCAGTGGACCGCGAGTTCGAGCTAGCCTCTAAACTGTAGTTGGACGTCATTCATTTGTTAGACATTTTCGTAGCACGTCACGTGGATTCCATGACTATAAGTCAGATTTTTTAATGGTTTCCTAATAGTTCACTATCGTACGCAGGATTTTCTTGAGGGGGGATATTACATAGATGCGTCGTTCTTGGTGGAGCAGGATGCATAATACAATATTTCGTGGTTACCATTTTTAAAAGATGTTCAAAGACGAAGATGATAATCATGGGTCATTGTGAAGGGAGTTTACATTCACCACTTTTGTTTTTCCCGGAGTTCATTGCTGATTTCATTCAACAAGTTTGATTTTCTCAAAATTTCGGAGAGGGCTACAGTCCCATCAGCTCCCCCTTGCGTACGCCAGTGGTGCAGCTGATTATTTAGGGTATTGCTGTTCTAACGAATTGTAAAACCACCATGTTAGCCTCCTCAAGCTTGACATAGCCAAAAAATATTCTCTTTCATCAGTACTCTAGGCAAAATTGAATTTTAATTCCAGGATTTTGCAGAATATTTTTTAAAAAATTCAATAAATAGAAATTTCACGAGTATTCGAATGACGCCCTGTATTTTTTTAAAATTTCCTAGCAAAATTATTTTCCCTTGTAACTCTGATTACGATAAAGATATTCCAATACACAACAATGATAATTGTCACATCTCTATCACTGGCCACCTACTTCAGCCATTGTTAAGAACATTGAAAAATTATAAACAATACATCTAAATAAGCGCTACACTAACAAGCGAGTTGAGTTTACAGCACGTGACACTTCGTATGAATTTCATTTCATCCGAGAGAAATTTTCCTTCATGTGTCAATTCCAGCATTTTGAGTAAGGAAACTCAGGAAATACTTGCATCACATGGCGGGGTTCGAAGAACTAACAGGAAATCATTGAAAGAATCGGTTGTATTTCTGAAATTTCTTCCAGTTGTGCATGGATTCATTCCGTTTCTTAAGCGTATATGTAATCCACACGTCCATGTCAAGATTCTAATCTTGTGGTGTTGAATGGAAGGCGAGAATGAAGTGAGAATCCGACATTTCCCAAAAGACCGTACAAATGGTAAAACCTGTATAATATCATTATTCCCTCCATAAGAGAAGAACGAAGTAGTATTTGTGACTGTCCAATAGTAAAAATCGTATTTAACAACTTAAAGAAGTTCCAACCAAACCATTCATAGGTGATGAAATTCTATGTTTTTTCTCACCTTACTCGAAAAAATTATAAGCTAAATAATTCGTTGAAAACTACTTATCCTATCTGGCAACAGTTGACTTTGTCCTCTATAGTTGTGGGTACTTTTCTGTAAGGAATGAATCAAAACTTAATTAAAAGAGTTGTGTCACAAAGGTTTTGTACACAATGTAATCCGTTAAGCTTTGTGAATGTACTGACTATGAATTACGCCCCTGTTTTTTTTTAAAAATTTCCTAGCAAAATTATTTTTAAGTGGAATTCCGATTACGATAAAGATATTACACAGCTATTTCTTAATTTGTTAAGTCAATATGTCTTGAAAGGGCAATTAATCTACTTTCTTCAGCACAGATGGGATTTTGGGAGTAAGATCTGCCCATATCCTATAGCACGTTTATTATTAGGATTTATGACATAATTATTCCCAGAGTTCGGGTAACACAATGCTCTGATGATATATACACTATGTGGAAGAAAGTCATTGGACACCACATGTCAGCGGATACCATCAGTTTTCTTGCAATGAATAGGAGATCGGTCCACCTTTGGCAGCGATAACAGCAGCTACACGTTGTGCTAAACTGGCCACAAGGTCGTGTAGTACACCGAGTGGGATATTCCGCCATTCCTCTTGCAGTACAGTCACCAACCCTAAAAGTGTAGAAGGGCGAGGCGATCGCGACCTCAATCGGCGCTCCAGTTCGTCCCATGGATGTTCGATAGGGTTGAGGTCAGGGCTCTGAGCAGGCCAATCCAGTCGGGTGACATTATTTTCTGCATACCACTCCGTGGTAGCCCTGGAAACGTGACAAGTCGCATTATCGTCCTGGAACACTCATTCTTCGTTTCCATGGAAACGCCACAACGTGGGGAGCATGGAGTTGTCGAGAATATCTCGGTAGGACGCAGACGCCATGTGGCCATACATCGGTACCAGTGGACTCACGCCATGCCAGCTGAAACAAGCCCAGAACATGATGCCCTACCACCATATTTCACTGTGGGCGCTACACACTCGGGTCACAGACGTACTCCGGGTAATCGCCATACCCACACTCTCCCATCTGATCGAAAAAGTGTGAAGCGTGATTCATCGCTCCATAGGACCTTCCGCCATTGCTCCACCGTCCAGTTTCTCCGCTCTTTACACCAGCGTAGTCTCTGCTGTTTATTGTTTTTTGTTATCAGGAGTTTGTGGGCAGTGGCTCGACCATGATAACCGAGCGCTTGGGCCTCCTTGCGAAGTGTCTTGGTCGAAACAGTCAAATTGGTCGCACTTTGAAACTCTTCTGCAATCGAATGCAAGGGACGGGTCCTGTTTTTCCAAGTCTCCCTCTTCAGCACTCTCCTGTCCCGGTCGTCCAATTTCGTGGGTCTTCCACTACGTGGTGCATTGCTGCAGTGTCCCTTTGTATGCTACGTACTCTCTTTTCCATGAGAAGTTCGTTTCAGAGTTGAAACCGGGGTGTCCAATGACTTTTTTCTACATTGTGTATATTACTTATACAGCCTGATTCAATGAAATGGACTCAATTTCCTGAACTATACACTGAATGTGAATGATCTACATAATATTTGAAAGAGGAGCTCCTAAAGTTTCAAATTATATTTCATTATACTCGTAATAAAGTTTATGCATGTTCAATGTGCTCCCCTCCGGTCACACGTGTAACATCTAGACGGTAGCTGAATTCATTCCACACTCGAATAGGCTAATCCCGTACCGAATTGACCCTGCTTTTAAAAAAAATCGTCGAAAATTCGTAAGAACAGCCCAAAACAACAAGTGATTTAATAGACGATTTTACGATTGTTGCATGTGGACGGTGTTACTGCAATAAAGGAACAGAAACGTTACTTGTATTTCTCTGTGGGGAATTCCAGAGAGGTTAGTAACAACAACGTCCACTTCCGGAAGTCGTACTGATTTCATCCGCAGCACACTTTGTGCTCAGAATCGCACGGCAAACGTACACTTTGCACCACCATCTGTCGGTGATTAATTTTCATAAAGGAAACATGTGAAGGTTTCAATAAGCCCACTGGAGTTATGGCCAAATTACATAATTAAATATAAATGAATGAGTTGTAGCGGAACAACTCCTACCTAGATATTTTGGTGTCCTCTAGGTAGGATTGTGGTTTGCCCCCTCCCCGCCTTCCTTCTCTTCTTACCTCTGCGAAGTATGTTTCTCCAGTCTCGGTTTCACATTCTGAATTTCTGGCTTGATTTAAAAGAAAGCTTTGAATGGTGCCCTAGACTTCAGACCCCCCTAGACTGCTCCTCGTTACGGGCCTGTATACGCTAATGCGTACGGTTAACCACAAGGCCGGTGGCTTGCCAAGGATTTTCGAAAGGGTAGGTGATGTATACTTTTTTTTAATAGTCAGTCCTCGTTTTGCCATATTTTCTTGCTTTTGATTGAATTGTTGTTTTAAGTTCACTTTATGCACAGAAAGACTAATCGGGACTGAACCTACAGTTTAAAGTGGAATCCGAACCACTGTACCATGCTTCCATGGTATCGAGCCCGGGACCCCTTGATTACAAAGCGACGACGTTACAACTACGCCATCGGGGAGACCCGCCATTTTTTCCTGCCATTTGTCGTTCATTTGTTAGGGATGCTGGGCCAGAAAAGGATGGGGTCATGACCCTCACCGACCCTTTTTTGGGCACGCCAGTGCTCTACTATAGCCCTGACTGTAGCTGAAAACAGTGGCGACGATTAGGAGGGGCAAGGGGTTGTAATTGCCCTCCACGTTTTGCCCCCACACTACGAGCTCTTAATGCTAAGCCTTATCTAACATGAAAAAATAAACTGTCCTTGAGTTTTGGCGCCCAATCGCCGCCACTGGCTGAAAACATTATATAATTTCAAAACCATGCTCAGCGTACATTCCGCTTACTATACATGAAAAATTAGGCATCTAAGATCAGCAAGATATCTTCACATCTCAGTTATTTGGAAGGGCATGTCTAAATTTAAGGGAAAAACTCAGCAACAAAGTTTGGGGGAACTCCCCTCCCCCCCTTCGTGTTTCCACATTGCTTTATTTTCCCTTCTTTTGTGTTCGGGGTCAGAGAAATCGATTGCAGTGAAGAGCATGAACCATAAAAGTCACCAATCTCCGCCGAACTTTCACTTCTTGCTGGGACGAAACTCAGATTGCATTGTGGATCATCCTCAGCCCAGCAGAGAGGGAGAAATTGAACAGTCAACATGGCACGAGAGACATGAAATGCGATACGTTACGGTGTACATTTATTTTTAGAACTGAAGGGCATTGGGCACACTGTCGCATACGGTTCACATTGATTTCAATTCTGTCGATGCGCTTAAGTATTGGAAAAAGCTTCGGTTGCTTAAGGCTGTTAGAAATACCATCAACATTTGAGTTTAGACTCCCGTGTATGCTTTATGGAAAAGGATCTGGTGTAGGGCGCATCCAGCTGCTGCAACAGCCACTAAAACTAATTGTTAAGAATTCTAAAGTCGACGCTCCTAACCTAACCATTCATAACCTAACTATTCCTAACCTACAATTACGCTTATCTAATAATGCATATGTGGTTACGTTAGGTGGCCAGGTTTAGAGCTCTTAACAATTAGTTTTGGTGACCTCTAGCAGCTGGATGTGCCTCGCACCAAACCCTATGGGGAATGAACACAAAACACTCTCTGTTTTAAGTTAGTGTTTTCACTGATCAGAACAGTGCTTTGGCTTTTTTTCGTCTGAAAAAAAAAATGAAATGTAGTAAATGTTCCTTAGAAGGAAATGGCTGAGAAGTGGCAAACCTTGGAGATGCACAAGCCAAACTTTGAAGGTCAGCACTGAGAGAAATAGTAAACTAATAAGTTAAATATATTTATGTACAATGCCAACCTCCGTGTTGAAATGGTTATCAAAGCGCGCTACTACGCCAGGGGCTCGGATTCGAATCCCGGCCTGGGTGTTCTTTGTGAGTGTGCCTATCATCAATCCGCATCGTCGGATTAGCCACACGTGAAGTTAAATAACAAAAATCAAAAACAAGATAAAAAAGTATTCATACACAAATGCCTGGTATTCTTATTCTTGCTACCTTCATTTGGTGCAAAGGTACATAAACCTTAAACTTAAAACTCAGCTAGCTTATCTACAGGGTAGGGTTCTTTGTAGACAACGAAACCAGACAGGATGCCTTCCAATGGAGACGTTTAAGCGAATATATTATTTAAACACAGGATACATGGAGTAAGAATTTTACATGATAAGCTACATTCTTCTATAATTTTCTCGTTTACAGTCAATTTTCATCTCAATCTTCTTCCTTGATTGTCTTCGTAATGGGCAGATCTGGATCGAAACTTCCTTCTCAATGGACAGTCTGGACTTCCCTCTTAATGGACGTTCTGGGTTGGGACTTCCTTCTTGATGGACGGCCTGGATCGGAACTTCCTTCTCAATGGACGGTCTGGATCTAGACTTCCTTCTTAATATGGACGATATGGACTTCCCTCTTAATGGACGTTCTGGATCGGGACTTCCTTCTTATCTTCTTTGTGAACTTCCCTCTGGATTTCAATTTATTTTTAGGTTTTGACTATTTTACGAATTCCTTTATCCTTTTCTAACTTTTTCCTCCAAGCTTTGGGAATAATACTAATATCCTCCCTTGGGGCTGCAATTGGAACGCGCCACCACTAACTAGGTACAACAGAGTGTATACTTGGTGCAGCCGATTGACATGCGCATCCAAGTAGGTGCTACAGTTAAACTGCGCAACCAAAAAGTGCTGTGGGGCGTCGATCGGAACGCGCTCGCCACTGATGTAAACAAAATTTCCGCTACGGGAATGGTAAATCAACCAAACAGATGCAATATCTGTTCAAAGACACAAATTTGTATCAGTGCTTTGACTTCCTTAATTTTCATATTAACTTACATGTGATCATTGATTTGATTTATAAGATATATATATTAATTTACTTCTTTCATATTTATTTTTTGTCTTCTTATAATATATTCTATTGTTTTTCATCTTTCCAATTTCCTTTGTTCTTATTTATAGTTATTCATATATATTATGCCAATTCTTAACCTTGCACGCCTGGTGCTGCCATCTCTATTCGTCTTTGGCAAACTATTCACATTACTTGGTCCTATTGGGTACGTAACACAATATTCCCCCCGTTGGCCATACAAAAAAATTTGTCGTAATATATATATATATATATATATATGCAGATACATTTTTTTTCAAATTATATATGTACAAGTCTATTATTTCTTCTTGACGCTTTCTTTCTTCTCTTCTGTACAATTATATCTTCTAATGTTATCTAAATTCTCTCTCCTTTCTACATCTGTTTTTATGTGCTTTAGAAGAACTGTATTTCTAAAAGTACTTATCACTTCATATGGGCCTTCATATATGAAAAATAACTTTTTGATAGCTTTCTCTGCTTACATTGCTTTTCACTTTCACTGTGAAATTATATCTCCTGGCATGCAGCATTTTTCCTCATCTCTCGATTTATCTCTTCTTTCTGTTTTCGTTCCTAGATATCTTTTCACCGTTCCGGAAATATTCGTGACATCTTAAGTTATTTCTAGATACAAAATATAATTCTTCAATAGTTCATCTCCTGCAAGTCTGCTCGTCTGTTCTCTCCAAGATAGTCTTTGCCTGACGATGTCCTGCCAAAAAAGTAATTTTCATTTCACCCTTTTCTTCTTTCAGCAATCTCTCTACAGATTATCAGTTAGCTCAGATTTTTCCGTTTCAAAGAACTCTCTCTCTTCTCTAAGTTGACCATCTAAGTGTTTCTATCAGCTACCACAATTCTTCACATCAACCTTAATTTCATATCAGCATGTATCTAGATATATTTATTTTCTAGGATTACAACCCATTCTCGGAATACAACCGATACTTCTTTAACTTCTGGGATTACAACCCGTTTCATTTGCACTTTTCTAAATACACGATGACTTTTAATCGTCTAAGCTTACAAAGAATATGTTTTACTGATACTATTCGATCTTCTTTCATATTTTCTTCTCCTTTTCCTGAGAGTTTTCTTCTTAATTAACTTCCTTCTATGCCTAACTGTTCTATCTTCTTCGTTCTTCTGTTCGTACAATTGAAAAGTTGATTTCAACTTTCCATATTACTTTCTTTGGCATCTTTACTTTTACTGGTTTGATCTTTCACTATCAGTCTCATTGTTCGATGGAGTGGTGATATAAATTAGCACTTATTATTCTTTCTTAAGATATCACTTGCAGAATAGATTTTCCTCCAACGATGACTATCATATCTATATATCTTCTTACAGGAACTAACATTAAAGAACTAAAATTTTCTTCCTTCAAATAGATCACTAATAATTCCACGAATTTTTCTTCTGGTAAACTGGAACTTTTTCAGAGAACTTTATTAATTCTAGAAACGTCTGCTTGCCAGTCTAAATAAGTCATAACATCTCCTTCCTTTGCACTATTCAGTCATATTTGTTTCTTCCGATTCTTTCAGATACTCTTTGCTTGTCACTATCTTGTTTTCTTTTTCTCTTCCTCCTTTTCTTTTCTTTCTTCTATTTTCTTTTCTATTCTTCTTAAGATCCTTCTTCCTCCTCTTCCAACTTTCTTCTAATAAAGAAATTACTTTCATTTCTCTCTTCTTCAAATCTAGTTTCTGCCAAAACTTCTTCTGTTCTAGATCTTCATCAAATGCATGCTCTCCTTGTCTTTTCCGTCTCGTCTTCTTCTTCCTTCTCTTTGGCGAAGTAGAATCAAAATCAGTTTGATCTATGTCGACCCTTCTTAGCATATTATTAACTTTCTTCAGGTTCTTTTCTATTTTTAATTTCTTTCTCTTCTTCTTCTTCCATGTCTTTACGTGAATATATCTATATCTCATTTTACTTTTCTTCCTTCTTTGTTTACATCTTCGGTTATGTGTATGCTTCTTTTCTTCCTCCGTCAGAGACTCGTCACTGGAACTTTCTTCTTTCATCTTCATTTCGACATGGATTTCTTCATCATTACATTGACAAGTAAATGTTTCATCCCTTGCTATTCCTCTTTCTTCTTCTTCTATTTTCTTATCTGTCTCTTCTTTGTTTATTTCGCTTAACTTTATAGCTTCTTCGTCTATCTTGCTGTCATGCTGTTCATTGGAACTTTCCTCTTTCATCGTCCAACTTCTATCTTCTATCAGAATCTTTGCTTCTTCTATCTTGTCTTCATTTGCATCTACTCTAGAAGATACTGCTTCTATTTGCGATTTATTTTCAACAATTTTTCTTTCCATACTGTTGGTTCTGTGTATATTCTCCTCTCTAAGTTTTGAAACTTCTTCCTCGATCGTCCTATTTATATCCACGCTTTTGTTTTCAATTAGCAGTGTTGTTTCTTCTATCTTCTTTTCCAATGATCTTCTATTTTCTTCACATGTCTCGGTTATTTTCTCGTACATTTTCTTGCTTTCATTTCTTACTTCTTCTAACTTTTCTTTCACTTCCTTGTTATTTTCTTCTAACTTTTCTTTCACTTCCTTGTTATTTTCTTCTAACTTTTCTTTCACTTCCTTGTTATTTTCATTTATCTGCATTGCCAGCTTTTGGAACATTTCCATCAAGTTTATTTCTTCTGTCTTCTTCTGCTTTTCTTTTAGCTTTTCCTTCTTGCATTCCTTACATGTATAATCTTCTTCCCTTTTACTTATTGCTATGTATTTCTCCTTTCTTATTCCTTCGCACGTCCAATGTTTCATTTCCTTACATGTGACACAGAAAATAATTTCTTCCTTGTTTCCTTCCTCTCCGCAACAAATGAAAGTTTCCCTTTTTTCTCCGTCTTCCTTCATTGTAGCTTCTCCATTCTCATTTCCATCTTTATCCTTTTCCTCCATTTTCAGTTATTCTTTCTCTCTTCGCTGTCTGGTTCCTAATTCTCTAGCCCCAAAAGTTGGTCGCCATTTATTTATGCTACCTTCATTTGGTGCAAAGGTACATAAACCTTAAACTTAAAACTCAGCTAGCTTATCTACAGGGTAGGGTTCTTTGTAGACAACGAAACCAGACAGGATGCCTTCCAATGGAGACGTTTAAGCGAATATATTATTTAAACACAGGATACATGGAGTAAGAATTTTACATGATAAGCTACATTCTTCTATAATTTTCTCGTTTACAGTCAATTTTCATCTCAATCTTCTTCCTTGATTGTCTTCGTAATGGGCAGATCTGGATCGAAACTTCCTTCTCAATGGACAGTCTGGACTTCCCTCTTAATGGACGTTCTGGGTTGGGACTTCCTTCTTGATGGACGGCCTGGATCGGAACTTCCTTCTCAATGGACGGTCTGGATCTAGACTTCCTTCTTAATATGGACGATATGGACTTCCCTCTTAATGGACGTTCTGGATCGGGACTTCCTTCTTATCTTCTTTGTGAACTTCCCTCTGGATTTCAATTTATTTTTAGGTTTTGACTATTTTACGAATTCCTTTATCCTTTTCTAACTTTTTCCTCCAAGCTTTGGGAATAATACTAATATCCTCCCTTGGGGCTGCAATTGGAACGCGCCACCACTAACTAGGTACAACAGAGTGTATACTTGGTGCAGCCGATTGACATGCGCATCCAAGTAGGTGCTACAGTTAAACTGCGCAACCAAAAAGTGCTGTGGGGCGTCGATCGGAACGCGCTCGCCACTGATGTAAACAAAATTTCCGCTACGGGAATGGTAAATCAACCAAACAGATGCAATATCTGTTCAAAGACACAAACTTGTATCAGTGCTTTGACTTCCTTAATTTTCATATTAACTTACATGTGATCATTGATTTGATTTATAAGATATATATATTAATTTACTTCTTTCATATTTATTTTTGTCTTCTTATAATATATTCTATTGTTTTTCATCTTTCCAATTTCCTTTGTTCTTATTTATAGTTATTCATATATATTATGCCAATTCTTAACCTTGCACGCCTGGTGCTGCCATCTCTATTCGTCTTTGGCAAACTATTCACATTACTTGGTGCTATTGGGTACGTAACATTCTTCGGATTTGATATGAAGCTTGGGACTATCTGGTC
Organism: Lepisma saccharinum; assembly: GCF_977018435.1. NCBI lineage: Eukaryota > Metazoa > Arthropoda > Insecta > Zygentoma > Lepismatidae > Lepisma > Lepisma saccharinum. The sequence goes on along the minus strand of NC_139242.1, from coordinate 36,557,803 downwards.
ACGTCAGTAATGATATTTTTAATATATTTTTGTGTGTGTGTGTGTGTTTTTCTTATGGTTTATGTTAAGGAGTCCAAAATAGGATTTCAGTAGCCTTCACTTTCCGTGAATGAAGCGAGTTAAACGCTCGGAATTAGCATGCTAAAAAAAATATGTTTTCTTACGTTTGTTCCTAGATGCTCATGGAGTGCAAACAACCTATCAAAACACCGTTCATTCTATTCTTAGAAGCCCAGTGCCAGAAAGCTTTTACTTATTACAGCCACTAAAATACAAGCATCCTCAGGGCTATGTAGACCTTTCAATTGAAACCACGTACGGTATGCAACCGGAAATGCTCTCGTCGGACTAGAACTAAACCAGTAACTAAAAGCAAAGACCTCCAAGCACCAGTGTGTCTGCATCCCCTTTCATATAAACTAGAAAGAACCAATTCTTTTATGGTGCGTTACAAAAGGGACGCCAAGGATTACCTCCACCATAAAGACCTCTGTGATCATGTCGTTTTGCACCGTTTGATGCTATCCTAATGTGGCTGCTCACAAAACGGACCGGTTTTGCTGCATCTCTCTTTCGCCTCTTCCATAACCAAGGACATCGTTGACGTTCACCAAGTACCACCACACCCTCTGCATGTACGAATTTGTCTGGCAACCACATTTTTCACATTCGAGTCCTGGGAGGTCTCCATTCGTTTGATTGTACGATAAAAGTTTCGAAGAGAATATCACTCCTTTCTTGCCTTGAACAGTTATAGGTGTCGGCCTTTTCGGTAAGGCCATTTGTCTGGTATTCTGCCGAATAAGACGAAGCAACGTCAAAAGGGCTCTTGAATGGGAGAAGCCTCTGTACAAATACAGTCGTTCACGAATTGAGATGTCTAACGTGCCAGCAAGTCATCGTCGCTTTTCCTTTAAAGTACAGTCGTGGCGTCTAGTCTAACGTACGCGTGCCTATACAAGGTTGTCTAGTAACGTCCGTTGGACGATATTTTGCAAGCATTGCACTGGCTTATCGAGATATACAACATGCAGCAATTCGTTTATATTCTCTTCCAGAATTAAGCAATATTTCTTTCATTTACTTCTATTGGCTGTCCACATCAGGGAAGTCGTCACTCTGTCTATTCGAGTTTTTAAGAAAAAGGCTGAAGAATTGTTATGGATTAAAGTAGAGATACGATTATGTGTATTCAAAAAATCTATATTTCAATCTCTGCCATTAGCCGACCTCCGTGGCGGACTGGTTAAACAGCATGCTAAGGCGCTAGGTAGGACAGGTTCGAATCACGGCCTGTGCATGAGTGGTCTTTGTGAGAGTTCCTTCATCATATCATCACCTATCCTCATCTTCGCGATTAGCCAAAAGTTGCAGCAAAGCGAAATAAAATAGACCAAATCAATCAAACTATCTCTGTCATTGTACGTCGCTCTCCAACCTCTTGGATTAATCACGACGATGAGGATGAATGATGAATTGATGAAATGAATGCCCTACTCGGGTTCGAACCTGAGACTTCTGGTATCTCAGTGTGTAACGCTAATCTCTCCGTCTCGCAGACTGGAGATCTGTACAAAGTTGTTTTGCCTTAAGGAAATTTACATAATTAGGAATAAAACGAACCTACATTAAACAATCAACCGTAAATAATACTCATCAACAGATTTGCTTTATTTTACTTCGTTTTTTGTGCCACTTGTAGCTAATTTGCGAAGATAGGGATGAGTGATGACATGATGAAATTGATGAATGGACACTCACAAACATCCATGTCCAGGCCGGGATTGGAACCCGGGACCCTTGTCGTCGTAGCGCGATGTGCTAACCACTCCGCCACGGGACCGGCTCATCAACAGTTGAAAAATACTAATACTAATACTTCTAAATATATTGCAGATATCGTTATGGATGCCGAACTTTTCCAGCCAGTGTATATTCGAAGAATATACAAAGAAAATTATAACGAAATGTATGAACTCGTATTCGCTTAGTTGGGGCCACCGAGTGCGTTGAAACTGAAGGCTATGGAGTCCCAGCCAGGGAATGAGTGTTCCTTTATATTGTTCTTTCGCTTATTTCATCTAATCTTAGGTATAGAATAAAAAAGGGCCTTATAGAAACCAGGTAATAGATAGAGAGACATACATATCTCGGTCTCATCTCGACATTCTTCATTCTCGTCCACGAACAGTAGAAGTGTATCGAGTGTCACAAACTGTCAATTTCCCCTTGCCATAGGCGAGAAAGCAAGAACAAAGTGCTTGCAATATAGAATCCTACAAATGTCTTCTGTTTCTGCATGAGTACGTATAACGGTGATTGTTTCTCTGAAGTCTGCTCTAAACCAAATACCTTTCACTCGTACAGCGAGACAAATGCACAAGCTTTACTGCGATTGTATTTCAACCGTAGTCTTAATTCCTATAGTGTTTCCACCTGTGCGAACCAAGATACGAAAGGACTATATTTCCGAGCACCAAACACGATTGGGTAACCCCAAGGCCGAGCGATCCGCTATCCAAACAACCAAACAGCATCCAACTGTTCCACACCGTGATCGATTTCCACTTTGTGATCGTACGCTGTCCAATCTTCTACAGACGCCCATGTCAAGTGATCGCGCTATGCACACACACTAAAATATACAATTTTTTCTTCCAGAATTCAATCTACCCAAGAGTGCTTTCTCTCACAAGTCCTTTAATGGATTTGTACAATATGTTTATCCAATTGAAGCGGGCGCTTTCATCTCGTTTCAAGAATACGCGGCAAAAAATTCAGACGTGTTTAAGCTGAGAAGCACCCTGCAGGTCTACATAAACTTCAACAATTTTATACAATGACTCGAGTAAAGCATTTAGCTTTCTACACTAATTTTTATTCAGTGTCTTCCAAGGAGCAGCTTTCGGTCACTTCAGTCACCTCCATTCACAAAAAAAGGAAAGTTTGGAGAAGCATGCTTTGCCATTTCTATTCGTGATTAAATCGTATTTTCATATTACCAAGTCGAAAGAAATGAGGGAAGAAAGAAAAAGTATGTGAGAATGAAGATGAACAAAGAAAGAAGAAAAGAGGAAGAAAGATAATTTATATATCCTCTTTTTTTGAACCCAGAAGATAAAGAGGAAGAGATAAGAGAGAAAATCAGAGAGAGAGAGAAAGGAAAAGAGACAGTAAGAAGGAAACATAGAGAGAGAAAAGAAGGAACAAAGAGAGAGAAAGAAAAAGGAAAATATAGAGAAAGATAGAGAAAGAAGAAGAGAAAGAAAGAAACAGAGAGGGAGAGAGAAGAGAGAGAGAAGAGAGAGAGAAAGAAGGACCAAGAAAGAAAGAGAGAGAAGGAAAACACACAGAAAAAAAGGAAACACAAAGGGAGAGAAAGAAGGTACAAAGAGAGAGAAAGAAACAGAGAGAGAAGGAAAGGTAGAGAAAGGAGAAGATAGAAGGAAACAGAGGGAGACAAAGAAAGATGGAAACACAAAGAGAGAGAAAGAAAAAGGAAAATATAGAGAAAGATAAAGTAGAAGAGAGAAAGAAAGAAACATAGAGGGAGAGAGAAGAGAGAGAGAAAGAAGGAACACAAAGAAAGAGAGAGAAGGAAAGGTAGATAAACAGGAAGATAGAAGGAAACAGAGAGAGAGACAAAGAAAGAAGGAAACACAAAGAGAATGAAGATGGAAAGAGACAGAGAGAGAAAGAAGGAAACAGAGAGAAAGAAGAAAAGAGAGAAAGAGAAAGAAATAGAGAGAAGGAAAGGTAGAGAAACAGGAAGATAGAAGGAAACAGAGAGAGAGAGACAAAGAAAGAAGGAAACACGAAGAGAATGAAGATGGAAAGAGACAGAGAGAGAAAGAAGGAAACAGAGAGAAAGAAGAAAAGAGAGTGAGAAAGATGGAAAAAATGAATCATTTTTTTTCACTTTCTCAACTCTCTTCCCTTCTTCATACCTTTCTCTCTCTCGCCCCTCTTCACCACTTTCACATTTATCTCTCTTCACCACTTCCACTTTTATCTCTCTCTCTCTCTCTCTCTCTCTCTCTCTCTTTTAACCACTTTCACTTCTATCTCTATTCCCAGCCTTCTCTATCTTTCTTTCTACTTCACTTGTTTTACTTGTGAGGTAAACAATAACAATATCCATGTCCTTCGATGCCAGTAGTGGACCGACGAACGAGACTCCTCGATGGCGTAGTGGTAACGTCGTCTCATTGCAACCAAGGGGTCCAGGGTTCGATAGCCGGTGAAGGGACATAGTGGTTCGGATCCCACTTTAAACTGTAGGTCTAGTCCCAATTAGATTATCTGTGCATAAAAGTAAACTTAAAAAAAAAACTCAAACTGGACCTACGAACGTATAGAAGAGCTGACCTCCTAGAAGGATCTAAACTAAACTAACCTGTTGACCCAACATCGAAACGCCAAATCTGATAATAATAAAATAGCAATTGTCTGATGAATTAGGAAAGCGCATTTCCCACGCAGATAGATACTGATTGAATATAACTTGCTTTCTCTAAAAACTTATTACCGGTTTACGTCACTTACTTTGAGCACTAATGTATGCTTTTCAGTAAAAATTTAAGCAATGAAGAAGTGGAAAAGAAAATAAAGTGGAACAAATATATTTTCATTAAATTACGCTATAATAATTTTCCGTTTCCATTTTTGTGATTATCTACTTAGAAATTATTTATGGTATAATTTGAATCAAACCTTATCCAGGAGCGTAGTGGTAACGTCGTTGCCTTGGAATTAAGAGGTCCCGGGTTCGATACCCAGTAGAGGCACATAATGGTTCGGATCCCACTTTAACCTTCAAGTCTAATCCCGATTAGTCTGTCTTTGCATAAAATGGACTTAAAAACAAATTTTAAACTTCAAAACTTGAAATCTGATCAAGATGTCGTAACATATACTGGACGTGAAAATTATCTTGCAAAGCAATTTGAAGTAATAACTCCCACGCGATAAAGCAGCACGTCTAGAGCAAAGAAAATAATTGGAATGATTATGGACGCTTGATAAACAACGTGAACGTAACAACAAATTGCTATCATTAATATTTTCTATAAATGTTATTAAAAGTGTCACAGTTCTTCCAGCCGTAATCCCCAACGGCGATCAAAATTATTTTGACACCGAAATCTTGTTAAACCAGACACGGATGTAAAATTTTGCTCCCCCTTCTCAGGACAAGAGCAAACAACACTTTAAGTGCCACATAAAATTAAAAGTAACGACTGTTCTTCAAAACATCATAAAGGCTGACAGACAAATGAATACATCTGAATCTTGTAGCTCTCCAACGTTCCTCGCAAGTTCCATAAACAGATAAAGCAATTCTGGAAATGTATTTTCAACAAAGGAGAGAAAAATAAAAGAGCGTCGCATTAAATTCAGATTTACAGTTTCGCGTTCTTGCGAGCAAGAAACAGCAAACACGTAATAAGCTAGTTTGTTCAGGGACATATAACCCCAGACACTTCCAGCCTAGGAAACCCCGGTATTTTTCTTAGTGAGGTGACGGCTGAAGATTCTCTACTGAAGTTCTGATCTAGCAAGAATTATGCTCAGGATGTAATCTGATATCACTGATATATTTATTTCTATTCCTTTCATTCAAGATTTGGAAACTTGGGTCGTAACTATATCTCCCCCACACAGAAACGCCGATATGCTGCTTCTGATATGTGGGAAACGCTGCAATCGTCCCTAAAACGGAAAGGTGGCTTTCAAATATTTCTCACTGAAAGTTCTTTCCAGACAATCTCCATTTCCCACCCATAGATCGTTTTTTTTCCATGTTGAGCTGCTATATCTCAACACCAACTCTCTTTTCCTGGAACACTTGCTAATACGAGATATGCGTCGTCGGATTTGATGATACTTACCTTCTTGAAATTAATGTTTTTATAGAAGACTTCTTGCCAAACCGTTGCAAGTCCTTCTAAACTTGAAATTCTATCTAATCTTTAAATGCAAGTTACATGGTGAACTGTTCGCTAATGAACTCTTGCCACTTTTTCCTGTCCGGATCCTACGCACCAACAGCAAATGCCACAACTCCTTTTACACAAAAGGTTCAAGGCTTCATTGATTGATTTGGTATATTTCTTTCACATTTGGCTAATCGCGATGATGAGGATGAGTGATGATATGGTTAAATTGATGAAGGACACTCACAAAGAACACCCATGCCCAGGTCGGGATTCTATCCCGGGATCCCTGGTGTCGTAAAAGCTCCAAGGCTAACCTTAAAACAGAGGGCAGTTGGCAACACTTATAATTCATTAAGTAGCCCATCTCTCCAGGCTTCCATCCCTCCATACGACCTTTTATTATTATTATTATTATTATTATTATTATTATTATTATATTGCATCTTTTACTTTATTCCTTCCTTTGCCAAAATGGTTTCGTTCTGTATTCAGTATTTTTCAAATAAATAAATAATGCTCACATAAAACACATTTAATAACTTTAGTAATTATTGTTTATCTCACCACAAAAATTGAGTTGTTTGGTTTCGAATCTGGAATACTTAAAGAAACGTACACTTTAGTTAACATGTGAATCGCGGCTTTTCCTGTTTGCAATTTTCGGGGTCTCCAAGCAACGTCCGATGAAATCTTCTGTATTAAAGATTTTCCTAACATTTCCAGATTCCCTCTTTGTAATCTTTGACACGATCAATGTACGTACAAGGTTCGCCCATAAAAAAAGAACTTCTTTTTATGAATGAAAACAAGTAATTACCTTAAAATGACTTTATCACCTTCAAAATAATCACCAGAGGAGGCAATACACTTTGACCAGCATTTGTACAGGTCTTGGAAACACTGTTGATACTCATTGACAGTAAGTGTTCGCAAAATACGAGTAACATTTAATTTAATGTCCGCGACGTCGTCAAATCTTCGCCCTTTCATAGCCATCTTAAGCTTGGGAAAAAGGAAAAAATCAGCAGGCCATAAGTCCGGAGAATATGGAGCGTGATTGATCACTTGCACTGAATGCTTAGCAAGGTATTGTTGTACAGACAATGCAGTATAAGGCTGAGCATTATCGTGTAACAGAAACCATTGGCCAGGATCACAGAGGTCCTTCCTAACCCGCTTCATCCTGTTTCTGAGTCGACCAAGCACTTCCTTGTAATACCACTGATTGATTGTTTTGTTTTCAGCGACAAATTCATGGTGGATCAGTCCTTGGGAATCAAAAAATGCGATCAGCAGCACCTTTGTCTTCGATTTCGACATCCGTGCGTTTTTCTTTATGGGCGAGAACTGTCGTTTCCACTACGCACTCTGTCTTTTTGATTCGAGGTCATATTGTAAACACAAGGTTTTATCTCACCATGCACTGCCTGTATCATCTGTAACGTTTCGGTAAACGATTTACCCAATTTGTAACAAAACTTTATGCTGTAACGTTGTTCCATCTTGGTGCGCGCATTTTGTACGCCGCCTGCACACGACCTGCATCTGACGCACGCTTGCCCCGATATCGACTGCCTGTAACAGGTTGAGACATGAACTGACGAGAAGTCGTGTAGCTCTTTGCAGTATTGCCAGAATACGGTACCTTTTTATTTGGCAGTTCGGTTTCTTTATGGGTTTTGAGTTTTGGGAGGGAAGTCTCACATTGAAAACTATAGACAAGGCTGTTGTATAAAAGTACCTATTCCAGAAACTGACGTACGCAAGGGGGGAGCTGATGAGGCTACAGCCTGTCCCAAAGAAGAACTGAGGTGGTATGTGCAAATCATGCTCAAAATGACGCCAGGTTGCCATTTTCTGTCCTTGAAGGACTTAAAACAAAGGTTAAAAATGGAAATTGCGAAACATTCTATACCGTATACTCCGCCCCTAAGAACGCAGCCACCTTTATAATTACAACCCCTTAAAGAAAAATCCTGTGTACGCCATTGATTCCAGTTATTTTTCATTAGTGCCTTTAAACGCCAAAAGTACTTACTGTTTGCACGTATAGATAACTCGATTCAACAGGCGATCACGTTACTGCATATTTATTTATAGATTGAAAGTATTATAGAACTTTGCAATGTAGATAACTCTATGCAAAGTTTTATACGGCTAATGTTGTCGTCTATGTAGAGAAATAAATGTTACTTACTCTGCCCTTCGCAGTCAGCTGGAGGTCCTTGTGGGCCTGAAAAGAGAAAGGGAAAATAGAACAATCGATGCAAAACCACTCATGTTCAACTTCTCTTTATATTCCTGCCTTGAAAAAATAAGGAATAGCAGTTTTTGGCAGATATTCTCTCAGCTGGTGAATCAAGTATGCAAATTTGCACAAGAACATACAACACCTACAAATAATAATGATACTAATAACAGTTTTTATTCTTAAATGCTGAACTCAGCCTTTGCCAAATACAGCACCACGTCAACTATTTCTACATCTAATTTACAACAATGATAATTATAATAACAACATTGTATTATGTTGCAATTATAACTGACATTATTTGCACTGGAAGTGCTTAATTATTTAATTTATATCAACGATCTAACTTCACCCCCCCCCCCCCTCCCCAACAAATTCTTCCGACGCCTGTGGCAGTGATTAGCCTTGATTGAATACTTTCCCGTCAAATCCAAAACAGTTTCGCGTTCAGAGTTTGTTGCATTAGAAAACAATATCATAAATTGCTTTAAGATGACGTTCAGGGTCGTCAGTTTTATCAAGTTCAAAAATAGTTTCTGAGTGTGTATTTTGCCGGAAATGAGAAGAGTCACTTCCGTTCTGGGAGCCTCACCGCAAAAAAGAAAATTTCGCAAGGCATTCTTGCCACTTCCTTTTGGGATCAGAAGAACACACATTTGCTTTCCTTGCATTGACCCACATCTTGTCTTCACATGTATTCTGGGGACAGGTGCTTATGTTCTAGACATTCTTGCGTACAGGCGAATTTCAATTGCTGCGGAAGGTTATTTACAGGATGTTATATGTTTAAGAAATGCATGAAAAGATCTGCAAACTGAATTTTAGAATGTGTGTGAAGAATGCCGTGGACTACAGTAATATCGACGAGATATGTGAATTTCCATACTAAAGCTTATTGTTGCATTGTACCATTTATAATGCATGTTTAATTGCTCTACAAGAAAACCAAGCCAGAGCTCCCTCTAACAATCTCGTTTAGTACATCCAGATTTCAGCGAAAAATGTAGGTTCGCGGAACTCGAAACCAGTTCTCTGGCATACCGTGCCATTTCTGTACCAACTTTGAAAAAAATATATAAGGAAAACCTTTTAAGCAGTAGATCCCTCGTCATTCATTTCTTTCTTACGTCGGTTTTTACTAAATTCTTTAATTTCTCATTCAGGACAAAAACAATCATCCATGTCTTACCCGGATTTCGAACCCGGGATCCCTGGGGTGGTAGCGCGCTGCCATAACCACTCCGCCACGGAGGTCGGCATCAATTGAGCTACCGAGAGAACTTTGGTCTCTCCTGATATGTCCCTCTTGCTCTTTTACCTATGTTGATTTGTCTCTGTCACTACCGCAATGGAATCTGAACACGAACACGATTCCGATGACCTCCATCAGTTCTAGTTCCTGGCCTTTCACTCCATTCTCTCACATAGCTGAGATTTTTTCAGCTGTGGGTTTTCTTTAAGAGCATGATAAACTCAAGATCGCGCAGTACTGATGTCTACACATTCATCCCCATAATATTCCCTCAGTCTCGGATGAATGTCAATTTGTAGCACATTTTCTGCGGTTATAAACTCGATCACGGCACGCTACTTCAGGCGCTTCACCAACATTGCATGGTTACATGCTGACATTTTCCTCGCAATAGTTCAGCACTCCCTGGCGATAGAAGTTTGGAACCTTCAATGGAGAAGCGGGAAAGTCTTGTAAGTGCAATGTATGGTTGCTCAAAATCCAAAATGCGTTTACAAGGTAACAAAGAAAATAAAAACATAGGAAGCGTTACTTTTCAGCACGTCCTCGTATATATACTTTATTGCAGAGCCATTTCAGGATTGTAATGTTGTTCATTGACATTCCAAATTACAGTTTGCAGAATTTCAACACAAAATGTTAATAAGAAATGAAATTAGACATGCCATATTTAATGCAAAATGTTGAATTTTTCACGAGTTTTGTATCTCCTAAACCAATTAAATCTCAAACTCAAAATTTTTACTGAAGTTACTTATCCTGAAGTACTGTATTGTGTACAAATTTCAGATTTTTAAACAACTGCCCACCAGAGATATTTAACCCTGAACTTGGAATTTTTTAACAAAAAGTACATGTTTATGACCCTGTAGAAAAACAAATATTAAAGTCTCAAGCTTCAAATAATTTTGACATACTCTATTGGTACACAGGTACTTGCACAAAAAAATTCAAGTGTCAAGCAAACTGCCTTCCCCCTCAAAAAAATGTCCGAAAATGTCATTTTGAGCGATTAAAATACACAATTTTAACCTTAAAATTTATTATGAAGGAATACTATTTAGAAAATTACACAGAAATATAATTGTAGCCTATAATGTGCTTAACATCACAGATTTTGTCTCATTGTCGTAGGACTTACCAGAGCTGAGAAAAAAAGTTGCCGCTGATGCTTACGAATGGAGAAAATGACCCGCGCCATGATACAAAAATGCCCGCCATCTTCAAATCGGTGATAGTTAAAATAAAATAAGAGTGGTTCTGAACTGTCAATATATGAGGCTCACACCACTCAAAAAATAAACTTTTTTAAAAATGGTCAAGCAACCAGGTTGTATGATTTCATATGGATTGACCCATGTAGAAATTTGAGCAAAAAATACTCTACACAGTACATCTGTGTGTGCCAAATAGTAAGATAAAAGCGTTTGTTTTGAAATAGGCTATCAGATCCTTCCAGGAGTCTCACTATTGCAAAGGAGCAGTTTTACGAAAACATCCGGTCCTCAGTTGTTTTATTCTACCTTACGGGGTTCCCCTATGGCGCAGTGGTAGCGTCGTTGCCTTGTAATCAGGGGTCCCAGGTTCGATACCCGGTGGAGGCACATAGTGGTTCGGATCCCACTTTAAACTGTAGGTCCAGTCCCAATTTGCCTTACTGTGCTTAAAGTGGACTTTAAAACAACAACTCAACTCAACTCTACCTTACGGAATAAAATCGTCCAACATAAGCCAAGGGTCCTGGGTTCGAATCCCGGCCTGATGATGGGTATTTGTGAGTGTCTATTCATCAATTTCATCATATCATCACTCATCCCCATCCTTGCAATTAGCCAAAAGTGGCAGAAAAGCGAAGTAAAATAAACCAAATCAATAAACAATAAACCTCCAACATACATTTCATACGATTGGGAATATCCCATTGCTTTACGAGAACTGGCGTACGCAGGATTTTTTTTCGGGGAGGGGAGGGGGCTGAACTTGCGAACTTGGATGGTGCATAAGTGTGTTCAGTGGCACAGGAATATTTTTCGTCCCCCATATATAACACACATACACACACACACATATATATATATACACATACATAATTGTATGTATGTATATAACGTTGAGCCAGAGAAAATTCCATTTTAGAAGAGCACACATGGATTCCTGTTTTTTAACCAAAAGTTTACATAAATTAATTTCATTTCTTTATTTTTTTAGAATTCATGGTTATTTTAAAAACAGATAATTTGAAAGCATATAAAGCCCTAGACTTCGTTTTGTGCTAATTTAAAATGTGACGAGACGAATCATCAGAAGTTTTGTCATAAAGTCGCGAACAAACATGCATGTATTCATTTATGCAGAGTGCAATTTGAAGAGGGGGATAGGAGGGACCCCCTCTATTTTGAATCATCACATCTCTGGCTATGAATGACACATCTCAACACATTGGATTTTTTGTGAATTTATAATTCAAGTGTTTGAGCCCACCCAATGTTTTGAAAAGTTGCCCCGCCTGGCTGTCTCTCTTTTAAATGCCATGTATTCGGTATTTTTTCAGACCTTTGGTGTTTCACAAGTACTTTGTATCGAATATTAAAACTGGGCTGTGTTTTATGTTGGGTTGCTTCGTCGTTTGATCCTGTTCGAACGCTTGTTGAGATCTGTAGTGTTTTGTTGTTTCTTAAAAAAATAAGTCGAGATGGTCCCCGATCAACTCGTGGCAGGGTCAGGTTTGAATGAACATGCGACAAAGTAGTTATTTATGATGGAATTTGCTATATTTTAGGACTCTATAAAGCCACAAAGTTTCTTTTTTCATGTAGTCCTATTAAATGCACACACATGGCATTAGATGATTAAGAACGTGTGTTTTATGGTGACATGCCAGGTGAACTTTTATAATGTAAGCGTCACTAGTTAAAAATTTCACATCCACAAAGAAAATCCAAAACACATTTTCACCTCACTCAAAGCTTATGTGAATTCAATTGAAATTGTACAAATATCTACAGCTAAATGATCGCGCGTTCAGTGCCATGACACTAGCCTTTACTGAACAGAGTGAGATTAAATATTTGCTTGGATCATAGAATGCATCCCCGTAAATCAATTTCGGTGATACCCCGTTGTTGGTGTTTTATTTTCAAGAGATACGAGCTCCAATTATAATTTTCAACGTTCGTTTCAAAAGTCATTCAAACACAAAAATGGTTATCGGTGGTTATTTTAAGGATTTTTCCGACTTCATTACTGCCTTGATTTGAATTTTCTATTTTCCAAAAATTTCGGCGGGGCGGCAGCCCCTTCATCCCCGCCCTCTGCGTACGCCAGTGTTTACAAGGGAAGATAGTGGCCTTTTATTAGAAGGTGGAGGGTAAAATTAACTAATAGTGACAAATACAAAATGACGTACTTAAAATTTCATGCTCAAGCTATGCACCAAATTGCAAGGATGCAATTTTGGAAAATATCAAAGAAAAAATATGGTACATTTCGGGTGAACTTCAAACACTAAGAATGGTTATTAATTCTGCTCCAAGAAATTGGCATCATAACTAGGATATTCCATAATTGATTGATTTAGTTTATTTTACTTCGCTTTTCTGCCACTTTTGGCTAATCGCGAAGATGATGACGAATGGTGATAAGTAGGGTTAAGTATTTTGACCCAAAAACGGGACATCCCTAGGAGACCAGTTTAACCACCCTCCGCTTTCCTGAAATATCGGTTAGGCCTAATTATAAAATTATTGTTATTATTTATTAAAGGATGGATCGCATAAATGATACACCACAGACAAAAATGAAATATGATCTCCCGTTGTCAAAAGGTATTAATTATTATAATCTTGGTATGATTTACATAGCAATTCTCGTTCTTTCTGATGACCCTTTGAATGTTAGTTCCATGTTGAAGTTCAGTAGTACCAGAAGTATTTAGCAGGAGAACCAATCTTCTTGAGTCAGATTTATTCTTCATCAATCGTTTATATTCGCCCCGAAAACCTTACCCCAGATATCAAACACACAACTCTAGTTTTTCTTTTGAGTTTGTGTCAAGACGCTAATTAACTAACTAACTCTCTAGCCTTCTTAAACCCGAAGGTTCATGGCTGCAGCAACACAGGCCTTCCATCTGTCCCTATTCTGAGCAAGATCTATACACTCTTTTCCATCCCTACCGATTTCCTTTAGGGCCATCTCAACGTTGTCCCTCCATCTTCGTCTTGGTCTTCCTACAGGTCTCTTACCATCAGGTGTCCCAACAAGAATCCTGTAAACTCCTCTTTCCTCTCCCATTCGTGCCACGTGGCCTGCCCACTTAAGTCTTCTTGATTTAATCATTCTAATAATATCTGGACATGAATACAAATTATGTAGTTCTAAATTATGTAACCTTCTCCACTCACCTGTCTCCTCATCCCTTTTAGGTCCAAAGATTTTCCTAAGGATCTTATTTTCAAATACTCTCAATTTATGTTCCTCTTTCAATGTAAGGGACCAAGTTTCACACCCATATAATACTACAGGAAAAATTACTGTTTTGTATATTTTAACTTTTAGTTTCTTAGATATTAAACGAAAAGACAAAAGTTTATGAAGAGAGAAGTAACATGCAGTTCCTGAATTAAGCCTACTTTTTATTTCCTCTTTAATATAATTTTCACGTGTTAATATTACTCCTAAGTATTTGAATTTGGAAACTGGTTCAAACGAGTTGTTATCGATAATTAGATTTTGATTATTACCTAACACTTGGTTTCGGCCTGTAAGACGCAGGAACTTTAAATTTTTTGCAATACCGTCAAGAAGCTGCATGTTTATTTTGCTCTACATATAACGGAACACATACAAAACAATGCAACTTTTTAGCATGATACGCGTATGTGCCTCAAAGTTAGACTTGGTTTTCAAGATAACTCGTAGACTTTTATAAAAAGGGACGAATAGTGGCTTTTTAATCACACGCCTCTAAAACGGGACTGTCCCGGGACTGTCCTCGCTAGTCTGCAAAGTTTTTTTTTTTTTTTTTTTTTTTTTTGGAAGGTCACCCTTACACCCCATGAGATTCCATAACAACAAAGAAAAGTATTACATGAATTTACGAACGTATTCGTTTCAAATACAGCTTTTTTTTGCTTTACACCTCTACTGCAAGTCTAGCACAGACTATCGATAAATCCAGCTGTGATTTTCGAATGTCTGAAAAATATTTGCTGTCTTGGCTGTCTCGTCTCCATTTGTTTGCTGATGACTTCTTCGCAAGGAAGAAAAGAAAACTGAATGCCAAGTAATTAAGTGAACGGACTAATCGATGTATTAGCTTTGTCTAATGCGGAAAGCATCAAGTCAATGAAGTTGATGGATAAGATATAGATCAAATTGAGAGATAGAATTGCAGAAGACAACTAAAAACAAACCAAACACGATTCTTTGAAAAAAGCCGAAAAATATAACAAAAACCTCCTACTTCGTCTACGACAACACAGGCCACTGTCTGAAATGCCACGAATACTGTGTGCAAAACTATTTTCTATCTTTTTAATAACTTTTCTGAAATTGTACTTAAGCAGAATGGTGACAAAATGTAGATTTGTTCATTCAAGGACTCTTTGGATAGGCCATGCATTTGCAACTACAAATTTTTCGTTTCCTGGTTGGTAAATTTACTCCTCTTTTCTGCGCATGGCTTGTAACATCTGTACCTCAAAATAATAAAGCAACATGTACAAGGGTGGTTCAGCATGCTCCGCCCCTGACCCATTTTCAGTGATAGTAGAGACCTGTAATTTTATATGTAACATTGTTCATTCTTTAGACTAATATCCACAAAGTTTCAAGAATTTACAACAATTTATCTTTTTGTTACACGTTGATGATCAGTAAGAAGTGTAGCCACATGTGAAACAATGGAAAAATCTGATGTCCGAGCAGTGATAAAATATTTACTCAAGAAAAATCTAACACCGAAAGACATCCATGCAGATATGGTGGGAACTCTTGGAGACTCTAGCCCCTCATATGATCTAGTGAAGAGATGGTGCCGTGAATTTAAATGTGGTCGGCAGACCTGTGAAGATGAGCATGGTGGTGGCCCACCTGCAACGGAGACCACACCAGTAATGATTACAAAAGTGCATGAAATGATTTTGGCAGACCGGCGAGTGACTGTCCACCATATAGCAGACACGTGTGGCATCTCAACTGGCAGTGTGCATTCAATTATTCATAATCATTTGTTAATGAAAAAAATATCTGCACGTTGGGTCCCGAGAATGATGACGGTCAACCAAAAGAGGACACGTTGTGTGACAAGTCAGAACCTGTTGCGGACAATAAAGGCAGACAAGCCAAAGTTTCTGAAGAGATTTGTTACAATGGATGAAGCGTGGGTTCACCACTTTGATCCCGAAAGTAAACGCCAAAGCATGCAATGGAAACACCCACATTCTCCACCCCAAAGAAATTCAAGGTTCAACCATCAAAGGGCAAAGTGATGGCAACTGTGTTCTGAGATGCAGAAGGAATTCTTTTGATAGATTATCTCCAACAGGGAAAGACAATCACAGGTGTTTATTTCGCAACCCTAATTGAAGAATTACGTACTGCCATCAAGGAGAAACGCCGCGGAATGTTGGTCCGTGGTGTGTTGTTCCATTGTGACAATGCTCCCGCCCACACCTCCCAAGTTGCTGTGGCTGCAATTCATGCAGCAGGGTTCGAAATTGTCCCTCATGCCCCTTATTCTCCAGATCTGGCCCCCAGTGACTTCCACCTGTTCCCGAACATGAAGAAACACCTTCGTGGAAAACATTTTGCCAGTGATTCCGAGGTTATGGATGTTGTGAATGCTTGGTTGCAGGACCAACCAAAAGATTCTTTTTCTGCTGGGATTGAAGCACTGGAAGGCCGATTGGAAAAGTGTGTTAATGTTGCAGGGGACTATGTTGAAAAGTGATAGTGATTTGGTTTTCCTACGAGGGTTCCTTCTATGTCAGGGGCGGAGCATGCTGAACCACCCTCGTATATGACGCTAAACAAGCACTATAGTTCTTTCTTGTGTGACGTTTCAGCACATACGTACATGCATTAACTGACATGTTTTACACATAATGTAACATAATAATGTAATTAAATACCACTTCATGTTGCGAAGAAATCACCACCAGAAGTGCTGAAATGTTGCCAAAGGAATGCTCGTTAAATATAATTACCATGTTTTTATTATTTTGAAATGTTATTTTATTAATCGCTTATTTGCAGTGCGTGGGAAATTACGCTGGAAATAAACAAAGCGTGAAAATGTTCACGGGTGGTAGGTGATCGCTTCAGAAACAGCATGCTGGGGAGAATGCCTAAAATATTCACTGTGATTTTGTTCGTCACTTGCACTCTTTAAGGCAGAAAAGCCGCAGGTTGGTTTTACTGATTGCTTTACTTATTCCTACCTTCATAGCCTTCGTTGATGGTGTTATCTCAACATTCATCCAGATGGGTGGTTACCCTCCCAAAGTAAAACTATCCCCTGTGTATTGTACTATCCTTGAAGACATGTAGATATATGGTAATAGGGATATAAGCATTTTATATCTCGACCATAGTAGAGGCGATGTGATCAGTATCACGCTCCGGTCGCCTTTATTTCTTAGGATTGTCCCCAGGTATACGGTGACCAGAATCTCTGTTCCGATTACTTTTAACGTAAAACGTGACACCAAAGAAGGCTTTATGTGACAATAACTTATCGGTATAGAATTACTGCAACAATACACATTCTCTACTATTACTGTGAACAATGGCATAGTAACATTTAGTCATTTCATCTGAGGGGTCCCGGGTTCGAATCCCGCTCGGACTTGGTTGATTGTGAATGTCCATTCATCAATTTCATCATTTCATCACTCATCCCCATCTTCGCAAATTAGCCAAGAGTCACAAAACGCGAAGTAAAATAAAATTAAATAAATCAATCAATCATTCACATCTGATTACAGCGTGTTTTATATTACAGGTTTATTTATTTATTAGAGGATTATTTATTGATTTAGTTTTCAAACCTAAGTATTTATGATGAAACAATTTTTGTATTTGAATGTGTACATTTTGCCTTTATGTTTTGTCCCGTTTTTCCTTCAGAAAAAAATATGAAAATATCCCATTTTGTTATTTTAAAAATCTGGTCACCTAACCCAGGTACCCATTGATTAGAAGCTGTGCGAGCCCCAGTTCTGCTTTCTGTCGGGAAAAAATATCACCTGGATTAGAACTCTCACATGGCAATAAGACGTCCAAGAAGAAATTATAAATAGAAATCATTCAACATTTCAAACAACTTAACGTGGGGTAAATGGTGGAAAACAGTTCATATCTGTCCTATTTCATTGCGTGAACCCTTCTTATCATACAATTCCAATTTCATTCATCTGTACTGAGATACAAATGCCCGAGACCTACTTTTAGTTTATGTTTCCTTATCTGGAGCACTTAATAAGATTCCGTGACCAACGTGGCCACTTAGGAAAGCGACTCTAATTCAAGAACAAAATTATTTTCGCAATGTAGCATATGCAAGATTAGAACCATGTGGCCTGACCATTTGAAAAAAATCGTGTGGCGTAACGAAAGATAAAACACTAAGCTGTCATCTACCTCGAACAACTTGATCTACGACCTCACAAATAACCTTAACAGTCTGTTCTGTCTAAGACCAAGCTTTGAGCGATACATATGTAAGTAAACGGGTCTATTTGATACCGCAGTTTACTGGGTCCTCCAGTAACATTGTTACATTCCGAACTTTGCTTTGGAATACAGCAATTAAATAGCAATTACTAACGCTGACATCGGTATATTTGAGTGTCCATAGTAATTTGTAGTTATTTTAAGTCCTGTTTTAAGTTAATCTACAAAATCTGACAAAAAGTACTTTAGCTATATGATAGTCGTGACCGTCCTTGTCGCAAAACTATTTTATCTCTTGGTACTACGCTCTCGAAGTTAAAATAATTAAATTAAAAATTATGCAGGGACTATTTTAAAATCCAAAAGAAATATATAATGAAATGTCATTAGTGTAATAGTTGATAAAAGTTAAAAAAGATCTTTGCTCTGTATTTTCTATTATACTAATTTCAAGTTTGAACTTCTAGGATTTCATCAGCTTTGCAATTCTGCCCTTGAACTAACCAGTTTGCTAAAACGGGATTTTAGGGTAGCATAATGCTTGGTGCTATCACCACATAATCCAGAGGTCGTGGGTGCCATTCCCGGCTCACGGTATCCGAACTAGCCTACCTGAGTAGAGTCTGCTGTCGGTTTTCGACTTTGCCACCGACGTTCCGGGTTTCGAATGCCGGCCTGGGCATGGATGTTCTCGGCGTGTGTATCTTCATCCATATTTTCCTATCAATGCTCATCCTCATCGTCGCCATTAACCAAAAGTGGCAACGAGCGACTTCAAATAACAATAATGTGATTTGTTTGGTTGGTTGATTTATTTTATTTTACTTCTCTTTTCTGCCACTTTGAGGATGACTGGTGATAAAGACGAGATGGATGAAAGGACAATCACGAATATACATGGACGACACAACACAAGCTCTACGGAGGATTATACTAGCCTTGAGTACAGACGCCAGAGCATCGCTAGTCTGCAAAATGCAGACTACGTGGAAGGGAGTTTGACATTTGGGTGTGTGCGGAAAGGTTATCCCTTACCCCCGCAACAATAATACGAAAAAATACAAATCTTTATCACTTTCATTAAATGTTCTTTACAAACATTTTGAAATTTAATTCACCTAGAACTAAAACAGTTAAACAGTTAGTAACATTCTTGTTTGCTATAATGGTGCAATTACTTTCCGTTAACCAATTTGACCTGTACAGCGTGTAGTGTTAGGATTGAGACAATTTAGCAGTTACGAAACCTGTACGCTCTTTGCAGCAATTCTAATGCACGGTCAGTTTTCCGATTCTCTGTCCATAGGATTGCATAAGTCGAAAACTTGCTAAATCTAAGTTTTCCTACAACTATTCTTTACTAATTAACTAGCAGCTGTGTAGCGGAACATCGAGTCTCGGCTCTTCATAAACCTTTTGCTTTAGTGGCGACCAAAAGGAAGAAGAGACCAGCCATCCTGTAGGTCCACGCTTGCAATGAAGTGAAAGATACCACGGGAACGCATTTAATTCGTCGGATGACTATTGCATCCACGGTTCTGCGAGCCAGGAATTCTAATGAAGTACCACATATTACGGCAGTGGTCGTGGCTTGAGAAAAGTTAATGGGAACTTTACGGGGGGAAAAAAGGGCCATAATATAACCAGGGAAAAGAAAACAAAAAGCTGTTTAGTGGAGAAACAGACACGACTTTCGAATGTGACCAGGGAACTTAATGACGTACAGAAGATGAAGATATCAACTCTCTTGTGTGGTATGGACAGGTTTCGTACGAGGGTCTGCGCTGCTTTCTTTGTACGAACATTTGGCCTTTACTACATGCCTTAACGGTGATGATAAAAGTAAAATCGTTATGATCCATGACAAACAGAAATTTAATTGCTCTGTACAATTCTATTAACTCGAAGAGCATGCTATCAATTTCTTGCCTATTAGATTCATAATGACCGTTTTAAATGAGGTAATGTTTCATTTATAATGTCCATCGACACATTAAGATCGACAAATCCCTACAATATAAAACTAGTTCCAGGGTGCGTGTGGGTAGATATTATGTAAATACCTCTGTTTCGGTGACGAAATACGAGCTCCCTGAAGCTAATTTATTTAATGGCGTGCAAATTACCAACACCCCATTGCAAATTTAAATGAACATGTTATACAAATGTGAACCATGCATACGAAGGAAGCATATTCGACGTCAAACACTTGCACTGCATCTTTTATTCACATACATTGCTCTGCAAAGAATAACTAACGAATGCGATTAAAAATCGTTAAAATGGAAAGATTTAAACAAATGTGTTTATAACTCAAGACGACGTTAAATAGATTCAAATAAATAAACTACGGCGAAACCCGAAGCCCGATTATACTCGTGAATAATTCATCAAATTAGTTTCATCGTCAAGATATCATAATCAAGAAGACGTAATTCAGAAAATATAAAAATAATTGCTTTGCGGAAACCTGAGTTGAAGTGTCAACGTGTATTTTTTTATCTCCCATTCCAATTTTTGAACGAACCTAAATACTGCTATATAGTGACATTGGACATTTCGTAAGCTGTCTGTTCAGAATTAAAACACAATAACAAACACCCTCTTTCAATATTTCTTTAATAATTTATTACATTCCAGTACAAAAGTCTGATTTCTTTTCCTTGTAGACGTGGAATCTTGGCGATTCCTATGATGTAATCGTTTATTTCCGTGCAGTGAACCCACTCATCCTGAGTTCAAATTCCGAGTAATGCAGTGATGATCGCCACGCTTGTACTGTAACGCATTTTATCAGTTCATATTTCATTTTCATCTTCGTCATTAACATATCGAGGTAGAAAAGTCACGTAGAGTAATAGAAATGCTAATACATGAGATTTTCTAGTTTTCCATTACATGTTAGAATTAATATTGTTTCGTATTTGATCGTTGTACAGGGCCTCCCGGATAGCGTGGTGGTGATGTCGTCGCCTTGACGTCCCGGGTTCGATACCCTGTGAAGAAACATGCTGGTTCGGATCCCACTTTAAACTTTAGGTCCAGACCCGATTAGCCTATCTGTGGATAAAGTGAACTTAAAAGAAAAACTGAAATCGATTTAATCGTAGTACAGTTCCTATAACAGTTTATTCTCAACTTACAAATTATCATAAAACGAAAACACATCATTTTATATTTCCGAAAACCAATTCTTCTGCACAATCAGTTTTCCGACTATCTATCCTTAGGATTACATAAGTTGAAAACTTGATAAATCTAAGTTTTCCTACAACTATTCTTTACTACTTAACTAGCATTAATTAATTAATTTTGTCTTTTAAAAGCCTTTCTGACATTCCGATTATGAACATTATTGTTGTTTTTAAATTTCATTACAGAAATGAAAAGGTTAAGTCATAGACAAATTGTAATGTCCGAATAACAATACTCTAAGTAGAAGATAAAACGGACTCTTACGACTCAGGGCGTTTGCCAACCTCCGTGGTGGAGTGGTTATCACAGCGCTCTATAACGCCACGGGTTCCAGTTAAGAATCCCGGTCCGGTTCTTTGACTGTCCCTTCTTCAATTTAATCATATCATCACTCATCTTCATCGACGCGATTAGCCAAAAGTGGAAGAACAGCGATACTAAATAAGAAAAATCAAACGGCTCGTGGCGAGTTTGTCCTCATTTATCCTTCTCTCCACCAGGCATTCTGCGGTCTAGTTTTGACATGAGCATGGGTGTTCCTTTATCACAGCATCTCGTCATCATTAATCTTCTTTCCTGGTTCGACATCTGCACTAGAACCAGTAATCTTTGATGGTGATATCCTCAAGTTTCCAGAATCCACATAATTTTCTGCACCTTAACCCCACAAACAATATGATACGATTATGTTGGTGCTACTTTTATTATTAAATTCACGTCTACCCCAGCGAGAATAGATTGAATTTCGAATTGTGCATGCCTTTAACAGTACCATCCAGAGAGAATCACAAATTACTCTCGTAGTAATTCGCAGCTGTTAAAACTAACAAAATAACTTTCCAATCACATAGCCACTTTCTTGTGCAATTTACAAAATCACCAACTTCCTCTTGCTCCTATCTTCATATGTAAACAGAATGAGTAAGCATATGAAACATGTCTTATAGGTGACCGAGCGCGTTAAGTGGTCAAGTGTCGATCCCGCCTTCGAAATTCCAGGGTTTGATTTGATTCTTGTTTTTCATTGTCGCGTTATTCAACGTCCACAAAATACTTTCGCATGTACCAAAAAAATATGAACTTCTCGTCCTGAATAGAACGAAACAACACGAGCGAAGCGAACCTTTTCGCTTCCAGAAGTCTAGAGACTGCTCCAACGAGAGAAAAAAATAATCGCCGCGGCTCCGTTTTGTCGCGCTTCCGCCTCAGTGTGCGTCCAGCTTAAGTTTTGTTTATGAAATCTAAATTTGTGTATTTAGTAGTTAAACGTTCCACCATCTGCCTGTTTTTTTTTGTAGGAAACCTGGAGGAAAGTAATTGTAATCAATATCCATTTCTGGTAACACTATTGCTTTGATTCTTTGAATGATTTGGTTTATCTTGCTTTTCTTTCCTGCCGCTTTTGAATAATCGGGAAGATGAGGATGAGCGATGATATGATGCAATTGATGCAAGGACACACAAAGAACACCAAGTCGGGATTCGAATCCGGGACCCCTGGCGTCGTAGCGCGCTGTGCTAACCACTCCGCCACGAAGGTCGGGGATATTGCATACAGAAGCAAAGAGCGTTATTTTAAACATATTTCTGTTTCTACTTAAATCATTGAACGTCCCTTTTCTACCACTAACCGCGGTGATGAGAACGAGTGATTGATTTGAAATATGCTGGAATGGAACAAACAGAACGACATATTGCGCGTTAAACCTCAATCATTTGTTTCACAGCGTTTTACTATACTCTGTCCCGGGAATCTGTGGAGCAAGCGAACGAAAACAAGTCTCTGCGCAAGTAGTGACTCGCGAGGGTTCGAATAATAAACACGTGAGAGGGAACGGGACGTATAGAGGGAAAAGCGATTGCAGCAACGTGTACAGCTTCGCTCCCCCAACTCGCTTTATCCCCTTCTCTACGGGACCTTGCTCCACAGATTCCCGGGATAGAGTACATAACCTTTCCGCCACGGAGGCATTGTTAGTTTTGGCACATGGCATTTTCGTTTTAATGTAATAAGAAATTCCTACTCGCTTATGAAAGTTACTCACAAGAAACATAAAAGGGAATAACGAGTGAGCAGCCACGTCTTGAATTTCACAGCCGTTGATCCTTCGGAAAGACCGCATGCTCTTAATAGTTATGAATCACTCGTAAGGTGTTTAGTGGGATGAAAACAATATGCTGGAGACGTTACTCAACCGGAAGTAATTCGAAGTGACAATGCGAGTGAGGCCGACCTGGTTCTAGAACTAATTACTGCGGGGGGTTGTCTCGCCCGGTTCGCCAGAGACTGTTTGCATTTTAATGCTATTTCCTGCGGGCACATCCACTTAGCAGTCGCTTAATCAGGTTAAAAGGCTAATGATACGCTTGAAGGTGCTGTGATAACAGGTGTTGATGAAATCTCGGTGAGAATTTTAATGAAACATGAAACGGGTACGAATGTTGGTCGGGACAAGAACAAGAAAGATAGAAAATAAAAGTGCAACAGGCAGCGTGTAAGACGGCTCTTATAGGACATGTAATGCGATAAATGGAGTTCATTGGTTAGTTGTTTCTTGTCAGAAACTTTGTTTGTCAATGTTTAAGTTCATTTTTTGCTACTACTCCCCATTGGACCTACAGTTTAAAGTGGGATCCGAAACACTGTGCAATGTCACTCCACTGGAGCTCGAACCCGGGATCCCTTGATTACAAGGCGACAGATTTACCGCTACGTCATCGTGGAGGGCCTTGGTTTTTTGTCAGTTTTACATAATGTATTTACTAATTGAAAAAAAAACGTGCTTGCAAAACTGGAAAAAAGGTAAAGTTCCCCATGCATATAGCACCGTGCCATGAAGGCGCGTTTAGGGGATGTGGTAGTAGGGCCCCACACATTCTCGATCTCGGTCATTTTGGAGGTGAAGTGATCAGCACCACACTCCGGCCGCCTTTACCTCCCCCCCCCCACATGGTTTCCACTAGGTTCCCATTGATTGAGGCTGAGTAAGGTTCGGAGCCGCTTTCCGTGGAATTCCAACCCGATGCCCCCTTGTTTCCCAACCCGTTAGAACAAATTATAGGCTTCAGGCTCCCCTGATAGGTTACCGTATATCTAGCAGACATTAAGCATAAGTCTAACTAACAATATAAATTGTAACTAAGTCAAAAAATGTATTGAACCATATTTTAAAACACAAGGTATTTTACTGCATTTCTTTAAACAGGCCATTTCTCGCATTCTGCCCTTACCGGGTAGCAGAAATTGCGCAACTGGCCATGGAAATGTCCATGGTGACATACAAGTACGTGAAACACTAATCTAAACTAGATCAAAGAAATAATTGGCATCGGCACTTCTTGATTTAAAGTTATCGAGCCGTGAAACATTTCTTACGGAATTATCGAGAACAGTCATTTTATAAGCACATACCTGCAACAAAACAGGCAGAAAATTAGCAATACACACACACGTACTGAACGTACTCGAACTGAACCTTCTACCTTAATTTGCTCACCGGTCCTCAGGTGACCATTAATTATGTATAAAGCATTTTGTTTATTTCCACATCTCTCAGTTCATTCTCTTAAACAAATATACAATTAATTTGACACAAGTGTTCCTGTGTTGGCACAAAACGATCGGATCCCATTCTAAACTGTAGGTCCAGACTCGATTAGCCTATCGGAGCATAAAGTGAACCTAAAGCAAACATTTATAAAGGCACATGAGGGATGTGGGAGTAAGGCTCCACGCATTCTTGATTCCGGCCATAGTCAGCACATCCGACCACCGTTACCCCTCCTCCAAAGTGTAACCAAATACATACTGATAAGAAAGCCACCTCCGTGGCGGAGTGGTTAGCAGCGCGCTACGACGTCAAGGGTCCCGGGTTTGAATACTGGCCTGGTCATAGTTGTTCCTTGTACGAGTAAGTGCCCCTTTATGATATCAGTACTCATCCTCCTCTTTGCAATTAACCAAAATACATATTGTTTAGTATGTCGAAAAATCTGCACATTATATTTCCAGTGGTACATCTCATATGATTACAGGATATTCTGTGCCTCTCCCAGAAAAAAAATCTAGATCCGCCTAAAAGTGTCGGAAAAGCAAAGTAAAATAAACCAAATCGATCAAATCAAGACACTGGTGAGAGTCTGAGTGAGCCCTATAGCCGATACTGCTTGGGGCACTGATTGAGATATTCCTACCAGAAATCACCCACGCGGTAGGCGAACCCGGATCCCCTTTGTGGCAGTTACACTGATCACGGGCCCAACTGGCCGCTGACCCAGTTGCCTTGGGGGGAATTCGATGAGTGTCAACAACAACAGTTGCAAAGTAAAATCTGTAGGGGTAACGTCGCTCTCTCGTTGCAACGTTGCCAAGCGTACGTCTGTTTTTGTCAGGTTTTTTATTAGCTTCTTTGTACAGTGTTTTAGTGTACAACTTTTACCCAGTAAGGGCGCTGATGAACTAACTCTCTCTCTCTCTCTCCCGTTTTACAGTACTATAGGCAACATGCTGTGTATCCGACACTCATTTGTTTCGTCCCGCCGGCAACTTGTGCCACGAAAATGCCCGATGTCAGTCGAAGATAATTTAATTGAGGGCTGCTTCGTTGTTTCCCAGCCGCCAGCTGGAAATGCGAGCAGAATAGATGCTACACAGACACAGGCGCACTCATCTGAAAATACTAACAAAATATTTTGCCAGAAAACACTCAGTCCGAGCCTAGGATTAAAATGTTTCATGAAAACATCAGTATCTAAGATACATGTCGTATAACGATATACTTTTCTTAAACGCTCAACCCTGGCGCTGGTTTCCTCCGATGTCACTCAAACAATATAACCCCCTCCCCCACGCACACCCTTTATTTCTCCTGCTATACCATTATTTCTATCTTCCCTTCGTCTTTCTTTCTAAGTTGCAGCCTAAGAATATCCTGACCAGTGCCAGAAACGAATAAGAGACACTCCAAAAACTTCCCCCTTCATTATTTGAAATAATCATATTACCTGTCCTTGTAACAGGAATTCCTTAATGACTCGGTTCCGTTTGATGTCCTGACCCTCGAAACCGCATTATGGATTCTGCTGGGTTATTATTACCGCCACTGTTTCCATCTACCTTTCGAAAATAAACCTTTCCAGAAATTAAGTTTCGTCCTGGAAAACTCTTAAATACTTGCGTAATAGTTTAAGCATTTGATCTGACAGATATCGCGTACGCGTTTGCATGGCAAATCTTGGAATTGCTATGGCAATCTTCTTAGTTCCAGTTTGTATCTTGAAATATAAGTATTTGTCCAATCTAAAACCCTTATCTTAAAGTTAAAAGGGGTGTAAAGTGGCCCTTGAGAAAGGATGTAAAGGGGCTTGCACAGGACTACATAACACATTAAAAAGGTAAGGAAACTTCCTCAGAAAGCAGTGCCCAAATCGCGAACAACGGTGGCGAGATCGAAAGTTGGCCACTGAGCCGGATATACCAGCTATAGTATTATTGGTTTCTTTGTGATTGCTTACCAAGTTCAAATTTGTTGTTCAAGACCACCTCAAGCACAGAAAGGAAAATCGGGTCTAAACCACGGAAATTTGATCTCTCACCATGAATCAAATCCGAAATCTCTGGATAACCGTCATTGAGCGGTATTATTCATTGCGTCGGATGAAAGACACATTTGACGAGATCACATGTACGAGCACACACACACAAGCACACTGTTATTTGTCCAAAACAGTGGCGACGATTAAGGGGGGGCGAGGGGAGCAGTTTCTCCCCCACTTTTTTGCCACTTTTCCCCCGGAACTATGATAAACTTTATCTAACAAGGGAAAGCAAACTGTATTGGCACCTTGCTTCCCTAGTTTTGGAACCAATCGCCACTGGTCCGAAACATATCGAAGAAAGAATTGTCAGCGTAGGTCTGTGGCTGAAGACTGCACCAGATCTATCACCTTGCAAATTGTTAGCCATGGGGCTCGTTGGAAAGGGAAAGTGTTTGCTAAAAAAAAAACAGCCAACCTTGAAAGGCTTGGTTCCTTCTGTGTGTCAGGTCAGTTTGCATAAGTATAAAGCGTTACACGCAACTTTGCTGTTTGTGGAGCTTTTCGTGACATTTAAATTAAGTTATTTAGTGCAAGAGTAACTTTCCAAGACCGAAATACTTTTGAAATAAATACTAAGTAATGTCACATTTTATATAGATCTCAAATACTTGGTCCAAAACAATAAATTTCTACACCTACAGATAAAAGTACTTTTCCACATGAACTATAATGCCTTTCAAATAATTATTAAGAATCATAATAATATTTGTATATTCAATGTATCTAGCCTTCCAACATTACAACCTCAATGAGTTACTGAGTGTGGAATCCAATAAAACCATAGTTCTATTCCAGGAAGTATTCCTGTATCTCATGCAATTTCCGTGATACCGATATCGTTTCTTTACAGACAGATGTATACAAGTGTAATACATTTGTCTGTGGTTTCTTGCTGGTGGATTAACTTCCACTGATTTATAGAGACGGAATTCCCTGGCACTTAGACTTAATTGGTGCCAGTTGGTTTAGTGAACCAGTATTAACAGGTTGGAATTTACGGAAATGAAACCGTGAGGGGTAATAGGTTGATGTAGAAGTCGTCACGGAATATTTTTGTTATTTAGCGTCACTTTTCTGCCACTTTTGGCTAATCGCAACGATGAGGATGAGTGATGATATAATGAAATTGATAAAGGGACACTCACAAAGAACACTCAGGCCGGGATTGGAACCCAAGACCCCTGGCGTCGTAGCGCGCGCTATGCTAATCACTCCGTCATGAATATCGGCTACAACATAAAGCAGTCAAATGTTTACATGATTATTTTACTCCATATGTGGGTAATGAAATAAGAATTTTGTAATTTAAATATTTCAAATTTAAAAGAAGTGGATAAAGGAAGCTAATTTTACATGTTCCATTTTTAGTATTACTATTTCACATATTTCGGGGGGTTCGACCTCAAAACTCCCCTCTAGACCGCCCTTGACAGAGTCAATCACCTTCATTTAGCCACATGTGGATTTCCCTGTTTTTTTTTCAAGTTTCTCAATTTCCAGTGGGAACCGTGTAACGTTACCATGTGAAGGTTTATGAAAAATAATATAATTCTACGCCATTTATACATTAACTTACGTCCAATAATCCGTAGAAATCGGTAACTGAGGATGATACAACCCCCCCCACCCCCTTTCAATTTGTCACAAATGAATGTTATCGTCAATTCCCGTACATCAATAATATTGCATGGGCATAGTTAATACATTTACCCCATAGTAACCCCTGGAGCCATGAATTGTAATATAACTTTTAACGATTCACAAATTCGTATTTACAGTAATAATGTTTTTATAATCAAATACGAGGAAATGGGAACCGCTAGACCATCAGACTATCTCCTTGCCAATATATAGGAATGAAATGTTCTCTGTGCATTTCCGATATTTTATGCACACCTCCTGTTTTTGAATCACCAAATTTTCATGAAAACCAGAACTTTCCAAGATCTTAAGATTAGAAACATCATTACTAAATTGTGTAGAGCTTTCGTGAATTGGTGTTGAAATCTAGAGCCAGCCAGCATTAACAAGGAAGATCTAATCCGTTATGTGGTGACATCTAGTGTGAAGTATAGAAAACACTTGTAAGCACTAGAAAGAATGGGCTCGTAGGTTGAGCATTTCGTCTCATTACCATTTAGCAGACCGGATATCGGCCATAAATAGCAAGAATCATTTCTTATTTCTATAAAGTCCTGGTCTGGAAGATTAAAATGTACTCCATCTGAATACGAAATTACTCAATCTCGTAGTAGGGCGAGCGCTGCGGGAACTTTTATGCGGAAGAAGGAGGGAGAGGGGGGGGGGGATATAGCGAAAAATTGTCAAATGAATGAACCTCGTTCTGTCGTGCAATATTTCACTGCAAATGGTCCCGCACTTCACAGCCCTGAATGAAATGAATCGCGTCTGGCTGACACAGAAAAACAACTGACCTTCTCAATTTTCCCATACCATGCACGACTGCGTTCCGCAAGTCAATATACATAGCACGCAAGTTTTCTTCTCATTTCGCTCCTTTCTAAGGCTGGGCTGTTCTCGCAATGTTCGCTCCCTCTTGCACAACATAAAGCTTTTATTTTTTGTAGCGGTATCATGGGCGTCGCTCGAAATTTATGTAGATGCTATCAGACCAGTCAAATAGTAATTATTATTATTTATTATGAACCAATAAACATACTTCTCCAGAAGTCAAAAGCAACATATTGCTGGCATTATTGACATTTAATAATAAATTAATAGAAGACAATTTTGTAATTTCTCCAAGATAGTATACAGGGTGTTCCACATAAGTCGGTACGCATCATATGCATCCTTCAATACAGGTGTGCCGGTCTTTTTGTGGGACACCCTGCATAACTTTACGGAAGCTGACATTTTTGCTGTGCTTTCAGAATTACCTGTTCCTACATAGTTCGGACAGTATTACAGATATTATGTTATGATATTGTTAACTATTATGCTTCAATTCATGTTTGTACCTATTAGATCCACAAATATTGAGGGATTCATATATATAATTATAAGAAACAGGTTGAAAAATAAAGAGTCGTCCAACAAATATATTTTGATTCTACATCGAAAGAAGTACTAACTAAAACAGTATATTATGGAATGTAAAATACTGATTTCGTAGTCGGGTCTTCCGATGCATATGGTGTAGTGGTAACTCTGTCATCTTGTAATAAAGGGGTCGCGGTTCCGATCCCGGCAGAGGCACATAATAGTTCGGATCCCACTTTAAACTGTACGTCCGGTCCCGATTAGCCTACATGCTCCTACTTTTGTTGCCGAATTCTGCAAATATTAGGAACGAGTGTCTGAATTGTCATTTGTGCAAATCTTCTTGTTCCTCTCGTTTTGCTTTGATTTTATTTCAGTTTTACTGCATCGACCGCAAAATTGATTTTTAAAGTTACTTTTGTAGTAATTTCAATTAACCTGAATCAATTGTTCACGTGCATTATTATAAGATACGCATGAAGTAATATTATAAACGAGTATGCTGCATGATTGTAAATGCAGGGTGTTTATTTCAAGATTGCTTTACACGTATTAAGAAATTTAATTCTCTTGTAAGAGAATGATACTTTACCATCAAGAGCAAATTATGTAAATGCATTTCTACACACGTGTTTCCTTTACGAGCCGAGTTGAAATCTCACAGGTGTCAGTTCTGAAGAGTCTACTGGTTATGTAAGTGTCGTGCTTAAAAGGCTCGCCACGTATTTCTCTGATTTGCCTCCAGCCGGCGCTGTTAACTCGTAGCGACAGAACGGTCTTAATAGTCTTAAAATTTGGAAGTTAACGGCTAGGATATCAGTCAGTGCACTGGTTGCGTCTCTGGTTTGATTGAAGTTCTCGCTAACACTGCAAAACGAGTTGCGCAAGTATATTGTAAACATGCTTTGGGAACAAACGTTGACTACAACTCAACAAAGATGAGAAGCAGGGCCGTTCAAGCTATCTAGGCTGCAGCCGATGGCCCCGCACACCAAGAAAAAAAAAAGAAACTGTTTAAAAATTTTAATTTTGAATAGACTAAAATAAAAAAAATCATGGTTTAATACTGTGGTGCGGGTTCTCTTATAAATATAAAAGACGTCGACGCAGTTATTTTGTGTGTTGTCCCCACTACCAGGGACTACTGGAGCTTATAGCAGAGTATGACGACTTTTTTAAGCAATCACATAAAACAACATGGAAACCGTGGAAGTGGTCACACAAACTACCTATCATCGACGATTTGCGAGGAAGTTGTGCAACTTATTAGCAAGCGAGTTTTCAGTAAAGTTATCTCTCGAATCAAGCAGTCAAAGTACTAGTCCATATCATTAGACTCGACTCCAGACGAAGGTCACGTTGATCAGCCTGCTTTGATTTTCAGATATTTAGAGGAAAACATCCCTGTTGAAATATTTGTAACATTTATGCTTAACCAAGGCCACAAAGCTAAAAATATGTTTCAAGGCTTGAGCAAGTTTTTGAAAGAGAATGATATAGACATTAAGAACTGCCGTGGTCGGTCTTATGATAACGCTTCTTCCATGAGCGGAAAGTACAATGGTCTTCAAGCGTTGGTACTGGCAGAAAATAATTTAGCAGTATGGGTATCTTACGTTGGGCATTCACTGAATCTCTCAGTGCAGGCTGCTGCCGAGTGCTGTCTGAGTGCTGTAATCTTTTTTGACTTTCTGGAAGCACTTTATGTATATTTTACAGCTTCAACTAACAGATATGAAGTTCTAACCGATTGCTTGAAAAAAGCAGAAACTGACAAACCTATTTTTGTGCCAAAAAAGGACAACAATAACACGTTGGTCATGCCGAGCAGATGCTACAAAAGCCCTCTTGCAAAGAAATAAAAAAAATGCACTTTTTTTAAATTTCAGAGGACAAAGAAGATTCAGGACAATCACGTGTTACTGCTTTAAGTTTGCATAACAAAATGTCAAAGATGGAGACGGGGCTCTACACAACATTTTAGGATGATATCTTGGGACAAGTGAACAAAACAAGTGAATCTCTGCAGAACTCTAAATTGGACGTGAACACAGCCGCCTCAGAACTGACATCGCTAACAAGCTTCATAGGAACAAAACGGGATAGCTTTGAAGAATATGAAGTGAAAGCTGCTGAATTAGCTGATTGCACTGAGTATGAGAGTGAAAGTAAAACACAGCCCAAGCGCAAAATAAACGTGCGTTTGGCACCTCTTGACTGTACCCAAGCACCAGAAGTTGAGTTGACCCCATCAGAAAAATTTCGAACCCAGAGTTTCCTTCCTGTCATAGATCAATTTGAATCTTCATTGCGGCAGAGGTTTGAGGCATACAAACTAGTTGATACCCGTTTTGGGTTTCTCAACAAGTTGGATACACTTACTAATGAAGAGATAATTGCAGCAGGTCAAAACTTAGTAGAAACATATAACAATGGCTTAGACGATCAATTGGGAAATGAACTGATTCAGTTCAAGGCTTTTTACCACGAGTTTCAAAAAGATGATGAGGAAAATGAAAAGTCAGGAGAGGTGGATGTATAAACTCATCCGAGAAAAAAACGTCAAAGATTGTTTTCCTAATATCGAGGTGGCTCTAAGAATGTGCCTGTCACTTACGGTCACAAACAGCAGTGGAGAAAGTTCAAAATTGGAGTTGATCAAAAAACAGGCTTCGAACCTCCATGTTAGAAGACAGGCTCAACGTTTTGGCTTTGCTCAGCATTGAAAGTGATATTTTAAGACAGCTAAGTTATGAAGTTATTATAAGTAGCTTCATTAGTATTAGTGTTGCCCACGAGACGAGACTTTGGCCTGTCTCGTCTCGTGGAAGTCTTGTGGAAATACTGTCTCGTCTCGAAAATATTATATTGTCTCGGGGCACATGGTCAATCTCGTCTCGTCTCGAATTTTTAAAAGCCTGTCCCGTCTCGTCCCGTGGACAACACTAATTAGTATGAAGCGCAGGCTCAAACCTATTAGCCACAAATATTATTTGACACTTCGTAACGTGTAGCAGTGTCCACGTTACAAATATGTATATAAACTTAATATTTTTCTTTATGTAACTATAATTCTATATGGGCCTCCCCGATGGCGCAGTGGTAGCGCCGTCGCCTTGTAATCAAGGGGTCCCGGGTTCGATACCCGGTGGAGACACATAGTGGTTCGGATCCCACTTTAAACTGTAGGTCCAGTCCCGATTAGCCATACTGTGCATAAAGTGGACTTAAAACACCAAATCAACCATCCATAATTCTATATGTTAATGGTTAATTACCAAGTAATGTGGAACACACCTCGTATATAAACAATACATCCTGGTGTTAGTTATAAGTTCCAAGAGTTTGTTTCTTTCTGCTAGCAAACTGACCTCGAAGTTTATTATCAGTGACAACAATGCAGGAAAGCTAACGCTATTGTGTAAGAGCCAGGCAGACTCTACCTTATGAAAACTTTGTCACAGAGAAAATACGAAAGATTAGGCTGTCTTTCCACTCTGTGTCTGTCGTGTCACTTGGCGCTCAATAATTACACATATATCATAATAATCCCTGATTCTTTAGCTGCAAGATTTTTACGTTGTATATATTGGCATATCGCGTGGCCGTTGCAGGGAGAGAGGGGAGTTGAAAGAAGCCATACTCCCTGGTCAAATTAAATACCGAGTATCACATTTAAAATTCTATTGCATATTTATTAATCACAAAAGGGTAAAAATAATAATTTTTACATATAACAGTTGGGCTAAAAAGTTCGTAGGCTAACATAGTAAAAAATATTTTTTTTGACAAAATTCGATTTTATTATTCAATATAGTTGCCTTTGAGGGCGATACAACGATTATAGCGGTCATACAATTTTTCGATGCCATTTTTATAGTACGATTTCTCTTTAGCCTCAAAATAGGCCTCAGTTTCGGCGATTACCTCTTCGTCAGTGCTAAATTTCTTTCCAGCGAGCATTCTTTTAAGGTCTGCAAACAGGAAAAAGTCACTGGGGGCCAGATCTGGAGAATATGGTGGATGGGGAAGCAATTCGTAGTCTAATTCATATAATTTTGCCATCGTTTTCATTGATTTGTGACACGGTGCATTGTCTTGATGAAACAGCACTTTTTTCTTCTTCAAATGGGGCCGTTTTTTCGTGATTTCATCCTTTAAACGCTCCAACAACGCTATGTAATAATCTCATCTATCTCGATCAACTTCACTTTACGATCATTTAAAATTATTTTGTGGACTTTTTTGATGTTTTCGTCGGTAACAGCCTCTTTGGGGCGTCCACTGCGTGCATCGTCTTCGATGCTCATTTCGCCTCGTTTAAATTTAGCAAACCACTTCTCAACGGTTGATTTTCCTGGTGCAGAGTCCGAATAATGTTTATCAAGCCAAGCCTTGGCTTCAACAGTATTTTTTTTCGCCAAAAAGCAATGCTTTATTAACACACGAAATTCTTATTTATCCATTTTTTCACAATAACAAAAGCTGCTTCACTCACAATGCTATATCTCACGAACTAATTATCCGGCAGCTGTGAAATTTATACACGTATCTTTTGAAGGTTAGTACTAAGTAAAAATGACATGGATTTAATTCTAGTAACGCCATCTATGAGTCAGCCTACGAACTTTTCAGCCCAACTGTTAACTGATTATGTTTCTCATTGATACTTAATTGTGATGTAAAATTGGTGTTAAGATAAAAGTTTGTAAATCCATCACGGCACCGAGAAATCCTATATAAGCAGCGATGCCCGGTGGCCCGTGGCCTTTTGTATTCAAACATCTGATAAATGCGGAACTCGTATAACCGTCTTTTCTTTCAACGCTCGAACTTCTGCCTTTACATCCACTTCGATATTAGAAATTAGTTCATTCTGGGATTACCTTAGGACAGTTATTTAGCTCTTCTGGTCAGAAGGCTTATATTTTCTCTGTTCTATGCTCCTGGTCAGGAGATATAATTGAGAGAGTTGTGATTGTCTTGAGATATGCTGGAATTCGGGATCGGCCGATAGACTGTTAGTAGTCAACGTTTGTAACCCTGGTCAGGGTACACCTTTTCTTATTCTGTGGTCACGGAAGAATTTTGGTTCTCTGGTCAGAGGCTGGAGAGAGAAAAGGAAGTTGGATTCTTAACTGGATATCGACAGAACCTAGTGGGAAGAAGGATTGTCGACTGCTTGTAGAATCTTGGTCAAGATCTATAAGTAGATTGAGAACCTTTGACCCAGAATTACGAGGGACCTTACATCGAGGACTGAAGCAGCCGGATTAACCCGAATCTTGAGCCGAGGAGACTCAAGCCCCGAAGAGTTACTGAGCGTGAAGCCGAGGTTCAATAGACCCATCAAACAAGTAACGATCCAGGGCGGATCTTACAACTTTCATTTTAAGTCTGATTGTTTGGGAAAGTACTGTATTTTGAATTAAATATAAGCAAAATTTTCTTGTTTGTTACATTTCTATTTTTATCTTGCACTTGTCTAACATGTTTACTTAAAATTACAATATATTTTTTTTTTTAATTAAAATATTATTTTCAAAAAATCCCCCTCCCCAGTAGGGCCCGAGCCACAGGTTCAGCCTAGGGGTCTACAGATTCTAAATACGGCCCTGACGAGAAGAACCTCATCAAACTCCTGATTCTTCTACACACTTACAACATTTAGAAGCAGTCCTTCAAGCATTACGTGAAGCAGGTCTTATAGTAAATCCTACCAAATCTACTTGGATGGTCCAGGAAATAAAATATCATCTTGGGATATGATCATGGACCCGGATCGCATTTTAGCTATCTAGGATATTCCTCCTCCTAAGAACCAAAAAGGTACTTCTCAGATCATGGCTTTACTTTCGAATTACGCAAGGTTTTTAACAAATTTTGCGGATAGAACCAGCTTCCTTACAGATAAACGAAAGAAAAATCTTCAATTAACATGGTCTTCTGAAGATCAAATACGCTTTGACCAATTAAAGGCAGCCTTTGTGTAACATACTGTTCTTGCTTTACCAGATTTTTTCCAAAGAATTTGATTTACAAACTGATGCTTCTGGTTTGCCTCTTGGAGCCACCTTAAATCAACATGAGCCCGATGGGCCGGCTCAAGATGGATTTTTGGCGCACCCGAACACCCCCATACTTCTACCCTGGTCTTCCTACTTTCGACCTTCCTACAATAATAACAATAAAAAGATCATGATATACGTATATTAACTGTTTTAATGACGAAAAATAATAGCGTTATTTCAAAAATACTTTAAGTGTTATTGTTAAAGAACACGTTTATTCTAGGTAGCCTATGTGTTTATTAAATACGTACATAATGACATAAAAATAACATTAATATCTTAGCTTATATTGAGGGGACCCGGGTACGATATCCGATGGAGGCACATAGTGATTCGGATCCCACTTTAAACTGTAGGTCCAGTCCCGATTAGTCATTCTGTGAATAAAGGGGACTTAAAAATAAGCTCAAACAAATAGCCACGCTTATGTAATCAGAAATAAGATTTTGGCGCTAAACTTGGGGGGGCGACGCTGTTTGGTCGCCTTGGGGGCGGCGCCCCGGGCAGTTGCCCGGCCCTTAAGCCGTCCCTGCCTATACCGATTTCCACCGATAATATTGATGCTTGAAAATTGTAACAAAAGTTGTTCCAAATATAGATTAATATTAGTGCGTGAGTTTTATAAGCGTCAATATATACCAGAATTTTGCTTTAAAATATTTCAAATTATGTCAGAATAGAAGAAATACCTGTTATGTATTCACAAAATACAATTTTTCATATAATACAAGGTTCATTTAATAAATAACCGGAAATATTTTTTTTTTTTTTGTACAGAATCTATTATTAGAATGGAATAGCTACAACACATGATTATTATTCAACGTAGTCCCCCTCAAGTTCAATGGACCTGCGCCAGCGCTCGACATGCCTCCCAATTCCACGTGAAAATAATTATTTTGGGCATGTGCGAAACCAGTCATGCACTGCTGCCTGGACGTCTTCATGATGCTCGAGCATTGTGCCACTAAGAGCGTCTTTAAGTGGGCCAAAAATGTGATAATCTGAAGGTGACAGATCCGGGGAATACGGGGGGTGGGGTAAGCAGACGAACTTTAGGTCATTGATGGTAGCTAATGTGACTCTAGCAGTGTGTGGTCTCGCGTTGTCATGCAGTAACAGGACGCCACTAGTAGTACAAAATCACGGGAATCTTCGAATTTTGCAAAACTTACAGGATAGTTAGACTCAGCGATAGTGTCGGGCGGCATTTTTTGCGGACCCACGAACGATCAAAAGGCAGGAGAAATTTCGGCCGGTATCGGAAAATAAAATCCAAATCCT
Organism: Lepisma saccharinum; assembly: GCF_977018435.1. Lineage (NCBI taxonomy): Eukaryota > Metazoa > Arthropoda > Insecta > Zygentoma > Lepismatidae > Lepisma > Lepisma saccharinum. The sequence goes on along the minus strand of NC_139242.1, from coordinate 36,520,534 downwards.
TGGCATTGAATAAAGATGATAACGATGTTGAAGAACGCCGAACATTCTAGCAACGCAGGGACACGATTACATAGGGTAGAAACTTCGGAGGCAGCAACAGTAGAAGATGGTTTATCTCTCCTTGGTCAACTTGTGCATTGGTAACCTATGGGCATGAGCGTATATATAGTTCACGTAAGGGGGGTGGGGGTTCAACTTTTGGTATGATTAGGGTTGCTATATTTCATATGTGACAGATGACCTGAAACTTGTTGGGGAGTGGGAGGGGGGTGGAGGTTCTGGACCCCACAAAGTTGTGTGTATGTACATATCAATTATAATATTCTTTACATTTCTTAAAAAGAAACAGAAATCTATTTCGAAGTATATAATTGACATAGGCGTGCGCAGACCCTCTGATTAGGGGAGGGGGACAAAAGCCTTGATGAAAATTCAGTCTGGAAAGAAAAACCTCATTTCATCTCACTCTTTTAGTTTTATTGCATTGAGAGTGTGTGTGTATAATATATATATATATATATACCGTGCGTCCATTTCGATCTGCAGCCGAGAGATCGGGAGAAGCGTGGCGGGCGGCGCTGACGGAGATGCCGACATTTGCGGTCTGAAATGCCCGCTAATTTTTATGGACATATGCAGACATTTATATAAATATTGCAAAACGAGCACTAACCTGTGTTATAAGAGTATGGTTTTAATTTTAGTAGCTTAGTGACTGTATGTGCCGATGATTTTGACACGCCCACCTCTTGTGAAACACGGCGTAGAGGTTTGTTTGGAGAACGTTCTAACGCTGCACCAATATCATCGAGTTTTGCTTCGGTTAGAATCCGTCGTTTTTGCTTAGGTGTTTTAAAATTTAACGATACAGTTTCTCGTAATTTAAGGACAAGATGTCTAACCGTATCTCTGTGTGGAGTTGAAACGCATGGGAATTTCTGTACAAATTACCTACACACGTCTCGACACGAGTTTGTTTTCACGTATGTGTCATACATAAAAAATCTTTGTTCTAACGTGAATCTTGCGGCTGGCATTCCAATCGTCTCACTGACACGTCACACATACACACTACAATAACACAAACAAGTAACTGCAAGTAACCAAGAATAACACTCTTGCGCACAGTATGAAATTAACACGCTCTTGGTTTACATTGCTCGCCACTATATTTACAACTCTGTCTTCATCTAGTCGCGAAGGAACAAAAAACTCGAGCTCGGATATTTCGGATTGCAAGGAAGCTCACGAAAACCATTCACTTTTATCGGTTTCGTCTGCAGTGTAATCCTGATACAGTGTTGCACATTCGAAACCTCCAAACGATTCCCATGGCCACAAAACTCTTTCAAGGATATAAACTTAAACAGGACGTTACTGGTCAAAACTATGATTAAAATGCTTTATTATCTGTGGCTCTTAACATCGTTTCTATAGCGTATTTATTTGTGTATATAAGAGCAGAACTTGGATGAATTACAGAAGAACTTTTGCGTGTTATAACACAGGTTAGTGCTCGTTTTGCAATATTTATATAAATGTCTGCATATGTCCATAAAAATTAGCGGGCATTTCAGACCGCAAATGTCGGCATCTCCGTCAGCGCCGCCCGCCACGCTTCTCCCGATCTCTCGGCTGCAGATCGAAATGGACGCACGGTATATATATATATATATATATGACCTCCTCGACGGCTCAGTGGTAGCGTCGTCGTCTTGTAATCAAGGGGTCCCGGGTTCGATACCCGGTGGAGGCACATAGTGGTTCGGATCCCAGTTTAAACTGTAGGTCCAGTCCCGATTAGCCTTTCTGTGCATAAAGTGGACTTAAAACAACAAATCAATCAATCAATCAATCAATCAATATATATATATATATATATATATATATATATATATATATGTATAATACATATTATTTAAATACATTACATAATCAATTCATCCTCCCAACAGCAAAAATGATATAAATTGTCTCTGAAATGTGCGCGCACCTTTACCTCCGAACAATTAATTGATTGATTTGCTTTATTTTACTTCGATTTTTGTGCCACTTTTGGCTAATTTGCGATGATGGAAATGAGTGATGATATGATGAAATTGATGAATGAACACTCACAAACATCCATGCCCAGGCCATGAGACCTGAGACCCCTGGCGTCGTAGCGCGATGCGCTAATCACTGCGCCACGGGGACCGGCCTCCGAACAATTGTTTCTGCATTGACGACAAAACTGTTTAGCAGGAACAGTCTGAAGTTCCTAAAGTCGGAATCACGAACCTTCCGACCCTCTGTAAAAAAACGTCTAACTTCGAGTAACGTATCACTCCGCGTCAGCTGTTCGTGAATGCCGTGGCCATCATATGCTGTTCACTTGCACTTCACCCGATCTTTAATTTTACATACCATGGAAAAACGTATTCCTACTTTAACTTATACACATTGAACTATAAGAATTTTTCGATAAGTTATTAAATACGCGTTCTTGTTCAAGAATGAACATATTTTTCTACGCCAAATGTTCCATTTATCTGACACTGGGTCAACAGTTCCCCTTTACCCTCCTCTTTCAGTATGACATCGCCAAAGTAAAACTTACAAGAGAGTGAGAGAATCGTTTCAGTAAATTCAAGCCTTTTTGGTTTTGTTGCTGCCCCTTCCACCAAATTATTGCCCAACATTGTTGACATACAGTGTATAGCTTTCTCCTTTGTGCAACAAATATACCGCCAGTTTTAGTGGAAGCTAAACAAAGATAAGCCGAGGAATAAAAGGAGATTGTTTATATTTCTTTGTTTCTCGTACACTGGAAAACAATAAGACGATAATAATCACATTATTTAAAGACCCACGTCTCATGCAAGTAATGTATTTTCTTACCTTGATTCAACAGTTCCCTTTTGAACTGGAGGCATTTTCTGCGCTAGACAACGATGTCGTCCCCGTCAATGAGTGTCGTCTGTCAAATTTGCTTCCCCAAAACGAACTCAACGTGCCACAAGAGGCGATTTAACGTCGAACCGGGAGATCGTCATCATCACTATTAACATCAGCTAATATCTTCTTCACAGTGGACAGTTAGCTCTTTGATTGAAAAATACGAATGCACCTTTCGCCGTATTGCGCTTATCTCAAAATCGGTGTACTTGTTTATGCGAGCAACAACGTGTTTCTTCACGGAACTCACAACTTGACCGGTCGTTTTCCTTTCTTTCACCACACCGAAAACAAAAGACGCAGACACACAACTACACTCGGACACTAACTTCACTGCTTTCTCAGGATACCACCGACACAAAGTCATATTCACGTTAAGATCAACCTGCTTCTCGCCACTTTTCAAACGGCTGTATTTCCGAAAGAAACTCTGAGACCTTCCTGCATGCATGGAAGTTGCCATGTTCGAAACTGGCGCTATTTTCTTGCTGCTCACGTGATCGGTTGTAATTTATACAATCGTCACGTATTATTATTATAAAGAGAAAACTTTAATGAAAATATAATTTAAAATGTATATCCCAATGTAATTTACACGTTTTTCTTGTATTAGCGTACTTTTATAAAACGGACTACATGCTGCGGAAGAAATCCGTTATTAGGCTGTTGCCAACCTCAAGACTTCTCACTAAGTCAAGTACAAAAACGGAAGTGGTATGTCGAATGTCGGCATATGATAGTGTGATTTCACATTGTCAGTGAGGATGATGATGCGGAGGGTGGGGGGCGGACACAGAGGTGTTCACACTCCGGAATACTTTTGCGGGTGAAGGATGACGAGCCGTGACGATGAGGGTGAGGGCAGGTCGTCAGGGTGGGGGAGGTTGAATTAAAAGGAACACCTCTCAACAAGGGAGAGAAAAAAAGTGACAATATTTAAGAATTCACCCCCAAATGTGCATCTTATTTTGTATGTAGGGTCCAAGAAAATTTGACTGTTTCAAAATATTTGTGTATCTTACCGTCTTCTTTCCCCACTTTTTTTGCTGTTTGCCAGGGACAATGCTTCACTAAGTTGCCGTTTTTGTTTCCCTTGGTGTTTTTGCTGCATAAACCAGCATTTTCTAACGGGGTGACAAGGACATACGAGTGTGTTTTTGGATGATGTATCTTTAGAGACGTTGAGGTACAGTCTGGAGGATACTGGAACATGTGGCATTGAGATGTAGATCGACCACGTTGTGAGACACGCACACATTTGTCATTAGTTGTATTTTGTATTTGATTTTTGTTAATTAGCGTCACTTTTCTTCCATTTTTGGCTAATCCCGACGATGAGGATGAGTGATCGTCAAATGAAATTGATGAAGGGACACCCACAAATAACACCCATGCTGGGATTCGAACCAGGGAACTTCAGTGGCGAGTCCGAAGGTCGGCCACCAGGCAAGATGTACATTTTGATTTTTCATTTTTTACATATGTACATTTAACTCCCGACAGGTCATGAGTGAAACACTGCTTATTCCGCGTTGTTTGACAAATGGTATATCTTTGCACCTTGTGGCATGTGGGGTATTTTATTTTCATAAGTTGGCAACATTGTTAAGGTACACGTGCTTTTGTTTACAGAAGGTCTTAAGTTCTATGATTCTCACTTTAGTTGTTATTATTTCTCTCTCTGTCTCTCTCTTTCTAGTAATTTACAATGCAGTACAGGAAGGAAGGAAAATGCGAGCGAAGAGAGCAAAAAAAAAACCTGATCCAAATTTTTGCAAACTGAAAACAATATTGATCTAATAGGGCACAAAAAAATTCATGGGGCGCCATGGCATTTTCTTTACATTTTTTTTCATTTATATTGTTTGGCGCCCAGGGCAAACTCCCGGTAAAATTTTAAATTGAATGGGTAGTTACCCCTCTGTGCCCCACTGCAGGTGCTCTTGGCCGTCTGGAAGAAATAATGCAAGAGAGACGTAAAAACTAATACCATCTTGACTATCCTTTTGACCTGCTACTCTTAGGTTTGGCTAGTCTTGCTTTCTTTTACTTAAATGTTTGCTCCTCCCCCCCCACGAATTGATTTTCGTACACTCCACTCCCTTACCCCGTAGTTGCTTTGAAGTTTCATCAGCTTGAAGATATAATATCGTTTAGTAACGGCAAGAAGATTCCTCTACACTATATCTATAGGTGAAAGTATAATATAGGGGAATAGACATCTGGAAGGGGGACAAGGATGGCTACAGTTCCCCCTTAGAAAAGTGGATATTTTACACGTATAATTTGATTTCAGTTACAGTAATTTACATTAATTATTATAATGGGGATGCGGGAATGTGATAATTTCAAATTCAAGTGGTGGTGTTTTTTGAGAGAGCAACATTATTATCGGGGTAATATGCCCCATGGAAAAATACCTTGCTTGTTCCTCCGTGGGAAAAATCTGCGGACGTCCATGATTAGGGTGGGCGATTTTATTTTTTTTTAATATCTCGTTTAGGTGTCCATAAGCCACGCTACTTAATATTGATGCTTTTCTGTTCATCTTGTGTCAAACAACTTGAGAATGTTAAGGTGTTTCCCTGATTTTCTTACACTGCGTTTTTAAATACAAATTCCTTTAAGGAAACTCGAAGGAAAAAATATAACTGATCTGACAGTATCAATGCAGTTTCTTGTAGCAGAAATTCCGAAACTATCAGCAAATTGCAGACATTTGATCTGCTGTCCCATCTAGTGTGTGAAATTTCGTAATTTTCATCCCATCCAATGATTTAAGGGCGGGGAAAGTTTCGACCGGTATCGGTAAATAAAATCCAACCTATACTTTCCGATGTGGTATCGGCTACACCCAAAAAATGACCAAAATAGAAATACAGTAAAACCTCGTTAATCCGGACTAATGGGGGGATAAGTTGACCGGTTTAACGAAAGTCCGGATTAACTGAAATAACCTAAAAGAACACTAGAAAGTGCATTAAAACTCCGTTTATTGCAACAAAGCACGATTATTATGGTGTATTTAAAGGGCATAGGCCTAAATACACTATACAGTATAGTAAAATGTAAAGCAATACTGTGCATACCATGCAGTACGTACACAGGAAATCGAAAGAAACGCCGTCCCTTACGGTTATGCAACCCGGAATTTTATATTCATTAACTTCGCCTGGTAGAGTAGTTCCCGAGAGGAGCAGTGTTTCCAAACCTATAACCCTAGTGTTTCCAACCCTGTATTGGTTGTTTGGTTGTTGATTTGGTGTTTTAAGTCCACAATGCACAGTATGACTAATCGGGACTGGACCTACATTTTAAAGTGGGATCCGAACCACTTTGTACCTCCACCGGGACCCCTTGAGTACAAGACGACGAGGCTACCACTGCACCATCCAAGCCTGTATTACTTTGTAGAAGACGAAACCTTCGCGTAAACTTCTTCATTCGTGAGTTCATTTGGTTTACTGACTCACATTACAGGACACTCTTTTCCTGTATTGCATGGTTTCTGGAGCATTTATTTTTTTTCTGCGGAGAAAATTCTGTTATTATTCTACACCTTATGTTTCGCAGCTTTTTTACCATTTTTTGGCTAATCGCAACAATGAGGATGAATGATGACTCGATGAAATTGATAAAAGGACAGTCATAAAGGAACCATGGGGGGCTAGATTCATATTATTATTATTATCTTTCTTTTTTTTACTTTACTTTTGGCTAATCGCAACGATGAGGATTAGTGTATGATAAAATTCATGAAGGAACACTCATAAACCATCATACACAGGCCGGGACTCGAACCCTGGAATTTCGGCAGCGAGATCAAAAGCCGACGGCTTACCACGCTCCGGCACAGCGGCGGCCAATTATTATTAGTGATATTGTCTCAAGTAGTGTATTTTTCCAACATATTCTTTCATACAATCATAAAACGGATGAAAATTAAAATGTTAAAATACCTACCTACGTTTTTTTTTTAGCTTGCAATATAAACTCCTACTGCACGAAGCCAAATTGTGGGAATACGAAACAGAACCAAGTTAACATATCTTGACCGTGGAAAGTGTTAATACATAATCTAGAAAAGAGCCATTTAACAGTTGTCTGATTGCTTTTCCCTTTGTTGTATCGGAAGAGTTGTCTGAAATGTTTGTGTAGTGGCTGGCAAAAGAGAATACAAATATCGAATAGAGAGGCAACGCTGTCAGTGTTCTGCACTGCACGAACAACGCGTCTCGTCGAGTGGGCGGGGCACTGTGGGTGCTAGCGAGCTGCTGTTGCTTCTGCAAAAAAGAACACTCGCAGAGACAACTGAATGACGCTCCGCTTAAAATCTAGTCAAGGATTTGAAAGGATTTGTTGAGGAAGTGAATTGAAATATAAACGCCAGAAGTTGGTCTAAGCCTATAATGGTTACTCGCAATAAGAGCTGATCAATTTTTACATGTGGAATTCCGTAATGAAAGAGGCAACAGGCCGCACTCCACACCTTTAGCCTGGTAACACTAATAAATCATCTCATTATATGCGTCCGGTTATGCTGATAGTCATGTTAAATATATTACTTTCAAACATAAACAATATCATGGACTCACTCAGAGGCAGAATTCAATTTTACGCTTTACTTTCCTGAAGATACTGTAGCAATATAATCATTCCGCTCCATTTTCGTATTCTCAATTGAACTCGCACTATTTTTTCCAGAGGTTGAGCCCCACCTCCCTTCTCCCACCTTAAAAATTCTAGGGTGAGAGGCTACAAACTATACTAAAACTGAATAAAGACAATACTTTACGACTCAAAGTGACGTGACCTAGAACGTAGTGAAAAATCACTGGTGCAAAATTCAACGTAATGATGATAAAATGAAGGTAGGAAAATGGATGTGCTAGAAAGTTTTACATACATACACACACATAGTTAGTTCCGTGTAGAAGACATTTCTTCACATTTTTCTCACCTTGCCTTCCATGAATTCACGAAACTGTAAAGCCATGAAAGCGTTAACCCCCTATAATCACGGAGTTCCAGGTTGGATTCCTGGTGAAGACAACTGCCAAGTGGTTCGGATCCCACTTTCAAGTGTAGGTCCCACTTCGGGTAGCCTTTCTGAGCATGAAATGGAATTAAAACAAAATTGGAACAAGGTAACCCATCACAACACACGCGCAGAGGGCGTTGAACTTAATGACTGACAATTATTATATACATCGAACTGCTGCAGGATCTCGAACGAAGCACCCCGGGGCTCGAATTAATGCCAAAGCGTGGTGGCAAAAGGCAACCATGAAGTTACTGCATCTGAGATTTACGTCAAGCAGGGCCTGCGTGGTGTGTGCAAAGAAACTCATGCTTGCTTTAGGAAATAAGGATGCTATTGAATCAAAGCAATATACATTATTATTGACTCATGCATTCCCTGAAAAAAATGCATTGTTTTCTCGTACATTTCTGCCCGCAATGAATATAAATGTATAATCTATTAAATTAAGCAGGTGCATGCAGATTTAAAAATATTGATAAGATGATTCAATTGAATTGAATTGATTTTTTTGTTGTTTTTAAGCACACGTTGTGCACAGAAAGGCTAATTGGGACTGGACCTACAGTTTATAGTGGGTTCCGAACCATTATGTGCCTCCACCGGGTATCGAACCCGGGACCCCTTGATTAAAAGGTGACGACTCTACCACTACCTATCAAAACAATTGAGTAATATTATTTTCAATGTGGATATTCTTCGGAAAATATGTTTCTAACAACAGTTTACCTAAATAGTGGGGACGTGGGGTGAGAGATAGGGACGGAGTTGGAAGAGAGAGTGAAATCACACAATTTTCTGTTCAGTGCGAACCTTTGGGATTGCTTTATCCCAGAGCACCAAAAACACAATACGTATAACCCAAATACAACCTAAATCTTCAATAGTGAAATTGTGAGTCAATCACTCAACTGGAATAAAAAGTACGGATTTAAATCTAGGAGGCCAGAAGATAGTTATTGCGCTACCATGCATCAATACAAAAAAAAAATCCCCTTTGCCCGCGAGAATTGTCATGCCTGAGTGACATGTAGTTTACGTTAGTTGTGAGAGTTGCTTCAATTCCATTGCCTGCCAAGAATAATAATAGCGCCAAAAGCATAAAATACGGAAATGTGCATGTTTGGCGAGCTATGAGAAAAGTAGATCCTTGTGTTTTCTTTTCGAATTTTACTCATTTTATGTCAACTTTTACATATAACCAATGGCGACAGAGGATGAATGATGCTTCAGGGAAATTGATGAAGATTGAAAAAACAACGAAAAAGAAAACCTCATAATTATCAGAGGCTAGAACCCAAGAACCCTGGCTACGCAGCATATTATGGTACTTAAGTATATCACGGATTGCTGCTAAATCCTTTCCTAGATATTTGCAATGAATGAACCCCCGCCCCCGCTACGAGAAAAAAAAGACTATAGTATGTGAAACATTCACAATGTCATTGCATTGCTTTACATCGCTCTTGGCTGTATTCCAAATGTAGTAAGAGATCAGCGATAAGTTTTTTTTTTTTTTTGCCAAGGTATAAGTGTATTTGAGCGCAAGGGCTACCTATTTCATCATTTAAAAAGAGTTAACTTCGTCGTTACACTAGCACCAGGCACAAATGCATCGCGATAATACGGATGAATTATCAATTTATAAAATTGTGACGGGACAAACTCAGTGATACATTCATGCCTGACCAGAGTTCGAATCTGGAACATATGACCTCGCTTCGGTAAAACGGCTGGCAGAAATGTATCGGAAAAGTATAGGAGCACCAAGAATCGGTTTCGCCCAGCACAGACGATGAAATCATTTACAGCGACTCGCTGTGGCAGTGTTGCTCGCCACCCCCTCCCCCTCCCTCGCAGGTAGCCGTCTCAGCTATCACCTGCTGATGGAAGAGTACGGTCAAATGTTGCACCCACTTTTTGTTTCAAGCATATTCCGTCTGGAAGGTTTCTGGCACCCCTCCGCCCCCCTTCCAACCATGGTTAATAAATGAGACCCTTGCACTTTCAAAACCCTTATCGCAAGAAAAAGCTGGCATCAATTTTACACTACCATACAATAAGATTTACACAGGAAACATTTCCTAACATATTTTCTTGATTCGGACTAAGGGCAAATTAAAAATAGTCAAAGGAATTATACACAAGAGAATTAAGTTACTGAAAATATGGAAAAGCGCGATACCGAAATCTGTAATGAGTGGGAAGGGAAAATTGAGAACAGGAAAAAAAAAGTATAAAAGTATTCGAATAACCAGATTAAGAGAGAAAGTTATCACGGCTCGAACAATGAAAGGAAAAAAAACGGGAAAAGAACTAATACGAATTGAAATATACGAGAATCGGAAGTAGGCTAAAGCAAGCAAATTTTAATAAACATGGAAAGAAAACATAATCAAAGGAGCGCTGGTTCGATTCGCGACAGAAGCTCATATTTGTTGTTCGAATCCCACTCTACACTGTATGTCCAGATGCATTTACACTTAAAACAAACTTCGTGCAACTTTTTCCAAAACAGATGTCGCCAAAAATTTAAGAACAAAAAGAATAAATCTGAAGAAAAAATTCCGAAAGCGTTATTGCAAAATTTAAAAAAAATGTATAATGGGTGCAATAGGATACAGTGGGAAAAGACAGGCACACTGAACGGGGAGGAGGTGCGCATTAAGAGCGAGTGATGTAAAAACCAATCACAACTTCCACGTTATTTTACTTTTGCCTTTCAAGGGTTGTTCCGAGCACACGTAAATTTTTAAGAAAGTTTTTGATTTCAATTTAATCACAGATACATTAATGGAAACGGAACTTATGATCTAGAGTGGTGGGCCACCAGTGGGAATTTTATCTAGGACCGCTTGATTACAAGGCGACTTTAGGCTATCGGAAGGGGCTTTTTTTTTCTGAAATAGATAACAGAATTAGTCATGATGCTAAATTTTCGTCTGCAGGACTCTCTCATGAGAGGTGTCAAGTATCCGAGTGATAACGAAATCCGTGAAACCTCCTTTCTTCACATATTAGTTCGGAAGTGGTAATAGAATAATAAAAAACTCAAGCATGAATGTTAATAACACTTGTTATTATTACCAGAGAGATTCTCAAAATAAACTTGTTGTTCGTTGAAATAAAATCAACAGGAAAGCAAGATCTCCACCCGGTCGCGTGAATCTCTGGCTAGATTCAAGAGTTGGAAACACTACGCTTCTCACGAGCTGCTCTTCCTGGCGAAACTAGATGATTTAAAATTCCGGGTTGCATAACCGTAAGGGAGGCCTTTTCTTCGATTTCCTGTGTACATACGCGATACCCATATTATGATGATGTGCCCGACGGACCTGCTCTGTATCACACTTCTTTTTACCTTTTGCCTGTCCGAATTAAGCGAAGTCCGGCTTATCGGGGTCCGGATTAACGAGGTTTTACTGTATTGCCCTTTTGGAATATCAGAGTTAACAATTATGGTGCACAATGCACGACTTCTCAACCAAGCAACAAAATGCGAATTCCCACTCTCTTCTCTCTCTGGATCAACCACAAGCTCCTGGTTGCGTTTAGGGACGTACCACGAGAATGTAAACTTACCGAGAGACCACGGAATATGCAAAATATTTGACTTCACTGAAAGCGGACAGATATAGCTTTTAGTTCTCATTTACAATCTGATTCGTGCAATACTGAGTCGTCTGCTTCGTTTATTTGGTGGCACATAGTGTATTTGGTGTCTGCACTACGTTCTGGAGCTGTGTACAGTGTGGTTTATGATCACGTGGTGCGTGTTAACCAATCAAACGAACGTTTAAAACAGATATCGGACATTTGTTGGATCTTCTGAACTCGAATACCGGTTTGCTAGCGTACGGCGTCTACTTGGTTCAACACAATTTCCTTGCACCAGCCTGATACGGGGTGTACCTGCACTGGTGTCAAAAAGTTACAACTTTGCTGTAAAAAGGGCCTACATCTCAGATCTGTGGCACGTTCTATCTCGACTGTTTGAAGCAGGATCTACCATACAAAGTGACAGTGAAATCAAGCTGTGCTTAGAACTCGTTAATCTAGGAAATTAATTTCAAATACAAAATCGGAAAATTTGATCTTTGCATTTTTATTTTAACAAATAATTAAGGATTTAACTGAAATTGAACTTCATTGAAATTAGCAACCAACAATTGAATTTTTTTCTATATTCAATTTCATGTAAAATCCTGTTCCGTATAAACCATTCATTATGCAATACATTCCCTATATATTAATTTTAATAAACAGGCACGGGCAATCTGTGGATAGAGAGTTCGGCCATACGCCCGAAAATTTCCTCTGTACCTTGACAAATATAAACATAACATAAATTTAGAATAAGCCAAAGAATCTAATTTAGAACAAATAAACTATAGAATTTACAGGAAACCCAATCTACACAAATTCCCCATCATATCACCACACTCACCATACACGTTGTTAGTCAGAGTTTAGCTAAAGTGCCCTTTCCCAGTGACGGTTGCCTCAAGGCTAAGCATGCTCGTTTCCTCTTCGAGGCTGCGAGCATACGAGCCAATCAGCTTGAGGCAATGTTACCAACTAAATTTGGTGGTTACAAAGTGCAGAAAACTAGACTGGGCTCGTGAGACGACCACCGAACGCGTTCGAGCACCGATACGGCCGCGTACAAAATACGTAGGACAGGCATTGACTGCTAAACTGTTTGGTAACTTCAATGCGAAAGCTGGAAAACGACCCCAGTTTCAGAAACGGAGAAACGAGTTTGTCCTCCGACACAAGAACCTTCCACGAATTTAAGGTCCTAGGTGGACAAAAACGTACGCCGTACTTAGATTTGTAAAACATACGATGACGCGAAAAGTTCTGAAATCAATCTGCAAGATCGAAATCGGAAAGGAAGATGAACAAGAAAAAGGATTTGTGCGGCGAAACCTAGAGTGTGTGGCAGAACATTTCCTGCAATCTGCCTGCTTCCCTCCATTCGATTGAGAGACGCTTCAGGATGGGTTAGAGGAGTAAAGGATAAAGGAGTGGACTCTATCCCCTCTTCTCTTTCCCCTTTCAGTAGCTGGTTTCCTACAGCGCTGGCAGTCTTCCAGGTTCTTCTTCTTGAGCCCAGACCCCGTGATTCATAGTGCTGTAGTATGGCAGTGGGGCGGGCGAACTGGCGACAACCAGGAGTCAACCCGCCCTAGAAGTGGGCCATGGGGCGCGGGTACAAGAAAAGGACACAGAGTTGAATCCCGAATGTCTTTTAACCCACCCACTATTACTCCGGCTCCCCTCCCTCCCTGGCCGGACTGGTGATTTCGTGAAAGAAAATTTAGAATCTGGGGAGTTCTTCTTTCTTTTTTTCATTACGATTGCTAGGCTGCATGTTTTTTTTTTGTCTCCAGGTTTGTGTTTTCTCTGTCCCATTCAGGAAGCTGATCGGGTTTCTCGTTCAATGACTGTTTTGTTGGTTTTTACGTTTTCTCGCGAAACGTGGTTAGATATGGAAGGTTAAGCAAGTATACTAGCCGAGGCTACTGTATACTCTACATTTTCTTTAGCAAATAAACCTTACAAATTTCTGCAAGAAATACAGACAAGATGTGGGAAAAAGTTGGCAAAGTGCCTCGTCCCCCCTCCTAATTTACAAACTTGACACTAAATTTTTACTTCGCCTATGACTACTGAAAATCACACTGTTTGCCTTATTATTTAGCGTCACTTTTTTGTCACTTTCAAGTAATCGCGACGGCGACTATGATTAGATGAAACTGATAAAGGGGCTTCACAAAGAACACCCATGCTCAGGTCGGGACTCGAACCCGGGAACTTCGATAGCGAGATACAAAGTCGCACTTGTCGACGAAACTGTTATCTGTACCACTGAAATTTACTCATCAGTAATGTATCCCGTCCAAAGAGTTACTCACTCCTCACTCCATTCCACTAGACGAAGCATAAAAATATTTATCTGACTTAGTGTCAGTGGTTCTTTATTAATAGCAAATATTAATTAGACTTTATCCATTGCCCAGTGCTTCTACTCTTCTATACTTACACTAGCCCACGTTTACGCAGAGAACACTCCTTCCCCCGTCTTCAAGTGAAAAAAAAATATTTCTGTCGATGGTAGGGGTTCTAGACTATGACGGGGATGTAAATTGCTTCAAAGCCAGTACACTAACGAATTTATCCACATTTAGTCAATATGTTGGCCCGTATTGCTTTAAGAGTCTATTTTCGATCTCATCACCGAAGTTGCCCACCCAGAACACCCAGGTTCAGATTCGAACCGAGGACCCCTGGAGTCGTAGCGCGGTGTGCTAACCATTCCGCCACGGAGTTCGGCTGTATCTGGTTCTGTAAGAGGTTCTGTTATCTATCAAACTCTTTACCGACTGTTTACAAAAGAACTCCACTGTTTCACATGAAATTTGATACACGTCACCTTGCATTTACAGATAAGATAAAATCAAAGAGCGTAAACTGAAGTTGCATTTAGTAAATTGCTCTACATCCACGCTATACTCTTAGCTCTTAGGGTGTATAGGAGTGACCCTTTCTCAAGACACCCAAATGTCAATTTCACATCCAAGTAGTACATCCTCCCCGAACTGCATTTTGCACACCAACGAGGCTCTGGCGTCTGGACCCATGGCCAGTATAATCCTCTATGGGAGTTGCGTCGTGTTCTGTCAATATGTGTTTGTGATAGTCCCTTCTATTTCCTCAGCTTCGATATTAGCAAAAAAGTGGCAGAAACGCGAAATAAACCCAATCAATCAGTCAATACTCTTATAAGGTGCGCGTCAGCATGCCTGGAGTTATGGTTGCTATTATCCTTTCTTGTAGATGAGAAGGCCACGAATCTTGACAAAACATCAAGGGGTGTTATGTCAGGACCTCGCGGTAGCCGTGGGATCGGTCCTTATATTCCAATCAACCTGTCAGGAAATCGCAAGTCTAATGCTGCACGAACAAGATCACTTGATGATTAAAATTTCCGCTCCAGAAGTGCGAACTAATAATGCAACCATACATAAACAGAACTTCTCGAGTTCCTAAACACACTTGAAAAATAATATGCCTCCATCTTTCGTCGAATTAGTTTTCCCACCCTTTTTTCAATGCTTTTTCGTGTGCAAAGTTTGGAGGATCTTAATGCCTACTTCTCCCTTTTTGTATTGCCTATTTTTCTGGATTTTGAGAGGTTCTTTGTGTTTAGGTTAATTCAAATTCCACTTCATTGTTTTTACTTACTGTACTCGTTTATGGAAATTTAGATTTAACAATTTGCATTACCAAGTGACTTGCTATATGTATGTAGTATTTAGTCACCCAACCACCATATTAAGAGTCCACGAAAAATAAAGTTCTGCCTTCTTGGAAAACGGGGGCCGAAAACCGATTTTTTTTTACATTCCTCTTGTAAACTATTTATTCAATCAAAGAATGCTCCAACTAAAAATGTTCGTCATATATGGTCTACAGTTTTTGTTCTTATCATTTTCTCATAAAACTTACAATTAATCTCCCAAAATTAGTGTTTAGCGGAGTGCATTTGTATTTGAAACGACGAACGCATGTTTGGACCATAAATTTAGAGAATTTCTTTGTTAAGTGAAACACGACTAATGTGGAAAATGATGATAACTGTAAATTTTCCACATCTGTAGTTTTAAAAATGTAATAAAACACCTGTAATACGATAATTGCCACAAAAAGTGTATGCAAGAATATTTTGTCACGTGATGTAATTTTAGGAAAATCGGGAGGGAAATACAATTCTAGAACTATGTGCTGTATTTATACTATAAACCAGGTCTCTAAAGAATAAAGCTGTCCTACGGCCGTTATCTTAGAATATGGTGGTCGAAATTACTATTGGTTTATTTTAAATACCTATTATTGTATAGTATTAGAATGCATTAACTGTTTTATGTTTTAATAATATTAAGTCTGTTAATCAGTTAATACTGACATTTTACATGTTTGGTGTGTCGGTGCTTCCATCTCTCTTTGTTTTTGTAAGTTGATTACTCTTGCGGATAATGACAATAAACAATGAGGCGAAAGTTGGAAATCTAGAAATTATTTGTCATTTTTTCGTGAAATCATTGATGTAGAGCTTTTTATGTTAAATTACAAAACTGGTTTTGTATATTTGCGTATCAAAGTGGAAATTTAACGGCCCTGCAATTAAAAAGAAAATTCGGATGTTTTCAAATCAATAGGTGATTCTGGAAGTATTTTGAATGCTGATCACGGAAATGAAATCCATTTTTCCCATCACGTCAGGATTTTTCACAATTTCACAATTAAAATTCTCATATTAGCCATTACATTACATTTATTACAGAACGAATAAAAGAAATTTATGCAAGGAAAAGTTCGCTTGTTTACAAACCAATATGTGATTCTGGAAGTATTTTGAATGCTGAACACGCACATGATATCCATTTTTTACCATCACGTCAGGATTTCTCACAATTTCACAATCAAATTCTCATGTTCGATATTACATTACACCTATAGCAGAACGAACAAAATAAATTTTTACATGTGAATTTTCGATTGTTTACAAACCAAGAGGTGACTCGAGAAGTATTCTGAATGCTGATCACGCACATGACATCCATTTCCCCCAATCACGTCAGAATTTTTCATAATTTCACAATCAAAATTATCATATTTGTCATTCCATTACACCTATTACAGAACGCAACAAAGGAAATTTACAAGTGAAATTTCCGTTGTTTATAAACCAATAGGTGATTCTGGAAGTATTTTAAATGCTGATCACGGATTTCAGTTATCTTCAAATTTCTTAAGTATGTTGAAAAAGTTACACTTATTGATTTGTACATAATTCTCTTTCTTGGTCTGTAGAGCAAATTACACAATTATTTAAAACACCTTGCCTAATTTATGTAAAGTAGTGTAATTGGTGCTATTATAAGGGCGAGAAAGTATGAACCCCCCTCAGGCAGATTTGCCTACACTTAAAACTTGCTCAACATGCCCATATGAGCTTTTTGCTCAAGTGTGGAACCCCGTCTAATCCAAGATTTTTGTAAAAATACCCATGGGAAGTTCCTGAGAAAGTATGACCCCCCTCAGATTGATTTGCCTACACTTATAAAAGGCACTTCTGTGAGATTGTTGTCCATAAACCTGTCAAAAATATGCCTTTTTTGATATTGTATGATATCTTAAGTATAGTAACTGCTATAGTGCCCTAGCATGTATAGATTTCAAAATATTAACAATTTTGCTAATATTGCATTTTTCAGAAAATTCTATTTATAAAAATTAGGCATTTACAGCTTAAATATTGCATATGTCAGGAAAATTATAGAGACAAAAAATGTAGAGAATCATGCCTAGAATATGCCTACAAAATTTCAAGTCTCCAGTACTGATAGTTTTTGAAAAATCTCAAATTCAAAAAATTATCGATTTTTTAACAAAACTTCTAAACAGCCTCTAGATTTCAAATATGCAACCCCCATGCACCTATCTTAAAAAATAGGCAAGTTATTCAAGATCTAGAGAACAACAAGAGATTTTTGAAAAATTATAGAGATCAAAAAGTTGCATCTTGCCATGCCCAGGCCAAAGCAACAAACCCCATGTCTCTAGGATTCATGGTTCCAGAGATAATCAAAATTCAAAAAATTATCGATTTTTTCAAAATTTGAGTATGTTGCTCTGGGGAACATGCAGAGTCACCCCAGGAATATAACTGGCCTAGGATCAAAACTAGTGAAAATTGCAAAAATAAAATAATCGATTTTTTCAAAATTTCAGTATGTTGCTCTGGGGGCCATGCAGAGTCACCCCCATAAATATAATTATTCTAGGATCAAAATTAGTGAGAGAATGCAGAAACAAAAATTATAATAGGGCTTGGATACAGCTACCAGCCACTATATTTTTATTTTGAACACAGCACTTAAAACTAAGCTCAGGAACTTCCCAAGGGTATTTTTACAAAAATCTTGGATTAGACGGGGTTCCACACTTGAGCAAAAAGCTCATATGAGCATGTTGAGCAAGTTTTAAGTGTAGGCAAATCTGACTGAGGGGGGTTCATACTTTCTCGCCCTTATAATAGCACCAATTACACTACTATGTAACGTGCTACTGGCTTGGTGCGGGGTATCAAGTGCCTTATTGCCTAGTTTTAGGACCGGCCCCTAATGGTGTGGTTTCCGAGTTTAGAACGAATCCTAGACTCGGTAGCGGTGAAAAACGAGTGATTGATTAATTTTACTTCGCTTTTCTGTCACTTCTTGGCTAATCGCGAAGATGAGGATGAGTGATGATATGATGAAATTAATGAAGGGTCACTCACAATCGCATGAGGAAAGCTTATCGATTTTAAGACAAATAACAGAACTACTTCTATTTCGCACAAATCTACAAATGTTATAATTTACAATCAAAGGATCATAAGTTCGTTCCCTGGCGGAGGTACATTACACAGTGGTTTTGGTTTCCACATTGTCTCTATGTAAATATTTAACCTTTGTGTGTGTGCGTGTGTGTGTGTGTGTGTGTGTGTGGGGTGTGTGTGTGTGTGTGGAGAGAGAGAGGGGGACTGTTCATAATATATAAAAATCTACATATTACATTTCCAGTGTCACATGTTATCATATGCTTCCAGCATATTCTGAGCTCAGAAAAAAAAACTAGATCCATATTTGATACATATTGACGTAAATATTCGTAATCCTTTACCATAGCCAAACTCTTTGAACTGCAGAAACCAGAATCTGAAATGATTCCTGAACTATCTATAAAGTTGATATACACATTTCTTAAAGTTAACTATTGTCATGTGACACTTGCGCTGTCTCTGATATTTACAATGTTCGTTTTATTTTTCTCTGCTGTGCGCAAAACACAAAATTACATTCCTTTTTCACGGGATGGTTACAGCTTTACTTTGTTGACACAGCAAACATCCGAATGTAGTCTTCCTCGCATGAAGTGTCAAGTAGCAAATGGAATTAAATCCTTGAGCTCCTTAGACACCTGTTCTCTATATTTACATTGCTGTGGCAACCACATATAACTTATCGTGGCGTAGTGAGATCTTCACACACAAAATGTATATGTGCGACACATTAACATGTTTAATAATCTGTTCTTAAACTTCAGTGCGTGTCCCATCAGTGTTTGTAACATGATCAGAAATGTATTCCCCTACCACTACTTTCCCCATCCCCACTAGCTACTAAAATTCTGAAAATATCTTTAGAACATTCCAGCTCTATGGTAAAGTATATGGCTGCAAATGTTCACCACTGACAGGTATCTAGTGAGGAGTGGCTTCCGCAGGATTCCAGAGGTCCTACGTTAGAATCCTGGATAAGAGATGGGTGTTCGTGTTTGTTCTTATCTACAGAGTGTCCCAATGGAATATATACACACTCTGAATGAGTATAACGCCAGTGCTTATTAAGATACAGTTCATTTTCAAAATTTAAAATAATCTACAGACATGAATAATTTTCCTTGTCAACACCTGTTTTCAAACCGATGACCGTTCTGGCCTGGCCCAGACACTGCTGGAAACCCCAAGCAATGGAATCGCAAACATCAAGAATAATTTCGTTCTGTATTTGGGCGCATTTTCGTTCAATGATTGCCTTCAATTCGTTGACTCTTGCCGGTTTCGTATCGTAAACTTTATATGTTATGTATCCCCATGCAAAAGGTTTAAGGTCGTGAGGTCTGGTGAATGCGAAAGGTATTCTTCTAAACCTATTCGTCCAAATCAACTGTTCGGCACATTTTCCCAAGTACCACTCACTGTCCTCCACAAATTAATTGCACGGAGAGTATGAACTCTTCTTAGAATGTAAGTCTTCCAATGCCGCTGCACACTTTATTTTAACATTCCTGTTAACAAATGTGTACACTATTATGGGACACCATGTATTAAATCAATTTACCATTCATCGTAGCCTCCACGATTAACTTACAGGGATAAAGAGCGAATTTAATATCCAAAGTACGAAATACCAATCTAACGGCACCTCTGTATATCAATTATTCTTATGTCTGTTTCTAGGTTCTTCCCTGATTTTCAGTACTTCCAATATTTGTTCTTCAAAATACAATGTCGTTCTATGTATAAATTGAGTTACAAGCGGGTTACCCGAGCTGTGTTCGGGGTTGCAATGTTTAACGTTAAGCGGGTTGCCCGAGCTAGGTTTGGGCAGGAAAGTTTATTCCAACTTCAGATCGGGTAACGCGAATTGTTCTCGGGTATTGTTGTGTACACTATGCGGAATCCTATGCGCAGTTGTTTTTTAGATAGAGTGTGTGTGTGTGTGTGAGAGAGAGAGAGAGAGAGAGAGAGAGAGAGTGAGAGTGAGAGAGTGAGAGAGTGTGTGTCACTTAAACCTAAATGGGAATTAATACTACTGCACACATAATTTAAAGTAAACTGTCTCAATACATTGTCAAGGGGAGAGAGAGATAGAGAGAGAGACAGAAAGAGATAGTGAGAGAGTGAGAGAGAGAGAGTAACTTAAACCTAAATGGGAATTAAAACTACTGCACACATAATTTAAAGTAAATCGTATGTTGAATCTTAGACCCCAGTTCAGGGAGCCCCAGTCCGCCCCTGTCCCAGAGGGCACATGGCTCTGGACAACATTATAACATTATAACATTACATGTCTTGTAAATGAGAGAAAGGTGAATGAACACACAAACATTCAAGCAAACTGTACAAAACGAAATGTATCTATGTATGTACTACTGTATATCCATTTAAAGAAAATAATTCCCCGCTACGGGAACATTGACTGGATATGAAATGCACAAAAAGCCGCCAAATTCAAATGTCCGAGTACAACTCGGGCTCCCCGCTTAAGGGGTTAAAGAAAGGGGAAGAAATCTTTTTCACGCCATCTTTCAAAGAATACTGTACATGATAAAATCGCCAGTTAGCAACACTGATTTTAGCATGCAATGTTTAATATGCCCTATAACATTTTCCCCCACCCATATTTCAAACCTACAGCGTTAGTTTTGCGGAACAGTATGCCATTGAACTTTTATTTGGGTGTCTTCATACTTTTGGACCAGCCTGAAGAACCATTGTTGCTCACGTTCAGAGAATTAACACTGATTTTCCTTCCAAGACTTTAATGGTACTTTACTTGGTATCTATCTCATACATCCTCGAAATTCCAGAGAGGTGCAAATTAATGGTTATACATCAGTCTTAAACTTCAAAAACATTAACTGAAGCTGTTGGAAGCATTCACCAAGTAATATCCGGCCACCTTCAAAGCGATCAATCCGCGTTCATTCCGTGACAACCGCTCCATCGTCAAAGCCCCGTCGCTTGTTATCTGGCAGGTCGCAAAACCACTTTGTTAAATAAGGAAACGCTGTTCCCATCGCCATCTCATCCCTACCCCCGACGCTCGGACGGCGACATTTACGGTTCTACTAGCAATAAATGAAATTGTGTATTGATTTCTTACCCGCTTAAGAAGACAAACCCGAATTGAAGGCCCATTCCACTCCGTATAAGTCTCATCCGCCTTGCGAGGAAACTTGCTCAGAGATGAATCACTTGTATTTATTCGCCATCAAACGCTTCAACCCTGAGGAATTAAGAATTGAATGAAAATTCAACTCGCTCTCGTTATCTGACTTAACAGCATTTTGGAAAATCGCTCACATACTAATGGTGTTGCTCTTAAGTTAATGTGGTCTTGATCTGGTATTGTCAGTTGGGCTCGGAAGTTGATGAAAAATCTTTTTTTCTGAGCCTTAAAAACAATGCTAAACTTATCTGTCCGTTTCCCTTCAGTTAGAGCCAGAAAACACTGTTTTTATTTTGCATTCTTCGGCGTTTTCTTGACTTTTAGGTCATTTTTCGGCATTTTGTGTCGTTTTTATTGCATTTCTCTTCAGTTTTGAGCCTTATTTCTCTCTTCCCTTCTTGTTTCGTGAATTTCAAATCCATTTGCTAGAATTGGTTGAATTGGTGTTTTAAGTCCACTTTATGCACAGTAAGGCTAATTGGGACTGGACCTACAGTTTTAAGTGAGATCCGAATCACTATGTGCCTCCACATTTGCTAGAATAAGTCACATATTTACATGTTACATTATATGGTCAATGTTAAAGTACAATATTATTTTCACTGAAATGTTTGGCAATTCATTAAATAATTAATTGTGGTAAATTTATTTTCCCTCCAGCAATCTTAGAATACTTTGTGTGAAGCCTACTTTGAGGTTCCCTTGGTGGCCACCATTATCGTTAGTCACAATATTTAAAAGAATATAATCTGATGTACGCGAAACACAAAAGTATTATCAGATCCTGGCCGACTAGGCCTACTGTATCGTGGAAAGTTCACTCTGAAAGAAGATGAATGACTTTTACAGAAAAACCTTGCGGTGTATTTTATGTAACCTGAAGTAAAAATAGAGAAAACTTCATTAGCACTTAATTGCTTTCATCCCTTTTCTTCAGTAGTTTAAACCAGCAAACAACAGGTTTTATGTTTTATCGAATTATTCAACTAGCCTATTCTCTTGTAATTAATGAAAAATTCAGCTTTCATTATCAGGACAAAAGTTATTTTTAGGTCATTTAAAAATATTTAGGTCAGTTTTTAAGAATTTTAAGGTCATTCTAAACCCTAATTATCAGCTACATCTTTCCTACTTCCTTTTTGGAAAGTCCATGAAAATTACTGTAGACAGGGAAGAAGGAAATCCAAGTGGTCTTTGAAATAGAAAATATTTTTTCTTCAAACATGTCGATAATCTGGGCCTATAACCTACTTAAGACCATCCGAAGTAATCAAAGTTATCGAAAAAGGGGAAAAGGGACTACCGGAAGAAAAACAAATGACAGCCATAGTGAAAACTGACATTATATTTTACACTGACAAAATAAAAAGCTAAAAATAGTTTTTTGTCTTATTACTGCATAGGAAAGTGAATGTTTGTTAAAAGCAGATTTTTCCACGTGTGAAATGGTGGAAATGGAAGTAAAACAAATCTTATCATTCTACGGACATCGCATTTTTTGGGGTATGTCGCCACAAGTTTATTTTTCAGTTCAATTAATACATAGTGAATTGGTTGAACGTAAATAAATACTTAAAACACTTATTTCTGGGCAGTGGAATACTTCACGCTCTCTATGTCCACCTTCTGATGCTGGTTGCTGCTCCTAGAACGATGCGCTTGCCTTGCACGGAGAACGCCGAGCGCCATGTTGTCTACGTTGATTACGTAGATTGCATAGTTTACATAGTCTACATTGTCTACACGTAGAATGTAGACAATCGTTGTTTACGCGTAGACGCACATCACTGGTTGCACCCAGGTACCCATTTATTTCAGGCTGAGTGATCACCAGAGCTGATTTATGCAGACACAAGGTCGGGGGAAAAATAGACCTTAGATCACTCGCCGGAAATCGAACCCGAGCCTCCCCCATGGGGGCCAGCCCTACCAACTAGACCACCGCGGCTCCAGTTCCATGAAAAGATAAACCAAAATATCAAATTATCGGATGTATTTAGTAAGTCAGTCATAGTGGCTTATGACTTTTTGCTGTTAATAACAGTATCGATTATATAGTAACTACGAAACTATCTAGAAAAACAATTTTAAACTTTTGTGCTCTATTATTTTTTAAAAAAGTTGGATTTATTTGAATTATCTAAATATACGTATAGTTTAAATTATCTCGTTCTGCATTTGCTCAGATACTATGATTAAAATGTCGGCTAGGTGGGAAGCACGTTGAGTGGAAGTTCTAATCGAGTAGAGTTTCCGGGGTCGAATCCTACCCTGGGCATGGCTGTAAATTTTATCCAATCATTACTCATCCTCAATTACGCAAAAGTGGCAGGAAAACAACGCTAATAACAAAAATACATATACGTACAACTATGTTGAAGAAATTCGAATTGATAAAGCAGTAACAATAATATTAATAAATGTATGTAAAAAAATATTCTCTACTGTTTCCAACTAGCTTTTCCAGGATAATGGGATTACGGTTGGAAAATACAGGAAAATATTTCGGAATATTATGTGTTACTTAAGTAATCAGATTACATAGTGTAATAAAATTAGGATTCAAACATAGTTTCCATTTGAGATCGACAGCCCTACGTATATGCAACCCACTAAACAGCATATTGTGTGGACACTCTTGAAACGAATTCTCTTTCCAAATGCCCAATTGACGCATTCGATGTGTATTGTAATCGAGAGGCTCCGGGATGACTTTCCTCTGAGAGCACATTTCAGCCACTCGCGCCCCAGCTGAAACTTTAGGTCTAGTTTATATGAACATGAAGTAGACCTTGCTAAAGAAACTTATGTATATTTAAAATATATTGAAAATTATTGCCAGTGTATTTTTAAAGTTCTGGTTATATTTCGAAACATATACAGTTAAACTGCTTTGACGATATAATCATATGGGAAGCTTAGCGGAGACAAGGGGAGCACTTGCCTCCACCCCCC
Organism: Lepisma saccharinum; assembly: GCF_977018435.1. Classification (NCBI taxonomy): domain Eukaryota; kingdom Metazoa; phylum Arthropoda; class Insecta; order Zygentoma; family Lepismatidae; genus Lepisma; species Lepisma saccharinum. Next base: position 36,496,033 of record NC_139242.1, on the reverse strand, counting down.
AAGTTTTCAAGTTTATGAAAATTTACAAGTTATTGGTATTCCTGTTAACCTTCTTGAACCTGAGGAGCAAAGTAAGGAGTAATTTTTATGATTTTGCAAAATGTTACAGTTATTTACGAAAATAGTCCTGGATAATATTCTTATGGGCTTGAAAACTTTTCATTCTGACCCCCCCCCCTCCCTCCCAAAAGTTAGGTGCCAAGTTACGAATATGGACCGGTTACAAATGGTTCAAAATGGGCATCTCTGAATCATTCGAATTCTTAAACGACTATCAGAACTATCAGAAATTTGTTTAACCCAAACATTACAATCCTCATATGGAACAAATAAAATTTGGAAGTGCAATTTTGGTTCCTGATAAAGAAGATTTGGGGGAAATTATGTAGGAGGCAATTAACATGAACTAGCAATGTTGTGATTTGCAAGGAGATGGTGCTAATATTATTCATGGGCGTGATGTTTTCAAGTGTCCCTGAATGTAGTGATTCAGTCAGTTGGACAGAGACAAACGCCCAATAAAATGATTTCCCTTTTTTCTTCTGGTCTACCAAGATTGTCATTTTTGCAAACAAATTACAATTTAAAAAAAATAATCAGGATCCCCGAGTACCTACAAGAGTCGTACATAATTATCATTAATCACATTAATTTAATTTTAATGTTCTATGGTTTGATCTGAGTAGAACTGGTTCAATTTATAAATATCTTCAGTTGCCTAATTCAGGACTAAAAGGGGGATATTCACATTTATTTGACAATTGTCAGTGCAAAATATTATATATATATAGCCTAACATTTCGTTTTTAGAAAATGACTTTGACGTTACGTGCATTTCTCATCTTGTTCTCGAACATGGTAGGATTGATTGATTGATTTGCTGTTTTAAGTCCACTTTATGCACAGTAAGGCTAATCGGGATTGGACCTACAGTTTAAAGTGGAATCCGAACCACTATGTGCCTCCACCGGGTATCGAACCCGGGACCCCTTGATTACAAGGCAACGACGCTACCAATGCGCCATCGGGGAGGCACGAACATGGTAGGAGATGGTGTGATTAACACCACACTTCGACTTCGACCGCCGTTAACAACACAATGATTCTCCTCGGTAAAAAATTGGTAGTACGTTAGGCAGTTCCAGACCAACGCGAATCTTATTCCATAACGGGAATATTAAATAAATAATTTCCATTCACGATTTGCGATTTTCTGTGTATCTTTCGAACAAGGTAAATCAAATAGTGAAGGTATTGCATAATTTTTGCAGTACTTCCACACATAAATACGTGCAATGAATGTCTAATGTCAACTTTCAATATTTTGAAAATGCTTTAGATACAGTAAAAATTGAGAACCACTTAAATGGAAAATGACAAACATTTTTCTATCATTATATTAGCAAACCCATCTAAAAACAAAGTCAATCTTCCAAAACATAACAAAATTTAAATGCAATTTTAAAACTCGCTGTGGATGTTTGGCGTCTCTGAGAGTACGAAAGAATGCATTGCGATAATATTTTTTTGCAGCAAACAAACAAACTTGATTGATTAATCTCTACGTTCGTTATGAAGCAACATCAATCATAAAATAGACAGAGAACTAGACTAGAACTGGAAATAGCCACAGAATTGATAACCACCGCCAGAAGTTAAGGATTTACTAAGAGAAAGGAGTAAAGAAACTAGTTTACCTCAAATATCCCATCTCCAGGAGATGCTAATGACTTTTCGTCTGGCATTTACAGTCAAATAAGTTAGTCAAAAATTCATCAAACCTTTCAAAATTCGTTCATCTTTCAGCACTCTAATTGATATTGTTCGTTTGGAAGAGCAGTGACCTTAATTTCTTTTGTAAAATACTAAACCATTGGAATAATTAGAGTTATTACCTTGAAAAATGTTTTCAACAATCCGGTGCATCGTTGCATTCGTTGTTTAGATGCAGATCATATTAAAAAGTGACTGCATACCCCACCCCCTTACGTTAATTAACATAGTATGTAGTATCGATGGGAAGTAGAATCAGAATTGATACATATGAATGGCTTATTGCAGAAAGGCACCTGAGTCACATTTTTGAGGTATCGGAGTTAATTTTTTCATCTCCACTGTGTCTAGCAGCATACTGCAGGGGGGTGCATTGAGGGATGCAAAATTAACTATTCATTATGTTGAATATTTGAGCCAACAACGGCACATTTCTTTCTTACACTATTAATATTATACGATTTTTCATTGTTTTTCTCAGAATTGTGCAAAAGTGACTCAGGTCCCTTTCTGCAATAAGCCATTCATATATTTGTTTCTTAGGGTCGAGTTAACGTCTTCTTTGCTCATCAGAGTTCATGATTCCAGCAAAGGGGAACCTAGCAGTGCAGTGGTCAGACACATCGGAGAATTTCGGAAAAGTAATTACTCGGGTTCACTCAAGCTGAAGTTACTGACAAGGAGCTTTCAGACCGAAACATCGCTTGTGACTTGGAAGCGAACCCTTAGTAATCAATGCGGCCTTTCGAACCGAATCGACACGAAAAGCTGCACGTGTCGCTCAGACTGGGTCGTTTTCTGCATACCGTGCATTGTGTCACTTCTGTCTGTTGTTCGCGGATGTGCGGTAAATGCTTGCTTATAGATTGAAGGGCCCCGTGTCGCTTATCACTTGGGCGTGAACACCCGCCGTCGCCTGTCGCTTATCGCTTCGGTCTGACATTTCCCTTAGATTTCACATCGACGACGCGACACATGCCGCTTGGAAACTAGACAATCAAGAGCAACGTTTCACACCGTAGCGGCATGACAAGCTACACAAGCCTGCCTTCTATTGGTGATTTCCTCAAGCAACACGCGTCGCATATCGCTTCGGTGTGAAATCTCCTTACAGTCAGGAGAAAGTTGCCATTGTTAGAAACTTGTTGAAAAGACGCTGAAATTCCTAAAATGTACATCCTGTCCTACAAATAACCTTGCATTGTGTACTGCCTCTTGATTTTTACCATTACCCGGATTCTCTGCCAAAAGGAATCTAAATTAAATTGTAGAAATCCATGGAACTTGGAAGCGAACCTTCTGTAATCAAGGCTACCTTGCGAACCACAGAGACACGAGGGCCTCCCCGATGGCGCAGTGGTAGCGTCGTCGCCTTGTAATCAAGGGGTCCCGAGTTCGATAACTGGTGGAGGCACACGTGCATCCCACTTTAAACTGTAGGTCCAGTCCCGATTAGCCTTCTGTGCACAAAGTGGACTTAAAGCAACAATTCAACGAACGAATTCACAGAGACACGAAAAGCAGCACGTGTCGCTTGTCGCATGTGTGTCGCTCGGGCTGTGCCGTTTACACAATAACATATTGGTGAATGCTTGCGTACAAAGTGAAGGAGTCCGTGTCGCTTGTCACTTCGGTATGAAACCACCGCTGTCGCGTATCGCTTGTCGCTCTGGTCTGATATCTCCATTAGCATTTGTTTTAATGATTCCCCAAGAACTGTATTTTATTTATTTATTATTATTTGGGGGCCGAGTGTGCAGGGTGTCCGGCGACTGTGTTGAAAATTGGCCAGTATTCGGTTGATTGGAAAATATTCCGTTTTCGTGGTTCCCAATCCCTGCTGTCAAGGTCGAATGGAATGTTCGCTCGAATACGTATGTTAGTTGTTCTGCCATGGCTAATGTAAGCGAACATAGTTACAGACTGCTGAGAAATGGCTAGTGACGTGTATGTGGGTGCACGAACGACAACGCACAACGCAAACTACGTATATACTGCAACGTAATGTAAAGTTCCCAGGTATGGTGTATTGTAAATAAACAGATATATATGTTATAATAAATTATTTGGTCACATATATCTTAGGCACTGTGCGAATTAAACTTTTTGCTTTGGGGGATGTTCATTCAGAGTCGTATTTGTGTATTTTATTTTTGAAGGTAAGTTTCTTGGGGTATGCAAATTTGTATATATTTTACCAGTCAATAAACTAAACTATTGCCTTGCAGTTAGTTCTAAGTACTTTAGAGCATTGGTTCTAACCTTGGTCATTAAATTTTATGATAACATTTACATGTAATCTAGAAACACCTACTATATTTACATTTTAAGAAATCCAAAACTAATCGAAAACGTGATCGAGTTTCTATTGCCAAATTCAAACTTAACGTCCATCTAACCTACTTACATGTCTCTTGTAAACATTTTAACATGTGTAAAATATCAGCACTATGCCATAAAAAACTTGAGTGGAAAACAGCCTGCTGTTGTCTCGGCTCGGTGAGGTTCATCCGTTGCAGAATGGTGATCTTCCTTGATCCACAAGGCCGCATATTTTTCGGCAGGCAAATGTTTGATGGCTGAACTATTAATGGACACGAATGATTTTTCAATTGTGTTTGTTACATAGTTAAAATGGTATACTAATATGCTTTCAATTCCATTATGTTTGAGGGAGATACAAATATCACTGGAGGGGAAAAAAATAATGTTATTTTGCCGGGCATACATTTTTTTGTGGGGGATGGAATTCCCGGCATCATTACTGTTAATTCGCACACTATATCTAGGGGTAATATGCATGTACTATATAATACAATCTAGGGGTACGGATACTTCTTGGACACCCGGTACATTCTCGGGACCAGAGGGACTTCAGAATGCAAGACGTGTTAAATGTTGGCCATATTTAGAAAGCTTTTTTATCTAAGTCGTTTCCGCTGCGGTGATTTAGCCTACTGTACGCAGGGTAGTTATGGATGTCAGACCAATCGCCTTGCGCAGCTGTTAAGGAAAGCGTGTGGAATAGGTTTTAGCATACCAAAACAAGCAACAATTATTAGGTTTAAAGTCTTACGAACTAAAATTTAAACGAAAGCTTTTCAGTTTAATTGGTAAGAAATTAGACTAAAACACCAAGATATTCTTGTAGCCTAGGATGCAATATTCGAGGACAATAGTCACGGAAACAGATATTTTAAGAACTCGAGGAAGTGGAAGCGAATAAAACGTGGTGCACGAGCAGACGGAAAGAGAGTCGCGTGAGCTTATGGTCTTCCACGTGCCTCTTTGATTTGTGTGCGTGACGAGGGGCCACTGTCTGAGACGAGACTCCTAGGTTTGAATTAACGAGGCAAGAGGGAAGTCCTTGATTCTTCGCCATCACATGGGCAATGCAGTCGTTCCGAACATGCCAGACCTACGGTAGTAACAGGGGTTTGAGGAACGAAGGTGTCCCAACTTTTCAGTTTCTCCTGGCAACGGTGTTATCATTCATCTCCCCCTTTCCATTCTTGCACTTACAGCCCCAATAGAAAACTACAATCTTTGACTCTCTCTGCACTCACGCGTCTAGTTGGCTACAAAGCTCAACATCGAGTCATCTACTTCGTTGATTTGGTGTCACGTATTGAATTTGGTGTCTGCACCCTTTGCACTACGTTCTGGAGCGGTGTACAGTCAGAGAAAGAATTACCTGGGCCACGGGACCTAGAATTTCGTAACGTCTTAAAGCCTGTTGTTTATGCAACCCAAATAACAAATTATTCGCTTAAGTTTGTCTGGTGGATCAAAGTTCTCGGCAAGGATTGAGCATTGATAGCATGCGTCACATGACTCATGCCCCAGCCACAACAGACAACTGGGTGCTACGAGTCCTCCAGAAGAAAATTTCAGGAACTGGTTTCTTAACAAGAGATACTCGTAAGGAAATAGTCTTTCCTGTATTATTAGTCATTGTCAATAAGGTTCACTGAAATGATGGTTCTCATCACAGACCACATACCACACGCTAATTGTTTAAGTCCAGTTTATGCACTGGACCTACAGATTAAAGTGGGAACCGAACCAAATGTCCCTCCATCTGGTATTGAATTCCTAAGCCTTTGATTACAATGGCGAAGACGTTACCATTACGCCATCGGAGAGGCAATGGAACGCCTTGAGAAAGAGACTGAAACCATATTTGGCGTAAATTTTAAAAATAAGAAAATAATTTGTGGTCACAGGTTCGAACCGTGGGAGCGGCATAGATTTTTGTGCCATCGTCCATTTCACGAGTTTATAATTCTTCCTCACCGACACGATTAACACGAGTGGTAGAAGAAAAGCGAAGTAAAATAACTGAAACAGAAATAAAAGGAAAAAGCGAAACAAATTTTATCTATAATATTCTGCAGTCACTTCAGTCGTATTCACGGAATGCCGTGGTCTCTAACTTGTCTTTTCCCCTTCCTTTGTGCTCTCGATTTCCTCTGTCACGATTGGTCTAAACTAATTAATGCGACGTTAATTAAGCAATCCAAACAACGAATGCACAATCAACTGCACAAAACAACATTCCAATTGTTTTCGAATCGGAAAACAATTGAGATGCTGTAAAATGAAGCAAGATGCAGTAATAAAGTGGGATTTTGGTACGGTATAGAATTAAATCGGTGAAGATGTTCGATTTGATTGGATGCTTGTTATTTAGTGGCACTATTCTTTCACTTTTGTCAAATAGCGACGATGAAGATTAGTAATGAGTGATGATATGATGACATTGATTAAGGGACACTCACCAAGAACACCCACGGCCAAGCCGAGATTCGAACCAGGGGCCCATGCTGTCGTAGCGCGCTGTGCTAACCACTGCGCCACGGAGGTCGGTTAGTAGTGGACATTATACCATATTTTGTGTGCGCAATTGGGATCAATCAATGAAATGACTAGGCATATTATATTATTAATATATTCATTTCATAATATCACGTCATATTATTCGGCACGAAGTAACATCAGAGACATTCAATCTTGCATTTTTGCCTTTCAGCTAATTCTTCGACTTCAGATTAATCACATCAATAAGATAAATTATGAAACAAATGATAATGAATGTGGGATATTGACAGTTATTACAAATTGTCTGACACAAGCAACATTAAGCAGACTCGGTGGGCAAGCTAATTAAGTGGTCGACATTCGATCTCGTCACCCAAGTTCCCGGGTTTGAGTACCGTCCTTGTCACAGGTGTTTTGAGTATTTCGTCATTAATTTCATGTAATGGTCACTCGTCTGCGACTAGGAAGAAAAGTGATGTTACGTAACAAAAATAATAAAAATATACATGATCGAAGGGTACTTATTTCATCTCTCACGAAATCTCCTACAAAACCGGGATATATGAAATAGTATATGTATCTTCACATACGTTTTCGATTTCTATATTTAACTAGTCGAGACCGAGAACGAGAGAGCAATTTTCAATTCGAGAGACCGAGAGACGTAGACACTGTCAGGTCTTGTTTATTTCTTGACATCTTCCTAATTGAGTTGTTGTTCTGTTTGTTATTGGCTTTGTATTGGCAATTATTGTCATTATTCTTCCCCTGTAGGTAAACCATTACGACGATTTATGATAAAATAAAGCAGATAAAAGGGAAAGAACAAGAAAGTCATGTCTGCCCGGGACTTCAACCCAGAACCTTACGTAATGAGATTTGAAATTCTGGAGAAGGCATCCGTGTTTTCCTTGGCTTTCTCTTTCCTCTACTTCTGTTATTTTATCATACATGTATAATCAAAATGGATTTGAGAAAATATGTTGCGATCCATAACTTTGTTGATTAGATGCTACAAATGTGAACTCCAACATGGAATAAATTATTATTTTTTGTTTCGTATGTGGTTGAATATGAAATTTTCTTACACTGTTACAATTTATTACTTTAGTTTTTGTTTTGTGCACAGATAAGCTAATCGGGACTGGACCTTCAGTTTAACATGGATACGAACCACTACGTGCCTCCACCGTGTATCGAACCCGGGATCCCTTGATTACAAGGTGACGACGTTATCATTACGCCATCGAGGAGGCTCCGTGACAAAATGTTATTTACTCGATCTCTACAATAATTTATTTCAACATTTACATTTTCGTTTTCTTCTTTCTTTTTGTTAACTAATCTTAAACGGCTCTTTTTGCGTCTTGGAATTTCTTCTTGTTTCAGGAAAAGAAAAATAATACATGCAGGCTGTATAAAAAACACCCGTTCAAATAGATAGAAAGCTCACTCTCGAGAACTAATTTATAAATAGCGTAACCATTAGGAAACTATTCGAACGTTAATTGATATAACTGCAGATGAAACAATACTTACAGACGCTAACGAAATATCTATTCTTGTATAAGCTCACAGGCAACAGGTATCTGGTGAGTCATTCACTCTTGCTAACTACGAGCGAAGGTCACTGAACCAAAGGGTGGCAAACAGGCCTCTGCTCTACGAAACTAGGGTTAGCAGACGAGGCCCGTGTTCCTGTTATAAATGACGTACGAAATAAGGAGGAACACAGTACGTTTTGGTCCTATCATTGCACACTTTCTCGTCGTGGCCTTGAAGGCCTACGTAACGACTTCTCTGCAAGAAGGATAGCTTACCATTGAGGGAAGAAAACGTGTGTGTGTATCGAGGTCCTTCCACTTTCGTATTCTTCTTTATTTCAGAACGCGTGCTGTATCGTTGATTTAATACAATCTATCCGTTGTAGTTTTTAGGTTCTGTTTCTGTTCGGTAATTTTACATTGTGTTCCAGCTTATGTTATTTGCGACGAAGGTTCTGGATTCGATAATCTGGACAATAACGGGATTCTGTTGGTTGGTTGATTTTATGTCTTGAGTCCACTTTATGCACAGCAAGACTAATCGGTAATGCACCTAGAGTTTTAAGTGGGATCCGAACCACTATGTGCCTACACATTACTTTGCTACTAGATATTTGCATGCTAAGATGTAGGAAGTGCTACATTTTCAGTGTGTGAAATTGAGAGTTATTTTGGATACGAAGGATCGGACAATGGAGTAGTGGGAAAGGATCACTTTACATGTTTGAATTATAACCTCCCCCCCCCCCCCACACACACACACAGGATATCGGCCGTGGTTTTTATAACGAAATATAAAATGGATGAATTGTGTCAAGAAAAACTGGAGCCTATTTACATCCCTACAGAATTTGGAAGAAAGTCCACGTAGAGATTAGAAAGTTCTGTTCCGACAAAATCTGACGTACAGTAAATGAAAATGCAAAGTGCTACCTTGTGCTTTGCACCAAGTCATGAATGCGTGTAGGGGGTGTGGAATTAGGGCCCCACACTTTCTTGTTACGGCTGAAGGTGGGGATAATGTGATCAGCACCACGCCCCTGTCCGCCTTTACCCCCCCCCCCGAGTTTCCTACAGGTACCCACTTTATACGACGCTGGGTGGGCGCCGGAGCCACTTGAACAGGTGGATAAAAATTCCAATTCTCCCCAGTCGAAGATCGAACTCAGATCTCTCGCATGGTAATCAAACGCCCTAACGAACAAGCTACCGCGGCACATATAGTATAGTAGCCTTTGTAATTAAGGCAATAATTATTTTAGCGTTTCGTTCAACGCTTTTAGGCGAATCATTTTCGGACATGTAACATGTAGTTCATTTCGGTTCTGCGACTTGGTTTGAGAACAGGCGATATTCTGAAGAACAACATTTCACCTGACAAGTCACGTGACTTTCCTACATTCCCTGTGTCTGTTGGCTATTGCATGATAGACGAGTTGCTCTTGAGACAGACAGAATCACCCGATCACCTAAACGTGCAATGTGTGTTGCCTACATTTCCGGCATTATTTACTACCATTAAAGTCTTATGGGGAAGAACTTTTTTCCACCACTGTACAGTGTGGTGTATAGTCACGTGATACATGATAACCAATCAATGGAACGATGAAAGCAGCAGACAGGCATTTGCTGGATCTTTTGGACTTGACACGGTTTCCTTGCACCAGCTTTACACTATGGGATGCACATGCACTACTACACCTTGTGTCAAAAAGTGTAGGAAACTAGACAGGGCTAATGATTCCAAGTAACCGTTCCCATTGTTCTCTTCTACCGTGATTTCTGTTCGTAACGGAATGCCTACATATGTATGGATGTCCAGGGTCTTGTGCGGAACACATCCAGCTTGCAACAGACACCAAAACTAAACGAAACTCATAACGAAACCACATATGCATTATTAGACCTAAGCGGAACTGTAGGTTAGGAATTGTTAGATTAGGAGGGCCACGTTTAGAGCACTTAGCATTCACTTCAGTTGTTTGTTGAAAGCTGCGTGTGCACCGCACCAGACCCCATATTGTAGGGGTGTCCACAGGGGGCGGGGGCTTTGTTGAGGGGCACACCAGCTGCTAAAAATCACTAAAACTAATTGCTAAGAACTCTGAACCTGACGCTCCTAACCTAATCATATCTGCAATATTACTAGATCTCGGATTTTTATGTTCTAAAAAGATAGGTTCCTAAAATAGGCTCTAAAATTCTTAAAATTGCTTCTAAAAAATCTTGAATCAGGCTCAAAAAAGCCTGAGGTAGGTTCCAAAAATGTAAAATGGTTCAAAATTCATGAAAAATATTGATTAGGCACAACCGATAAAAAAAATTTCAATTTATGGATAGATTGCAATCGCACAGACCCTTTATCTTGTTAATATATATTTGCGTGTGTGTGCGTGTGTGTGGTGAGAGGCGGTAATACGTAAGGCTGAAAAAGAGAAAATATCTCCCTTTAACCTTGAATTTTTGAAAATTTCGCCTTGCAAACCAGGAATTATAGTTGAATTTTAACATGGTCCTAGAGTGACCACCCTGAATACATAACATTTTTCTTTCATGTTATACACATTCAAACTCCGCGTTTTGTCTGTGAGGATCATCTTACGTATTTAACATGATCTTTCAACAACAACAGTCAGTGGTGCAAATTTGAATGTTAAAACGTTACTTTGCACGGCATGAACGTCAGAAAGCTCAAGCGAAGGTGAGCAAGACCACACGGATAAGAAAGTTGCACTTTGGATCGTGCAGGTCAGGGTGTGAAATCCCGGTGAGACGGGGAGAATTCCCCCCCCCCCCCAACCCACCAACGACCTTGTCATGAAATGTCCTCCCCCCACCAAACCTTTCTGGGGGGAGAGGATTTGTTCTAACAACAAACATAAACAATTAGTTTGACAGTCGAATATACTTCACTGGAATAATATCGAAAACATACACAAAAGAACGGACAACAAAGAGCCTCATCTCTAAGGACAATGAACCCGGCAATCTCCAGAACATAGAAATTAGTCCGATTTGTTATTTCTTTTTCATTGCTCATTGCCTTTCGTCAGCTTCCGCAAAGTAAATACATATATTAATAAAGCACTTAATGGCAATTAGATGTGAATTTTATATAGAAAACTATTATCTTCTTAACGTCTCTTAATTTTTGCCCCTGCCCCTTAGGCACGCAAATCATTGTTCATGTTCATAGTATTAGTAGTACACTAAAATCTTAAATTTGCAATCGAATTTTAAATGGACAGTCGATATAATATATTGTATATTTTATAATATAATTTGATTATATAATTGGCACATAATTAATGGCATTATATATACACATTTTTTTTTTATTTTGTGTGTTGGGGGTGTGTGTCTGCTCCTCCCCCCCCCCACCACCAATCTGCTGTGATTTCTCACCCTGGACTGCAGGTAAGAGTGGCGCCAGAGATTTTGCTTTGTTTAGAGCTTTGAAAAACATCATGCACTTGGAGGAAGAGAAATCGACAGAAAGTTTGTTTCAAACACGTTAATCATTGACTTTTTTCGGTACCAAAGCAAGCAAATACCTCTGTGTGATACAAAAATTCTTACAAACCTTAAAAAATACATAAAACCTTAAAAAAGAGGTTTGATTTAGGCGCATAAACCTAAAATAGGTTCTAACAAGCAAAATATGTTATTTTAGGTAAGGCACTATAATACTTCATCAGTTGTTGCGTTTTCTAATGAAACGCTGACATAACTTGTTATTTCTTATTTACCTGCAAAGGAAAAAGTAGGATAAAAACCTAAAATTCGAGGTCTGATTATTACATCTAAGTGGAATTGTAGGTTAGGAATTGTTATGTTACGAAAGCCAGGTTTAGAGCTCTTAGTTATTAGTTTTGTATGACTGTTAGCAGCTGGATGTGCCCCGCACTAGACTCGTTCATAGGTGGAGTTAATGGTGTTGACCATGCAATCAAATTTTGAGGGGATGTATTCCTTAAAATAATATAAAATTTAACACGTATATATTTTTTCCTAAAATATATGTGAAAAAGTTTGCAGCTTGGCACCTTCCTGGCATATGTGCAATAAGGCAGGGGAGTTGCAAGTCACTTTAATCCGTTAGATGAAGAAAAGGAACAATTTAAGGGGAGGCAGATCAAGTACTCAGTAAAGCTAAAAAAAAGTTACTTTCAGTAACACGATCGTGACAGACACGATTTCGTGATTAAATACTTTATGAGGATTATGGCATGATCTCGGAAGGGGGGGGGTACGCCATTGACCTTAAGGGGGATGGTCACCCCCTGTACATATGTGACTAAAGACTGTGGACATATACTGTTTTTCATTCCTTATTCGCTCTGAAGTATTGCAGTTTTGTTAGATATTCCTGCAATGCAATTTTACGAGTTCGCTGAATTTAGTTATGACACAAGATTGTGATTACCTAGAATACGATCGCTGAATGGATATAATTTTCATTGCATATTTTCATAATCATTACGAACTTGTGGCATTTTAGTACTTATTAAAAAAAATTAGTGATAAAATACGGCTATAAAATTCAGTAATCGTGAAAAAGTACTACGCACCAATTCTAAAATTCATTAGCTTTTCTATTGAATTCACCCAAGAGCTCCCCAAATACCTCACTCTTATTATTTAATGTGAATTGTAGAATAAAGTTACAGCAAATAACACTAACCTTCTACTTAACAACGGCTTCTACAGTAATAGCGATACAAGATAAGTATTTCCAGATGGTAGCACCAATGAAGCCTTCTTGAAACTTGGCAGCTTCGTAGTTGTGTGAGCTGAACGATGACCTTCACTCAACTCGCTGAGGAGTTCGATTTAACAAGTATATCTTGTAACGTTCTAGTCTCCTAGGTTCTTGCAGACATAAAATGCAAACGTTTTGCATAGGAAGCCAAATTTGTTGGCTTGTGAGACAGTGAGGCACATATATACAAGAAATCAGTTTTCCAACTACTGAAACACAATTGCCTTCTTATTGAAATGAACAATTTTATGTACACTTCAGACTTCCCATATAGCCAGGTCACCCAGAATACACATTCCTGATATACGTATATATAGCGTATGTCCTTAACTTGGGCAGTGTCTACTTTTTCGTAGTTTCTTCTAAATTTTAGTCTACTTGCAGATACAACCATGTAGTTAGAACTTTGTTAAGTAGAGAAAAGAAGGTGGAACTTATCTTCCTACCTAACACCACTCACAAATGTCTGTCCCTTGACGATCATGACTTCGCTGAACTTCAGAACATACTGATAAAAGTCATGAGATAAAAATAATTCCCGTAATCGAGGTTATCAAAACCAGACCTAATGTGTAGTGGTGAAGCGGTTTACCGATTCGATCACAGTATAGGAACATAACTTAATACTAAGGGGTCCCGGGTACGATACCCGGTGGAGGCACATAGTGGTTCGGATCCCACTTTAAACTGTAGGTCCAGTCCCGAATAGCCACTTAAAACACCAAATAAACCCAACCCAACATAACTTAATACTTTTTCGGAGGAGGCGGATTCGGAATTCCTGAATTCCCTAAACCAAATCATTGACTGTATTTATTTTGCATGTGAAAAAGCACTTATATATGACGACTGACTCAGATGCCACATTATTAGGAACATTTACAAAATATTTTATAGCTTGCTTTTATGCTAGAAAATCCAAAATATCAAGGAAAGGAACATACTTTGGAAACAGTCGTCAGACGTTCCTTGTAAACAAGAAAGCCTGACAGCCTCTAAGGAGGAAACACATTCGCCCACACGTTTCGATGTCGCAGAACTGGTTTTTCATTCGGCGTAACGGTTGTTGTAGTAAATACAGCTGTAGTGGCAGTAGCCAGCCGCCTGCATCGTCATCGCAAGGTGAATTTAAAGAACAACACAACAGGAACACCACTATCTAATCCTTCAGATTTTTTCTTCTTTAGAGAGCACGATTTACTTTTGCATTTTGTCGGAGCAAGGTGCAGCATCCATTCTCAGGTTTCACTTCGTGACAATTCTTACCCAAGCGATCTATGACGTCAGCTCTGATCGTCAAGTTAGATCGAAATTACTTCACGTATATTTACAGATCTCGGGTCAAAACCTTGCTCTGACTCTAGAAAATCCGTTTCAAATGTTTATTCTTAAGTAAATGGCGCAGTGGTAACGTCGTTGCCTTGTAATCAAGGAGTCCCGGAATCGATACGCGGTGGGGCATACAATGGTTCTGATCCCACTTTAAACTGTAGGTCTGTGCATAAAGTGGACTTAAAAACAAACAAAACCAACTCAAGACTTTACATAAAGTACTACATAAGAAGTATACTAGTCCACAGATATTTGTGGCTCGTGGTACTTCGCAAGACCCCGATGAAGCCCGGAAATCACTCCTAAAACACTAGAAAAAGTAATACGAAATTGTTCCTACACACCATCTACAGTTCCTAGAGAATTTAGATCTTACTTAAGGTAGGACATTTCTGTACAATTCAGGAAAAAACAAATATGTGATACTTCATATGCAGTCACTGAGAAACAGGAAAGACTGGTTTTCAAGAAATAAGCATAATTTTCGAACTTGTTGGAATATTATATTACATAATCTAACCTTTTCTTCTGGTAGACTATTTAAATATCAAACTTATACTGAAGAGAAAATAGTTCAAATGCAATTTAAATGTTAATTTAATAAACTTTAACGATGTTAAAATTAAGTATGTGAATTATAACAGCCTAAGGTGGAGGAGAGTGAAATTTGGCAGATACGTAGTATATCAGTAACAGAATAAATAGCACAAGAGACGAGACGAGGTGAAAGTGGCTGTGAAGAAGTGGATTCTAGAGTTGGGTTCAACGATGGCGCAAATGCATCGCTTTAAATGGAGGCTATATTCAGTAGCTGGTTTGTAATGGGGAAGAGTCACTACATCTACATGTGCAATAAAGAGGTTATGACCACTTTTGCATTACTTTCGGTACGGCCCTCGTATTTCAAATCCCGTGACGACTTCTCACCAATAACTGTTCTTATATCACCTCAAAGGAATTGCAAATTAGCCATCGTCTATATTTCACCTACTGTAAATTTTATCGCTACGTTTCGAGAGAATGCCTGTTCTCTCTTCAGATGAATAAATTCCTTTTGCGGGTGGTGGATTTGTATCTCTATTCTTGTTATTTTACGTCGCTTTTCTGCCAGGGTAATCGTGACGAAGAGTATGACATTTATGAAGGGACATTCTCAGTGTGAATCTAGTGCTAGAGCTGGGGGTGGAGGCTGTGGATGCTATCCCTCAAACATAACCCCAGCTAGGATTTTATTTTATTTTTGTTATTTAGCGTAGTTTTTCTTCCACTTTAGGGTAATCACGACGATGAGGATGAGTAATGGTGTGATGAAATTAACGAAGGGACACTCACAAAGAAGATCCATGGCCAGGCCGAGATTCGAACCCGGGACCCCAGCTAGGATTGTTTGCATGTAGGCATCCTCCACCTGCTGCACTGTCCATGCAAGCATCCCCAAACTCGACCGAGCAACTCCTCACTTACGAATTTCCACTTCGAGCACGGATTCGAACCCTGGAACTGCGGTGGCGAGAAACAGTAACCTAAGAACTAGGTTGAGTAGGAGTTAGCTCATTGGCAGTAAAATTAGAGATCAATTGTAGGTTCAATTTCCGCCACTGACAAAAAAGAATTGTTCATCTGAAGACGAGTGATAAAGGCAGTAATATAATAGATATACATAGTAAGTAAATAAATAAATAAATAGAAATGTTCAATAAAAATTGCTTGCTAATAATAAAGGACCACTGCCACTGACCTTTGTGCAAATCTTGATTTGTTTAAACTAAACGCGAGATATTCTAAGACTAGTGAGAGGCTATTCTAAACAACACACACACACACATTAAACCATATCCAAACCCGAATTCAAACTGCGAAAGTTGAGAACATTTCGAGTAAGTCTACGAACCAACCTGAGCCTAAATTACATTACAAATTTATATTATTAGGTATTAATGATCGACCTTGAAGTTGCACTATGTGTTTTTGGATTCGAAGTAAAAATCACAAACTTTGAATCTTAAAACTTGTCGAAAATTAAGTACCTTCGAGGTAATTTGGTTTTCTTTTGACTTACATTCAGATTGTTGTTTCTCGTGTTGTTATAAACCATACCTATATATTGATGCATTATTTTCGAAAACCGGACCGTCTGACTCGTGTGGGATGAGACACAGACGGTCAGAGAAGCTATTGAAATGCCATCGACCGCAGCCAGTTCACGCAAGTCTCCCGTCTCGTTCCCAAGGGAATGCCCTCGATCCCGTCTTGTAAGGAGACTCTGCCAAGATTGCATGGTAATTGATGCTCAATCGTTATAATGATGCAATCTAACAATAAACAACATAAGATTCAGTGGCGTGCCCATGATTTTCCATAGGGAGGGGTTATGTACAATTTTTCTGGTAGTCAGCCTTCATTTTGACATCTTTTCCTACCTTAGACGTTCTTTTTTAGGAACACTGGGCCAAAGGAGGGGGTTGTAACCCCCACCCCCACCCCCTTGGGAACGCCACCGATAAGATTTTACAACATATGAATACTCACACAAGAGAGGGATAGAGAGAGAGAGAGAGAGAGAGAATTTTTGTTTGATCTTGACTTTATTCGCCCAAGACCCCTTGATTACAAGGCGACGATGTCACTGGGAGATTATATCCTGTTTCGTAGGGTATATATAATAACCTGTGGCTCAACAGCTAGTGTGGGCCAGTGCCTACCTACCGACTACCGGTCTCACTTCCACATGCCTCAGCAGATGTGGGCCATCATCCAACCAGTTACGGGGTGATGTGTGGTCAGCATGACTAACCCCCAGTCGTTGTTGTAATTCCTCACTAACCGGGTTACGCTAATACACTCGTAGCTCCAAAAATTTCCTCACGATGGTGGGTGGCCACTGGTCTCACTCGCCGAAATCTCCGGAGAAAAGTTGTTACGTTCCTCTCCACCCCTACCACCCAGTCCACCGGAGGCTCGAACCAGCGCACTTCCCGTAGCCCGAGTCCAAAGTATTCGCCCCTAGACGCACGGCCACGGTGCGGGACTCGTGGGGGTAGATAACTATCACCATAATATGGCAGCAATACAATAAGCTGGTACTTTACCTAGATATACGACGCTGTGTGATTGCCGGACCGGCTTAAACAGGTGGGAAAAATCCCGGTTCTCCCCCCGCACTGGATCTAACCCGGCTCTCTCGCATGATAGTCAGACGCCCTAATGACTTTCTTTTTATTCACAACAATTATAAATATACAGCTATTTGTTGTTCACAATCAACAAATTTTACATAGCTACACCTCTATTTGTTGCTTACATCTCTTTACCTAACTTCCCCCAGGTGTACAGTCGGAGAAAGAATTACCTGGGCCGCGGGACCTAGAATTTCGTAACGTCTTAAAGCCTTTTGTTTATGCAACCCAAATAACAAAATATTCGCTTAAGTTTGTCTGGTGGATCTGTGTTCTCGGGAAGGATTGAGCATTGATAGCATGAGTCACATGACTCATGCCCCAGCCACAACAAACAGCTGGGTGCTACGAGTGCTCCAGAAGAAAAATTCAGGAACTGGTTTCTTGACAAGAGCTACTCGTAAGGAAATATTCTTTCGAGTGATATGAGAGTCATTGTCAAGAAGGTTCACTGAAATGATGGTTTATATCGAGTTCTCATCACAGACCACATGTCACGCGTTAATTGTTTAAGTCCAGTTTATGAACTGGACCTACAGATTAAAGTGGAATCCGAACCAAATGTTCATCTACCTGGTATTGAATTCGGAAGCCTTTGATTACATGTCGAAGACGTTACCACTACGCCATCGGAAAAGCAATGGAACGCCTTGAGAAAGAGACGAGTGAAACCATATTTGGCGTAAATTTTAAAAATAAGACAATATTTTGTGGTCAGTTTCGAACCGTGCGAGAGGCATAGCCTATATATTTTTTGTCCCATCGTCCATTTCACGAGTTTATAATTCTTCCTCACCGACACGATTAACGCCAGTGGGAGAAGAAAAGCGAAGTAAAATAACTGAAACAGAAATTAAAGGAAAAAGCGAAATAAATTTTATCCATAATATTCTGCAGGCACTTCAGTCGTGTTCAAGGAATGCTACATTTAAAGAGAGCCGTGGTCTCTAACTTGTCTGTTTCCCTTCGTTTGTGCTCTCGATTCGCTCTGTCACGATTGGTCTAAAACTAATTATTGCGACGTTATTTAAACAATCCAAACAACGAAACAATGCACAATCAACTGCTCAACATTCCAATTTCTTTCGAATCGGAAAACAATTGAGATGCAGTAAAATGAAGCAAGAAGCAGTAATAAACTGGGAATTTGGTACGGTATAGAATTAAATCGGTGAAGATGTTCCATTTGATTGGATGTTTGTTATTTAGTGTCGCTATTCTTTCACTTTTGGCAAATAGCGACGATGAAGATGAGTAATGAGTGATGATATGATGACATTGATTAACGGACACTCACCAAGAACACCCATGGCCAAGCCGAGATTCGAACCAGGGGTCCATGCTGTCGTAGCGCGCTTTGCTAACTACTCCGCCACCGAGGTTGGTTAGGAGTGGACATTATACCATATTTTGTGTGCGCAATTGGGATCAATCAATGGAATGACTAGGCATATTATATTATTAATATATTCATATCATAATATCACGTCATATTATTCGGCACGAAGTAACATCAGAGACATTCAATCTTGCATTATTGCCTTTCAACTATTTCTTCGACTTCAGGTTAATAACATCAATAAGATAAATTATGAAACAAATGATAATGAATGTGGGATATTGACCGTTATTTCGAATTACCTGACACAATCAACATTAAGCAGACTCGGTGGGCAAGCTCATTAAGTGGTCAACCTTCGATCTCGTCACCAAAGTTCCTGGATTTGAGTACCGTCCTTGCCACAGGTGTTTCAGTATTTCGTCATTAATTTCATGTAATGGTCACTCGTCCGCGACTAGGAAGAAAAGTGACGTTACGTAACAAAACTAATAAAAATAAACATGATCGAAGAGTACTTATTTCATCTCTCACGAAATATCGTATAAAACCGGGATATATATATGAAATATATGTATCTTCACATACTTTTTCGAGTTCTATATTTAACTAGCCGAGACCGAGAACGGGAGAGCAATTTTCAATGCGAGAAACCGAGAGACGGAGACACTGTAAAGTCTTGTTTCTTTCTTGACATCTGTCTAATTGAGTTGTTGTTCTATTCGTTATTGGCTTTGTATTGGCAATTATTGTAATTATTCCTCGCCTGTAGGCAAACCATAAGGACGATTTATGATGAAATGCAGTAAAGCAGATAAAAGGGCAAGAACAAGAGAGTCATGCGTGCCCGGGACTTCAACCCAGAACCTTTACGTAACGAGATTTGAAATTGTAGAGAAGGCATCCGTGTTTCGCTTGGCTTTTTCTTTCCTCAACTTCTGTTATTTTATCATGCACGTATAATTAAAATGGATCTGAGAAAATACGTTGCGATCCATAATTGTGTTGGTTAGATGCTATAAATGTGAACTCCAACATGGAATAAATTATTCCCTTTTGTATGTGGTTGAACATGAAATTTTCTTACACTGTGACAATTTCTTTTTTAGTTTTTCTGCACAGATAAGCTAATCTGGACTGGACCTTCAGTTTAAAATGACATACGAACTACTACGTGCATCCACCGTGTATCGAACTCGGGATCCCTTGATTATAAGGTGACGACGTTATCATTGCGCCATCGAGGAGGTCCCGTGAGAAAATATTATTCACTCGATCTATACAAAAATTTATTTAAACATTTACATTTTCGTTTTCTTCTTTCTTTCTTGTTAACTACTCTTCTACGACTCTTTTTTTGTCTTGGAATTTCTTCTTGTTTCAGGAAAAAAATAATACATGGAGGCTGTATACCCCCCCCCCTCCGTGCAAATAGATTGAAAGCTCACTCTCGAGAACTAATTTATAAATAACGTAACCATTAGGAAACAATTTGAATGTTAACTGATATAACTGTAAATGAAACAATACTTACAGACGCTAACGAAATATCTATTCTTGTATAAGCTCACAGGCAACAGGTATCTGGTGAGTCATTCACTCTTGCTAACTACGAGCGAAGGTCACGGAACCAAAGGGTGGCAAACAGGCGTCTGCTCTACGAAACTAGGGTTAGCAGACAAGGCCCGTGTTCCTGTTCTCAATGACGTACGAAATAATGAGGAACACAGCTTTCATATCAAACTAGACCTGTGTTTTGGTCCCGTCATTGCATGTAAAACACTTTCTCATCGTGGCATTGAAGGCCTACGTAAAGGCTTCTCTGCAAGAAAGATATCTTACCATTGAGGGGAGGAAAAGTGTGTGTGTGTATCGAGGTCCTTCAACTTTCGTATTCTTCTTCATTTTAGAACGCGTGCTGTATCGTCGATTTAATCCAATCTAGCCGTTCTAGGTTTTAGGTTCTGTTTCTGTTCGGTAATTTCACATTGTCTTCCTGCTTATGTTATTCGCGACGAAGCTTCTGGTTTCGATAATCTGGACTATAACGGGATTGTGTTGGTTGGTTGATTTGGTGTCTTAAGTCCACTTTATGCACAGTAAGACTAATCGGGAATGCACCTACAGTTTAAAGTGGTATCCGAACCACTATGTGCCTACACATTACTTTGCTGCTAGATATCTGCATGCTAAGATGTAGGAAATGCTACATTTTCAGTGTGTGGAATTAAGATTTATTTCTGATACGAAGAATCTGAGAATGGAGTAGTCAGAAAAGTATCACCTCACATGTTTGAATTATAGCCCCCCCCCCCCCCCCCCCACACACACACAGGATATCGGCCGTGGTTTTTATAACGAAATATAACATGGATGAATTGTGTCAAGAAAAACTGGAGCCTATTCACATCCCTACGGAACTTGGAAGAAAGTCCACATAGAAATTAGAAAGTTTTGTTCCGACAAAATCGGGACGTATAGTAAATGAAAAAGCAAAGTGCTACCTTGTGCTTTGCACCAAGCCATGAAGGCGTGTAGGGGGTGCGGAGTTAGGGTCCCACACTTTCTTGTTACGGCCGAAGGTGGGGATAATGTGATTAGCACCACGTCCCTGGCCGCCTTTACCCCCTCCCCTCCAAGTTTCCTAGAGGTACCCACTTTATACGACGCTGGGTGGGCGCCGGAGCCACTTGAACAGGTGGACAAAATTCCAATTCTCTCCAGTCGGAGATCGAACTCAGATCTCTCGCATGGTAATCAAACTCCCTAACGACCAAACTACCGCGGCACATATAGTAAAGCAGCCTTTGTAATTAAGGCAAGAATTATTTTAGCGTTTCGTTCAACGGTTTTAGGGGAATCATTCTCGGACATAGGCTATAACTTTTGTCGGTTCTGCGACCTGGCTTGAGAAAAGGCGATTTTATGACGAACAACATTCCACCTGATGTCACGTGACTTTCCTACATTTCCTGTGTCTGTTGGCTATTGCATGAAAGACGAGTTGCTCCTTGAGACAGACAGAATCACCCGATCACCTAAAGGTGCAATGTGTGTTGCCTACCTTTCCGGCATTATTTACTGCCATTAAAGTCTTATGGCGAAGAACTTTTTTCCACCACTGTACATTCCTATAAATCTTAAATAGTTTGCATATAAATATGTACGGGAATGGGCCTCAGATTGTAAGTAAACTGTTTGTAAGTATTCACACAAAGTTTGTTCACACATGATGTCTTTTGGTGTACAAGCAAAATAGGTGTAGTGTGCTAATAGCCACCGTATTGCTTGCAATTTTCTTAACAGGAAAAACATAAAATCTTAAAAGAGGAGGTGGTCCACTGTAAAATATGCAGGAGGTTTCCCACATATACTGCCTAGACAGCGGCAGAGCAATTTTAGTACATGTTGTTAAGCTATGTCTGAGTGAATCTTCTTGATCACAGCTTGTACAATTAGGTTCTGCCTCTAGATTAATCCAATATGCTTTTTCTCTAGTTAATATTGTATCATGCATCACCAAGTACCATTAACAACTGAGGTACCGTGGCTCATAGTGTAGTGCGGTTCTCAAACTGTGGTACGCATTCCTCCAGGGGTACATGAACGACTTGAAGGTGTTACGCGATCAGCTCCGAAGAGAAATATCGAGAATACCTACAATACAACAATTTTTCTGGAGGTGTGTAGAGCAGACTTCATTGTTTCAGACTTCATAGCCTTAACACTCAACAGGAAAATAAGGCTGATTTTGTCACTGACACACATATCTTTGTTTCATGTTTTAAAATAAAACATTCGTTCGAAATCTATAATAGAATAATTTTGGGGCCGAATCTCCGCTTGAAAGTTTCAAGTGCACAACCAGACATTAAGAAACTGTATAAGGCTATGCAGGCACATCCTTCTCACTAGAAACTGAGGATTTACAATAAAAAACTACAAAATTGTGCTTGACAGTTTGTTTACAAACTTATTTTTGTTCTTTAATTTTTTTCAACAACTCTGTAAAAAATATGAAAATTCTTAGTATGCATGTGTTTTACATTTTTATTCTTGTAATAATCATAAAGATTGTAAACATAGGATTTTGTTTTTTGCAGATACACGCCTCAAACGTATCAAAAATGCCCCACCAATCAGGCAGCCAAAAAAATTCCCCAAAACCCACTATTCGGAGGAAAACTAGTACATTAGAGTTTAATTACGACTAAAGGGTACAATGAGAAAAAAGTTTGAGAACCATGGAATGCAAAAATAAAAGTGGAAGCGTGCTGCAATTTTCGCTGTTCGGACGCTTTGCGAAAGTCCACCACTTTGTCGATGCTGTCCTTTGAATGAATCAAGTGGAAGAGTTCTTGGCGAGTGACTTCCCGTTCCGTATCTCAGTCAGCGGTATACGTGAGCCGCGTGTTGGATGAGTCGTTAGGCTCAGGTGGGGAGAAATGCTCCTTACCAAAGAGGTCTTTATGGAAAAACAGCACACTTTATGCTTTGTATAAGAGGATCGACTTCCACACACCTCCAACACCGCTCTAACATCCCCAAAATTTCATCAACACCGCCTAGAAACTTCCACAAAGGCCCAATTTATGATCATTTTGGCTCTAAAATTACCCTTACGCCACCCTAAATACGAACTTGCACCCCACCAAACGAAAAATTCTGGACAAACCCCTGCTTCCTGTGCTTGCATGTAAGTTGAAACTATGAGGATGAATCAAATGAAAACGTAACAGGGGCCACAAAATGAAATCAACAAGGTTATTTCAAACGTAATCTCCAAAGTTACACAAGCACTTGTCCTACTGTTTCACCAAGCGGTGAATACCCTGCTCGAACTCCTTTGGCTGGGATCGGAACCAGTTGCGAACATTGTCCATGACTTCATTGTCCGAGTGGAAGCGCCAGCCCTTCAATGCCTTTTTCAAAGGACCAAAGATATACAAGTCGCATGGAGATAGATCAGGGCTATACGGTGGGTGTTCCAACACTGTTCACCCAAATATCGCCAACGTGTTCTTTGTAACAGCTGACATATGTGGCCGTGCGCTGTCATACAGCAAAACCACTCCAGAGGACAAGAGACCGGGTCGTTTGCCCTTGATGGCTGCGCACAAATGGTGGAGGGTATTGCAGTAACAAGCACAGTTGATCGTTTGACCATGGTCCAGGAATTCAAGGAGAAAGGGTCTTTCATGATCGAAAAAACGTGTCATGATCACTTTACCACTACTCTGCACCATCTTGGACCTCTTCGGTGCTGGAGAGCTTGGATGTCTCCATTGTTGGCTTTGTCATTTGCTTTCGGGTTGGAAGTGGTGGCACAAGATTCATCACCTGCCACAACCAGTTCCAGGAAATTGTCCTCGGCCTGATATCTCAGGAGATGCTGCATAAACAATCCCATACGGAGGCTCTTCTGATCGTGTGTGAGATGGTGTGGCACCCACTGTGCACTCCCTTTCCTGTACTGAAGTCTGTCTGTAATGACGGTACGTACGGAACCGAAACTCACTCCCACATCCATGCTGATGTCCCTGATGCTGACTAGTCTGTTTGCGCGGATTATCCGGTCGACTTGTTCCACCAGAGCGTCCGTGATGACGAGGTGGCTTATCATCCTTCACAGATTCCCGTCCCTTGCGGAAACCCTTGTGCCAGTTCTGCACACGGGTCAATGACAGAGCATGTTCTCCATAGACTGCTTTCGTTTGCCGCTGTACTTCGCGAACTCCAACTCCTTCTGCTACTAAGAAATGAATAACACCACGTTGCTGGCAAACATTCCGCCACCGCAGGTGAAGCAGTTACTAACCGACTGCCTGCTCGCCTTCTCGGGCGATACTGCCTATCTTCTCAGATACTGCTACCCGACCGCCTACGCATATCACGTGCTCACGCGCTACTATCTAGGGCGAGTCCATTATGCAGTACGGGTTTCCTTCCTTACCTCTTGCTCTACCTCTAAATAGGGTTGTCGCCACATACGTATATAAATATAACCCAATACATCCACTGTTCCGTTTTCATTTGATTGCGAAGCACAAATCTTGCATACGTTGCCAACACGTAACTACAGAAACTAACATGTTCTGAAAAATGTCACTGAACAACCATTCTTAAAATATAAATTAACCATATTTTACATTACATACATACATGTACGTACGTGATTACGATTTATAATTTTTCACGTAAATGTATGGCCAATACTTAGGCACATGTTGCTTGCGTCTGCTGACAAAATTTCGACCTGCTAGTGTTACCAGCTAAGTTGATATCTCCATAAAATGACACCTTTCACTGAACCCATATATTCGCTAGGTATAAATCCATCAAATGCTGCACATGACCAATATTGGTCGCAAATGACAGATTGACATCAGACGTCTAATTATGACCCTTTGGTAATTTCTGATACATTTCTTTCACCGAAAAGTAGCATTCTGGGAAAATTTTTACGCTACCTTTCGCCATTTATTTATTTTTATAATTTTCTGTATGGAGTAAACCGATAATATTAAGCACTGGAAAATATGTCATATGCAGAAAACCCAGCGTAAATATCTCTTATGGTTTTCATGATACATTTTGGGTTGCGTGACTTTTGAAACACTCTGTAATTACTTTCAAAAGTGGCTAGTTACAGTTCGAACTCCTCAAGTAACTTACTTCCAAACACTGACACACACACACACACACACACCATCACACACACACACACACACACACACACACACACACACATACATTTACGTTAGTGAATTTACACTTGTATTATCAGTCCTGACATGTTGCAAGGCACTAGACTTGAAGAGATTCAGTGCCACAAATGTATCATAGCGAACGATTTTGAATGAACACGTTGAGATGATCTTACTTGATTCACTTCCAGAGACATTTGTTTTCCGATAGTAACAGTTGACTAAAAATGAACTCCATGACACAACAGCCGTCTGAGAACCAGGACTTGAGAAGCGGTTTTCATTGGACGACGGGTTCCATCACCGCTGTTTTCTGACTTTCGAGACTAGAGCTCGCCACTTCTTTTCATGTATCTCCCGAGATGTCCTCGCTATGGTGGGTTGACACCGACATTTTGGGGGCTCCCACCTAAGACGAGAGGGCACGCGGGAGCCAGTAAAAATAAAATAAGGGGAATTTTGCTCGGCACGCCCTGTATAAATAAATGTACTCTGTTTTTTCCGACTTCAAAATGACCTAAAAAAAATCGAAAAGCACTTATGACGAAACAAGAGCACGAGACTGCATTCGAGCCATTTTCGTCCGTCATACTCCTTGCAAATATACTGTTTGCACAAGCGCTTCAGTCACTGCTCTATTATCACACTCCTCCTCCCGCTGTTGGTTTATGCACGAGAGAAAGACGGGGGAGGGAGAGGCAGGGCTACATCCAGCAAAGGGAGCTTTTAAGTCAGCGTTAGGGTTATGCTGGAATTGGATGGTCTAAGCCGCTTCTTCTGGTTAGAGGTGGAGAGGACTGGGAGCCCCCCTTCCCCCCCTTGGCACCACTCCCGCCTCACGCCAGCCTTACTTACGTCTGTCAGAGCTTTGATCGATCCGTCCAACAGAGCATCAAGTTTGTTTCCGGATCCGGTCTGGCGCCCTGTTTCCCAGAGTTGGTCCAAATCGGTCATCTCAGGGACGTCCCACGCCGACTAAAGAGGAGGGTTCCATACAGAGTAACCAGGCATGCAAACAGCTAGGGATGAAACAGTCGCTCGTTACGTTATCATTATCCGTTCGCTTTATTAGCGAAGGAAACGGGAGTACAAGTTGAAGGTATAATTACAAGCATTTGCTAGGGAATTGCATGTGCTTTTTTTCCTTTTGTTTCTTCATTGGATATGTGCATATATTTTCTCACGTATTACCATCTATAATTATTCGTTTCTTTATATAACTTTCCTCACAGATTAAATAAGGCTACAGGCTTTTGAAAAGGAGAAAGTATTGAAATTGTAAGATTATGCCGAGGACCAAACAAGTCAAATGAATATTTCAAAATACATTGGACTCTTTTTAATTCGAACTCCAATGTTGATTGATTGATTGATTTGGTTTATTTTACTTCCAGAAGTTTACATTTTAATTTTACCTGGATTTGGGATAATTTCACATATTGTAACCCAAGGAAGAGGTAAAAGAAAGAAACTCTTGGAGTTCTAGGAATAATTTATACAATAATAACAATTGGATTCCTAGGATTTATTGTATGAGCACCACATCATATTTTACTGTAGGAATAGATGTAGATACACGAGCATATTTTACTGTAACCACTTTTGCCTAATCGCGACGATGAGGATGAGTGATGCTATGACGAAATAGATGAAGGGACATTAACAAAGAACAGCCACGCCCGAGCCTGGATTCCAACCCAGGACCCCTGGCGTCGTAGTGCGCCGTGCTAACCACTCCGTCACGGAGGCCGCCCGAACTCCGAGGTGACACGAATAATATTCGAATTATTTAAAATTCGAATTAACAAAAGCGTGTATCGGCCTCCCCGATGGTGCAGTGGTAGCGTCGTGGCCTTATAATCAAGGGGTCCCGGGTTCGATTCCCGGCGGAAGCACATAGTGCTTCGGATTCCACGTTAAACTGTAGGTCCAGCCCCGATTAGCCTTAATGTGCATAAAGTGAACTTAAAACACCAACTCAATCACTAAATCAATCAAGAACTTATATCATTAAGATCACTTCAAGGGGAATAAACTTCTGTTCAAATTTAATTCGAATTACACTGGTCTACATATGAAAAAAAGATTTCTGCTGACTTAGATATTTTAACTGATTCTATATAATTTGAGGTCGCTGATTCCAAATATGTAGTCAGAAAATGTGTATCACGTCACAATTTTTCACAAATCACATTTGAAAATTTTCACAATATTATAATACTGGGCTAAACTCCAACAATTTTTCATATAGATATCTGCACATAATGAAATTTCTTTTTCTGTTGACTTAGATATTTTAACTGATTCTATATAATTTGATGTCGCTGATTCCAAATATGTAGTCAGAAAATGTGTATCACGTCACAATTTTTCACAAATCACATTTGAAAATTTTCACAATATTATAATACTGGGCTAAACTCCAACAATTTTCCATATAGATATCTGCACATAATGAAATTTCTTTTTCTGCTGACTTACATATTATAACTGATTCTATATAATTTGAGGTCGCTGATTCCAAATATGTAGTCAGAAAAAGTGTATCACGTCACAATTTTTCACAAATCACATTTGAAAATTTTCACAATATTATAATACTGGGCTAAACTCCAACAATTTTCCATATAGATATCTGCACATAATGAAATTATAGGACTATACATAAGGTGGCGGAGCTGATAACAGGTATTAAGTTGCATTGTTTGACAAGTCACATTTCAAAATTTTCAGAAAATTATATCCGGCTACATTCCAACAGCACTTGCAAAGAGAATGCGACGTAGTCAGATGTTCAATCAGAGTATCACGTCACGTTGTTTAACAAACATACGTTTCTATTTTCTCAATAGGGAGTTCTTAATGAACAAAAAGTTTAGGTAATTCCGGCAAATTGATCAATTTGTTTCACGAGCACATACAGTCAGCACCTGATGCCTGTACTTATGCTAAACTTAACATACACCACAGAATAGCACAACATGCATACCTAACTTTTGAAACGTCACCAACAAATTTTCAACTAGAACCTCGTAGTTGTGCGCCCTGAAGTTTCCAAGAAAGTTTGTATTGACATCAGAAAATGCCCAGCATACATCTTTCTTTGTGTGGTTAATTGTTTGTAAGAATTCTTCATCTTCCATTAGCATCCTTATCTGAGGACCATCAAAATACCTGCTTTTACTTTCTCATGCGTCAATGCAGGACATTTTGAGCAAATGTATTTAAAGCAAGCCCCATTCTTATCCAGAGCTTTTACATACTGCTTCATTAATTCCAACTTAATGTGCAGTGGAGCAAGTAACACTTCCTTAGGATCAACAAGCGGCTTGTTCTGGATGTTTTTCGCCCCGACTTCAAAGCTTTTCCTGGCAGGCCACAGTCTTCGTACCCGATGTTCGTTCCTTGCTCGACTGTCCCATAAATACAAAAAGCATGGATATTTCGTGAAACCTGCTTGTTGACCAAGTAACATTGAAATGACCTTGAGATCTTCACACACAAGCCAACTGTCATTTGCATACTTTTTTCTTTCGAAGCAGTTCTTTCATTGTTTCGTAGCTTTCCTTCAAATGTACGGAGTGGCCAACAGGAATGGATGCTAACTTATTGCCATTATGTATCAACACACACTTCAAACTCCTCTTGCTATCAATAAAAAGCCTCCATTCTTCTGCATTATACGTACATCCCATAGCTTCAATTAGTCCCTTCACATCTGTACAATACACATATTCTTCGTCCCTTTGAAAATATCTTAATACATGCCTATCTCTGTCCAGATACATGAAGGTTGTTCCAGACGCTAACATATTTCTTTCCTTCTTTTCTACACAGGTCCTGCATACTTTATGAGGTGCCCAGGATTTATCTTGGTCACCCAATTTAATCCCGAAATATGCACTATACGCTTTCCTTACTAAGTTAGTAATATTTGTCCTTTGTTTTGAGGTTAACAATGTTCGAATAACTGATTTAAATAATAATCACTATAATGTTCCATGTGCTGCCATCTTGTGATCTCTTTACGGACTACGTTGTTTCATTGCTCTAAATATACATCCCTAATATTAGATAATTTTCTATTTTCCTCCGAAACCTGACGTGATAGAAAAAAACGGATTTCGGTTTTGGATTTACCACCCTCGAATTACTAAAGAACAACCATCAGACTCCAGTCAGCAAAATGGACGTAGACCAGTGTTATCCAAGTTCTTCTATTAACGTATATCAATATAAGAAAAATGCAAATCAATAGAAGACAACGTATACATGCATACCAAAAGGTAGTCATTCTCCTTGGTGTAGTGAAAGTATTATGCGACGAAGCAACAGGTTCTACGTTTGAATTCTGTGTAAGGCATGTGTTTATTGTGTTTCTTTTCATCTACGATTCATCCTCATTATCGCAAATAACATCGAAGTACAAAAGTAACGTCATCAATTATACTTATCAAAAAGCGACTTAAAAATTACGTGTAAGGTGTACAAGTAACAATTTTAAACATAAATGATTCCTAAATCTGTAAATCGTTACTACTTAATTGGGAAATTAATAAAATACTTACTTTTAATGTTTTATTATTTTTCACAGCGTCTGTATCAGGTTGACAAGTGTTGTGTCGATTTCACACGGTTGACCTCCGTGAAGGAGTGGTTAGCACAACGAGCTACGACGCCAAGGGTTGGAATTTCACTCTTTGGAATCGTCGAAGAGAGCCCTGAAAGCTTTGATATATTTTAATGATATATAAAAGTAAAGTAAAAATAAAGTTAAGTGCTCCCCTGTGCATTGCACCACGCCATGAAGGAGTATAGAGGGGTGGGGAGTTAGAGTTCCATACTTTCTTGATCACTGCCGAAGGTGGGGGTGATGTGATCAGTACCACGCCCATGGTCGCCTTTACCCCCCCCCCCAGAGTTTCCTCCAGCTACCCACTTTATAGGCGCTGGGTCGCTTGAACAGGTGGAAAAATTACCCGCCGGGGATCGAAACCGGATCTCTTGCATGGTAGTAAGACGCCCTAAGGACTGAGCTACAGCGGCTCAAAAATTTTAATGATATATTTGTGAAAAAAATTGTTTTCTGCTCTTCCTTAAGCTAAATTTAAATAAGTGTAAAAACAGTTTGGTAAACGTAAAGTTAGAACTTACAACAAAAGTTTCAGCTATTAAGTTCAATATAACGACATTTGTAAGTGAAATGTATCACCAACCTTCTCATAAAAGTAATATAAGGCCATCGTTAATTATTATTATTATTATTATTATTATTATATTAAGTACACAAATTGTAATGTATAATTTCAATAAAAATCTTTGATGAGCATCTTTACATAAATACAAGTATTTAATGCACTTTATAGGACTTGAGATTTTGAGTTAAGGCCTAGGGGTTCTCAACAATAAAGGCGACGTATTTAAACTGATTCCATAGTAAATAACTTTTCTCCTGATGTGCAGTCACATGGACAAACAAAGGATGAGTTCAATTCGTGCAGAACTGCAGCAGTTTATTAAGCATGTAAATTGATAGTCTAATCTACACTCAACCTTTTCGTATGCGACATAAGAGAGCACGGCGCCTTGCGACGGGCATTAAGTTGTAAACGTCAACTCGTGCCCAATAATTGCCGTCCCGTTCGAAACCTGGTGCTATAAATAGCGGGGGCACACGACATAAAAACTTTATAAGGGGTTCCCAAGTAACCCGACACCAAAATGCCATTGGGGCGCTTGCTTGACGATTACTGCTATCCAGCGGGAACCACACCTCTTATCGTGCCTGAAACACCAACGCAAAAGCAGGCCGCACTTTCATCTCGGTCTTCTCACCGTGGCAGACGTGAAAGCCAACTGAGGAAAATCTGCTCCGCAGTCACTTAAATAACTTCGGGCGCACTAGCACCTCTACCGCCAATTAGGCGTACAACGTAGAACCTGAGTGAGAACAGGCAATGGCATCTCTACGGCAGTAGATTTAACTGCGTGCAGCACGTAGCCAAGCGACATTTAGCGGAACTACATGCTCCAAGCAGAAAAGATACGTATGTATATTTGTTAATCCTTCACAAGATACCCCCGAATCAAATATGGCGCCCTGGAGGCCAATCTGTGGGACGTGCTCTGTCAGGGAACAAACCCTCCTGAAAAACGAATCTAATCTCGGCACCCTTACCTTAAAGGAAGTGGCCGCCATCTTAAATTTTCGATTTTTCCGAAATGGCGCCCTGAGGGCTGCTGATGAAACTTTTTCGTCCACTTTCGAGACCCGAGCCTCTTGAGAGTTTCCGCGGGTGCCCCTAATTGGTCCTCCGTGGTCATCAAAGCTTTGGGGCTTCCTCCGAGCCCTCTGTAATGTCCGGCCCCGCACGTTTCCGTGGGTGCACACCGAACCTCCGTCAAAAATCCAGTGGTGCACCTCGTTTCGAAAGTCCATCATCACGGGGCCGGGGGGAGAAAACATGAAAAAATACACCCTCCCTTAAAAATCCATTTTGAAAAATTGACATAGCCGGTCGAAAATGATCAAGAAACATCGGCTGGACCGGTGGCACCGACCATCGCTCCCAACAGTGTCGGAGATGCGAGCTTGCCTTTTCGAGGAAGAAACTGGAATTTTGGATACCTCTGGTGCTGAACCAGTCCCGTCCTGATATAAAAAAAGAAATCCGCACACTCCTAGTTACGGCAGCAACATGATTCCAATGTCACTGGTGGAAAACACATTCTCTTGTTACTTTCTTGCACATAGAAGTTAAGTGCTGCAACTTACAGCCTGTAAATCACAGAAAACAATATTATGTCGTAAAATATCGCTACAGTTTCACTATTCGAATTATATAAGCTTTTTCCATGTAGCTCAGAAGCCCCCGCCGCCTCCTTTCACCCCAGTTTCCTTCGTGCGTGAAATATTGATAAATAGGGGAAAGAAAATCTTATTGCAATGGCAAAGAGTTTTTGTACATGTATATTCCCACTATGGAACTCTCATTTTTTAACATTTCCCTAGTGTTTCTTCTTTACATAAACCACCAACGGGGAAGTGCATGATACCACTGTAATTAAAGACAATATAATGAAGCTCTCGTCACAGTTATTCATCTATGCGTGGAGATTTCTCCCCCTCTGTTTCTGGCAAAACCCCAACAATAAGAGTAGAGTTTGCTTCTTGTTGGACGACCCACAAGGGACCAATCGAAACAAATTGATCTTGACGACTCCTCGAGTCGACAACTCCAAGAGGAAGCTCCTACTTTACAGATAAGGAACTCATAAAGCACGCAGAAAAAAGTGAGTGGCGAAATAATAAAGCCATTGACAATAATCCTCACTCTCCGTCTCGAAATGTTGCTCGAGAAATCGTCGCGGATTTGTACGGCTTCTGTATTTTGTGAACCTGAAACAATGAAATGTTCCTGCATTCAGAATGTTCCTTGGTTGTTTTTTGTTTTTTTGGCGGGATCTGAAATTGTATCCGGTGGGTGAAATGTGGCAACATAGCTTCCCTCTGACGCCATTATGCGCGCGCAACTGAAACAACTCGTTCACAATGCCGGGCGAAGTTCCAAGGATGAAGGAATCCCCTTTGCAAGAATTTCCACAGAATAAACACGAGTCGCTTGTACGTTTTACTTGGATCCATTGAGTGCATTGTGTTATCGAGTGGGCACAGACTGCTTTTTTGTACAAATAAGATTTGTTTACGAGATGGATGGAGAATGATGAGAAGTATTATGTTGTACTAAATCATATATAGTTGCAATTAAGTATTTTCTCGCCATTAAAACAACAAATATTCCATGGGCAGCTAGTTGGAATACTCTCTATCTCAAATACACGTTGCCAGAGGTCCCGGGTTCGAATCCAGGCCTGTACATGATTGTTACTTGTGAGTTTTTCATCATATCATCACTCATACTCATCTTCGCCATTAGTCAAAAGTGACAGAAAAGCGAAGTAAAAGAAACTAAATCAATCAATCAAACACATACACTCTTTTTCAGTACTAACGTCGGAAAACCTTCATTCAATTAAAGAAGACAAAGTGACAGAAGGATATACACAAATATTTGCTTCTATGTACACACATATGCACACACACACACACGCTAGCGCGCGAAATTTAAATCTAAGATCTACTGGGCTTCATGAAGCAAATGGTTACCTTTGGATAAGTTGTAGGTTTCAACAGGTTCATAAATTGGAGGATGTTAACTACTGGATCCAGTGACTTGGGGAACATCTTCCCATCGTTCTAGTAGAACGGTTATACAATCCTTCCACAAAATATATATAAAATTCAGCAAAATGGTCCATTTGTTTCGAAACCTAGCTGCTATTCACTCAGAAGCATAAGCATGCCAAGTGAAACTGGTTGTTTAAGCCACTGATGTGCTATCACAAGTAATTTATACCAAACAATATCAGATCGTGAGCTCTTAATTTGTGACAGAACTTACGCTTAGGTAACCTCGTTATTCTTACGAAGTCTATGCTGTCTTATCCCTGCTGCATGTGAATGTTATAAGTGATGGCACGAGGGGATCAAACGTTTTATGGCTCGTGTTCTTCTCTCTCGCTCCCCATCTTTCTCTCTTTTATCTGCAGTGAGCCGGCTCCCGTGGCGGAATGGTTAGCACATCGCGCTACGACACCAGGAATCCCGGGTTCGAATCCTGGCCTGGGCATGAATGTTTGTGAGTGTCCATTCATCAATTTCATCACTCATCCCATTTGTACGCAAATTAGCCAAAAAGTGGCACACCAAGCGAAGTAAAATAATGCAAATCAATCAATTAATTATCTGCAATGAGTATAGATTTCCGTGTAGAATGAGAGACTAAACAGTTCTCTCATTCTAATAAAAACAAGTCTAAAGTTTTTCACTTAAATGTTCTAATCTGAGAGCTTTTTAACATTACCGATTTTAGTATAGTAACATAGATTAATCGTTTTCCAAAGAACACTTGGAGTGAACGAAATTGCCTTTAGATTCGTTCTTATGTGCAAGTCAGGTGCTAGTCATCACAGTCTGAAACAACACGCATGACTTTATTCGGGTAAGCGGTGGCACTGGCGACTCCAGGGATAAGAATGAGACAAATTACATTTAACCTCTTGCTGTCCCTCCCAAAAAAAGACACAACAGATATATACAGTACTCAAAAACATTGTGTGGCCCCACCGTCTCTTATCATCAAGCATTTCCTGCAGGAGCACAGAATCCGCCACATGCCATAGTCAGCTTATTCCTCAACCTCAACTGCATCAAAAATGCATGACCATTTCTGAAGAGAGCTATGGCCAATCGTCCTAATCCTTGACAGACCCTCCGATAGCTCACCGAGACTGCCGTACAGGAATGGGACAGTATTCCTCAGGATAGACTGGGCAACCTGGTGCGAAGCATGCCCCGTAGTGAATAGATGTACGTACATATGTGCTGGGGGAGGTCCATTGGTTCCTGAAAACCAGGAAACGTACAGTGATGGCCGTTGGGACTGCTGACACACATTTTACACCTCGGTTGTTTTGGTTCGTTTGGTAACAGTGGTGCTGTGTACTTTTTCCACGTTTCATGTAAAACACTTCGCCTTTACTGATAATTAAAAATTGTTTCTCTCTGCCTCATTTCCAGGCAAGCCCATTTCCTTCTATAAATATCAAATTATGCAAACAAAATTTTTGAGCACTCTGCGCAGTGATGATAGAAAATCCTCCCTTCAGAAATTAAGTCCCCTACGAAAAAATTGAGTATCCATGGCAGAGTATTCTCATAGTAGCTAAGAGATTTGGCAACCGTATTCTATTTGACTTTCATTTATTTTAATTTAACGTAGAACGCAATTTCTCTGTTTTCTTTTCGTAGTAATAAATATTTATTCAGTCCTATTTATAATTAAAAGTCAAAATACTGAACGAATTTAAATCATCATCCTCTTTGATGACTGCTAAATTAATATATATATATATATATATATATATATAAATCTTCAAGCTTGTGTGAAAGTGTCAACTGATGGGGACAAGGAACCCACAGAGAGTTTCGTTATGATGTCATCCTCAAATATGCCGTAGCCTTAGTTTGCTGTAAATCAGCGGTTCTCAAACTGTGGTACGCGGACTCCCAGGGGTACATTACCGACTTGAAGGGGGTACGCGATCAGCTCGGAAGAGAAATGTCGAGAATACCCACACGACAACATTTTTGCTGCAGGTGTGTAGAGCAAGACTTTATTGTTTCAGACATCACAGCTTTAACACTAACAGAAAAATAAGGCTGATTTGTTTCACAAATTTTTGAAGTAAAATACTCGTTAGAAATCTATAATAGATTAAATTTGGAGCCGAATCTTCATTTGAAAGTTTAAAGAGCAGAACCAGACATCAAAAAACTTTGTCAGGCACATCCTCTCACTAGAAACTCTGAGGATTTACAATTCTAAAAACTACAAAATTGTGCTTCACAGTTTGTTTACAAACTTATTTTTGTTCTTTATTTTTTCTTCAAAAACTGGAAAAATATATGAAAATTATTTTTTTTATTCTATAGTTCTTAGCATACACATTTTTCATATTTTTACTTTTGTAACTAATCATAAAGATTGTAAACGTAGGAAAACCCAATAAAACAATAAACGTAGGATTTACCATCTTTCCGCATAGAGCCCGAATGAGAAAACTGCTCTCTTGCAGATACACACCTGCAACATATCAAAAACTTCCCACCAATCAGGCAGCCAAAAAAATTCCCCAAAACCGACTTTTCGGAGAAAATGTATGGTGGGGGTTCATTAGACGTTTAGTTTGAGAACCGCTGCTGTAAATTATTGCATGCATTTTATTGGTTCTCATAATCTCATTTTTAAAATCATAGTTAATTGGATCTAATTACACTTAATATAATTACATATCAGATGTAAAGAACATTTAAAAGGTATTAGTATTGTTTTATTAATATTATCGTGAAGTTTGATGTCCCCCGGAGGAAATTGGCTGGATTCAACACTGACTGTATATATTGTGACAGAAACATTCGGAAACAATTATAATAATTATTGAAAATGCCTTATGTTCGGCCAATTATCATATAAATCATCGCAATGGAATTGTAGTGAAAGAGAAAAACAGAGACATATGTTATCGTAGACTCAATATGAAAAAGTGGCATTTTTATGGAAGATAAGAAATAATGAAGCTTATACAAATGTATGACAGTGGAGATGATAAAGGATACTGGACTTCCATTGGCAGAAGTAGGAAAACACTACGAGTTGGGCGGGGAGGGGGGGTCGTTCGAACTCACTGATATATTTTTCACGTAACCGTTATTCAACTTGACATTTTTGTTGCAACGGAAGAAGAATTTCGGATTAGGATCCAAACTCCTCGAACTTTATTATGGTATAATCTGCACAGAAATTGGACGATTTCAAAGGAATTTGGAAGCTGCCAAATTGAGTAAAATGCAGCAAATAGAATGAACAGTCTGTATTTTATGGCATTTATTATGAGACATTGCAAAATAGATTTTTTCGGCACCTGTTGCAAGCTTCTTATGTTGTATAATTTCCTAGCTGATTACCGGGCGTTGTCCGGGTATTTATTTATCCCAATCT
Organism: Lepisma saccharinum; assembly: GCF_977018435.1. Classification (NCBI taxonomy): domain Eukaryota; kingdom Metazoa; phylum Arthropoda; class Insecta; order Zygentoma; family Lepismatidae; genus Lepisma; species Lepisma saccharinum. Next base: position 36,458,958 of record NC_139242.1, on the reverse strand, counting down.
TGTATTAGACAGGAAAATAATGAATTCTAACTATAGTGTAAAATGTAACTAATTTAAATGTGATCTTGAATGTCACTAATTAGCTTAGCGACTCCGAGAACTATGGATTCGACACTAATCTAGTTCATTTGTGGCATTTTATTTTTCACTCCCTCTCACCCCCCATGCCGATAGGTGATGAACTTGGAGTTGAACCGCATTGGGAGTGTCACGAAAGCTATGGATTCCATTCGCAACGCAGCCTGAATGTTAGACAACCCGAGAAACACTATCGTTGTGCTGAATTGCATAGAGTCACGGATGTCTGTTTGTGCGGAATTTAATATCAGTCGTTCTTGATTATTTTTACATGTCACCCCTTCCCACCCCACCCCTAGTGGTGCCAGGGGTGTCTTACCCAAAAAATAATATTTCCAGATTGCAAGTGATACGTGTACCAAGTTTGGTTGAAATTGCTCCAGGCGTTCGAGAGTTATGCCGGAACAAACATATACAAAGAGAGAGAGAGAGAGAGAGAGAGAGAGAGAGAGAGAGAGAGAGAGAGAGAGAGAGAGCAGGGTGTCATTTTAATGGCGCCCACGGACCACAGAAACGTGTAGAGGACATCAAAACAAACAAATTTTCTCAGTAACATTTTCTCGTTGGTGAATCATTTCGGCGCTACAGTCGTTGAAGAAAGCCCGTTTTGCCCCCTGAATGTTGGAAACCACAACATTTGATTGCATGTGTGACGTCATTTCCCGTCGTGAAGCGATGCGTTCCAGGGTTGCCAAGAACACATATATTCTGTGAAAAATGACATAGCTACAATCAGCCACATTATGTACCGTAAAACAAAACGAGAAAGCACGTTCTTTAACCTGACAGGAAGTAAACAAACGATACGAAAAATGGTAGAAAGAAAATAGAATTCAAGTGGAAGTGGTTATATCGGATTTTGTCTCAGCTCACATGTCAAATATTTACAAATCTAGTTACCAAGTTGGCATCTACAATTTAGTCTATCCACTTCGTCCTTCTGATACTAGTTGTCTGTGACGCACTGAACAGATCACAAAATAGAAATGAAAGAACTCAAAATTCCAAAGGTAAGCAACACGTAATATAATGTATATTCAGGGCATTATGAGACAAATGGCAAAAATGGTTGAGAATACAGGGATATAAGTAGTAGTAAAACAAACTCTCCGACGACCGTGTTTATCTACGCACCGGATACACGTGTAATAGTTTGCAACTGTGAACAGGGCAGTATATTAGCTACTGATTCATCATTAGATTGTTACTGTGGTTGTACGTATTTTAACGTTAATGTAACAACGTGAACCTCGGATACTTCCGTTATCAGCACAAAGAAAACCACAAGGCATCTGGACACAAACCTATAGATGTCAACCTTGCAACAAGATTTGCAAATATAATTGATATGTTGTTGGGCGTAAACAGCCACATGTAAGCTGTAAGTCCAATCAAATTTATTGTTGTTGATATTTGACATGTAGGCTGAGACAAAATCCGATATTGACACGTCATTTTGAATACGTTCTTTACCATTTCTCATATCGTTGGTTCACTTTTCCCTTCCCCTGAGATGAGTGCTGATCTTCTGGCTAGTAGGCTATGATGTTCGGTCTGCTGGACGCGTTTCTCGCTTCGTTTTACAGCTAATAATGTGGTGTGGTTGGTAGTTTGTCATTTTTCAAAAAAAAGTGTGTGTGCTTTGTAACACTGCCATGCGCTGTTTCGCCACAGGAAATGACGTCACGGATACTATCAAATGTTGTGTTGGGTTGCCAGCATCCAGGCGGCAAAACGGTATATTTTGAACGGCTGTAGCGTCGAATCGACGCACCAACGAGAGAAATGTTACTGAGAAAAGTTGTTTGTTTTGATGTCCTCTATACGAATCTGTGGTCAGTGGGCGCCATTAAAATGACACCCTTTATACACACACACCCACATTCATTTTTATGTATATTATAAATATATGGGGTGAGCACTTTTTATTATCGAATACAAAATTAACAACACTTCAACAGTGCTAAATTGAACGATTCGAAATTTATGATTTTTCACATTCACGGTCCGCCTCCTTGGGAATGCACACTGTACCGGCGGAGTGGGTAATTCGAAAATTTCAAATGAGAGAGTGACAGTCGGGGACACGTCGTTTGACTAAACGTAGTATATATATTTTTTTTTTACGTCAAGAGAAGAGGTAGTGCTTCGCATAAGGTGTACATTTATTTCAATACTGTCCAAATACCAGTAACAGTGTATTAGAAGAAAGAGAAAGTGAGTTCTACACTCTGTCTCGGGAATCTGTGGAGCAAGGACGCACATAACGGTAGAGAAAGCGAGAAAGCGAGTGAGGGAGCGAAGCAGTGCTCGATGCTGAAACGGAAGGTAGCTGGATCCGCGTTTTCCCTTCCAGACCTTCACTTCTTCCCCTCACGCATTCATTGGTCGAGCCCTCTCGAGTCACTGCTTGCGTAGAGAACTTGTTTCCGTTTCTATTGCTCCAGCTATTCCCAGGACAGAGTGTAGGCTATGAATTTTTTGGCGTTGTACTTGTAAGTGGATCGTTAAGTTGATTATTTAAGCCACACAAAGCTTATTAAAAAAATCTGCAATAGAGGTGTTTCATCTCCCATGTATTTCTTATGGTGAATGAAAATGATCGCTCTTCAATGTAATGTTTTCACTAATCAAGTAAAGTTTTGGCATTTATCATTAGAGCCTGTTCTTTCTCAATTTTTCTTTCCGTTCATATGCTTTGTAGTACAACTATATTGGAACTTGAACGTAGTGTACCTAAAAAGGTAATATTTCGATAAGCGCCAATGTAAAATCCAGCTGGACACCACGTTGCGTAGATCTCTTTCTCGCTCGACCTTTCGGGGAATTTCATACCAAAGCGACATGCGACACATGTCGCTTGGGAACGAACCAATGAACAGCAACGTATCATAACGTAGCGGCATGGCAGGTCGCACAAGCCTACCTTCGACTGACAAAATCCTCAAGAGTCGCGTGTCTTATTGGTATGAAATCTTTCTTGTGGTTTCATGAAGAAAAGTACATTTAGGCTAAATACTTCCTAGTTCTAATTTTGTGCATGGGCCCTTTTATTTGACATGACTAGTAATAATGACCCAAATTATTTTAAATTAATTCAATTGCGTTCGATATACATATACAGTATGATTCAGTCAAAGAGTGCAAAAATGAAACAGGAAACAGGTGATGCCCCACTGAAAATTTGAGATAGGGAACCTAGGGTCGGCGAAGCCAGCGTACCGAGATACGGAGCACCGCCTCACTTCAGTGTGGATGTCCGCAACATCTGGATATTACTTTTCCTGTTCGCTGGATTGCTTAGGAAGGCCTTATTCCCTGGTTTGCGAGGTCACCCGACCTGAATCTACTCCGTTTTTCGTCTGGGGATATCTCAAATCACTTGTTTATGAAACCCCAGGGTATGGAATTAGTTGCCAGGATTAACGTAAGATGCCAAAGGGTGTGGCTGAATCTCGTATACTGCCCTCATGCTTGCATTCTGATTGGTCGTCATTTTCAACAACTGCTATGAAGTGTATAATTGTATACGTGTAAATCAATGTCAAGAAAGGTCGCTACACATTTTACGTCAGCAATGTCCAAACATGTCACTTATTTGTCATTCCTATGGACGATAGTACATGCTAGAGCTTGACTTGTTTTAACCCGTATCTCGTTATGGTGGCTTCTCAGACCCTAAAGTACCGCCACAATAACAGCCGGAGTGGAGAACGCCTTTGTGGCAGTCACCCGCTGTTACTGCCTTTACCTACGAAGGAACTTGCGGTCAAGCATCCAATTAGGCCTACCGCTGCCCACTCTTTGGGCAACAAACAGGATTTTGTCAAAATAACCGTTCTGCGCTGTGAATGGGGGCCGGTTCTTATGGTGGCCGAGGTATACGTTACCTGTCTCACATTGTTCAGTGCCTGTTTCAGTTATGCACGCTTTTACTGAATCGCCCTGTATATATTGTTCGCTTCATGTAAATGTGCGAAATGTGTAATCATGTTTTTTCTTTTCTCTCTCCATTCCAGGCCAGTCGATCAACGGCCAGTCGTTAATTGAGTTCACGCACGCTCAGGAGAACGAAGGCGAGCTCCGAGTCAAGTCTGCTTCTCTCTGGGTCAAGGTGGACTTCAAGTCATGGGTAGCGCAAAACATGCGACTGCTACTCTCCGATAAGAAGATCACCCTTTATGTGTTCAACGTGAAGCCTCGAAGAACCGCCAATACCACACGTTTAAGTGGTATGGTATGTTGCTCTGCAGATTTATACGCGTTGCAAACGCCACACGTATGCTTTCTTTGACTTGTCTTTGTTGTGTTCATTTTTTTTATTATTATTATTTTTGCATGACGAACTAAGAAAACTACGCGAACCAAAGTAATAGAACACAACTCTAATGCTTCTCCTCTTCTTTTTTGCTAAAATGATTATAGACACGGAAAGAAACATTTCCAGAACAATATTGACATTTCCAGGACTCAAAATGGAAATTTTCAGGAAACAGAACGCTTTACCTTCGTTAACAAGTTATCTTTCTGTCTCTGACTACTACGAAATTAACGCCATTAGGTGCTCTATTACAATTGATAATAGTTAATGTTAAAATATTTACATAAACATCAAGTATAAAATAGATTGAACACGAGTCTTCTAGGATTTTCTGCCCTTTTTAACATTTAAATACGGAAATCATGAATGGTAGTCAGCCCGCTCAACAGAATTTTTTTTTAAAATTTAGTGCAAAGTCACGGACACTTATAGTTTGTAACATCATTTATATTCAATGTGGTCGTCCCAACCCGGAAGTGACTGTGACTGTAGTATCCTCAGTACTATGTCTTAATAACGCTTAAAGAATCAATTTGTGCAAGTGAAAGATATTTTCATATTGTTATCCTTGATCATATCGAACCCCAACAATACATCTGCTCAGCTTAAGAAAAATGAGTGACCGTAAAAAGAGAACCAGAATTTGTGTAAAGAGCTTGTGCAGGAGGATATCTCTGTCAGAACAATCAATTCTACAAGACACGACAAATAATAATAATTAAAAAGTACAAAGAGAACCACAAGGTACAAGAGACGAAAGCAACATAGACGCCGTCATACTCTGCTAAGTCCTCTCGCAGCAACAACGCAATTCCACGTAGAGGGGACGCTTATACAAATGCTGTAATACATACAATTAAAGAGTATTAACAATTTAGTTCAGTATGAAAAAGAAACGAACCGGAACGCCGGTCTGCTCCGGTCCATTTTGAGCCCTGGATATTTCCTCTAACTTGAACAAGCTTTGCATGTTTTTTATTATTAGTAATAAGTCATGTGTATCCGTGGTTTGGCTCTAAAAGGGCCATTGTCATATTTTGATGAAAATGTGACAGCAATGGAATTCATCTTTCCTCAGTACTAATTTCCTTGTGCAAAAGATTGAAATTTAGGTTGGAATCTATTATCTACTGAATTTGGACTCTTCTCGACAAGAGAACTAGCACCCTGGTGAGTTAAATTCCACTGCTGTCCAATTTTCATTAAAAAAATATGATGTTGGCCCTTTTAGATCCAAAGCTGTGTGTGTAACTAACATTTAACTAACAACAACTAATATATACTATACTTATAGTGTTTTTTGCAATATAACATTTAATTATTAAAATGACAAAACCACCTCAGGAAAACTGTAGGATATAAAATGTTGCAATGGGAGGATAATGTTGCTGATCCCGCCTTCAAAATATTTGGGGGAAATGTTTTCCTTAGAATAATATAAAATTCAATATGTATACATTTTTCTAAAACATATGTAAACAAAAGTGTATACCTTGGTACCATTATGCAATATGTGTGATGAGACGGAGGAAGGCGGATTCAGAATATCTTTCCTTAGTAATTCATTTGAAATAAAGTGTTCAGTAAATCTAGAAAAGTTACTTTCAATAATAGGATATTAAGACATGCTGTCTTAATTAAATACTTTATGAGGATTATAACATGATCTTTGGGGGATGTACCAATGGGCCTGGGGGGATGGGCACCCCTGGCAATTGGATTGTATTCAGGAAATGTAATAACATTTTTATTCAACTTAAAGAATACATAAATTTTTACAGATCGTCTGTGTAACAAAAATGTCATTGTCTCTTGACAAAAACATTTAAATTGTATAGAAATCGAAATCATTTGTATTATTGCTATTGCGAGATATATAACAATATGCATGTTTACACGTATCTAATGAAAACTATCCTTCAAACGTCATCAGGTAAAATGGTACTGACTTTTTTATTTTAGTGCAAATGGGATGGAAGTAAATTTGACAATACGACAGGAAATTTTCACAGACGTGAAAGTGGCAAAAAATACATAAATTGGTCATTTAGGACTTTTTGTGGAACATAATATCACAATTCAATTATTAAATTTAAAAAATCGAAATATGATCAATGCATGGAAAGTACAAACAATGGTCGATTAATATACTATAACTCACGTGCATCGGTTTGAGACATGTTTTCGTTGAAGAACAAAAATTAGTCTTTTTGACGAACAAGTAATTATAGTTCAGCAATTATAATGTCGTTTCGAACTTTTGTGTCTCAATTCGTATAACTTAGATATTATTCACAATCATTATCTTGGTAGTGAGTATTGTTAAATTTCCTTCATGATGCGTCCAATAGTAAGCATTTGTAACAGTCTTTTCGCGTCGGTGGTCAAGGGCGATGCCTCATTGTCTCCCCACCGAGGATTCCGGGTTCAAACCCTGTTTTGAACATGTGTGCTCCCTTTGAATTGTCCCTTCGTCAATTTCATCTACACTCTATCTTAGGAATCTCTGGAGCAAGCGAACGAAACAAATCCTCTGAACAAGTACTCGGGCAATGAACGCGCTAGAGGGAAAGTGAATGCATGGAGGGGGAAACGCGGTTGCAATTACCAGCCATTTGCAGCAGCGCGCTAACTCCCCTTATTCTCTTCTGTACCGTTATGCGCAGCCTTCCTCCACAGATTCCCGAGACAGAGTGTAATCATCACACAACCTAACATTAACTTATAGAGGCACAAAAGCGTCTAATATTATGAAACATGCAAACACAAAAAGTATAGCATTAAAAAAATTGTTATAATATGTTCCGTGATATATTTGGTTCGTCGTGCTGACCACACGTCACTCCGTAACTGGTTGTATGATCTCCCACCTCAACAGCTGGGAGTGGAACGCAGTCGGTAGGTAGGCCATGGCCCTCGGGGGCTGTTGCGCCAAGGGTTATTATGTTATTATTATAAGATAAATCTGACGTTTTTTCACCGTGATTACGCAGACGTGTGTTGAACACATACGTAGCAGCTACCGCGAGAATACGACACCGTCTCCTTGACCTTTCGCGATTAAACTGCCGGAAGCTTATATCAGGTTTCTCACCGTTCTAGGAACTGTGATTATTCGTTTATTCTTTCAACCATTTCGGTAGATACACAGTAAAATGTGATAAGATTGATTGATTTGCTTTATTTTGCTTCGCTTTTTGTGCACTTTGGGCTAATTTGCGAAGATGGGGATGAGTGATGATATGATAAAATTGATGAATGGATACTCAGAAACATCCATGCCCAGGCCAAGATTCGAACCCGGGACCCTTTGCGTCATAGCGCGATGTGCTAACCACTCCGCCACAGGGGCCGGCTAAAATGTAATAAGAAACCTACAACATAACCTCTAATAGGGTTCGAAGTTCGATACCTGGTGGAGGCACGTCGCAGTCGTGTATAGGATCGGCTTGAAATTCATCAACAAACGTTAATTAGACGTGTTAAGAAATAATACTGTAATAAGCAAAGTACTCACCTTATTTTGGCATGCATTTCAATAGCAATTCCACGCATTGCTTGTTATCATCATTCGCAAAGCCACTCCGCGGAAAATCTGCTAAGAAAGAAACTTATTAGTTAACAGAAATAAGCACATAAAAGGAGTAACATCAACACAATTACCAAGCAAAATACATTAAAAAATTGAAATTTTAGATAATATGACTCTCAATGGATTAATGTTTCAATAGGTTTTATTCGAAATATGTGTTTTCATTCATTGTACTCTGTCCAAGGGAGAAGTTTTCAATGCAACCTCCATGGTTTCTTATCTTGCGCCTTACGCTTTATATAAGTGTATCTATCAGCTAATATCACCTTTATCCACGTACTCTATCCTCGTTAACTATTCCTTCCAGTATATCTTGTAATCCAGTGTCCCAGAAAATGGTGTCTGATTTCCTTCATCTCTTCATTTCCTTTCACAAACTATTTCCAGCACAGCTTCATTTCTTACTTTCTACATTTCACACGATTCATTCTTCACTGTACCCACTAAAACTTCTAACTGCTTTCCTCACTTCTCCACAGCATCTAGGTTTCTCACCATATTATGTTGAGCTCCATACAAAACACTTCATTGGTCTCTTCGTTAGTTCTTTGTTCAAACGTGCACAACAAACACGTCTATTGAAAACTTCCTTATTCCCTTTAAAGTTTCTCCAGGATTCTCATTCTCTTTAATGTTTTTGCAGTCATTTCACATTCTCTTTAATATTTTCGCAGTTATTCTCATTCTCTTTAATGTTTTTGCAGTCATTTCTCATTCTCTAGAATATTTTTTGCAGTTATTCTCATTCTCTTTAATGTTTTTTGCTTGATTGATTAATTGATTGATTTGGTGATTTAAGTCCACCTTATGCACAGTAAGGCTAATCGGGACTGGACCTACAGTTTAAAGTGGAATCCGAACCACTTGTGCCTCCACCGGGTATCGAACCCGGGACCCCTTGATTACAAGGCAGCGACGCTACCACTGCGCCATCGGGCAGGCCCTAATGTTTTTTTTCAGTTATTATCATTCTCTTTAATATTCTTGCAGTCATTTCTCATGCTCTTTAATATTTTTCCAGTCATTCTGATTCTCTTTAATGTTTTTGCAGTCATTTCCCATTCTATTTAATATTTTTGCAGTTATTCTCATTCTCTTTAATGTTTTTGAAGTTATTTTCATTATCTTTAATGTTTTTTGCAGTCATTTCTCATTCTCTTTAATATTATTGCAGTTATTTCTGAAAGTTCTTTATAATTTAGTGACTTCGCGACCATTTTAATATGATGGACAAGGTTTCAGGAGGATTTCAACTTTTAGTATTTTTTATACAATATAAAACCACACACTTCAGCCAATTTTTATCTCTTTACGATTTTTTTCTGTTGTTTCTCAAAATTACCTATCATTTAATAGTTTGACGGTCATTTCTATTGCGCTCCAAGCTCCAGTGGATTTCCCTGAACTTTTAATATGTTTTTAAGGTAGAATGCTTAAAAAATCTGCCAATTTTTATTTCATTAAATTGTTTCCTTTATTTTGCTTAATTTGCTACACTAATAGGTTGCATATGTAAGTTTCATCCAGCTTTTGACTCAAACGAGATCGGGAAATTCCGATTAACCTTCGCTTCTTCAAGAAATATTATATCGTCTTTATTATAATTCCTTTTCCATTTCATTTCTTGTATGCAATACAGATAGTGTACCTGACAGAGGTAATAAAAGAGAAAGTGAAATGAGATTTCACTGGAGGCTACGCTATTCTACTAAAATTTCAATAATAGGTCAATTTATTGAATTGAAGTTCGCTAATTCGTCTTGCACAATCTAATCCATTTGCTTGACAGGTCCCTCTCGTTGTTATAATAGTCTGTGATGAATTACTACGAAGCCATTTCCTTGTCTTCTCAATAATCCCTCTCAGCTGAGGCCTGGTTTTGAAATTTGTAAGCTGTAGGACAGAGGCGCGTTTGGGTTCCAAAACCGGGGGGTAAGGTGATAAAACTGGGGGGAGGCAAAAATAGTATATTTCCCTTTGTAGATAAGGTTTAGCATAGTGCGGGGGCAAAAGTGGCGAAAAGCGGGGGGGACAACTGCCCCCTCGCCCTCTAATCGCCGCCACTGCTGTAGGAGCATACAACTTGTATCACGCAGTAACTAATGAATATAAATCTCACTCTAATAATTTTTGCTTGTATCAGCTTCATGCGCGTCGTATATAATATCATTATGTAACACACACACACTTCATTCTACGAGAATGCTCCTAACGCATCTGGGACGTTCTGTCGTAGTTTGATCCTGTCTCCCGGAACTTTGGAGTAATTGTGCAACTGTCACATGCGACACTGTATCTTGCTGGGGTTGTCGTTGATGAAAATAATTTGCAATGGCACGTGACCTTCTCTCCCCGTACGATCTCGACGCGTTCCTCACGCGTTAGGCACTGTTTTGTAGCACCTGGAAAATGAGACATTTTTTACAATCATGTGGTCATAACTTTTTACTGGTTAAAGATATGTCGAAAAAACCTTCACCATTGCATGTCTGGTGAAATTCTAGCCTGATTTGATATTTCACATCACCCCCTTCGCATTTAAAAAAATTGAGTTGAATTAAATATGGTGGCCACCAATATGGCGGACATCTGCCTGGAACACTCCAATATGTTTCCCTGTAGACCTAGCCTGTTTCTATCATGACCATTTGTACCCAGCCTAACTGCTTTATATTTTATAGGTAGTGTTAAGGGACTTTTGAATCACCCTGTATAGTTGTTTTCCACTGGGCTCTTCTTATTTCCCATGTCTCGTCTCTCCTGGCTAGCCAGAATATTTTTTTTCTTTATAGACGCACACACACACACACTCACTCACTCACTCGCATACACAGTCCTCTATTAATCCTTTCTCTGCTCAGTTGATTGCTCACAACACATTTCACATGGCTGAGGTCTGCTGACGCCTGTTTGACAGATCTCATGTTAATTTAACGATGTTAATTATTCACGTATGAAGGATATTATCCATCCTACATAGGTCCTTTTCGGTACAGAACAAAAGTATCAAATACAATTTCTATGTAGTGCACGTAACATTTTAAGGACTTCCAAACATCATCGAAACCATGGTGTTTGCACACACATTTAGATGAATAGTCTGAAAATTTTATAAACACTTAACGTGTGTTTATAAACTAGAAACGCGTGACCTGTAGACTCCTCCAAGGCCAACGGAACTTCTGAGTACCCTATTGCTAGTCAAGTTATCCTGGCGAAACCTGAAACCTTCGGCAAAACAAACAACCATTAGCCCCAATGCACAACAGAGACATTAAGCAATACTCAATACCAGAATAGAAGACGGTCAATGCTTATCGCATGCAGCAGAGAAACTGTTCCGAATGTGTTATTGGAACGCTTTTTTTCTATTAAGGCTACGAGGGACAGTTTCCCACCGGTGGACATGTATTTCAATAACGTCGAACTGTGAACTGCTACTGAAAAAAATAACGACAGAGGCAAAAGACAGCACGAATTTCTCGCCATGTTGGAAGTGGAAGCTGTTTTCTTCAGTTGATTATTAAGCCAGATACGATCTGTGAAAAATATGATGAATAAGTATTTACAGGATCCCATATTTTCCTCATGGAGAGGCAACTTCAACTTCAAATTACGTCTAATCAAATGGACGTATCGACTTTTTCAACCGGAAATGCAATATTCAGCCTGTTCTCTTTCCGTTCATATGTTTTTCTACGCCATCGGAAGTTTGATAGAGAACAAGTATAACAGTACTCCCATAAGCGTAATGCTAAGTTTTCTCCCCCTCCTACAGCCATCCAGCGCACAGACCTCTCTTCCTCCAGCTCGCCGCAGGGAAAGGTCGGTTGGGACCAGTTTCGGCTCCTCGCTCCTGGCTGGACACAAACTGTTCCTCCTGCTATGAAGTTTTTCTCAGAGGACAAACAGGCTGGGTTTGTGTGCACATATTATCGATATTGTTCATGCGTCCATGGAGTGTCCATTTTCACGGAGGAAATTGACCAGTCCCCGCTGCAAAAACATTTGTTAAGTAAAGTATAGTTTTCAACCCTCAAAGATTTTCAATCACCAACCAATAACAAAATGTGTTTTGCAATGTATGTTTTATTGTTGCAATTTTACGAATAAATATTTTATTCAGTCAGTTGCTTTAAAGAAAACTTGGATTTCTAAAAAAAATAGGTTTTATTATTATGTTACAACTTAATTAATATTATAACATAAGTATTGTTAGATTATTTCAAAATATTGATACTGGGCTGTCGTAACTAGCGATTCTATCCTGTAGTATACATTCAACGATATGCAATGTTTAATACACATACTACCTACCGACTGCTGGTCTCACTCCCACATGCCTCAGCAGAGGTGGGTGATCTACCAACCAGTTACGGGGTGACGTGTGGTAAGCACGACAAACTTCCCAGTTGTTGTTGTAGGTGGTTCAGTAAGTTGCATTTATGCAGGCGTATCTTTTTAATGACAAAATATATGGTTAAAATAATTATATATTTGACTTCTCATTTAACATCATGTGTAAACAAGGTAACGAATAAGAAAAAAACACAGTAAAACATTGATTGTGATAATTTCAAAACATGGATTACGTGATGAGTGCCTAAAGATTTTCTTGGTGAAATTTCTGAAACATATTACATGTTCCTTTTTTATGGACATATTGCATTGATACTCATTTGAATGCTGAAGATTGTTCAAAATGGAGCTAAGGAATGTTTAATTAGTAATTACGTATCTTTGTCGGTATGATATAATATAAGCAAATACGTACTACAGTAGAACCTTGATAACTCGAACTTGAGGGGGGGGGAAATTAGAGGTATCAAGGATTTCGACAAACCAAGGTTCGAGTTATTGAGGGACAAAATCGCCGACTTCGAGTTATAGAGGTCTAAAGTTTACTACACTTAGACTTATTGAGGTCCGTGGGACTAAATCTTCGAGTTATTGAGGTGATTAGAATTTAACTTCGACTCATAGAGGTTTTCCATAGTCTACCTTCGAGTTATTGAGCTCGAACGGCATCCCATAAACTGTACAAAAATTCGTCTTATCAAGGTTTTATTCGAGTTGTTGAGGTTCGAGTTATCAAGGTTCCACTGTATATGACAATGCTCGCGTTATTACATGGGCAGGGCTTGTTTTAATCCAATAAGGCGATGTTTTATTACATGTATGTATATATGTATGTATGTATGTATGTATATACACAGTGTGTTCGTTTTGGCTCTGGGCCTAGATAGCTCGTGACATGGCACAGATGCAGGCATTTTCGTTCCGTAACGTCTCGCTTATTTACGCACATATCTTTAGCATGTAGACAATTATATTTATATTGCATAACGAGTGCTAACCTGTGTTATAAGAGTTGTTCAAAGTTATATATATATATACACACACACACACAGAGGGAGAGAAAAGATAGATAGAGAGGGAGAGAGAGAGAGAGAGAGAGAGAGAGAGAGAGAGAGAGAGAGAGAGAGAGATGACCATACTTGGCTGCAATAAGCGTTTGTGAGGACAGTATGGCATGCCTGAATTATATCGAGGCATCATGCCATCTCTTTGTATGTACTAACTTCCTTCACAGTGTTCCTATATTCATGATGTATTGCTATATTTTACATATAAAACCTGAGCTTATTCCTCATACATGTACTAATGTGCATCTTATATTTTCAGGATTTCCAGATGGAACTAGCCACATCAATAGCATTAACATTCGGCACTCTTGGTTGGAAGAGATTCGACGTGACATCCATTGTTCAAAAATGGTACTCAGTGCCGTCCAGCAGGGAAAAGCTGAAATTGTTAGTAGACTGCTCAGGCTGCTGTGGGCTTGTCGAGACTGTCCTCTTCCAGCGACGGGACGACACTTCCCATCGGCCTTTCCTTGTGCTTCACACTGACCCCGTTGTGACGCGCCGCGTCAGAAGAAGAGCTTTGGAATGCAGTGAGAACATGAGGAAGTGTTGCAAAAAGAGGTTCTTTGTTAGTTTCAAACAACTTGGGTGGGACAATTGGATAATAGCTCCAGAAGGATACTTTGCTAACTATTGTCGAGGGGACTGTGACAGAACTCCTGATACTTTTTTGAACTACTACACGACTGTCATTGAAGAGTACAGAAAAGTAGACAAAATGGCCGAGATCAGGCCTTGCTGCGCCCCGACGAAATTTTCCTCCATGTCTCTCATATACTTTGATCCTGATGAGAATATCATTAAACGTGATTTACCTAAGATGGTTGTAGACGAGTGCGGATGCCCATAGACGAATAAAGGGGAGGGGCGTCGACTCCCCCGTGTTTAATTGTAATTCTCACGAGTCTGTGGCTGGCCTGGTGGTACGAGAACAGGGTGCCTCACGTGCAATCTTCCAGAGAACGCCAAGAAGACTACAAAATAAATACTCACCCCACTATGCCACTTGCTGTCTGTGATCACGTGTCTCGGCATGGTCCTCAAGGTTAGGACCGTGCTGCACAAAAAAAGTGTGATTTCAATTTTTACATACGAAGCGCTTGTGTAGAGGGTTCACTGTTGTAATCATTCCTGCCTTTATAATTAATTTTAGCCTTATGTAGAAATCTTTCACTTAAAGGTTTCCCTTCTTTCTTTTTTCCTCGGCTTTTCTCGAATTCCGTTTTGCAGAGGTTGATAAGAAACTAGAATGTACATACATATACAAAAAAGTCCATATTGACCTCCCTTACACACATTAGAATTTTCTTCCTTTCTCCTTATAGTGTGTCAGAGCGAGTATTCAAGTAGAAGGTGTCAGAAAGAGTTACTCTCACTACTTTGTATTCATTTAAATGTACATATCCAAAACTAAGCAAGTTTTTTTTATCATGAATACTTGTATGATAGACACTGGAATTTTGTTATTTAAAAGATTTATTTTTCTTTAGAGTACCTGATGGCCAAGAATATTATTTCTTTTATGAAACACGAGATGAACTCGGTGTTTCGTAAATATTATGTACGTATGCATTTATACATATATGTACATGTCCATGTATATATTTATATATATACATGTGTGTGTATGTACATGAATACATACACAAGCGATGACTCCTTGGAAGTGAATTGCAAAAAGAAGTAAGATCTGTTGTATTCCTTTAAAAGTAAATGTAATATCTCCCACCGAAGAGAAACAAAAGAATGAATTATTGTCTACCACCGTATTGCAGAATGTTCAAGGAAAATTTTCAAAATTGTTCAGCAAGGATGTCATGCTAAAAGACTAGTTAATACTGGTGCTGTGCAAACATATAAGGATATTTGAAAAGAAGGCGATTTTTTCCGCATTCTTGAAGTGTTTTTTCTTTCTAATGTTTAATATATTAGTTGCAGTTTAAGTTCAAATTTCTATGAGGCTATTATTTGAAACTCTTTTGCTCAATGGTATCTAATATGTATTGCTTCTTTCTAATGCCCAAAGACTGCAAATACTGTCACTAACAAAGCAGTGATAGTGTTAAATTTATATTTCAACAAAGAGATTAAAGTACGTCCTTAACGATAAGGAAATTTTTCATGCCATGACGGAATATAAATATATATATATATATTACAGAATAGCCCTAGTCACTTTTTCCCAGATTGTCTAAAGTTAAGATAGTCAGTTTCTAAACTTACATAATAGTCAATTTTTTAATAATAATAATATAATATTAATATTAATAATAATAATTTTTAAAAAAGAGTATTATTTATCACATAATTACATAATTAGGTAACGTCCCTTGATTGCGGACTCCAAAATTTGAGAAATTATCTTTCTTGTAGCATAGGTCAAAAGAATGATCTTCCTCACTCGGGAAGGTTTGAAACTTTTTAATACAGGGGGCATTTTTTCAATTACTAAATTGTGATCAATATCCCCCTTGTAAGATTGTGATTTTTTATCACTGCCTCTAATGTACATCTATAGCTAACTTCCAATAAATTCAAAATGAGATACATAGGCTGAAAAAGAGAAAATAAGAGACGTGTGACTAAAAATAACACATGAATTTCGATACATGTTAATTTCCGTCTAGATAACCTTTCTCTATCGTGAGAAAAGCATAGCGTTGTAGTTGGAAAAAAAAACTGGCATATTAGTGTTAACTTCATGTGGATAGCAAACACAGACAGCAGAATCTTAAACTGCCCAGCACATCACTAAATACTTTCCAATTGCTAGTGACGAAACTGCAACCGATTACTTTTTGATAATCTAGAGTGAGATATTGAAATGAAGTGCTGTTTTGATTTGTACTTCCCTTTCGGTATGCCCTTAAATTCTCAATGGCCAACTGTGTATGTATGGTGCGTGAAGATGTGTGAGTATGAAGGATGACGTCAAGTACTATTGTGTACTTTAATACTTATAAATAAAATAGACAACAGAGAGTATGTGCGATCGATATTAATATTATCCATGACAATAATAAATAATGAAAAAATAAAAGAATATTATGCATTCCATGCAAAGTGTATGGTTAAGTCCCTGCTGTCGTTTTATTTTTTTTAACAGCCCAAGTGGGAACATGAATTCTGCTGCAAGAAAAGTTAAAACAAGACACAAACTGCAGTTCAGGTGTGGTGAATAACTGCGTCTTGATCGCTTGGTTATCTTAACAACTCTTGTAAATGAAGGCCGCCCGTCCAGCCCGGTCTGTTTTGGCGGACCACTTTGTCATCGCATGAGAACGAGGAACGCCCAATAGACGGCGCCAGACAACACGAGGTCACTTGGACGGCGGCCAGCGACCCGGTGATTCCCCCTCTCCTACAACATTCTCCACCTCCATCTGTGAGGGTCCACAATATTTGAAAAACCCTTCTCAGCATCTTAAGAGTGTTCCATAACTAGAGAAAAAAAATGCGTGCATTCAAGTGTGCCTGTTATCACAGCATCTTTTAAAAGGTTATAGTAAAAAAAGTAAAACCGCATCATCAATACACAGCATAAACATCCGTTTAATTCATGTTGGAATATAAGTATCACTAACCATCTCTGTGCAAATCATGTATATAGATGACATTGTAACTATCCACATCCTTGTCGCAGATGTCATGTTTTTCGCCTTTGCCAGTACTCAGAATAGGGTTCATATATATGTATATGTATATATATATATATATATAGATATATATGTATGTATGTATATATATATATATATATATATATATATATATATATATACATACATACATACATATACATATATATATATATATAATTTTCGTAGTTGTTCTTTTTGTAAGATTTTTCACCTGTGTACTTATTTCGGGCGATTACGAAGTAAAAGTATAATTATTTTTTGTGCTGTGTATTCAAAATCACAACGCAAGCACACTGATATCCAAAACATCAGAATACACCTAGATAGATCGGCCACCAAATCAAATAGTATATTCTCTTATGTGTCTTCTTCGCAGCTTGACAAATTGGGTTACTTACAGCATATACCGCATGTGTCATTAACACCGAATTAATTGGCTCAATACAAATACGCACCCTCACAAGAACAGAACTCCATCATAGCATATGAGCAAATGAACTCTTAAAGATATCTAGAAGTAGTTGTAATTCGTGAAACAGTCATATAATATTTTCTATGTAATATGCTGCATGCAGGCCTGTTGATCCAGTGTTTGACACATACGTTGTATATGTTCAAAAGTTGTCATATCATCGAAAAGACTTCTTATCGCAGAAGCAAAGATGTAGTAATTCGTCCAACGATTTGAATTTCATTATTTCTTCAAATACTGCACTCAAAAGTTAATGAATTGGTACCATGTTATATATACCTACATATACATAAAAAAATATTATAACTAGTTCTATAACAACTGCCTTTTATATTAAGGTGTCTCTTCATTAGCCTTTGTTCTTCACTTATTATGAAACAAGAAATATATGTCAACACGAAGTAGAGTGTTTTTAAGAATGTACTATGTCAATATTATTGGCATTTTGAACCTGTTCTTATGAAACATCACATGTATAATTATACATTATAATGTGCTACTTTGTTCTAATTTCCTTTAACATAACATGCAACATGATAGTTTGTGTTGATAATATTGAGTATTAATGTAAGCTTTTTGCAATATGGCCCTAACTTATTGTTTACTTCAATTTCAGACATTCTATTTACCATTTATATTTAGTGTTTCCAAATTCAGTTTCAGTTCAAATTCAGTTATTAATATTAGTTGGGTTCCAAACTCTTAAATTATTAATGTTTCCTGTAGTTTGAAGGAAGCGTGGTTGAAATCACTCTAACAAACTATGTTTGGTATTCTAGAAAGGTTATTTTTTTTTACTTGGTATGCGTCTGCGTTGGTAAATATCATAACCAGTGCCGGATCTACAAGCCGCAAAACTCCGCAGTACGGGGGTGCCCGGAGACAAGTAAGCCTTTAGGGGGCCCTCAGCCATTGTCATAGTAGAGCGTGTATGCGTATCTAAAAAAAAAAAACTTAGTTACTCAGGGGTACAGAAACGAATACAATATATACAGGTAAAAGAAAAGTTATATTCCTTGTGCATATAGCACCGTGCCATGAAGGCATATTTAGGGAATGACAGGTAGGGCCCCACATATTTTCGATGTCGGCCATCTTGGAGGTGATGTGATCAGCATCACGCTGCGGCCGCCTTTACCCTCCCCCGGATAGCATTTGAGTTGAAGTTGGATGGGCCCTAGAGCCACTTTATACGGGGACAAAGCCGGGAAAATTCCGACCTTAGATCACCCACCCCAGTGGCAGTCAGACTAGAATCAAATGAGGCTAGAATTTTACGAGAAATGCAGGGGTGAAGGTTTCTTCAACCTATCTTTAATCAGAAAAAAAATATGACTGCATGATTGTAACAAATGCATCATTTTCCAGGTGTGAGAAAACAGTGTACTATATACCCCCTTCCCATTTAAAAATTTTGGGTTGGGTGTGTATGTGTGTGTGGGTGGGTGTAAGTAGAGAGGGCCTTTGGAAATATTTTGCGGGGTGGCCCAAGACTTATAGATCCGGCACTGATCATAACCATGTAACAGAATTACTGGCAAATTAGTTTCTGTTCTCACAATTATATCCTTCTCAGGCAATTTCTAATTATACTTACAATTCAATGACAAATGATTATGAAATTTAAATCGAGAAGAAATGTAGTAAACCGTACAAATACATGAAAAATGCAAAGAGTTGCTGATAATAGATCATATTTTGTGTATTTATTATGTTTGTTCTTAATTCTATTACAAATGTAAATTGCAGAATTAATAAATTATCATAAAATGAGGTACATTCTCTCCTATTATCCCAATGGTTGCTATATATTTCTAAATTGGATGCAATATCATATTGTTTACTTGGTTATACGGTTAACTACTTTTCGTCATTTTCAAAGATAGGTAGCTACGTTTTAGTAACAGAACTTCAAGTTACCTTATTTTTCAAAATGGAAAAATACTACATTCGATATTGAAATGTTTACACTAAAGTTATCTCTAACCAGGTTCAGTAACTAAACTTATTCAGTATTCTTTCTTCCAAATTGTAAGATTGACTATTCATTATTCATTATTTTCTTGTGAATTATTCAAAAAGTTTTGCTAGGAGAAATTAGATCATTATGATGCAATATAACTGCAGGAACAAAATGAACTTTCCAGAAATTACAAGCCTTTGGCGAGTGGAAATTTAATTTTTAAAAAACGAACTTAACTAACATTATTACACTATCGTGCTCCAAAACACGCTCACTTAAGTGTCAGCTATTAATGACAAATTAATCCTGGAATGCTATTAAAAAGAATTGTGTTGATATGTTAACTGTAAATATTTTCCTCTGCCATTTACATGTAGCCTATCTGTTACGAACGTTGCAGAAAAAATATTCTAACTTGTACAGTGAGATCCATGAGTATTACAGTGCAAATTGTCCATCACCATGTTCGTACACTTTATTTGACCCAATAAGATCTTCAAGAATTAAAAGAAAACTCAAAACAAGCTGTTGACAACTTCTGCACCAGCATACATAAAAATTCACCGCTTAAATACGCATAGGATGTAAGAGCAAAATTAATGAAAGTAGTCATGGACAATTTACACGGTAATACTCATGGATCCTACTGTACCATTCCATGAATAGTCAACGTATAAAGTTCACTTAAGTTTCAATGCATTTTTTTCCATTCGAGCCTGAATCTCACTCTAAAACGAAAGTAATGATTCTATTGCTATGACATGATAACGTTTTTCATCAAACACAGTTCTAATACATAGAAAACAGTATAAAATTATAATAGGAAACTTCATTACAGCCAGATTTCAGAACAAGCTTCTCCTCTCTCGTGGCAAAATAATTGATCAGAAAAAAATAAAACCCATACACTTCCTCTGGGCTACATGAAGCACACATTTCTGGAACCATGTTTAAGTAGCAGGTAATTTTATGTGCTAATGAAGGGAACAAGTACAACTTACAAGTAAACATTTATCGATATTTCAGAATTTCTTGGAGTGTTCTTTATGAAAAAGGGTATGCTTATCTCTTGTAAATTATGTTTTGTTTTTGGATATGCATTTGTTTATTTGTTAGGGAGGCAGCTTGTTAGTTTAGTTTTTGAACAAAGAAATACAATAAACGATTTCATATGAGATTAAGGTTCAATTGAAGAGAAAGGTCCTACTGAATTTTAGTTAATCAACTGTAATGAAGACTCTTTTTAGTAACATATTAAGTATTGTAACACTGGAATTATTCCCCGGTCCACAGCAATTGTTTCTTCTGAAAAATATTTATTAATATACTGTATTGTAACTAGAAATATTCCATACTTCAACATAACCGTAGGAAAGAGTGCATGCTTCATAATACAATGCTTTTTTCGTCCATTGTTGCCTCAAAAGTGTAATATTCCACTTCCACAAGTCCTTTAAATCTCTGTATTGGGAATTCAAGGACATTGTTGTTAACATTGTTACAACTCTAGGAAATTTTAGGAAAAATTTCAAAATGTAATTTTTAAAACAAAAAATAATGTATTTGTTTGATGAAAACCCGATAATAAGTGCAGAATAAACGTTTGTTACAAGATGATGTATTTTTATTTAATTTCTTCCTATTTATTTTAATACATTTTAATGTAAGTATATGATAACTTATTTACATTTTCTGAAAATGGCGCGTCTACAATCTATTGAAAATACTTAAGAAATTGCCGAAGTGGTTCGATCAGGTGAAGGTAAAAAAAATGTAAAGAATACAGTGACTTGAAAGTAAAATAGTGTTTCTTTGGAGTATCATATTGCCGTGTAATGTTCAGCTGGTATTCTGAAATGTCAATGAAGAAAATGGTTCATGAAACTATTTCCCGTCTGTGCATACGTGGGACTGGGTCAAAAATCGGAAACCGAGAAACCACCAGATCTATAAAGGTGAAATTTGATGGACAAATAGACCTACCAATTAATAGCTCAACAATATGGCCGGCTCTTCTGTCTGCTTGATTGATGAATTTGCTTTGTTTTACATCGCTTTTTGTGCCATTTTTGGCTAATTTTCGAAGGTGGGGAAGAGTGGTGACATGATAAAATTGATGAATGGACACTCACAAACATCCATGCCCACGCCGGGATTCGAACCGGGACTCCTGACGTCGTAGGCCCTTCTGTCTGGATTGATATACGACAATATACCTAAAGTATCCTGCCGATGTATAGGAAACTAGCAAATGCAAAGTTCTAATACTGAAAACTCAGTAAATATTTGTAGCTATTGTCTAGTCTTACGGCGGGCAGCCTTCATGCTGACAAGGGAAGTGCGGAGCGGGGAATACGCCGCAGACCAACAACAACGGTGTTCGCTGGAAGAGGTACTGCGCACACCTCGTTCTACAAGCTGCTGTGTTTCTCATCGCGCTGGATTGGTCGCTTCCCCGTTCCCCACTTTCCTTGCCAGCATGTAGGCCGCCCGCCGTTAGACTAGACAAGAGCTATAGTTTAACACGACATAAATTATTTCATTGGCCAGCCTTACAATTATCGAAATACATGTCCCCAAATTCCCCACTGGACATGTTTCAACTCCACGTTATGCTCAGATAAGCTAATCGCGACTGGATCTACCACTGGCGTAAGCAGGAAGGAGCTGATAGGGCTACGGCCCCTTCCGAAATTGAGAAAGTAAAAAAATTCAAATAAAAGCAGTAAAGAACTTTAGACCGAACCAAAGTGGTAAACGTAACTCCCCCTGAAAATGATCCCCGCTTACCATTTTTGGCTTTGAACAGTTTGAAGGTTAGAAATGGTAATAACGAAATATTTTATTGCATCCTCCCCCAAGAATGGAGCTATGTAATACCAACCTTTAGGCTACAGTCCCATCCACCTCCGAAAAAAATCCCGCGTACGCTAGTGAGATCCACAGTTTAAATTGGTACAAGAAACAATGCGAAATTTGCCTAAAACGTGAATCGATCCCGAGACTTCTTAGTTGCCCGTCAATAGCGTCAACCACTTCGTTATCGCCTAGGCCATAGGCTATTTTGCAATGAGCAATACAAATGGAATATTTTTTTTTTTTTAGTTAAATAATTTCGAAATGGCTATCCCCCAAATGCACCCTCTGAGTACGCTATTGGTCACACTGGTCACCACTTTGTTCGTTTGATTTGACTCCACTGTGGGCTCAGATTGGCTTCTTGGGGCTATTCTTGTGAGATGTAAAATCATGTGCAATGGCACGTGAACTTCTCTGCCCAGACGTAAGTATGATCTCGATGCGTTACTGACGCATTAGAGGTATTTTAAAGCTTTTTTCTGACAGCTTGAAAAGGAGAAAATGGGCACTAGCATTCATTCATAACTATTTACTGATAAAATATACGTTGATAAAACCTTCACCATCGCATATCTTGTGAAATTCTAGCCTGAATTGATATATCGTATCACCCCCTACCCATTTCATTTTTTCTTTACTTGAATATAATATGGCGGACCTCTGCTTGGCACACACAATTATGGTTCCTCCTGGGTCTCACCTGTTTGTATCATCATGAATTGTACTCAACGTAACTACTTTACATTTTGTAAGGTGTGTTAAGGGACTTTTGACTCGAGCTATATGTGTAATTACGTGTACAAAATCTTTGTATTTACCGTACTTTTCTATGTAGCCCAACCAAGTTAGCCAATGTTCCGTTAAATTAATTTCACAAGGACCCTAAAATTCGCGTACGTAAAAAGAGTACTAAGAAAACAAGAATTTCAATTTAGCAGGCACTGGAGATATGCCTACGATGCCATAATAGTGTACTACAAACACGATAATGAATTAGAGTCCTTATTAAATGATTTTATCTCTATCCATCACAACAAGCTTCACCATGCAAAAATGAAATAGAGATAGTAAGAACTACTTGGATCTCATCATCAATAAAACTCAGGATTGAGTTTGCGTCTTAAGTTTACTTTATGCACAGTAAGGCTAATCGGAACTAGCCTACAGTTTGAATTGGGATCCGAATCACTGTGTGCCTCAACCGGATATTGAACCCGGGAGCCCTTGATTGCAACGCGAGAACGAATTAAACGTATGAGAATTATCATAAAGGTACGTATATAGGAAATCAGGAGCAGAGACCCAACGTATATATCCGACATCTAACCATCCCAAGAAAGGTGGCTTGTGGCAGAATTTTTATAGAAGGGCCTTCATTCATTCTTCACTTTGAGAAGCTCTAGAAGAAATTAAAACAATGTTAAGAACAGACCTCGAAAATGGATACTCTGAGCAGAGGCACGATATAGAATAATCATAAAAAACACTAAAATCGACTAATTATCACAGACATACAGTACCAAAGTAACATCTAAACCAACTTCGAAAATATAACAAGGGTTTACAAGGCATGAAAGGTTTTGTGGATACAATGAACACTGCAGATGTATATGATGTAGAATGCAATTGTAATTAACACTATATTACACTATTTAGGTAGAAAAGTATCATACTCATCCAGATAAATGAGCAGTTGAAGGAGAAGAAACTACGGAATCAGGCCTCTATCAACATATCAAGGCATCAAACCATAATATCGACAACGTCAATATTTTACACAAGCGTGGCAAAAAAAAAAAAAGTGTTATAACATAAACCTATTAAATGCCTCGCAACAGCTCATCACTAAACATAGGCCAACTGTGACATATAAAAAAAAATTAACAACAAAATAATATCAACATATAGGCAAGCGACATGTGGTGAACCAGCCTGAAATCAAGAGAACCAACTATGAGCAAAATTGGTCCTATGCTTCGTTATACTTGAACTGTTATCAATAGCCTTTTCTTAATTAAGACAGTGAGTCAGCGATATCCATAGGCGAATGAAGTAATTTTTCGTAAACGTCAAACAGAATTACTATATATTTATACAAGAAGAGAACTGAAGCATGTTTGTGCTATGAAGGTCTTAGTTTCTTAGATTTGTAATACAGTCGCCTATATAATAATACGTAGTATATATAAATAGTAGTGTTACATAATAAACAATTAAAATATGTCACTATCTTGACTTGCTGTCATACCAGTTCAATTAAAATATGTCACAATCTTGACTCAGTTCTATACTTGTCCGTAATACTTTGGAGGTTTATAGCCATTGGTTTTTAAAATCAATATTAACCATGAAAATTACAAATGTTTAAGATTGTATGTAATTTTTCCTTCCGCTCCTCATTTTTATTTTTTTTTATTTTTTGCTTTTTTTACTCCCGCTGGGAACTTCTGGTAAGAGAGCGGAATTCTGGGAGCGATTTTAATAGCGCCATGGTGCACAGTGGCGTACGCAAAGGGGGTTACCGGGTTTAACCCCCCCCCTCCTTGAGCTTTTGAAATATTGTGGAAAATGCTGTAGAAAAATTAAAAATGGCTAATTTATCAGTCAAAGATCTGCGACAGTAATAATAATAATAATAGTCTACTAATAATAATAATTTGAATTATTATTTCCATGCAGCATGGAGAAAAACACAACATTCCAAACACAATCTAAGCGGCCGGGAAGTTCAATTTTGCATTTTTTAAAAAAAAAGTCGCGCAATGACTCTAACGAGAATTGTGAAAATTCCTTGCTTCGTCGCTGTGTGCCGACCATATTGCAAACGTTCTTCCCGGTACTGATTTCACATCTCCTTGTGAACTCTCAAGTGATGCTGAGTCTACATCCACATCATTAACTAATGTTGAAGAAGTGCTTTGTGAATCACCTAGAAGTGATAAATGTGTTGGAATATTTATAAACTTACTTTTGAACGAAAACATAGACTCAGTGGAATTTAGCAACATGTGTTCTCGCGCTTCATCATCATCCTGGGTGAGTTCCATAGGTAAATGTAAGTTTCCCCGTGCAAATAGCACCGTGCCATGAAGGCACACGTAGTGGTGTGGTGGACCCCACACATTCTCGATCTCGCAATTTTGCAGGTGATGTGATCAGCACCATGCTCCGGCAACCCTTATCCCCAAGGATTGCTCTCGGGTACCCATTGATAAGAGGCTGGGTGCGGAGACAAGTCTGGATAAATTCCAACCAATTCCGGGAATCGAACCCGGATGTCCCACGAGGTTGAAAGAATAGACCACCGCGACTCCTTGAATGAGTTTCATATTTTGATTATTTCAATAAATTTAATATATTTGCTTGTTTTTATGGATTTTCTTCACACTTAAAATGTCTCACCTATCATATACAAATAACCGTTGACTAGACAATTATTTCGTAACAAAGAAACAAAAAAAATGTAATTTTGTTCTATTGTTTTCATAAATATATTTATGTAGATCTCTACTACTTAATAATAGTAGTGATATAAATAGTAACAGCTGCTGCATTGGTAGTATTATTAGTATTAATTAAACTAATTAATTATTTAATTATAAGTGTTATTAATTAATTTATTATGATTATTAATAATTAATTAAAGTATAATAAAAGAATTGCAATGTGAATTTGTAGAAAGTTTTCGAAATAATCCCCCCCTTGATGAAATCCTGCGTACGCTACTGATGGTGTATGTCGGCTCGCTACAGCTACACGTACATTTCAGTTAGCCTAGCAGACATTTGTATAATTCAGCATTGTGTGCAAACGTGTTTTCATTATTGTATAGTGTCAAGTGGATTAGAGGAACTATATTAAAACACAATGGTTACTATGTCCGTAGTTCCAGCTCCATGTTAAAGCGTTCAACTTGTCGTTAGACCCAGAGGGAATCGTTTCATTTCTTGGTCCTACCGGGACAGATAGTACAGACAACAAATGAACCATTCAAATGAACCAATAAAACATTTTATGTAAATTTCTATACACCATTTAAACAAATTATAATTTGTTACATTTCGTCCATTGAGAATGTGAATGTTCCATCTTCAAATTGTAAACAAATCGAGATATTTTTTTGGCTGTGGTCTATTTAGGATGCAATTGTTTCCTATCTACTATCGTCTGATACCTACATACAACCAATATTGACATATTGAGAGTCTTTTTGGTCCATTTGCAGAATTTGGAAGTAGCCACGAGAATGCAAACTCCAACAGACAACGAAACTTTACGAAAATTTCTTCAGACAACCACAAGAACATTCCGAGTATGAGATAAACCACTTACATTCTAAGCCTCAGTCATTTGTGGGAGCTGCTTAGAAGTAGATGTGGTCTTCGGTTCTTACTTTTGTTGTCAGCAGACAAACATTTTGAATAATAGTGGAATGAACGTAGTTCATTGATTTCCCAAAATATGAATTATTTATTTTACTCTGCTACCGAATGACAAATTTATAATGCTAAAGGCACCTAGAAACGAGTTGTGTGTGAAAGAAAGTATTAAAACTTTCCCTCTCATATAATTACACACACACAAGAAAAAATCTATACTAACTATTACCTACTGAACTAAATTCCACCGTTTTAGCAAATTGTCTTTTTAATAATGAATATTCCATTTGTGTGTGAACGTAATAGTGTACGCACGATGTAACATTTTAATAGGTAATAAAAAGATAAATTTACAAAAAATCTAATAACTTTAGTTATATATTCAACACTCCCCTTTTAATTGAGCTTGTCCCCAAATAAACATATGAATATTCGCTTGCCCTTTCTTCACTATGATAACGTAATATCTTGAAGCACGTGATATTCAAAGAATCTAACATGTTCTCATACTTAGTACCGTAGGAGAAAGATAGAATTCTAATCCTTCACAAGGTTTTAGGCTGGCCATCACTCTAGTAGAAGCTTTGTTATGTGGACCACTACAGCTTTCAAGCTACAGGTTATCTATCTATTATTAGCCTGGTTCAAATCATAATTACCTACATGGTGACGTAAGTGCAGATATGAAACATTTAATTTTTAATGAATCACTTATTAGGCGTGTACTTCGCTTCAGATTTTTATCCAACCAGATAGAAACACTGGAAACCGGAAGTTGATTCGTAAAAAGAAGCTTCTTCACCATTAATTCTCACTCCAGTAATGATCACCTGGAAACGACGGCACAGGTTTCGCCTTGAGAGGTAGCGCAACAGGTTTATAAGGTAACGTGTAACTTTGAATCAAAATTTTATGACGGCGAAAATGTTTCACCAAGTTTCTGAAAAACAGTTGTGTACTTAAGGTTTTACCGTATATCTACCATACATTGTTTGCATTTTAATATTTCTCATTGGTACATCATTTAAGTTTCATAACTTTTTTCCCTTTCTTTTTGTGGATAACCTAGCACGTCTTAATCGCTACATAAGTAATGTGTCAACAAAGGATGTATTGAACTATAGAAATGTTAGGTACTAAATGTTGTGCATTAAAAAATTATGGTATTATGTAGACAACGGTATGAAACGGAGCCGGCACATGAAAAAAATGATATCAGCGCAACTTGTTTCATGTTTCGTCTACAATCTGTGAGGGAAACGCGCGAGAAGATCTGCTAAGATGTTTTTCAACTATTTCCTCATACTCGTCTGCACTGTACTATAATGGCACATGCTGTGCACATTTTACAACTTGCCTGATTCATCTCAAGAAGTACAACGAGAGTTAGCGTTCTGTTTATCTCGCTCTGGTTCAGGAAGCATGGAATTCATCTCTCACTGTATTGATTTCTGATCCACAGTCAGACGACCTCGAGACGCCAAAAATCGTAGGAAACAACCCTCTTTTCACTCTCTCTCTCTCTCTCTCTCTCTCTCTCTCTCTCTCTCTCTCTCTCCCTCTCTCTCTCTCGCTCGCTCTCTTCTCCTCTGCCTCCCTCTCGTGCGAGTGATGCTTGTGTGTGTGAGAGAGAGTGGGTTGTGTGTGTGTGGACACGTACTATTTCGTTTAACCAGTTTCTCAATGGAAATGGTTGCCGTGCTTAAAGAAGGCTGCTGCTAATAAACTTGCTTCTAGAGCAAGCCTTGCGCAAACAAAATTTCTTTGAAACGTTTGAGTGTTGAGTTAGTTTACTAACTAATAGAAGTTACCTCACTTATAAAACAATAATAAATTTATTCTTTGAAGATTTAACGCACACTCTTGCATTTCTTGAAATAGCAGCAAGAAGCCTCGGAGCAAATGTACAACACAAGTTATACGGTGGTTAATAAAGAAGACGTCACAGAAGCAATTCTAGGCTGTTCGGGAAGAAGCATTAAAGTCCAAAAATATAATTTTGCAGCAGACAGTTTATATGTTTATTAATTTAATAGTAAACATTACAGATATGATATAGTACGTGTTGAATCTTCGCTCTTTATAATCTAAACACATGCCCAATATAAAAGTATACTTATAATATTTTATTTAATTGATTCAGTATAACTTATACGAAAACAACAGAAAATCGTAGTTAATGACTTATGTGCCTCTTCCCGGACAATCTAGAATTCTGTTCTTTCTCCAACATCTTGTTTGTTTGTTTGGTTTTTTAATTTTTTATCGAGTTTTCTTTAACTCTAACGGGACGAGATTCTATCCCAAAAGAGAAAACTTTTTACAAAGAGAACTAACTAAACGCCTTAGCTTCAGTCAGGATAAAAGAAAGCAAAGGTTTTTTCTTTCTTTTTTTTATTCGGTGAGACAAGTTCAATGTGGCAATTCCCATCAGCGTAGCTTCCTAACTTTCTGCAATGAAATTATTTTTACGTATTACCAAATTCAAATTAATCATATAGTGACACCGCCATCTCTTTACACCAAGGACCTCGCCGATCGCGTAGTGGTAACGTCGTCGCCTTCTAATCAAGAGATCCAGGGTTCGATACCCTGTGCAAACTCATAGTGGTTCGAAACTCACTTTAAACTGTAGGTTCGGTCCCGATTAGCCTTTCTGTACATAAAGTGAACTTAAAAGAAAAGAGACTCAAACTCTTTACATCAAATATACACTTTCCTGGCATCATTTAGTGTAAAGTGTTCTGCTTTTTGTGTAATAATCAGTGCAACTTAATTGCTGTACTCCTTTATGTAACAACCGTGTCCGTTCCTTCATACAAACATCAGATCGACCTAGACCTCAATGTATTCAACAAATTTAATATTTAAAAGACACTATAGCATTCCATGTTATTCCCATACTGATGAGTAGGGATAGAATTTTCATTACTTAGCACATTTTTTTTTAAAATGGTGATGTGTTCCCTAAATACGTACATAGAAATTCATGTTAAAGAGAAACTTATTAAATTAAGGTGCTTTTTAAGGGCATATTTAGGCATATTTGGCTATTTCTACATGATAGAGCATATTTTGATAGATTTTCGGTCATATTCAGAATATTTACGCATTTTCAAGGAATATACAGCCATTTTCGAAGTGGATTACTTCTTACTCCCATGTTTACTCAAGTTGTTGATTTTTTTTACAATTATAAGTGCCAGTTTGTTTCCTGAAAAATGGTGCAAACCAGTCTCCTTTTCTAATGGAATGGAATCAGAAAATGGACTTTGGCCCAAAATAATTAAACAAATATTTGCTTATTGTTGAATTTCTTCGAAGCGTAGACCACTGGTTATTTTCTGCAAATTTAGGAGAACTAACTTCCTCCCCTATTGCAATGCAGTGCACAAAATGAACTTCTGAGTGCAATCACCTTCTATTGTTTCGCCACAAGCAGGTAGCTACTTAATGCAGCAAAATCTTTAATTGTGATCGTCTGTGTATTGAATCTTGTTCAAGTCGGAAGCGTGTGAATTGCGTCGGTGTGGATTTTGGATTTCTTCCTGCTGGCATAGCTGCTTTGGAACAATCAGGAGTACCACTAATGAACCAGATAGACGTTGTGAATAAAACTGTGAATAACTTACATGGTGCTTATGGTGAAGTGGGACAAATGTCAACGAAATGAGGAGAGTTTTGAAGAAGAAAAAACAAGGGTATCATACATTGTGTTCTGTTGCAAAAATTTTATTGGGAGAACAGAGGCCGAATGATATTGTTTACTTTAAATATGCTCCTCTTGGGTCAGCCAAGGTAGAAAGACGCTTTTTCTCTGTACAAGGCTTTGCTGACTGAAAATAGGCAATCATTATTATTTGAAAATTTACAGAAAGTATTTATTCATTGTACATTGCAGCCCAGGGTTCATAAAGTGAACTAAAATAGTATGCGAAAATATCTCAGCATATGTTAAATATTGATGTTTGAAACAGTTCAGTTGTTAGGTGATATTTTTCAAATTATAGTGCACATTTTCGTTAAATTTTAGGTAATAAGAGCATTTTTTTATTTTGAATATTTTGGTGATTTTTTAGGTCATAAAAATCCTAGCCGTACTGCTAAATCGCACACCCCTGTTTCCTCCTCTCATAAACGGTACCATGATCTGATAATTAGGCTCGTTTTGACAGGTGCGATCTGTGCAGTGTAAAGAATGAATCTTTTCAAAACAAAATTACGTTACATGTCATGTGCATACAATATTCGAAGCATGAACAACACGTTCCTCTTTGAAGTTCAAGCATTCTGTTAATATCATGCGTATATTTACACAAAACAAGACTTGCCGACAATTGTCAAAGAACATTACAATTCCCCCATCGACCGCTCCGTTATGTAATAATTCTACCAGACAATTGGTACAGGCGGGGTGATAGAAGAAGGTAACAATTGTTACAAATTGCTGAGTGGGAGAACGTGACCTTCACCCTTCTATTAAAAATGTAACGAATAATATCAATTATTTTCCTGTAATTTACGGTTATAACAAGCATAAGAAAACAGTTTTTCGTTGTGACGTTTCAGGAGAACACACGCTCCCTAATTCTATAATGCAAGCAATTCGTACATACAAGAAAAACTATGAATAATATCAAATCTCACATGAACACTTGTTTGAATGACTCAAAGAGTCGTGAGCGTGGATTATAGTGATTACCTGTATTCCCGACCTATAGCTCGTAGCCTATGTTCAAATCTCAGCGGTGGCAGAAACTTTTCGTAACTTTTCATCATGACCGTCGTCTACCTGTTGTGTAATGGAATGATTCTCTTTGACAATGACGATAAGACTTTAAACAACAAACGTTCCATCGCAACAAACTGACAAGTAGAAATAATATTATACTTCTAATAAATATGAAAATTAAGGTGGTGTTTTAACGGTCTAATTTTACTAAAATTGAAAATCTTACGGGAAAGATTTTATGCTACTCTCAACCGCAATAAAAGGCTCTCTCCGTCTTGAGGCAGATTATAGACTAAATATTGTAAATATTAAATCGCGATAAAGTCATGTTATTGCTTGTTTTATTAGAGGAAGTGTACCAAATGCGGGTTCTGTCTTAAAGCGGGACTCCTGCATTTCTGCTCTGGATGATGCCGTAGCATCATAACTTCACGTTATTCTCGCATGCAGTGCTTGCGCTCGTGTTGATTACTGCATCTGTTGTTCTCCAATCAGCTCGTGAGTGATTTTGTGCAAGTCGAACGTTTTATTACTACCACGTTCAATTGCCGTACTTCAGTCATCTGAGAGGAAAATGCATGAACTCTTCTTCATACTCAATCTTAAGTATAGTACCTATCTTTGTATACAATTTCTAAGTTATGGATGGGAATACGTGAGATATGATGTGATGCGTTTTCGCTCACATTGGAATTCTGGTGCAGGTTCTAAGAGAATAGATATGACGAGAACAGGAGAGCAACTAAGAACGTGGAATCAAGATAAGAGAGCCATATAGATTCTATACGAAAGAAAAGGATGATCTTGAAGAAAACTTGTAATACTGTCTGTTTAACATTTCAAAAAACGTTTTATTTTATTCCACAGACTTTCAAGTTTCGTATTTCACCTTCTATCACTATAATTTATGCTGTTGCTGCTTTTAATTGTACTAAATATAAGGGGTCCCACTTTAGGAACGGTTTTTTCCAATCTTCAAAATTGCATCTCTTCGAAAAAATAGGATTTTTACAATGAAGCCATTTTTTTCTCGCTATGGGAGGAGACATACTAAATAAGTACATAACATACTATTTCAGGCTCTAGTACCGTTAATTTTGGCTTCATGGTTTCCTTTATATGCGTCAAAAACAAAATGAGGGCCCACATTTGGTTCATTTCCTCTAATATTTTGAACAATGCTTCAATTCTTGACGGGCATAACATTTTCTACAAATATAAATAATTGCCCCTTTCTACTTTCTCCCCCTCTCTATTTCTTCACATCTATCTCCAACATGTACACACAGCGACATAGATTCAAAATTAGTCTTTTGTGTGTACGTATTTTCACACATACATAAAAGATCAATTAGAGGAAAAGGGACTAACACGAAGTGCCTACTCTAAACATCAAGATAAAACACGGTTTATCTTTTTCCAATAATCGTGAAATGCGCTGTGCCCTTCATCCATTCTTACAGCTTTATTATTCGCATTCCCTTCTCGAACAGATAAGCGAAAAAGGGGAAAAAGGAAAGGAACAAACTATAGATTAATCTTCAATGAAAAGTACGAAATTATTGTTTACGGTGGGAATTCCATTATTTTTCATGAAGTAATTTGCGGTTTGCTATATAATACCAAAGTTATTGTATTCTTAATGAATTTACTGATTGTTTGATTTGGTTTTTAAATTTTAATTACATCGCTTTCCTGCCGCTTTTGGCTAACCACGAAGATGAGGATGAGGGATGGCACAATGGAATTAATGATAGACACTCACAAAGAACACCCATGCCCAGGTCGGGATTCGAACCCTGGTCCCTGACATCGTAGCGCGCTGTGCTAACCACTCCGCCACGGAGACCGGCTATTCTTAATATATGATTCTTTCTTATTCTATTAGTGAATTTCGCAACCCTATGGAACACGCCTACACCTGTGTAAATTGCGTTGCCTTGTGTGAAATGTCTGTATATTAGAATGCACAATCGTTACCAGGAAAATGTCCTTCACTATTTTCATTCATTTTTTCTTCTATACTGTGTGTTTCTTGTGCAATTTAATTGTTCTGATACAGCTGCAAAGGCTTCGCTGGCGTTGTATTTAAATTTTTCAACCTCTCATTGCGTAAAACGAAGTGAATGAAAACAGCACAAGATAATTGGCCTTGTAATATTTTTGCATTCCACTCTACAACAAACATTTCTGATCAATTTCCCGCCAACGTCGAATATAGGGCTAGTGTTGGCGGAGCTTTGCATTTTCCATGCATTATTACTAAAAATATTTGTCCTACTCATCTCAATATTTCTAAATGTTTATTTAGCATGATCTAGAAATCGATTTAGTAATAAAAATGCCTCGTCATCACTAATCCAAACTAATGGAAAAACATTTAGATCTGCTACTAAAATCCTTCCCTTCCGCATTGAAATTCTACTTTAGAAACAAATTTCGTGGAGGTTAGGGAGAGGGGATGTCTGTTGAGTACAAACTTCCCTTCTTCTTCCAAGAGAATGATGGATCGCTTGGAGACCTTAGCACGGAAGGACCTTTTAAGCTGTCAACATCTCTTTACTCTTGAGATTCCATAACCTGAACCCTGCACTTTGTAGAGGTATTTGAAAGAAAGATAAATGCAAGAAACATCTTCATTAATACATCCCATAGAATTATGGGGTAGAAACCACACATAACAAATTTTCCTCAGTTTTTAATATATGCACGTCAGGAAAAATGAAACGTCTCGAATATTTGAGAGAAATGTATTGAAACAACCTGTTTCTTTCACTTGCTTCTCTTTACTTTTTCAAGGATTACTTAGCATGTCGGACAGTCGTAGGAAACTTCCAGACATTGTTGTATATAAGGGGAGGGTTTCACGCGTCCAAACTCCTCTTTGCATTAACTGAATAATCGTATTAAATCAATGTAATATCTTAACTCAATTTGAAAATATAACTTATAGGTTAGAAATGATCCACAGACATAATTAATGCTCTTATATTCTTCATGTACAGTCATTTTATTTTATTCATGTCTTCAGAATTCATTGTTAAAAATAATTTGTAAAATGGCAATGACTTTTACATTTTCTAAAGATAATGATATAAACGCACAGATATATTTTGATATATAATTTGAAAAATTTGAAAAAAAAACTGAATGTACATAGTGAAAAATAATATTGTAATTCTTAATTCAGTAAGATATTTAAAAAGCAACATTTTATTAATTCTAAACTGCTTAAAGGTAATAAGGATAATAATAATAATAATTAACGAGTTTACCATTGGTGAATATCATCCATATAATCAATAGCTATTATTAAGGATGCACCAACAAGGATGTCGAAGCACCCAACAATTTTAATTCATTCATTCACTTAATAGTTATTATTGATATTACAGGTATTTAAATTTCACTATCCTCGAACTACTGAAAGTTGTAGGCCTTCCATTATGTCCCTCTTAATGCGACCTGCATCCAAACACTCTCAAATATGTTCCAGTGGCGTGAATAGGAAGAACAAGCATGACCCCCCCCCCCCCCATCAAATGCACTGCTTCAGTTTGAAGTTACCGTGCAACGATCTCTACCAGTCTTACTTGCGATTACACCCTGTAACACGATTTTTGTTCCTGTGTAGTGAGTTTTATTTTCTAAAGGCTTCTGACTGGAAACTATAGAAAATGCCTATTATTCCCCTCAAACTTTGTTTTTGTGACCAGGACAGTGTTATTTTTGAATTTTACCTGTTTTCAATGAGAAAATATACGAATTCGTGTTTTTCATTTACATAAAGAAAAAGACAAACACATATACATCAAAAGTGACATATATTTGCACTCTAGTTGTGAACAAAATTATTGCAAAAGATTTGAAAATGAGTAGTTTTTCGGGATTTACGATTATACTGTACATTACTTTTACGAATCAGCCCCCAAATATAGTCTCCCATCATGTTCTCGTTATACTGGCCTTGGTAGCGACGTTCGAAGTCCAATACATCTTGATGGAAATGCTCGCCATGCTCCTCCGAGTACTCTCCCATTTATCCTTAAATGTATGAAGGTGAGCATCGAGGATGTGAATTTTCAGGGGCATCCTGCAGCCCATTTTGTCGTAGTTCTTCACCAGAGTGTCAACCACTTCCACATAGCTCTCGGACTTATGATTGCCCACAAAGCCCTTAACCACTAAGACAAAGCTGTTCCAAGCAGCTCTTTCATTCTCACTGAGCTTCTTGGGAAATTCTTCGCACGCCAAAAGCTTCTTTATCTGTGAGCCGATGAAGACACCGGCTTTTATCTTTGCATCAGACAGGTTAGGAAAGAAGTCTTGAAGGTACTTGAAGGGTGCTGACTCCTTATCTAAAGCATTGACAAATTGTTTGATCAGGCCCAATTTAATATGGAGTGGAGGCATTAGCACCTTGTGGGGGTCTACCAGTGGCTCCTACTTGACGTTGTTTTTTTCCCACAGAGAACTCGGTCCTCTGTGGCCAGTACCTCATGTTGTAGTGCGCTTTGGTGTCTCTGCTGTCCCATAGGCAAAGATAACAAGGAAACTTGGTAAAACCGCCTTGGAGACACATTAGAAATCCTATGATTTTGGAGTCTCCGATGACCTCCCATCCATACTCATCATATTTCAAGGTATCTAGCAATTGCTTTATGCTGTTGTAATCCTCTTTGAGGTGGACTGAGTGAGCTAGTGGAAGAGATGGGTATGTATTTCCATTATGAAGAAGCACGGCTGTAAGACTTCTGGACGAACTTTCAATAAAGAGGCGTCACTCATTTGGACTAAAGTCAATTCCAATTGCTTGAAACAGACCGGTGACATTGTGGCAGAAGCAGAGTCCATCTTGACTTATGAAAGAGCTAATAAATTCCATTGCTTAAGCCTGGAAGTCAAGAGTTCTGCATTGGACTTGGTGAGACCAAGATCTCTTATTAAGTTGTTAAGATCTTTTTGACTAGGGTAGTACGGGTTTCTCTCCTCGGCTCGAAAATTGTAAGTATCAAGATCAATGTCTTCCTCGCTCTCTGACTTACTACTCTCGTCTAAAGAGGGTAGCTTTTTCTCCGGAGGAGTGGGCACGGGAAACTCAGGGCAATGTGGTACAGGGGCGATGGACGAAGGTATATCCGGATATATAATAGCTTGCGCATTCTTTCCAGCCCGACGTTTGGAAGGATCCACCATGCAAAAGCAGCAATTACTCGAGTGGTCAGTGGGTTCTCGCCAAATTCTTGCGATAGCGAACTTCATGGCTCTCTTTTCTCCTCTGTACCATCCCGCAAAAGACAAAAATAAACTAATGTGTATTTTCACAACAT
Source organism: Lepisma saccharinum (assembly GCF_977018435.1). Classification (NCBI taxonomy): domain Eukaryota; kingdom Metazoa; phylum Arthropoda; class Insecta; order Zygentoma; family Lepismatidae; genus Lepisma; species Lepisma saccharinum. The sequence goes on along the minus strand of NC_139242.1, from coordinate 36,422,168 downwards.
ATTTCACCTATGAGATATGTAGATATATATTTAATATGCACAAAATTATATACTTCTATTAACTTTGTCAATCAGGTGCACAACTGCACCCAAACCTTGTGACTTAGGTGCATTACTTTTGGTTAGGTGCACAAGCAACTTACAAAACAGGATGTTCAATTCAACGTTAATGTGGGTAAAAATAAAGAATATAGCAATTCATTAAATGTTAAACATGTAAGCTGTTAGTAAAAGTAATTTTTCAAAATACATTTGAAATAAACAAAAATTTCTAGGCCTCAAGAAAACCCTAAATATTTAATATATAATTAAAATTATTAAAATTTTACATTTTAATTTTCCGTCTTACCTTCCAGAGTTTTTTTGCAGTTCTCGCAGGTGAAATGAGGTGCACAGGTTTTGTCTTGTTCCCCTACACACATGCCGAAATATGATCTGTATGCTTCACACATTTTATCAGTTGCTTTCACAGAGAACTTATTTCCTCTTTTCTTGATAAAATGGTCACAGACATAACAAAATTCGTCTGCCATATACTTGCAGCCTCTTGATGCCATTGTAAACGTGTATCTAATTAGGCAGCTAGGACGGCAATGAACTGCTTCAAACTGCACGATTTGCACTATTGTTGCTGAAAGAATGCCAAGACCTGTCCATTTCAGTTATAGGGGAGACCAGTATATTGCTACAGCGCGCAATATGACACGTTATGTATCTTTTTTTTCGTAATGAGAAAAAACGTGTAGTGGAAAAGGGTAAATCTCAAATCATCGTTGTCCTGTCTACAAAAACAAAGTTTATAAGGAAAAATAGCCATTTTCTATACTTTTGGAACACAAGGAATTAGGAAATAACAATTATTACCCAGGAACAGAAAAAAAATATTTTTTTGTTACATTGTGTTATCAATTCTTCATAATAATTAATTCAAATTATTGTGACAACAACGTAATTATATAATATGTGAAATATTAGGCTGACAATCAGTGTGCGGAGGCACCTCTTATCCCACCCAGATCTATGGTGCCGTTCTCAGGGCGTTAATAGAGGTTATAATTAGTATTCTAATTAAACGTTTGTTTCTAGAGGATTCCGCCCATTTTGCTGGAACTACGGTTAATTTACACTCTCTTTTTCAAGAGGAGATAAACGCATTTTATTAGTAGTAACAATTTCTAGAAGAATACATTAAAATAATACAAAAACTACGCGATCATTTCTTCAGACCATTGTCTATCCCGAGCATACGCGTACACAGTTCTATTGTTAGTTCTGAATTTTCATGTTTTGTTATTTGTTATTGCATTTTGTGCCACGTTTCTTAGTCATTTTCTCATCTACAAATAATTACCTTTGTAGAATCATATACTGTACTCCTCAAAATAGCATAGCAGCTTCTTATTTCTGTGCAAGGATTTATGTGTGAATATGTGGATAACCAAATGGAAAGCCTTGAAATAGTGTAGATATCCTGTTCTATTAACTTTTCCTTTACATTTATCAATAAATCACTCTCTTTTTAGCCAACAAAAACAAACATTCAACGTTTCTTGATAATATAGTGGTATGCGTTTAAACCATTTGAATTGGTGACATTTAAAATGATATATGTGGTCCACGAACAAGTTTACATTTTTAAAATGTAATGGAAATGTTAAGTATTAAATAACACTATTATGGATGTGAGTTAGAATCATCAGTGATAGTGATTAAATGCAATTTTGTGGCTAAGGGTTTGATTGATTGATTGATTGATTGTTTTAAGTCCACTTTATGCACAGAAATGCTAATTGGAACTGTACCTACAGTTTAAAGTGGAATCCGAACTACTATGTGCCTCCACTGGGTATCGAACCCGGGTTATTTGAATACTATTTTAATTTGGTCAATATCTATTATCTATTTGTATTCTATCACTACGTTTCGAGATAGCACACTTCTCGTCTTCAGGTGAACAATTTTATTCTTATCGGTGGTAGGGATCGAATCTACGACGGACCAAATGAACCCAGGATCTCTGGTATCGCAACTAAATACCTGGCCATCGGGTTGAGTGCTCCCAATGTAGAAGCCCTGCATGTCCCCTGCCACATAAAGTATTGAAGCTACAGAAACTATGTTTTCAGAAATATTTTTGAAACAAAATTCCTTTGGAGCAAAAATAAACCTTCGTTTCACAAATATTTGTCTGAAAATTTGTAACCAAAAGTTGACAATATTAACAGGTGCTTTGGCCTTTTCGTTTAATTTCTGGCACAAGGCACGGCAACTATAGAGTGCTGCAGGTAGAGAATTTCGCTCGAGCACCAAATAGTTTGCACGGACGACGCTAGATAGCGTACGGAATTGAGAGCTTCTTCGCTCAAGCGAATAACGCTCGAAGAGGCAAAACGATCGGTATACACTCGAAGCCCAGTAGTACATGTATAATCGTAATTTGTAGTGTATCGTGTAGTGAAAGACGCAGTGAAATTGAAACATAAGTGAACATAGTCATTATCTCCATGTTAAAATGTACTTTAGTCCATCTTACCAATACATAGTGGTACATGAAAATGAAATAGATGATTGTGGGCTGAAACTAGCAAAGCGGATATTTTACATCTATGTCTCTGCGATTATTGTCACATTAAAATGATATTCGATTGTATACACTCGACGGTGGGAGACACGAACGAATACAAGCGAGCGAAAGTGGTCCCATGAAGGACTCTATGGCAACGATAACTTCCTCTCATATGGAAGTGAATTTAATAATCCTGATTTATTTTTTTCCTGATCATCTGGACAAAACGAACATAGAAGCAGTTGACAAGGATATTAAATGTGTAATTTCCTTAAATAAAATTCGTATTTATTCCAGGGCGTGGAGGAAAACAGCATCTACAGCACATTTGAAATTCCTGAAAATAAGTCTCTTCCAACGTATCTAACGTTCGAGGATAAAGTGTACCCGTTGCATTTCCCCTTACTGCATAATATTACCAGATATTAACAAAATTGTATTACTATATTGTACAACTAGGAATGGAAAATGTAAAATAATATACAGGGTGGCTCAAAATGTCACTTAACACCCCCGGTACAAGGCCACTGCAGCGCGCAACGTGAAATGATGACGACCAATCGTTGCCAGGACAAGGAGGAACCACATTGGCGTCACCCACGCGGTCGGTGGCCATCTTGATGTCCGCCTTGAATTCAACTTCAGAATTTTAAATAGGAAGGGGGTGACGTATCTTTAACCAGTAAAAAGTTATGACTGAATTCTTGTACCAATTTGCTCTTTTTCGAGGTGTTAGAAAAATGCCTTAAAATTGTTTAGCGCGTCGGTGACTCATCTAGATCAAAGTGAGAGAAGTTCGGATGCCATTGCACACTATTTTAATCGGATACATCCACGAAGAGCTGCGTATTATGAATGGTTGTCGCGAACAATTACAATGTGACGCTTCCATTAAATGAAAAGTCCTTCACAGTGACAAGGCTAATGTTTGTGTTCATAACGAAGTTCATAAACAGAATATTCGATGCTTTTTATCTGATAAACCCATTTTCGACAGATCAAAGCTGAATGGTTAGTGCTGGTAAGTTAATGGTGTGGCGTGCTGTGTGGAATACGATTGGTTAGTCAGTTTTCCATCAACGGAACCTTAAATGTTTAGGACTACTTGGATTTGTTAAATGCACAGGTTTTTCATCCTTGCTTACGGAAGAAGGTACTTTTTACAGAGTCCTTTTCATTAGGGAGGTGCAGTGGTAGCGTCGTCGTCTTGTAATCAAGGGGTCCCGGGTTCGATACCCGGTGGAGGCACATAGTGGTTCGGATCTCACTTTAAACTGTAGGTCCAGTCCCGATTAGCCTATGTGCATATAGTGGACTTAAAACACTAACTCAACTAACTCAATAGGGAGGAACACCAGAACACCATAGGAACGTTGTGAAGCAGTTTCTGTCCAAAGTTAGTTATCAGATGACAAGAGTTGCATATTCTGTTTATGAACTTCCTTATGAACATAAACATTAACCTTGTCACTTTGAAGGATTTTCATTTAATGGAAGCGTCACACTGTAAATTGTTCGCGACAACCATTCATAATGCGCAAATCCTCGTGGATGTATCCGATTAAAATCGTGTGCAATGGCATGCGAACTTCTCTCCCTAGACGTCACTTTGATCTCGATGCGTTACCGACGCGCTAAACAATTTTATGGCATTTTTCTAACACCTCGAAAAAGAGCAAATTGGTACAAGAATTAAGTCATAACTTTTTACTGGTTAGAGATACGTCTAAAAAACCTTCACCATTGCATTTCTCGTAAAATTCTAGCCTGATTTGATATATCATATCACCCCCTTCCTATTTAAAATTCTGAAGTTGAATTTAAGATGGCGGACATCAAGATGGCCGCCAACCGCGTGGGTGACGTCAATATGGTTCCCCCTTGTCCTGGCAACGATTGGTCGTCACCATTTCCACATTGCGCGCTGCAGTGAACTTGTACCGGGGGTGTTAAGCGACTTTTTGAGCCACCCTGTAGAAATAATTTTGCACCGTGATATAATGCTTACATTAACAATTCTGTGACCCCAGCGGCAGGTCGTGTGAGCCTTCGCCCTAATTTCTGTATCCAATATGTATTGATATTCTTACCAGTACTTAAACCTGTGAGCGTCGTAACAAAATAAATCGACCATCTAAACATCTGGACAAGAAATGCAGGGTGGCTCTTTTCTCTATTTGCGCCACTTAGCTAATCGTAACGATGGCAAGGCATCCAGTCCAGAGGAAAAATTTTGGTACTCAACATCACTAACCACTGATTGAAGCAAATTTCTTTTTTAGAATTAAATTGTGTTTTGTAATGCTGATATGATTTTGAGCACACCTATATAACAGCTAATTGAAAACCAATGCCACTTAATTTATTTCTGTTTGACTATAGAGGGATTGTAATTCCTCCGGGATGTAAGGGGTGACCCTTTTCGAAAAAACACTCAAATGTCAACCTCCCTTCCACGTAGTACACCCTGGACTGCATTTTGCAGACTAGCGAGGCTCTGGCGCATTGACTCACAGCTAGTATAATCCTCTGTGGGGCTCGTGAATCTTATTACCATTCATCCTCATCTTCGCGATTAGACAGAAAAGTGGCAAAAAAGTTAAATCAAATAAACTAAATCAATCAATAATATTTAGCGTTTATAATAGGACAGATCTCTCTACAGCGACAAATAAAGAAATACAGCTTGAACATAAACAAAGATTTCCATCATAAAAATAATGTAAATTAAGCAAAGAATTTTAAGTCTACATAGGCTAATGTAACACTGCCAGTTTGGCGCCCTCAGAACCAGGTGTCCCTGAGTTGTGGCTCCGCCCTAGAAGCCGGACCTGTGTTTTACTGACCACTCTACCGCCGAATCCCATTACTGGACATGCAAACTAAAGTGTATGATTGTCCTTGAGAACCAATAATCAACTTCTATTGATACCTTAAAAGTGTAGAAAAGGTATTGAAATATTTTCCCGCTATTTCAAAATATGCTTCCGGTTAGTTTCAATGAGCATGCATAGAAATATTAACCACTTAAGGTCATTGTTACTGTGTTTCTCCCATAAGAAAAGTGTAGTAGCACTGTGAACCTTTTAGCTTTCGATAGGTCACTATATGTTTGTGTGTCCTACTCTAATGCATGTATATGTACGTATATGAATCGAACTTGCCTTCTGAAAACAATCGATCCTAGTAGGGCGTTCTTCACATGCACGAATCCAGTCACCTCAACTCACACACACTCTCACAGGCACAAAAAATTATATGTGCTGAACAGTGACCCGAAGCGGCCGATCGAAGTGAGATAGAGGTGTCCAGTTGACGGGGTATAATTCAAGCCGATAAGGAATTACTATCCTTTTGCGCAACATGTTCAACTCCTGGCATGTTTCGGAACTGTGTATAAACATTGATTATTTTGTTCTTTGCTTACAAAAAAAAACTCTGCGAATGAGGATCAATCGTTTTGCACGCACTGCAACCACGCATGAGGAAAGTAGTAGGTTGGAGGACATTATACTGAGTGGGAGCCCGTAAGCTGTTGTGCTCCAACGTGAATTGAAAACTCAAATCAATAACTTTTAGAAGCGACCTGTCACAGCTGCGACAAGGATAAGACTTCTGCTATCAGCAGTCGTGGTTATTTCTCATTTGTATATGTGTAGTGTTGAATTATCTAGTGTTACATTGAAGAACATTGACCTGTAAACATGGATCTGTTATTTATTCCTGGTAGTGAGACAGCGAAGTTTGCAAGCTAAAGTCTACCAACAATACTCCAGTGAATGTTGTAGAGGAAAACCATTCTGGGTACATCAAGCTGTGAAGACAACATGACGTAGTGAATTTGTGGGGCAGTGGGTGCTGTGTACATTATGACTCCATTGCATCCTCATCCCACGAAAATAAAAACTCACAAATTCTCTCTTGAAATCCAAGATTCTGAAGAAATGCCAAGCACGAGTGATGTCCACGAAGAAGAACCATCTGAACTGGAAGAGTACGAGTGGATCCCCAACTGGTTAATGGGCGAAACACCGTCACTGAAGAAGTACCTGTCGACAAAAACTGCAGCATTGTGGTTACTGGTCAGGTTTGTTGACGCTATTTTGCGAGGGGCAGGTTCGCCGATGTTCCTCAGCAATCCGTTTTGCGGAATCATGGTTATCGTTGTCATGGCAATTGAAGTTCCGTCGTTAACGTACGGTGCTCTAATTGGTATTGTTTCGGCTATTATCATGGCGCTTTTTATGTTCCAGGAATGGGCCTCGATTTCCTCCGGAGCAAAAACTTTCAATGGTTTTCTCCTGGGACTTTACCTTACTGCTATCTCGCCATTAGAAGTATACCCTTGGATAGCAACTCACATTGTTATTGGAAGCTGTCTCAGGTAGGTCAAGCTAATGTTTGTCTGTTTGCATTTGCTCTGCTCGTGTAAACCCAGTTCGGCTACGCATATACCAGAAACCGAATCAGAAGTTGGAATTGAAGTTTAAATCATATAACTTTATGACAAAATAGTGTTTTCAACTAAACTCATGCTTCGTAGTGAACAAAATTATTACACAACTGTCACCATACATTAGGCAAAGAAAGAAAACTGATATGTTCGAACATCAAGGCCTCCATGTTTGTTGTGAGTATTGCGTTAATACAGTCATTTCCGGTTTAATGTCATTCTGATACTGCTCATTTATTTAACGCGTTATTTTCATTGTAACTTTCATGTACTAGTACATGCAGAAATTGTTTTCAATCAAGTAATGAAAAATCATTATTTTGGTTGCATTTCATTATTCGTGGAAGAAATTGCTTGAAGTTTAAACCATAAACGTACATGCAAAACGTAAATGCATTAATAAGAACAGTGGCGGTGATTAGAGGGCATGCCACTTTTTGCCTCCGCACTATGGCCTCTTAATGCTAAACCTTGTCTACAAGAGAAAGTAATCTCCCCTTGTCCCTCCCGAGTTTTGGCACCCAAATCGTCAATACTGAATAAGAACAATGAAACAATTTTCTATAAGTCGTACAAGAACATAACTTTCGTTCTATCAGTTATAAATCTGAGCAATGGCATTAAGAAATATGAGTGAACTACAAATAACTACTAAAGAAGAGCTTTATTGCTTTCACATTTTATTTAATGTGTATTCTAAGTAGTTAACCCGAGTAAACTTCCCCTTTTATCCTTGGAGTAAAGTGCCCTGCTTGAATATGTCAGGATACATGAGAGTCCTGTTAAATTAATAACATACCAGTTGTTCGACTCAATTTCTATGAGTTAGAATTATCACTTGACTTACTCTGCGCCTAAATTTCATAAATAATGTTATGACGTAATATTATATTGTAAAGAAATTACAAACTTAAAATAGACAAACCACTTTTGTGTATTTTTAAAATTAATGTTTATCTGGGTACTTAAATGGATCACACGCACAAAACAAAATCTCGTCTCTCAATCATCCATAAATTTCTAAGACAACAGCATAATGCAGAAGGGTCAATTCTCAAGATTAGTAAAAATTAAGTCAAATATATAGCGTAATTAATCATTTACTCTGTTCCAAGATATTTGAATCTATTTAAATGTTCAAAACTCTGATATTAACTGTTTAATTTAATTACTTTATACTTATTATAGAAATCAATCTAGTTTTGGATAGGGGAACAATTCAAGAAAAGCATAGTATTTGTGTTATGCAGATCAATTGGTTGCCAACTTCACAATATACTATTAAAAGTTACAAATAACAGCACAAAAGTATTGCATGAATGATTGATTGAATGATATTTTTTTGGGTACGTCGGCACATTAGGCCATTTTGCACCCTTCAATGTATGCGGGGAAGATTCCCTTATCTAAAACCCTTACCTTCGATTTTAAAAATATAAGAGAGGGGTGTAATAAAGAGCCCCTGTGAAAAAGGTTAAAAATACAGGTTGTAAATGGACCTGCATAGGATAAACACAACACATTAAAAAAGTTAAGACTATTTAAAAAAACTATCTCAGAAATAGTGCAAGAGGCCTGCTCTTCTCAAAAATTTAAAAACATTGGAAAAAACAATGTCACTGTCATTGTCTCCCAACATAGATGACAAAGTGCTGGGAAGTTTAAAAACCTGTCTGAGGTCATTAAAATCGGTTCATTCGAGAAGAATGTGCCGGACACTTAAAACAACGTTACAAGTCGGACACAACGGAGGGTCCAGTCCTTGCAGCAAGTGAAGATCCGTGAGACAGCTGTGTCCTATCCGGAGCCGCGGTAAGATGACTTCCTGTCGGCGGGAGGGACGAGACGGGTAACGCCAAGCCCCAGTAGAATGAACTAGAAATATTATGTTCTCTTTGCAAGTAATGATATGTTCATAATTTGAATATATGCTTGCTATTTTTTGGTCCTTATTTGAATTTAGATTACTGTCAAAGAAAGATTCCTCATTTATTTGTGATAGTTAGATTATCGCATAATTACGGTATACAGAACTGTCATATTTAGTTTGTCATTGCTACTAGTTTTACAGCTATCGCTGTTTAGCAATTCCATCACGATGAATTGTTTCCAATACCCATTATTAAAACTATATGTGCTTAAACATACATATTCTTATAAACAAAGCAAAGATGGTTAACTTAACAATTGAAATTAACATTTTCTTTCTTTCCTTTAGTGTGCTGATAGCTTCCAGCCTTGGAAACCTTCTCTCGAAACTTGAACTTCCAACGCTCAACGCCCCCTTTAATATTCTCGGCCTCATGACAGCAAGTTACAAAGTCGTATGGGAAAACATGGAACAAGAGCCGTCCTTATTGTCGTCTACGACCACCCCTGCGACGCCCACCGCGGCCGTGGACTGGGCTAAGGTAAGTGACAACATGGAACAGAAACTTACCTCGTAAATTCAAGAACATTTCTTTCCTTCCAGCACCGTTCCTCCAGAAAGTACGTTGCACAAGATCTCTTTCTTTTCTTACCTTCTCCACGAAAGGAACAAAAGTTTAAGTGCTTTCGAGAAACTGTCTGGTCTCATTCAAGAGATAATATATTGAATTTCGAACAGTGCACACGCGAAATCATTTCTTGTGCTTAGCACGATGGCACAAAGCACTGTGCGAATTAAGCTTTTATTTTGGAAGGGGGGGGGGAGGGATGGCCACTCAGTGACGAATTTCTGATTTTATTTTTGGAGGTAGTTTTTTTTTGGGTATGCAAATTTGTATACACGTATATGTTACCAGTCAGTAAACTAAACTATTGCCTTCCGGTTCTAAGTACCTTAAAACATTTGTTCTAACCTTGATTATTAAATCTTATGATAACATTTACACGTAATCTAGAAACACAATATTTACTTTCTAAGAAAACCCAAACTCACACAAAGAGAACTATCGAGCTAGTCACACCGAAAACTTGGCCGAATTTCTATTTCCAAGTTCAAACTTAACGTCTATGTAACCTACTTACATGTTTCTTGTGAACACTTTAACGTGTGTAAAATATCAGCACTATGTCATAAAAACCTAACTGGAAAACAGCCTGCTGTTGGCTCGGTGAGGTTCATCCGTTTCTTCCTTGATCCACAAGGACGCATACTTTTCAGCAGGTACACTACAGGGTGTCTGATAAGTCAATACCTATTTTTAAGTTGGTATTACATAATGTAGAAATATTTCATAATGATAACTATCACAGGGAATTAAAACTAATTCTGCACCATTTATGTTCCAGGTAACTGAACATGCCACCAACGCTTCGCACGGAAGAGCGAGCAAGAATTCCTGCAAGATACTAGGTATAGTATGGTGTTGGTGGCATGTTCAGTAACCTGCAACATAAATGGTATAGAATTAGTTTTCATTCACTGTGATAGTTACCATTATAAAATTGTTTCTATTATGTATTACCAACTTAAAAATAGGTATTGACTTATCAGACACCCTGTATATGCTTTCAATTCCATTTTCTTTGAGAGGAATAAAAACATCCCTGGCAGGGATAAAAATAATTTTCCTTAGCCGGGGATATTTATTTTCTGGGTGGAAATCCCAGGCATCCCCCTCCCCCGTTAATTCGCACACTGGCATGAAGTTTCATAGTTGTTGTGGGTTAAGGCTCCGCTCATTCTTGATTTTGGTTGGCAGCACAACTGCCTCTCAAGGAACAGTTCGTTCAACAGTAAGCATCAGCGTCAGTCAGAGTAGATAACCAAGAGAAATACGGTAGGGAACTATGGTTCCTGTTAACCCTTGAGTAACGTCTCATGTCTTGTCTGATGGGAATTACTATGTTACTTGGAGCCTCTTTCAGAATGATAGTCAACATCATATTTTCCTCAACCTCATTCTTAATCTTCACCACCCCGTCCATCCTTTATAGACCTTCTCGATTCCTCAGTTTTCAAACGTTCTTTCTGCATGTCTCTTATATCGGAAACCATATTTGTTCTCAATCCACCTTATTCCTCTTTGACCATTGTCATTAACCGCACCGTATATTTCCGTCAGTATACTTGTTTCCCAGACAGGTATACTTCTTCGCAGACCTGAGAAAGAAATCATGCCCTACATGTCTCACTGGCTCTACCACTACCCAATGCACCTTGACATTCAAGTTTTTACTCAGACTAGTTGACTGCAACACTCTTAGTAGTGCCAAGTAGACTCGGTAACTCGCTGCTATTCCTACTTCGATTTTCCCCTTAATATTATTGTCCATGGTAATTAATGTTTTGAGGTATTTAAAGAGCATTCATTACGCTGTGTGGGTTGGCCTTCACAAAATTCTTGATTTCTACTTCTACTTGGTCTTGGGATTTTATCTTCGCTTTTATCTGGTATCATATGTATACCATGAGCATAGCATGAAGCACTTGTTACGCACTGGTATCATTTGTAAATTCGCGCAAATATGCGTGTACACAACACCATCCACTGCCGTACTCAGAAATTTCGTTGGTGAGAATACGGACATAAATGAGGGTTGTGGCTTGTATTTTAGAACTAAAAACCATACTTTCCACATTTTTGTGAATCGGACGATTTTTTTTAGAAATCTGAATCAAAGACGGTTGCAACCAGGACCAAAACATAAGCACACGTCAGGCATTAACATCCATGTCTCCAAGTCTGTAGTCGAGGGTATCCATTAGCGTATACATTCTGCTACAATGCGTATAGTTTATATTTTCGTTTCGTTTATATATATTTACGTAATTTGGATATAGCTGCAGTGAACTTATTGAAAACTGCATTTTGTTATCAAAACCAAGGTAGAAGTTTGAATTTACGTGAGTTGAGATTTAGAATTATCGAATACGTGCCATTCGAAAGTCTCAACAATATTCTTATTTATCTTTTCCAATAATTTGTTCAAGTTCAATAGGAGAAAGAAAATCCCCATTTCATCTCACTGTTTTATTATATTAGTGTGTATGAAACAGGAGCATATATAGTGTGTCCACAGCATGAAATTTGCAGAAAATCACTATATTAGAAGAATTCAAACATCTGAGGCACCAGTATTCCTTGCCCCTCGTTCATTTCCCCTCTCTGTACCAAATTTATTCATTCCCAACAGTGATGGCGATTAAGGAGCGTGGGGGAGGGTGTTGCTCCCACACTATGGCCTATTAATGTTAAGCCTTGTCTACAAAGAAAAAGTCAAATGTCCTAGCCCCATCCTCACTTCTGTCGCACAATCGCAGCTACTGATTTTCAGTGTATGGGGAAATTTATTCTGCAAGCACATGTAGGTAACACAACCATAGGAGTAACTTGGCGGGGGCAAGGGGGGGCGCTTGCCCCCAAACTTTTCGGGTTTATTAAAATTTCCAAGTTAGGAGACCTGAGGAGCAAAGTAATAAATAGTAATATTTGTAATTTGCAAACGTCACAGTTATTTAGCAAATATTCCTGGACCCTGTTTTTATGGAATGGAAAACTTTTCGAGTCTCTTCCCCCAAAGTTAAGCTCCAGGTTTGATTCTACTGCCTCAAAATTAGGCCCCAAGTCTGATTCTGTCCCCTCAAAATTAGGTCCAATTTTAATTCTGCCCCCTAAAAATTAGGCCTAGTTTAATTCTGCCCCCTCAAAATTAGGTCCTTTTAATTCTGCCCCCTCAAAATTAGGCCCCGTTTAATTCTGCCCCCTCAAAATTAAGACCAATGTGATTCTGCCCCCTCAAAGTTAGGTCCCAAGTTACGCCCATGAACACAACTAACGAATACAGTGAGTGGGGGTGTTGATAACAAGAAATTTACTAGAGAACGAAGTTGGATAGTTTAATTTCATAGGAAATAATACGCTCCTTTCCCTTCCGTGGTTGCTTGGAACTTTCGTCGGCTTGAAAATACTTTTTTTTCTTCTTTTTTTTTGAAGAGCATAATATTGCTTAATAACGGTTATAAATAAGATTCATCTACCCTAAATTTCTAAGTGAGAGTATTAGGGGGACAACTGCCCCTCTTGCCCCCCGTGCGCACGCCTATGATCATCATCCTCATTAGCATTCTACCATGAAATACACTTTTTTTTGTAGAAGTTAAATGCTTTCATCAATGGAAACACAATCCAAAGTTAATGAAAACATGCATCCATTTGACTTTCACCAAACAGCGTTTACCCTGTGAACATTTTGTGACTACAGCACTGCATGTCTCTCATTGTCTAGATGTTGTCGATACACTACGTGAGATCGACTTTCGTGTCGTATGATGGGACTGGTCATTTACTCTATAAACATGACCCTGCTGTTTGTTTTGGTAGGCAACATATTTATTGCTCTTTCTTGCGTAGTACCATACATATTTTTAGCCTTTATACCAGCTATGCAAAACTCAATTGCTAGATAGTTCTAGTTAGCTATTACATCACAATGCTGATGGCTGCGCCTTTAACATTAAGGGCGTGCGAGACAGTCTCCGCCTGGCTTTTCCCTCCGAGTCAGTGTTGCCAAATTAGCTCTCTTGGAGTCAGATCTGGCACTTGAACTGCCTGTGAACTGGGGCGCCCGCCCCGTGCCTCACTATGATACCATCACTGGTTCCGGCCCACATAGACCAACTCGTGCCATGATTATACATTTTGCACGTCACGTGATATTGTTATATTGGCTGCGTCGCCCCATCCCCCTCTTATATCCCCAGCTACTTTTCTTATAGCGCCGTGTTGACGTGAAATTGGCATAATATTGCTATCAGGGAATCCTTCATTTTCGATTTCATACGACCATGAGATGGTGATGCCGCCGGATCTAGACGGTGAAAACTAAGAATAAATTGTCATCAATTTAGAGTTAACGGTAATAGCAGCGCCCCACGCCTTTGACTACTAACATTACTCTAGGAAGCACTTCGTAAATCTAGCTCCTTGAAAGTCAATTTTAACTTCATTTAAGGTGAAATTTAGCTCTTTTATGCGCATCAGGTTTGGCAACACTGCCAGGAGGCAAGGAGAAATGCTTTGGGCATATGGGAATATTTTTTGATTTGTTATCTTCGGAATATCAAATTTCCGATGGAATAGAAAATGATATCAACGGGAAGAGGGCAGTTTGAAGAAGTGATTGCCCAGCACAAAAGTCGAAACTCCCATTTGATTAGCCGTAACTTGATGTTGAAGTTGATTCCCCATAAGGAATACATGGGATTCCGAAAATTCTTTTTCGTCATATTTTTTTACTTCGACCTGTCACATGTGGAGAAATTCATACTCTCTTGTACCACCACGTTTTTCTTCAGTAGCATTGCCCATTCCGACAATATTCAAATGCGTAACATGGTGCGTAACTTTATCTCCTCGCCTTAATGTCATTATTAATATTTGTTTTAGTCATAGGCGGATCTATATGTTTTCTGGGAGGGGCACAGATTATGCTGTAAGTACAGGATAGCAACACAGCCTCGTGTGCGTGTGTGTGTGTACTGTAAAGGATTACTCGAACATTGTTCGTTGTAGTATAATGCTATCAATACTTTTTAAAATACTTAGTCTTCCATTTTTGGAGGCGCACGTGCCCCCATGCCTCTCCAGCTAAATCCACCAATGGTTTTAGTAGTAGTGGTTGTAGTGGTATTAGCAGTAGAAGCGGCAGCAGTAGCAGTAGCAGTATTTTATTAATTATTTACAAATGATTTGCACAACGATTGTTATTTTTTGAAAGATAATTTTTATGTTTTATTGGTAATAGATTTGACACCTGTATAATTTACAATAAATACAGATGGTAATGAAATGGCAAAAAAAATACTAATTGTAGTCATTGTAATATATATCTTCCGTATAGATGCATTATGAATATGTTTAACATTTAAGTAAGTGTTCATTATAAGAATATTATTCAAAAGCAGACTATTGGAATTATGACGTAATATAAATTAACAGATGTCACTATCAAGAAGTAAATACAACATTAGTACATAACGAAATACGATGCTGTAAGTTTAAACCATTCAAATTCTACACAATACAACGAGGCTGGGTGAAAGTCGCATTGAAGTCACATGTAATATCGACCATTGATGAGCATAGGAATGGGCAGAGCATATGTGTTGTTTGTACATTTATGTAGATTTGTTGCATTTCTAATTCACTAAAATTACCTTTTAATAATACCTTGAATATTGGCAGTGGAGCTCAAGTACACAAAATATTTTATTTTAGAAATAAAGTTCCCGCGCTTAAAAATCGAAATGTTTCATATCTTTATACACTAAAGAATTCTCTCAAATTAATTACTGACACGTCATCAAAATATTTCATAATAATATATTAAATCTCCAATATGATACTTTTCAGTGCCTTATATTATTTACATTATCCGTTATATTTTTATTAGGAAAGTAATAGAGGATAAGAGCTTATATCCAGGATGAGAATTGCTAAACACTAAAAAAATATCAAAACCTGCGGCCAAAAGGAACTGAAAAATTAGGCACTCAAAAAACAGTTATATGCGAAATGGTAATAAAAAGATCCACTATAAAATGTATGTCTTCCTCTCAGAAATGGAGTACATTTTCTAACCAAAGAACAAAAAATACATTTTATAACAAATCCTCAGCCTACTTATATATACACACACAGACACCCCCCCCCCCCACACACACACGAGTATATAACAAATCTCCGAGTTCAGCCCACCCAATGTTTTTCAACAGTTGGAGGCACTGAATATTTGTAATTCATAATGCCAAGTTAGATCTATCTCTTAACTGTATTTGCCTAAGATTTATTAAAAAGTACCCTAAATTAAATTAAAAATATCTGTAAAGCTCATACATTTTGTCGACCACGGTTAGAAAAGGCCCTCAGAGTCGATACTGTCTCTCACGTCTGTTCCTAAAGCTCAAGTTTCTTTGCTTTATTCCCAGTAATGGACACATATGTCCTTTGGGACTAATCTGTTCGCGCAAAAGCGCAATGGAGACACGAGACCTATGTGCAGCATCTCTATCGTACTGATGATAACAGGAAAACGAGAGAGCGCAAGATCACATCATAATAGCATTCTACATTTATGGCGCCGTCGTACATACAAGAGGCAGATCGTTCGTTTTCAGGGGACGAACAAAGCACATGCCAGTGTATCTCGTGTAGCTCTCTCGACACGCTGTTTCTTCCCTGCACATAACAGTTTAAAATGGAACCCCGCCTCGACGGAAAGAATATGACGTCCGAAATTTACTCTCCGTCGGGTGCAATAAGGCTCCTCCCTTTCTTTCGGTTTAAAATTTATCAATTCGTTCATTTATCGAGTTGCTTTTTCTTGTATTTGTGTGTTGGTTGATTCGTGACTTTCTACCTTACAATTATTACTTGTTATTTTGTATTTTGGTTATTTTATGTCGCTTTCCTGATACTTTTGGCTAATCGCGACGATGAGAATGTGTGATTACCAATGAAAATGATGAAGGGCCGGGACTCGAGCCCGGGATTGGTTATAAGATTGATAGGCACTAAAAGCTCTCAAAAGAGGCATACAAAATAGGCACCGAAAAATACAAAATACACATTAAAATTAATTGACATCAACAGAATTTTCATCATTTTCCAGTGCTAGGCATTCAAAAAGTAATTATCTTCGAAATAGACACTTATGAGTCAAATAGGCAAAATACCGAGCGATCGAATCTAGGGAAATTCAATCATATAATTTACAAAAAAATATCGGATCTAACTGTGCAGTTTCATTTGCAAACCAGGAAAGTCTATTTTTATTAATAGGGAAGATTGATCTTTTTAGTGTCATTCTTGCATTGAAATATCAACCTAAATGTGTTATACAGAAATTTCCTACATATTAATCCCAACTGTTTTGCGAATGACATCTAACAGTTGGACCAAAAATAATTATGAAATGCAGAGTTTTTTGTTCTTGAATTAGAATATTTACTCTTCCGTAAAAAATCTAAACAAATGAAAGATTACTTTTTATCAGATCTCTGAGAAAATTGAAGGCCACGAAACTATATGTATGCACACACACACCTATATATATATATATGCATACACACACAATCACACACACACTATATATATATATATATGTGTGTGTGTGTGTGTATTTGTAAGTGACACACATATTTAATTTCCAGTGCTTTTGAAGTAAAATACACGTCTATCAAGTATCATTTCTTCAATAACTCGATGTAATATACTGCAGTTGTCCTTACAATACAAGTTTGTTGCTATGATAATTTTTGGCCGGAAAGTACACGGGATGGAAACCATAGGCAACCAGCAAATCCGAATGACGAAACTGGTTGCATATAGTCCCAGGAATTCGCTGCTTCCTGAACGTTTAGCGATAACTCTAATCAAGAAATCTGTGCTCACAACTCTTTTTGACTTCCATACTTGTGTTTCCATTTACAACTTAACCACATTGTGTTTAATCGAAAAACAACCTGTTTATATAACCAGACACAGAGCATGCAAAAAAATGAACGGCAACAAATTATTATGCTTAACTGAACAATATGAAGTGACAATCCAATATATGCATCCCATACGTTGTTGTTGTTTAGTTTGTTTTTAGGTCCAATTTATCTACAGAAAGGCTAATCGGGACTATACCTGTATCGAACCTGAAAGACCTTCATTATCCGATACATTGCTGTATGCACAATACATCGTTCTACTCCTCTAACTCTCTAGCCTTCTTAAACCCGAACGTTTATGGCTGCAGCAACACAAGTCTTCCATTTGTCCCTATCCTGAGCAAAATCAATCCAATCTTTTCCATCCTTACCGATTTCCTCTAAGTCGATCTCAACGTTATCTCTTCACCTTCATCTTGGCCTTCCTACAGGTCTCTTACCATCAGGTTCCCCAACAAGAATCCTGTAAACTCTTCTTTCCTCTCTCATTCGTGCCACATGACCTGCTCTCCTAAGTCTTCTTTATTTAGTTATTCTAATTATATCTGGACTACTAATTTCCAAAACTGCACCGGTATCTAGTGAAAATGCGGGTCTGCCTTCTGAGAGGTATGTTTTTACAAAAAGAAACTGAACGAGCCAGAAATGAAATATGAAGTTAGAACAAATATTTAAGCAAATAATTCTGTGAAATTAAAGGGAGTCTATGTAACACTAGTTGCAATATAACTAAAAAGAAAAACACAAAATTTAATGATACTGATTTTGATGATAACTTAATTGTATATAGATCGCTCTTCTTCATTGTCAATTAACATTTTTAATCAGAAGGAATACACTTCTCTGCATTGATTGGTTCATTCCCATGTGTCGCGTGTCGCTTCAGTGTGAAAGCTCCCTATTGTCTTCATGTGTAATTGAAGTGAAAACAGCGAACTCATCGAAATGGGTAAGAACTACTAACAAAGAACAATTCTCAATGGAACATTTGATTAGTGAATATCTGCAAATATTCTCCTACAGTTGCAAGAAAGACCGTCGGTAAGAAACGGCAGTAGCTCTCATTCCTTCATCCCCGCCTTCATTTAAAGCTTTTAATAACAAGTTAGCCTCAATCGGCAGCGAAAAACTTTCCTCCGTGAAGAAGCAAGGAGGCGGCAGGAACTCTGCTATTAAAAGGCAATTACTTCGGCTCCTATTAATCATACAAAAGTTTTGCCGACTACAACACTCTTGGTAAACCAAAAGTGGTTAGGTTTCGACAATCAACTTCCGAAATAAAGCATTTCTGACTTCCTTTCTCGTTTTGTCTTACTTTCTCGTCTACAAGGAGGTTTTTTCCTACTCTCCTCCCCGTGTTCACAAAATGAACTTCCTCTATTTCTCGTAGAATTTTTCGAAGACTTCGAAATGTAAAGATGTAAAGATTATAAGGAATTTATAAAATTACCAACACATTTACATATGTTTATTATTTTGTTAAATAAGTATTCTCGATAATTGTAAAGTTTAATCAAATATATAATTGCATCAAACTTATAAACAGTTTAATTGCAATTGATAACAATAATAATGAGTGCCTCAACAAGTGTTGTGATACGATTATCCACTTTACGAAAATTTATGTTCATTTCAACTTCTATTATATTTGACACTACTTGGAAAAAGACATTTGCTAAAATGAATGTTCCAGCTCTTGCCCTAGCTTACACCTTATTGTTACTAAATACAGACGTAATTTACAAGAAATAGGTACTTTATTTCAAAAAGTCAAATTATAAGATTAAAACTTATGATTGATTGATTGACTGAATTACGTAGCTTTTCTGACACTCTTGGTTAATCGCGTCGATCAGGATGAATGTTGTTATGATGAAATTCATGAAGGGACACTCACAAAGAACACCTATTGCCAGGCCGGGATTAGAACCTGGGACCCCTGGGGTAGTAGAGCACTGTGCTAACCACTCCGCTTAAAACTTCAGTTGTGATACAAAACTGTCTTAGAAAAATACACATAATATTGTCAATATAATGTATCCTCCCAAATTTTGCAATATATATCAATATGAGTAAACCCTGTATGCCTATAATGAATATTTACAAACAATTTGTATTACAATGCGCGACATATTTCTTAATATTCTTTGACTTCTTGTCAGCCGACTAAATGTGGATCTCTCCGATGGCATCATCGCTTTGTAATCGAGAGTCTAAAGTTCGATACCCGGTAGAGGCTCATAGTGATTCGGATTCCAATTTAAACTGTAGGCCCAGTCCGCATTAAATTAGATTATCGGTTCGTGTCAACGAATGGATCTAAAAAAACATTCAAGACTTTTTCTCTGCGTCTATTTAAAATTTGTCTTAATATTGTTGGACTAAGAGAGATGATAAGCTACGAAAATACGAGATTGAAAGTGATTGAAGTGATTTCAATGGTAGATTGAAAGTGGAAGTTATCTAACGTTAGAGACCTACCACAAAAAAATTATTCACCAACTTTCGTCCCAAAGGGAAAGTAAGATCTATCACATTTTGAAGTAGTCGATAAGGAAATAAATATAATGTTGGAAGTAACTGCTGGCACGTGAACAATGGCAACCAGACGTTGAATTTCAGCTGCGTGTTCCACGCTACTGAATAATAACATAACGTCATTCATATCATTGATTTTCTACTTCTTTGGAATTCCTCAAGATTCCTTTACGATTCAACGAGAGACTGAATAGGTCCTTCGGACACTTTTAATAAAAAGCTATATTTTTGGGATGATACGCTGCAGGATAGAAATGACGACTTTAAAAATATCATTCCTAACTCTGCGGGCAAATATTTAAAAGTATTCCAGCTCGAAAAACTGATTAATATTATTGTGGTACAATTCTAATTTCAAGAATAAAAATGTTTAATTATAGTACATTTATAATAAAATATATGATTTCTTAAACTTAAACAAGAATTTTATTTTGTATTATCCATAGTTTTAGTTGCTTGCATGTGTTTATATTTTTCTGTTTTACATTATGTAAATATGTTTTGTGCGTGTATGTGCATATGTTGCGCAGTGTACGTGATTGCAGGCTATGCGTGCGTTTATATGTAACTCATATAATGACGAACTCTTATTCATTGTCTGCTACTAATACGAGGGGAAATGTTTATGTTTAAATAATCAAATAAGAAGCACAAGAACGCTTTATTATATTTATGCTCAAAGCCAGAAATTTGACTACATAAAGTTTTTATGTCATGAAGTATCGGGGCTAACAATAAGTCGTATATAGTAACAATTTGAGTGACAGCTTTGTTCAACGATGAAGAATGACAAGTAACTGCTAAATATGTTTTGAAATTAATATAAATTTCAGAAACAAGATAAAACAATTTACAAGTAAAATAAATAAACGCCTTTCAAATCCAGAAAAATTCATAACGTTAAAGATACAATTTCAATATAATTTTTGTACTCATATTGAATTCTGTTTCTTTCAATGGACAGGGATTAGGAACATTCCTTCACACGCGTAATTTATCTGAATTAAGGTTTATACTTAAAAGTAATGCAAATAAAATGGTATACAATCATAAAAGATATTCAAATTATATTTTTTTTTCAAATTGGTTATCATTATTAGAAGTTCTCTCGCTATGAAATACAGATAAATAAACTTGCAGTTACTTTCAACATTTACTGCAGTATATTTTAAAATTTGAATGAAGAGGCACATATATTTTTTTTAATATACATGGAGAATGCATACATGAATATTTTTTTCGAATGAGAAATTAAATCATTTTCTACTTCTGTCTGTCTCCACTGTATCAAGTACTTGTTAAAAAATACTATTGTTTCAGGTGGGTGAAGGACTACTTTTAACTCCAGGCCAAATATATGGCTGTTCGACTATGATATCCGCAGGACTGCTTTACGCTGCTTGCTTCATCTTCTCGCCAATTTTGTGTATTATGAATTTCCTAGGAGCAGCGATTGGCATGTTACTAGGTAAGATATAATTCTCAAAATATATTTTCAGAAATCGAAGTGAATTGGGGGTAATGAGAATCTAATACGTATATCCTCTATGATATCTCTCTTGTTCAAGTTGCATGTACGAACGTGTGTGTCTAAAACTGAAGCTTCTGCTGACAATCCATTGTTGTTGTTGATATATTATTTGATGTCGTATTTCTGCTTATCTTAGCATATAAGTTTCAGACGTAAGAAATCTTTCAATGTTTTGTAGTGTACGTTTCAACACTTTACTTTCCAAAGTATACCCTACTAAGCTATGTTATAGTTCTCTTAGATTTCTCTTCCTGGTTTACGTGCATTTTCGCAAGGGCTGTCTCTAACAGCATTTGTTTGCAGTTGTTTTACATTTGTGTGGAAGTTCTGACAGCATTTCCACTTGCAACATAGAATCAATTTACCGCAGAGAACTGTAGTATTTTTACTCAAATATGTTAAAATATTATATATTGTGTTCATGCTAGTTTCCAACGTAAATTTAATTTGGCTGTCATGATTTAAGAGGAAGAGGGATTTAGTAATTATAACTTGAATATGAACTGCTTTATGTTCCCTGTGAATACAAGATAAAACAGCCATGAGGTTATGTTCACTTATAATGGGAATTTCGAAGGTGATAAACTTCATAAAGACGTGGTTTCCGCATAAAGGGCATTCCAGCATTACATGTATAACATTTACACATACAATTTGAGGTTCTAGACATGCGATTATTTAAAAATAACTCATAATGAACGAATGATTTCATGAAATTATGAAGTACGTTGTGATGACTGCTGACAAAACTTGAGTAAGATGACATAGCCTGAATGCATCAAAAGCATTAACGAAAATGTGTTACGTGTGTGACGCTTTAAAAATGTAGCAAAGTTTGACTTCATTTGTCTTTGAAGCATATGGGCTACAGATGATAATAGTTTTTGTTGGTGAAATATGCAAATTATATGCATTCACAAATATTTATATCGTAATGCATTTAAAAACAATGATAATTTCCAGATTGATTCATTTTGTTATTTACATGGAGGAGGATGATTTTCCGTGGAATGCCCCATAAATTAAAACTCGCCAAGTTGCAATTTTTAATAAAAATAAATCAATATACTTTTCAAGAAAGCAAACTTCATGCACGAGAGACAACAACAACAGAATAAAACATTTTCTTGTTTAGGGAAATAGTAATTATTTAAATTTTTTTGCAATTTAACTTCCAATTCTTTAGATTTAAGCAACCGCTTCTTGTGGGTTTGCCTGCGGGACCACATCTCAATCCCCAATGAAGCGGCAAAGTCGAACAAAGCTATTATGGTGAAAGGTTAAAAGTAACCAACTCCCTCGGATAAGTTCGGGGGAGGGGGGAGGAAAGAAAGAGAAGAAAATTCGGGGTAGAACCCAACGGTTGGCTTTGCTTCCCGGACAGAGAGAGAGATGAAGGCAGACAGAGAAGGCAATAGATCCCATGATGCTCCACCCCCTCACACCCGCACGTCCTGCAGACGCGCCGCTGTCTGGCAGTGACGTCACCAGACGCGGTCGGCCACTCCGGCGTTTCCAGCAAGTTTTTGGGTCCGAGAGTGCACGAGCGAATCTCTAACCCAAAGTCTCCCTTTTACTCGTGAAATTGTAATGTGTCGGCCCCGTATTCAAATCAGAAGCAATTTCTACCCAGCCAGCAACCTCAAATACAGCAGATTGTGTCCGCAAAAGCGAGCGCTTTAAAAGAAATGAAGTGCAAAGCTTTTACTAAACCGTTCGTACTTCCTGTCGTTGTAATATTGGAGAGTAAGTACACGATCCCCATGAGAGCGACGCTGGATATTCGTTTTACTGCAGAGAAAAGTACGAGGAGGAAGTTTTCACAATTCCTTCGTGCGGTGGGGTTTTATACCGTATGATAGTTGCGGGTAAACATCTTAAAAACTATTACGCCTGCATTTAATGTAGACCGTAAAACCATTATTGTGCCCCCTAGCTTATCCCTTCATCTTAAACACGTTTTTTCTTCTTTTTTTGCTCAGGAAAGTGCAGTCTGCAGTAGAAAGGTTGAATAATAAAGTCACATTCGCCAAATAGTGGGGACAAACTTCAGGGAACAAATGTTATTCTTTCTCATCATTTTGAACAATAACCTCTAATTACTTCTCAAATATTTAATTGTTAATACCGAGCATTGAATGCTGTCCTTCACTCTCCGCCGTTTCCTCTATCTGCTAGCCAGAAAAAAGGTAACCTAATTCAAAAACACTATTAAAATTAACAATGTAGAACATAGAGCAAAGAAAATATCCATCACATAATTTGGATTGGTAAATTCTACACAAGATGTAGTCTTGTAGGCTAAAACATTTTCGAAAATTTTATTTCAATCGGGTTTCGGTTTTATTTTTGTTTTAAGTCTCCTTTATGCACAGATAGGCTAATCGGTACTGAGCCTATGCTTTAAAGTGGAATTCGAACCACTATGTGCCTCCATCGGAACGCGGGAACACTTAATTACACAGCGACGACGTTACCACTGCGCCATCGGGAAGTTTTCAACACCAAAAGAATTGAGTCGTCTTGGACTCCAGGAAAGCAAGGAGCAAATCCGCGGTAGTAATGTGGATAGATTTTTCATTTGTAAAAAATATGTATATTCTGCTTAGAATTCTTACTACGCGAACCGACTTACAAATTATCAAAGCTCTTGCTCTATAAATCATCGTGTCATGTATCACTATCGTTTATATATTTGTTTTTGTACATTTTAAATATTTCTAAACGAAAAATAGTGATTCAAAATTGCAAGTGCCGGAAATAATAAAACTGAATTCTCAAAGAAACACAAGTTTCTGCTATATAGTAATAAAATTAAGTTCAACAATGCGATATCTACATCTTGTTTTCAAGAAATCTCATAATAGAACTCTTATTTGCTGTCAGGAAGAATAAAATTATTATATTACATATCCAAATATGAAGATTAATATTTCTAATGATATACATAAATATTCACTGGCAGCAGAAGTAATCAGACTGTTTGAGTGAGTAACACAAACATTGTTAAAATATCCGTCTCACATAAAAATAGCAATAATTCTGCATGTACCTTGCGGAAAATCATAATCAAATCTCCTATCCATTCCGAGGACTGAATGCCAACATTCAGAAAAGCCTTCTGTTGGTGGTAGTGGGTTATTGAAATCGATAGACGATTAAATTATATTCTTTTCACAAGTTACACGGTTTTATTGCATATTTAAATAAAGACGTAATCAGGTTGTGTTAACAATCAAGCAAGGAAACAAATTTCTTACCTTTACTTACCTCTTCAGCAAGGCTCTTAAACCTTCATAGTTGCTTACAATCTCCCATTCCTTTAATTTAGTAATTTTTACTAAACTATCATATATTTCAGACATAATCCGGTCAAAAGTTCCATTTATACGAATAAATTCTTCGGTGAAAATGCATCACTCCGTCTTAACTCTTTCGGTCTCTTGGATATGAAGCTGTAAGTTTGGTTGCATAGCATCAAGGCGTTCTGGTCGTCGAGCAGAAACCTGAAAAGAAAAGGGATACTTCAAGTTTCTATTCTCAAAAAGTCAAGTTTACTTTAACTTATCCTTCAAATACAATAGCTTACTGTTTACTCTCTAATAATAAGCACAAAAATTAGCATAGATATTGTACATATAATCATCATTAGCGTTCTGCTGAATCTGTACGTTGAGTCTCACAAAATGTAATTTTACGATTGTAAGAAGCGCACTGCTGCATTGTACGTTTGCTATTTGATACACACACACACATACATAAACGTGCGCACGCACACAAGAGAGCAAAAATGAATATGGGGTCGCCACAATTACTCCCTCATTATGTACAGTGGGATCCATGAGTATTACCGTGCAAATTGTCCATCACCATGTTCGTGCACTTTATTTGACCCAATAAGAGCTTCAAGAATTAAAAGAAAACTCAAAACAAGTTGTAGACAATTTCTTTAGCAGCATAAATAAAAAAATCGCTTAAAACACATAGGATGTAAAAGAAACTTAATGAAAATAGTCATGGACAATTTGCACGGTAATACTCATGGATCCCACTATACTTTTCCTGCAAGCATATGAAGCAGTTATAAAGGCTTGGAAAGGGAGCGTCGTTATCAACAATCTAGCTTTCGGAGTAGCATAAATTATATATTGAAGACTCCTATTATTACTACTAGTAATATCACAATAAAAATTTACTGTGCATGGTCAATTAACTTTCACTGCAAAAGTACTCACATAGGTTCACGATCATCAGTAAAAAAAGTAACTCTCTCAGTTTCCTGTAAATGATTCTATAAGTCGAATTACAGTTATTTCAGGATAACTGTACAATCACAATTTGTACAAGTTGAAATTTTAAAAAAAATCCAATATATTATGGTGAATGAAAACCTATGATGGATATACTTTGATTCATAAATTAGTTAATTATATTAAAGCCATTGAAAAAATCAAATACGGTAGACGGTAGCATGAGTAGGAAGTGAATCGTATTGGTCAGAAGTTTCACGCATTCGCAACCTTATATTGGCTCACATATCTTTCTAATATATGGTTCGCGCACGCGTGTGTGAGTGTGTGTGTATTGAAAACAGCAAATCACTATCGATTTTCTGTTATTTCCAACTCTGCTACACTTAAAAACCCAAGTGATTTCTGAAAAAAAAGTTGTCGAGTTATCCAGAACCATAATTTGAGCTATAATTATATTCATGTGTCTAATATTAAATATGTTTAGTTTCAGGAATATAATCTGTTTGCAAGCTGACTGAAGGTTTTAACAGTAAATCTAAAATTGTAAGCGTTTTGCAAGAAATTATGTTTGATCTCAAGACTACAGTTACTTCCTTATGCTACTAAAATCTTACAGTTCATATTTCATAAATAATGCCTCAAAGTTACCTTGCTTTCAATGAATCTTTTCACGATATTTTCTCTAAATTTCTTAACACATAAAACCATAATAAGTATCAAATGGTTAAGAAGTGGTATTTCGCAGCACACCTTGGCAAAAATACTACAACAAAGCACGTCACATCTAACTTGGAAGCGAGCAAGCTATTCCCACCCCCCTCTTGTGCGCGGAGCAAGTCCTAACTTGCAAGGAGGGAAAAGGCGAGTTCGTGCAGGAAGGTCAATCACTGGTAGCAAAAGGGCATTGGTTGACAAGAAATGACGTACACATGGAAAATAAGATTAATCGCAATACCGCCCTATATTTGAATTAATTAAGCACAGAGGATCTTGGCAGTGAAAGTAGCAATATATTTTGAAAACAGTTGTTTAGTATTATTTTTCTGGGTGAATAGAGAATTAATTTTCACAATCGGATCACTGATGTTAGTTTGTTGTTTTCTTGTCGTCGAGGTGATGTAGTATGTTGAGTGAAAATTAATATACATAGTGTAATCCAAAAGGCTGAAGTTATCCAATGCGCATTCCGCCGAGCCGTAAGACACAAAGAGAATATCAAGGTAGGTCCCCACAAAGACTGGACCTCGGTCATACTGGAGGTGATCAGCAACACGCTCCGACTGCTTTTACCCCACAGGGTTGCCCTCAGGTACCATTGATTAAAGACTGAGCCTCAGTCACTTTATGCAGGGAAATTAACGGGAGAATTCCCAGGTGAGATCAACCATTCCATTATTCGAACCCAAAAAAATAAAGATGCCAATATCAACAGAAAAGATTCCCTGAATGTTAGTGACAATTGTTCTACATTAGTATGCAATGTTAATTGGACATTATCCATTGCCTAGTGCTTTAAACTATGCTTATTCTAACGCTAGTTTCGAGAGAGCACTTCATGTGAAATTTCTTTTGCTTTTAAAGAAGGACATTTGGAAACACTGTATACGTATCGTATCTCTATATTTCAAGATATCGATTGTAAACTAAATAAACAGAACGTTCTGAATATTATGAGTGACGATAAGTTACACTTTCAATACCATTCAGATGCAACTCAATATATATCTCTAGAACTTTCATACTTCAGATGATATAAAATAATATCAATTGACTGGTAAATAAGTCTACAGAATTTTTGATGCAGTTCCCTAGTACCTTTTAGGTATTTATCAGCCAAAATTATCTATCTGCTTTTAATATCTCTGAGATGTAGTAACAAAATGTCGGGCAGATACCGGTATTATTCAATTTTCTTTATTATTGATGTTCTAAAAATAGAACACGTCGTAATGGGATTAAATGAAGTGGAGAATAATTAACACTGCGTTTTGTACCTCGTTTTAACATTCTTAGAACGAAACTTCCTTTCGATCAGGAAATTTTATCGACACTTGAAATAACGTGTATTAATATTAAAAGGGACGGGTGTGTCTCTTTCTATGTCATTTGATTTTCTTCACGTTGCCCCTGCAGGGAGTTGGCTGATCAGATTACATTCTACAGATATCCCCGAATGCTTCCTGATTATTCCGACGAGACGGGCTCATGGGAGAGATGTGTTTGGACGTCGTCTGCTGACGCAAGAGTATGACGTCACAACGCCCACGTGGGTTGTCCTGACAGCCGTCGAATCCTTGAGAGGGAGCAAAGCCGGCTAATTTGCTGCAGTATATGTACTCATCGCCTCCATTCATGCTGACAGATATGCGCGTTTGTGGGGCACGGTGCACAACACAAAGTTCTGCTTTCAGAGATTTCAAGACAGCCATTTTCACGCGTCAATTCATAACCGAGCCAATCTGGATATAGCTTACGCAAAGGTCGCGTCCGTTCGGCAGTCACTCTCGACTTTAAAACTTTAGGTATCTCGGGGACAGTGGCGATGCCAAGGAGGGTTCAGGGGGGATGTGACCCCTGCCACTCCCTCCTCACTTTTAGAAACAAAATAATGTTGTTGGCAATATTTACTTACATTTTTTCTTGATTGATTTGGTTTGATTTACTTGTCGCTTTTCTGCCACTTTTGACTAATCGCGAAGATTAGGATGAGAAAATTGATAATGGTACACTCTCAAAGAACACTCATGCTCAGGCCGGAATTCGAACCCGGGACCCCTCATCTTCTTTTCTGGTATGTACAGTAACGGACACTTCTGGGTTGTAACAATTCCATTGAAAGTTAATGAGAGATCATTACAACCCAGAACTGTTAGTGACTGTACGTATTGATTGCATTGTAGAATTATTTCTCTTGTAGTTTACGGTTGTTACAATTATCTAAACATAATTTTTGTTGTAACATTTCGGGACAACACACGCTCCCTTCATTAGATATTACTTTTAGTTTGATTAATAATGACAGTTTAATAATGGGAAAAAATTAACAAGAAACAAAAATAAGCAGTTATACAATGAATATTATCAATAATGTTAAATTGTTGGAACCAATCTGCTTTTTTATTATTTGAAATGTCGATATTATCACATTTTAATTATGGATTCCAAATATCATCAGGTAATTCAAGATCATCATCTTTTTTTACAATGATTCTTGATCTCTTCTGTTGAATTAAATTTCAAAGGTGGTGGCTTACCCCACTTGTGGAAAAAGAAAGCTCCATAGTGAATCTATATTAAAGATTAAAAAGAGTAACGAGATACATAGACTTAAATGTCTAGCAGCCGGCCCCCCTGGCAGAGTGCGACGTCAGGGATCCAGGGTTCGAATCCTGGCCTGGGCATGGATGTTTGTGAGTGTTCATTCATCAATTTCATTTCATCATCACTCATCCCCATCTTCGCAAATTAACCAAAAGTGGCACAAAAAGCGAAGTAAAATAAAGCAAATCAATTAAATGTCTAGGAGGCTTCGCCCATTGCAGAACACTAAAAGAAATAAAATAACGAGAATAGCAATACATAATAATACAATTTTAAAAAGTTATGCTTTTATGCTCCAACTAAGTAACATTGCTAGCAAGATCACTGTATAACTGATTACATTTGTTATTTTGTTAAATTTTTCCCATTTCCATAACTTTATCCAAACTAAAAATAAATGTGTAATGAACAGAGCGTGTTTTCTCCCGAAACGTTACAACAAAAATTGAGTTCATATGCTTGTAATAACCGTCAACTACAAGAGAAATAATTTATTTACATTGTTGGAAAATTATAATTACCATATTCGGCTTTAATATTTGAACTTCTGGGAAAATTTTACAACTAATCTCTGGAATGGTAAGATGAAGTTCTGTGGTGAAGAGAGTGCATTTGGAATCTCCCAGTGCTTCTATATTCTCCGCTCACCTGAAGACGAGAGACAGGTACTCTATAGAAAGATAGTGATATAATAAGTAAAGACTTCATACATAGATATGCTAATCGGGACTGGACCTACAGCTTAAAGTGTGATCCGAACCTCTGTGAAATGTGCCTTGACCGGGTATCGAACCCACAACCTCTTGATTACAAGACGATGACGATACCACTACTCTATCGGGGAGGCAATAATTAATAAAAACATTAAACAATGGGTAATGTCCAATTAACATTGCATGCTCACAAAGAATCATTCTCACTAGCATTCAGAGAAATATTAGAAAGATAGCATCCAGTGGACAGCAGAACCTACAAGAGGTAGTTTGGAGGAATGTTTAAAAATTTTGCAGTGCGTAAAGAAACGCAAGGTAAAATATACCAATTCAATCGATCAATCTAAGTGTGGAATATGTAAGATAGGCAATAGATAGTGAATAGCAAATAGTTAGTTGATTGATTGATTGATTGATTTGGTCTATCTTATTTCACTTTTCTGCCACGATTGGCTATTTACGAAGGTGAGGATGAGTAATGATATCATTAAATCGATGAAGGGACACTCACAAACACCTATGATCAGGCCGGAATTCGAACCCGAAACTCCTGGCGCGCTGTGCTAACCACTCCACTACGGAGGTCGGCTCAAAGGGTTAGTTGTATTGTATCATAATTATTTACCGTCAATATCTGTTAACGTTCATTAACTTCGGCAATGAGAATAATGGATTGGAGAAATAATGACCCGTGGACTATCAGTACGTTATAGTAACCAGTACCCCACCGGGATTGGATCATTATTGTTAATCACATGATATAGAGAGGTATGCTACGGAAACAATTAATTTCTAATTAGAAAAATATGGCTTCGCTTACATTGTTATCATCTATTTCGTCTCGGCCGACAATGTGGAACCTTCCCAAACGTGCATTCGTTGGTTTAGCTCATTACTTTATCCTTCCTACGCCCGCAATGCACAAGATCAATGATGAAACGTTGACGACAAACATTAGACCAAAGTACATACCGAAGTCAATATAGAATCATATGTGCAAACTTAAGGGAAAGCCATAACCTAACTAACAAAACTCCTCAATTCCCCGATCGTGTAAGAGACCATATGTAAATCAAAAAAGAAAAATGTTTCATGTGAGGTTTGCGTGTATCATGCATGTGCAGTTCGCACGCACATCTACTTTCTCTGACAGTTAGAACAACCATTCGTCACTTTCCTTAAAAATAAAAAATAAAAATCAATAACATAAATATTTACTATTTTTAAAAAATAGTGTAGGCTATGTTTCTCGTTTAGAAGAGAAAAGCAATATAAAACAATGCTGCGTATAGATTTTGGTTGTAATGAGAAATAACAGGAGCACGATGCGAAAGGAGGTTCCGACATTTCAGTGTTCGTTAATTTGTAATTGAGCAAATGAACGTTATAATTAGTTCGTAGGAGAATTCAGTGCTGAAAGTTAATAATATTGGCACAAGGTGCAAGCTATGCTTTAACTCAAACATTCATTATTTTATTGTCATTATTGCAATGCCTATGTCAGACAAAGGAAAGTTAAATTATGAGCACGCAGTACTTTTCTTTACATTTTCATAAACAGCACATGAAAGAACAGAAGGAAGATCAAGTAAACGGTATTAAACACCTTAAATTATTCAGATTTCGTCATTTTACTACTAAATTCGCAAATGTTAAAACTATGTAGCTTTGAGAAATAGTGAAAATTAATTAGCCGTATAAACTGTACGTTCTTTAACTAAAATGCAATTATCACGTCCTTGACTTCGTACAAACATTTTTCAGTTTTGCTTGTGCTCAATGAATGCTTCCGATCTAGCATTACATGCACAGACAGTAAATAATAGAATTTACAAAACATTACAATTAAGCGCTTCACTATGAACTTGGGAAAGAAGAAGCACGTAGTACATGAATTTGTACAAAACAACGAATCAATTACAAGTCGTTCAACTAAGTAACTGTCTTGTGATGCTTCTGCCACGAAATGGTCACGTTGATAAAAAGCCCGACTGCTTAGCACTTGTCCTGCAAAAGGTAAAGGTAAAGTGTTCCCCTGTGCATAGCACCACGCCATGAAGGCGTATAGGGGGTGTGGGGGTAACGTCCCACACTTTCTTGATCCGGTCGTGAGTGGGGGTGATGTGATCAGCAGGCATCACGCCCCTGACCGCCTTTACCCCCCAGGGTTTCCCTCAGGTACCCATGTTATTCGACGCTGGGTGGGCGCCGGGGCCGCTTCCATCGTTAGAAAAGTTCCCGGATTTGAACCGGCCGGGGATCGAACCCGAGACCTTGCGCATGGTAGTCAGACGCGTCACCGCGGCCACTTGTCCTGCAACAGTAAGAAACAGTTATTCGCAGGCATTACCAAATAACCACGAACATTACAGAAGAGAGAATGTTTTGTGCTTTCTGCGAGATTGAATTGTGCAAGGAATAAATCTTAGTCGAATTATTGAGGTCATTTAGAAGTTATATACTCAAACTTGAACTCTAGTTTCTTACATTTCAGACTTTAACGTGTACAAAGGCAAACATCAACTCTTCTAATTTTGTCAAACTGCATTGCCCTTGCACACAAAGTATACGCATGAAACAATTTAGGAATATTCGAAATATATTTCCTCTTCAATTCAATTCCATAAACATTTAACAAAGTAATAGAGAATTGATCCTATAAATTGTAAAGTGTTGATTATATGAAACAAACACTGTGAACATAAAACAACTTGAATCATTCACAACGAACAGCTACTTTCTAATGCTTTATAGCGAATAGCATTTGTAGCTGAACGTAGCAGCCTCCATGTCATGACCTTACAAAACCTAGAACAAGTCTTGTTTTCATTAAAAAGTAGTACTTTTTATTTTAAAAAGTTCTACATTAACGAGGCAACAACATTGATGGACAATAATAGTAACTTACTTGCAAACTTTTCCATGCCATACGTTCTACAATTTGAAAAAGTAGGACTGAAGTGATGTATGTATTCATGTGTCAGAGGAATAAAAATTAATCATACAAATTCTGTATAAAATACTAGGTGTGATCACTGCTTCCGATAAGTTACTGCTGTTTCTTTAGTGCAATACAACATTATGAACTTTGTATATAAATTTAACAGAAAAACAACAATATTGGGATTACACTTTTGTGTGATTATTCGGCGCAAGCATACTGACGCAAGTGAAAACAAGTCCAGCCAGGCATAACCACAGTGTTGCCAACCGTACGAGCCTTTCCCTACATACAAAGTATATTTATGTTCATTTTTATAATAACTTATAAGTTTTAGATACCAACTGTTAACCTTCGTTTCCTAAATACGCCCATTGTAGCAGCCATGATCCAACCGCCTATAGCTTCAATATTGCCTCCAGATTCTCATCTAGTAAACGTTTGGTGCGAATCAGTACTAAATATACAAGAAAAAAGTAACCGGTGCCCCCTGGAAATATCCAGTCGTGTGATGTCTAAAAATATATGTTGAATCAACATCTTGCGAACTCTATTTTATATGAAATGATACACACAAGCACAAGAAAAATTATTGTATTACCAGTACATTTTATGCATATATAAGTTTACGTATATTTAAAAATCACATGTTGCATACTTACCACAAATCTGTTAGCCTGTGTAGTGCATCAACCACGTGGAACTATGCCCTGTGTATCTGAAACAACATATTTTTGTACAATCCAAATCTTTCTTTGCGTTCCTTTCTTCACAAAACTATCACCTTTCTATGGAATATGCTATCTTGTTTGCGTATTTGATGCTCCTTTATCAAAATTTAGCAGGAACACTTTAAAGGGCGCCCGCGGAAGGGGGGGTAGGGGGCACTTGCCATTCTGGAAAAAAGTTCATGTAATTCGAATGGCGAAATTGTAGCGATATTTTATTACAAAATAAATTGTTTTCTGCGATTTACAGGCTGTCAGTTACAGCAATTAACTGCCATGTTCAACAAAATAACAAGAGAACGTTTTCACAAAAGACATTAGAATCATTTTAACTGCCGTGATTAGGGGTGTGCAGGATGGATATTTTTAGGTTAGGACAGAAATGAAAAGGAAATAATAATCCTGACGTTCTGAACTGAAAAAAAATCTCCATTTCCATTTTTGAAATTTTCCGATGCGGTGAAAATCTAAAATTATACACTCTTTTTCACCTTCTAGTGATTGTTTTTGCACTTCTGGAATAAAACCTGCTCATTTCAAGAAATTTCAGGCACTTATAGTGCAGAAAATATTAAGAATTGACCTCCTTTAAATCAGATCTATTGGAATTTCGGGGCTGTTAGGAATTACGAAAAGTCGGAAATCATTGCCAGAAGTCTGGATATGACCGTGACAATTCACACCCCGCCATTTTAAATTATTAATTTATTTTTCCTACAGTACCCTTCGGCACGAGCATGGATGGGAGGTATCATCAAGGACAGTAAATTAAGTGGTCTCTGGTTGATGTATGTGTATTGTTAAAAAGTACAAAGAGACAAGGAACTGTTAATCAACAATATGATAGATGTTTACGGAAAGGAAAAAAGGCAAATACAGTTTCTATCATAAATTGCAGACTCGAGTGTGAACTTGTATGTTCAATTCAGTTTGAATGTTATGATTTGTAAAGTAATAATAATAAAAGTTTTTATGACTGAAGGCAAGATATGAAATCTTTCTCTGGCCCCGCCTCCTGATAAAAATTACTGCGGACACTTTTGTGCGCTTTGTTCATTAGTAAAACGTGTCCTTGAAAAGCGAAGAAACTACTTCGTCCTTAAGCAGAAGAAGACAGACATACTCTGTGAGATTTATAGATAAATATTAATATAAATAGCCCATATTTTCCAAGTATAGTTGAAGTCCTGATTCGAACGACACTTTATTTCAAAGAAAGGTCCTAAAGATAAGTTTCCCTCTGATAAGCATCTGCCAAGTCCACGTGGATCCCAGTAGATCCTCCCCTCAAACCTTTCCCACCAATAGCGTCCGTTTTAAGAACTGACAGTACATGTCAAGTCCACGTGGAGTAAATGAGATGTTGCTAATTCAGTTTCTTTAAAGATTTCATAACATGAAGTTACGGTTATATTTGTTAGGTTATGTTATTGTGTTGTGCTATTTTTTATATGCAATGTGGAAACCTTGGGAGTGTAACGTCGTCGCGGTTCGTGTTGGATGTCTAAACACTGCAATTAAACGTGACAACAGCGCTTCTCAGAAAAACAGGTGCTGGCTGGAAATGAGATACGCGTCCTGTCGGCTTCCTCTCGATCTATGTCAAAGATACCGAACTGACGTTGGAATCAGGACTTCAAAATTACGCACCGATTAGATGTGAGATTCAGAATCGGCAGATGAAGCAAAATGTAGCTAGCCAGCCGTTTCAATCTGATATCTGAATCTACAGAACGTAAGCTGAGCAAACACTATTGC
The DNA here is from genome assembly GCF_977018435.1 of Lepisma saccharinum. Classification (NCBI taxonomy): domain Eukaryota; kingdom Metazoa; phylum Arthropoda; class Insecta; order Zygentoma; family Lepismatidae; genus Lepisma; species Lepisma saccharinum. Next base: position 36,386,940 of record NC_139242.1, on the reverse strand, counting down.
ACAACGACTAACATGAAATATCTTTATATTTTCTCTCTGCTGTATGATTTCGTGCATTTTACGAATCTCTCTCTTTTTCAGGGCTTTATTTATGCGAAGACTACAATGAAGTATACGAAGGCATGTGGAGTTACAACGCTTTGCTCACCACGGGAGCTATCGGAGCCATATTCTTTAAAGTGAGCTTCTGCTCCATTTTAACAGCACTCGGCGGAGCTGTCCTCGCTACCACAATGTTCGGCTTCATGCGTGGCTTAACCGATAAGGTAAACATGAATCAGTAAAACTGGGATAAGACTAGTTACTTCCAGTGGCATATTTACAATGTAATTTCCTAGAAAATTGGTTCATAACGGTATAAATCGCTGTCCGCAGCTTGTAAACCTCACAATCAAATTGCGGTATACCTTTAGGTAATCCATAACGTATGGCCAGATAACCATAATAGTTTGGTGAATTGGAGGAAATTTAGGGAGGACTCAAGTCCAATACCTATCTTAAATACCCCGCTTATTGTTCACTTTATTTTGGTATTTGCTCTAAGATAGCAAACATTCACTAAACTAGATGACATTTTCCCGTATTTTGTTCAGAAAATGGGGTAATTTTTAAATAATTAAATTCTAAACTAATATAAATTCAACGTTATTCATAAGTTTATTCCCAATTGAACAATAACTTACCTTTAAACAAACATTTTACTATATTGAAAATTTTCACTTTGACTGTGTGCGCAGCCTAATATGCATGCGTGTTACATAATATATTTGAAACATAAAGTGACCACTATTTAATATACTATGACGATATTTTATTTTTTTATTTACATTTTACCGCTAAGCAGTTTATCCCATATCTATCTATGACGATATTAATGTCAAACACTTCAACTTCTTCTTCTTCTTCTTTTTAACTGTCTCTGTCAGCATTATCCTGCCGACTTTGGACATCGTTATTGTTTTGTATTTGTTTTTTTTCTTCTAAGATTGATAGTTAGTCTCTCAAATTAATTAGAATCATAAACATAAAACGATTATTATGAATAATTCACTATTTTATCATTTTGCTGTTTCTTATTTTTTTTTAAATATATATATATATATATATCACTTTATATTTCGAGCCTACATTTTCGAGCATGTGCATACAGAATCCATATTAATGAAGGGGATAAGTCTGTTAGAATGGAAGTGATAGATATTGGAAATGGAATTTTTAAACGTTGTATACGTTTGTAGAGTGTGATGTGTTGGTTTGAAAAAATTGGACATTCTAGAAATAAATGTTGATCAGGATTATTATTGCCACATTTACAATTTTCTTGAGTTTAATATTTATTTTTACTAAATGTGCTGGAGTACGCACATGTCCTGTTCTTAATCTATTAATAAAAACTATGACTTGCCGTGGAAGTGTGTATGAATTGAATGAAGGGTCCTTGGATTCAAATTCTGCAAATCCATCTATACGTATTGCCCACAAACTTAAATTTATCCTTGCACCATTCGTTCCATTGTTCCATAAGTTTGATTTTCACTTATGGAACAATCAAACTTATGGAACACTTCAACTTGCAGCTTCCATCTTGGTTTCATCCATTTATCAACAAACAAACAAAAGCATAACGATATTAAACACTTAACAGACATTTTTTTGTTTCATTCATATTTTTTTATATCTTTACCACCTTTACAAAATAGTCGCACCTTGCTTACTACAAGAGTTGGCACTAGACAAAACTCAAAATGTTAATTGCATTTGTTATACAGAGGCTGTTAGCCTAAACAATTTTTTCCCACTATTACCTGATATTTTTTTTAATTTGTCACATTAAATAACCATGTTAATCATGTGATAATGCAAAATACGTACATAATAAACATTGGAATTTTAATTCATATTATGCTTAAAAGTTGCCCGATATTTAATTTCCAGGGGGGAGTCAATTGGAACACCAGAATATGTTTGTACACGGGGATGATTTCTTGCAATAAATTATTCAATAACATTTATATCGAGTTTTTATATAGCATCGAACACTTTATTTACAGCCACCCATCTACTGTACTACAGAATATGAGCGTATTTAGCCTATCCACATAAAGACTTGCAGATCTGTCCGGGGTACTACAGATAGAATGCCGAATGGTGGCGGTAATGGTAGTAAATTTAAACAAGTCTGCGAACGATAGTTTCAATAACAGGAGGAAGTTACTTTGCTTAAGTTATTTGGAATCGTCTTGATATTCTGTAAGCTTTCCACATCACATCCGTAACGTTTAGCATAATGCAATATTATTTCGAGACATATTCATTCACACGCAAAAGGCTTGCTAGAAATAATACCAACTTTTTATGTCATGTTCAATTGATCTATCAGCACCAGATAGTGATGTTACCAAATCATATTGCTTAAAAATAAAACCCGCAGGCCTGCTCTTACAGACACTACGCCTTGCTGAGAATATTGAGATTAGTAACTAAACTGATAAACATTGTACAGAGTCTCTCAAAGTTTTAGGACAAACAACATTTTAAACTAGGCAACCCAGTTTACACAAGGCGTTGGTGGGTTGCGTGTAGAGTTAGGTTCAATTTCAGGGTTGCCACATGCACAATAGATATTTATGACATACGCGAAATAACTAAATCTAAGTGTTACTATATAAAACTAGAAAAAAAAATCAATATTTCATTTGTTGCAAACGAGAAATACTTTCTGAAAGAAAGAAAATTGATGTTCTACCGTGCGTCCATTTCGATCTGCAGCCGAGAGATCGGGGGAAGCATGGCGGGCGGCGCTGACGGAGAAGCCGACATTTGCGGCCTGTAATGCCCGCTTATTTTTATAGACATATGCAGACATTTATATAAATATTGCAAAACGATCACTAACCTGTGTTATAACACGCAAAAGTTATTCTGTAATTCATCCAAGTTCTGCTCTTATATACACAAATAAATACGCTATAGAAACGATGTTAAGAGCCACAGATAAAAAAGCATTTTAATCATGGTTTTGATCAGTAACGTCCTGCTTAAGTTTATATCCTTGAAAGAGTTTTGTGGCGATGGGAATCGTTTGGAGGTTTCGAATGTGCAACACTGTATCAGGATTACACTGCAGACGAAACCGATAAAAGTGAATGGTTTTCGTGAGCTTCCTCGCAATCCGAAATATCCGAGCTCGAGTTTTTTGTTCCTTCGCGACTAGATGAAGACAGAGTTGTAAATATAGTGGCGAGCAATGTAAACCAAGAGCGTGTTAATTTCGTACTGTGCGCAAGAGTGTTATTCTTGGTTACTTGCAGTTACTTGTTTGTGTTATTGTAGTGTGTATGTGTGACGTGTCAGTGAAACGATTGGAATGCCAGCCGCAAGATTCACGTTAGAACAAAGATTTTTTATGTATGACACGTACCTACGTGAAAACAAACTCGTGTAGAGACGTGTGTAGGTAATTTGTACAGAAATTCCCATGCGTTTCAACTCCACACAGAGATACGGTTAGACATCTTGTCCTTAAATTACGAGAAACTGTATCGTTAAATTTTAAAACACCTAAGCAAAAACGACAGATTCTAACCGAAGCAAAACTCGATGATATTGGTGCAGCGTTAGAACGTTCTCCAAACAAACCTCTACGCCGTGTTTCACAAGAGGTGGGCGTGTCAAAATCATCGGCACATACAGTCACTAAGCTACTAAAATTAAAACCATACTCTTATAACACAGGTTAGTGCTCGTTTTGAAATATTTATATAAATGTCTGCATATGTCCATAAAAATAAGCGGGCATTTCAGGCCGCAAATGTCGGCATCTCCGTCAGTGCCGCCCGCCACGCTTCTCCCGATCTCTCGGCTGCAGATCGAAATGGACGCACGGTAGTACTTCATTGCTGATGAATCTACACAAAGAAAAGAGGATATGGGAAACGGTGGTCGTGGGATCAAACCCCTCCAGTGGCAGAAACTTTTTGTAAGTTTTAAACATATCCCATTGTGTTCATTGTCCACGCCGTGTGAAACGGAATGATTCAATTTTGAATTAACGATGGGGGGAGGGAAATATTAAATTACAAAATCTCCATTTCAACGAACCGAGAAGTGGAGAAAAATTGAATAATTCTTATAAATATTAAAATTACATTCATGTTTTTAGAGATATAATCGCAGGTATAATCAAAGATCTTACGTGGAAGATTTTACCTTGCTCTGTACTCAGCCAAAAGGCATTTCGCGCCGATCTAATTCACTCTCCAATACATTTCAAAATGTTATTGAATGTTTCATGTCGATAATTTGATCAATGCATCAATTCTTGACGCCGAGACTATATTTTCTGCAACTACCTCTTCTTCTCTTCAGTCCCTCCTGTTCTTCTCTTCTATTTCTCCTCTGCTTTTATCTCATATCGCCTTCCCTACTTTTCTCGCATCTTGTCTCCATCCCACTCGTCTCCACTCCTCTTATCTCCTCTCCTGTCTTCGATTTACGACTCCACTGCATTCTTCTCCTCTTCTTATCGTTCTTCTCTTTTACTCTCTTTTACACTACTCTCCACTCCCTCTTCTCTTCCCCTCCTCTCCTCTCCAAACTCCTCTTTTTTCATCTCGTTTTCCTCCTCGTATCTCCTCTTGCTCTATTTTCCTCATCTCTCCTATATTTTTTCCTTTCTCCTCATTACTTCTCCTATCCACTTCTCTCCTATATTTTCTTCCCTCCTTTACTTTTCCTCTTCCCCTTTCGCTTTCTCTCTTCTCCTCTCTTATGTCCCCTTCCGTTTCCTATCTCCTCTTTTCCTTGTGTAGACTCATCATCAATGAAGTACTAGAACATCAATTTTCTTTCTTTCAGAAAGTATTTCTCATTTATGAAAACTGATATTTTTTTTATAGTTTTATACAATAACACTTACATTTATTTCTTTCGCGTATCTCATAAATATCTACCGTGCATGTGGCAACCCTGAAATTGAGCTTAACTCTAAACGCAACCCACCAACGCCTTGTGTAAATTGGGTTGCCTAGTTTAAAATGTTGTTGTTTAAAACTTTTGAGAGACACTGTACATGAAAAATACATTATCAGTTTTAGAAGAAATTAATAGAAACAATTAAGAAGGAAATTAATATTAGTTAGCACTTATTGACTAAACAAATCAAAGACACGAAACTAACTCGTTTCATTTCAAAATTTGGTTGTAAAAATTTCCTAGAAGTTTCAAAGTTAATGCAGTTGATACCTTAAATGGTACCATCACTAGCTCGATACCCTACTACTTCCAGACACCCATGCTGCTACAAATACCATCTTTAAATTTTAGGAAGCTCAGGATGTAATAAATAAGAACGAGTTAACACAACTTTCTTCTTTCAGACAAGATATCCAGTTCTGGCGTTTCCTTTCATCTTCAGCACCTGGCTGCTTCTCAACACGATAACAAGAAATGGACTTTTGCAAAGGAAGGATTTGGTTGTCCAGGAAAAACTGCAACCACGTGCTACCAAGCAACAGCTAGAAATCACGAAAGTTAGGCCGAAAACTCGCCAGGTTTATATGCCATAAAATGAGCTTTTACGCGGAACATTAGATGGCTCTGGAAATCTCGCTTAACAGCGTCAGTTGGTTGGCACTGAAACAATAAAATCGAAGTGGATTATTATGTCTTTGATTTTATTTCCTCTTTGACCATAGAATAACGAAAATTGTCTCGGGACAACACAGCTCCGATCCAACAGTTGGCTGTCGTTCCATAACTTGTTTTATTCTATGCTTATGCCTTACCAAAATTCTTGCTGTAAATATAGCCATTAGGTTTTTGCATTTTCTAAGTAACGAACATTACATTACATTATTTTCAGGTTATTTTATCTTGCTAAATGAAAAATGTAACCATTCATGCGTACAGATGAAACTTATGACATGAAGATAGTTAACTTACCAGCTTTACATGAAATTAGGCGGTTTGGCTGGAGTGTGCTGCTGCAACGTATGAAAGAGGAGAGCAACGGCCAAGGTTCACTGGTTTCCTCACACGATGTGACAACGTTCACCACGCAGTGTTACCTACCCAAGAGTCAATCCTTCCTCCAAAGCGTCAGTGGTTCTGTACTTTGACAATATGTTAAAGTAACTATAAAATGACTCTTATTTCTCGTAGATGAGTTACTCTACAGTATTATCAATAGAAGAAGGACTCTAAATAATTAATAAGAGATGTTTGCAAAAAGCTAAACGCTATTCAAGTAAATGCACCCATGGGAATTGAAAGATCCTTGCTATATTTTATCAGTGTTCATGGTCCAAATGTCTTGTCACCACAAGGTGATTAATTACATTTGTTCTCTGCTCCTTAATAGCTGGCCCTATCAATTAGTGTGGAAGAACGGTTGGTAGTGTTTGTATGAACCGGTTTGATAGTCTATGTATGAACATATGAACGTCCATGGACCGATAAGAGGGAAGTGTAACTCGACGTTTTGTATTGATGAGGCTTGTCTTCGTAAAATCTTGCTCAGGACATAGAGACGAATCACGAAACTGAAATAACTCGTACTGACCTTCTGGATCGGTCCCATCTTGAGTTGTTCTGTAGGGAGCAACAAGACATTAGAACCACCTTGTATAATAAAAATACATAAAAGTGGAAATACTGGAAAATAAGGTATTAAAAACCTGCTAGATTTATGTGCAAAAAATTCCATTACAAAGAAATATTAATTTGAGTATAAAAATAATCATCTTCAAGTAATTAAGATAATTTATACAGTTTGGTTTTTTTATTCATAAATTATTATTTCGATCTATCAGTCAACGTTCATGTAAGTTAATCCATATCCAAACAAATTATTATATTTTTGCAGAAATGGGAGAAAAGGAGGTAAATAAAATACTTGTGAGAGAGTTGTACCTATCCAAAATTTACCTTAAGTTTCCTAAAAGGATAAACGAAGAAGGAGGAAATTGTAACGCGTAAAAATAAGGGAAATATGACACTGAATACCTAAAAAGGAAAGAGTTATTATAATGCTATGTTTAAATAATTCATAAATATCTTAATTTTTATTTTTTCTTATTTTCAGTCTTTCTTCCATTTGAGCTAATCGCGACAATCAGAGTGGTTGATGATTAGGTGAAACTGAAACAGTGACACTCACAAAGACCACCCATGCCCACTTGAATAGTTTATATGGATTATGACATGTTCTGGAAGGAGGACGCACCACTGGCCTTGTGGGGGGAGGGGGGTAGGCATCCCTGTATCTACGTGTTCGTGTGTATTATGTATACATTTACCATAATAAATTCAATAATCTCGTTAGATTCCTAAAGGATCCTGTGCAAACAAACATCCAATTGTTTTTGTCTTCTTATTTCCCTAAACACACACAAAAACTTCAACCACAACAGTCCACGAAAGCGTTCTGCAGTTGGCAGTATTGCTCGCAGAAGTCCTCAACGTCGCTGAACCAACAAAACCAATTGTTTGTCTTCCGCCCACTGGTCGATTTTTCGGCATTTATTTTAAGAACTGAAGGTCAGACGCCAAGAGTGATATAAGATTACCATTTCTGACTTCCGGGGTAGTTTTGGATCGATAGGAGCCAGTCTAAGAGCTTCCCCTCCCCTTTTTCCATTTGAACTGATTTGACGTTGCTCATGCGAAAGCAACCGTTTTGGAGCGCTTTGTCAGACATGTCTGGAACTTTTCTTTTTCTGTTTGTTTGTTTGATTGTTGGTATCGCTTAATTCAATGAAGTTAAGAAACCAAGAAACCTTCCTTTTTATATAGGAATTATTTGATGTGGAGGTGGGTACGCAAGCGGTGGAGCTGATGGGGCTACAACCCCTCCATAAATCTTGAGAATAAATAAATTTTCGAATGAAAACAGCAAAGATCTCGGGGAAAACGAAGTTATAAAATGATCCCAGATTACCATTTCTATCTTCCAACAACTTTGAATGTTAAAAACGGTAATTACGAAATATTTTATAGTGTATTCCGCTCCTTTAGAAAACAATTACGTAATATCCACCTTTACCTTTCAGCTCCCTCCAAAAGAAAGTTCTGGGTACAGTCGTGAACATGGGTTTTGAAGCAATGCACTTCTTGCCTTCCCCAAATACCAATGGACAGTATAGCTCGACCACAAGGAAAAAACCCTTCCCTCAAAAGCGTTCGCGCATCTTCCCTGCCGTTATCGGTGCTCGGGGCAGTGTTGCCAGGTCAGACTTGAAAAAATCGGGAGATTGTTCCTTGGGAAACCAGAAGATCTGCTACAAAATCCGATGATCTAATAGTAGCGGATGAACGACCTTCTCGGGGGCGGCATAGGCGTGCGCACTGGGGGACAAGAGGATGTCTGCAGATTTTTTCCAGCGAGGGGGAAACAATGTATTTTTATCAGGCAGGTAAACGAGGCATGTTACCCCGTATAATGTTGCCCTCTCAGAAAACACCACTTGAGTTTGAAATTATCACGTTCCTATATCCCTATTATAATAATGGATGTAGATTACTGTAACTGAAATCAACTCATACAACTCAATACGTCTGAAATAATAAGTACTTTTATGTCAACATTCATTTTCCAGAAGGGGAGGGGGTGGCGACCATCCTTGCACTTCCTTCTGGACGTCCATGCCGCTTTATAATTTTGTAGAAAATTAAGTATTTAAGTATAGAATAGTATATTAAGGATAGAAAATTAAGTATTTTCAAGCCGATGAAAGTTCCAAGCAACTACGGGGGAGGGGGGTGCATTATTTCCTTTGTAATTGAACTATGCCGCTTCGTTCTCTAGCAAATTTCTTGTTATTAACACTCACATGCTTTATTCGTCAGTTATGCTGCCTCTATGTTGCTGCGTTTAATATATAATAGACACACACACATGCATATATAAAATAATTTGCCCACGCTACGAAGTCAGTATTTCTACTTAGTAAGGAAAGGACGTTTCACTGGGTTTGTGTCACTTCATTCATTTCATCAGTTTTTCATTCATCCTTGTTGTCGTACTTACCCATAGAGGCACAAAAGCGACGTAAAATAACTAAAATAGAAATAGATTTTCGGGTGGGATAAAATACAACCATCTAAAAATAGTAATGTACATGGACGTCCGCAGGATTTTTTCCAGGCAGGGGCAAGGAAGGTATTTTTTCCAGGGGAGCAAAGAAGGCACATTTTCTCCAATAATAGTGTTGTTCCCTCAAAAAACATTGCTTAAATTTCAATGTATCATATTCATGCAATAATTAACACACATTATTGCAGCTGAAATGAAATTATATGTGAAAAATATATAATTTTTGATTGACTTTCATTTTCCAGAGGGGGGCGCGCCCCCCCCTTCCGGACGCCCATGGTAATGTAGTAATAATAATAAAATAATAATGCCCGACCCTGTGGCCGAGTGGTTAGCACATCGCGCTGCGACGCCAAGGGTCCCGGGTTCGAATCCTGGTCGGGCTTGGTTTTTTGTGAATGTCCATTCATCAATTTCATCACTCATCCCCATCTTCGCAAATTAGCCAAGAGGCACAAAACGCGAAGTAAAATAAACTAAATCAATCAATAAAATAATAATAATGTCCTAGCACATAAGTGTGTGTGTGTTCCCCTGTGCATAGCACCACGCCATGAAGGCGTATAGGACATCGTTTGGCATAATTTCACAGTTCAAACAGCACTTTTCATGGCTGGGTGGAGTTCCACTCTCCCCTCCATGTTCAAGTAAGGTGACCAGTAAACTTGTTTTTGAGCAGGCCGTCGGAGGTGCCATAGCAATAGTTTATTATGGAATCCTACCGAGAAATCAATAGGTCTGGCAACACTGACGTTGGCCGCTCTGAAGCCTCCTTCCACCTGTCTTTTTCCCCCACCCGCCAGCGCGATGGGGTCTGCGCAGGTTTCTTTCCTTGTGGTTCCACTATACCTTCTTGCATTTTGGTTATTTTATGAAAAAGCAAAATCATGCTCACAGTGGTCTAGCTGTCAACCTCCGTGGCGAAGTAGTTGGCACAGCGCGCTACGATGCCAGGCGTCCCGGGTTCGAATCCCGGGTAAGACACGGACGTTAGATTTGCCTGTCATGAATGAAAAAGTCGAGAATTGAGATTAAATTATATGGGGTTTATGTGTGGGGAAATCTGCCGCTTACGGGCTTTCCTTAAAATACAGTATACAAAAAGTCGGTAGTACGACTGACTACCACGCAGGAGATCCGGGTTCGATTCCCGGGGTAGGATCTGAGATCTGAATTTTTACTGCTTTGTTCCCTCATAAAGCGGTTCTGGGATTCGCCCAGCCTTAAATCAATGAGGGGTAAACACTGACCGGAGCGTGGTACAGATCACATCACCTCCAAAATGGCCGAGATCGAGAATGTGTGGAGTCCTACCCTCACATCCCTTAAAGCCTTCGTGGCACTGTGCTATCATGCACGGGGAACTTTACCTTTACCTGTACCATGCTCACAGTGGCGTATTTATGGGTGGGTTGAGGTGTTTCGCAGGGATTGCTGGACTCATGATCGTGCCTCCGAAGTTCCCAGGTTCGAGTCCTGACATGGGCATTGATGTTTCTTTGTTAGTGTTCCTTCATCAATTGCATGTAATCACCAATCATCCCCATCGTCGCGATTAGCAAAAATGTGGCAGAAAGAGAGGCTAAATACTAGGGCTGTCGATTTAATCGGTTAATCGAACCGATCGATTTTAAAATTCAATTCAACGAACGAAAATGTGTTTAATGGATTAATTGATTCAATTAAAATGTAAACTGAGGTAAAAAAAACCGTGGCGCAACAACGCTTGTGGACCAAGGCCTACCTACCGACTGCCAGTCTCACTCCCACATGCCTCAGCAGAGGTGGGCGATCATCCAGCCAGTCACGGGGTGGCGTGTGGTCAGCACGAACAAAACCGGCAAGTGTCGACGAATTGAAGGCAGCCATTGAACGATAATGTGCACAAATCCCGAAGGAAATTGTGATTCTTGGTGTTTGCGATTCCATTGCTTTGTGTTTCCAGCAGTGCCTGAACCAGAAAGGTCATCAGTTTATAATCATTCAAAGAATGTACACATTTTATTGAGACACCCTGTATTTTAGTTATTTTACGTCGCTTTTCTGCCTCTTGTGTGGTAGGGTGGATGGATGTATGATTGGACAAACATAACGCTACGCCCTCGTCTTTCTCGGGGTTCGAACCTGGGACCTCTGGCTTCATAGTACGTTACCCTGACTGCTCCGCTACAGAGAGCGACGAGAATGATACCAAAATTACGCGACAATACTTTTGGAGCACCCTGCATGTACACATGTAATTGCAGGGAAGGAAGGGAGAGGGACCCATGCACTTGAATTGCAGCTCGAGCTTATGCAATAGCTCCTGCGTCACCAGACGTAATCCTGCTGCCATCTGTCAACTGGAACGCTGAAGTCTCGCGACCTTGTCTCGCCAAGGGAACGATTCGTTTCACCTTGTCCCTGAGTCGTTCGTTGACCCTGTCTTTGCGAAATGTCACGTGATAGCCCAATTCTCCCACTGCCCTGTGCGTGACTCTGCGAATTCATCGACCTCTTGGGCGATCAACGTCATCCATGACCTTGTCTCCTTGCAGCTTCAGATTTCTGCACAGGTATGCCAAAAAAATCAATTGCGCCCGTTTCCCGCTGCTTTAACTAACTACAGCTGTATCCGAAAGCTCCGAATTTGAACATGGAACATAAGCGTCCATATTGTACTTATTGGAGCGAAAATAGTTTGTAATAAATCAATATCAAATTATCCTCATGGTCATATCTAAGTTGAGAAGGGGACACGTTCCCCTTCTTCCCCGCTCGTTCCTTACTCATATATGTTCGCGAATTTCAATGTGAAATCGCGAACATGAGGATGAATGATGATATGATGAGGTGGCATTCACAAAGAACACCCATGCCCAGAACAGGATTCGAACACGGGACCCCTGACGTTGTAGTGCACTGTGCTAACCACTCCGTCACGGAGATCATCAAATGTGAGCTTGAAGTAATACTTCAAGGAAGTCTATCATCACATTTTAAAAAATCTTGTTAAATTTTCAAATATTTAAATTTGGTATGAACCAGTTCTACCTTACATTACAACATGTTCTGTTTGAAAGAGTTAACTTGAAATCCCTTTTCGTTTGTTTTTTTCAGGAGTGAACCTCCAGTGATATCTACTTTTCTCTATTCTTCATACATCCAAATATTTGTTTCCAATTTCATAACTGGGATCCCCTCCCCCCGCTCTGGTTCAATAATATGCAAATTTTCAATGTGGTGGCCATTTTGCAATATGGCGGACAAAGCAACAGCGAGAATTTTGATGACTTTTAATACATTACTTCTGCATTTCTGAACATTTTCATTACACTAAATTTCTTTCGAAAATTTTCCCAGTCTTGGGCCCTGACCGAGCAAATCTTCCTGGAATATATTTTTTTTCAGTTAGTCAGCACCATAATATTCCATGTTTTCACCTTTCTATCAGGTGCGTATATTCTAGTCCAGTGGCGTGCCCAGGATCTTCGAAAGGATGGGGTTACGTGTACTTTTCTTTTTTAGAATTCAACCCTCATTTCTTGCCTTTAACGTCCTTTTAAAAAAAAAACTAGGCCAAAGGGGGGGGTATGACCCCTCCCCTTGGGCATGCTACTGTTCTAAGCTATCTGTGAAGCCCGAAGGACAAATTCTGTGAAATGGTTCATTTCGATAAGAAGATGGTGATGCTTCAATAGTTGGCAATTTGATTTCTTACAAGTTGGCAACCTTTCCTGGATTATCCCGGAAGGATCACAAGCCCTCCCAGACTCGGCCAACTAATACGCGGGTGGATGTCCTGTCTTCTCCTTCCCCTGAAAGCGAAAGAGCACAGTAACAGTGTATCCAGCTCCTATACTTTGTTACCCAATTGAATGGAAAGAGACATTTGATTGACGTTCCCATTCTATGAACATGGGTTAAAATTTCAAACACTAGAGTATTGCGACATAGCCCTAGCGTTGGACTCAAAATACACCACTGCGTTCTACTGTTCTTAATTTAAAAACACTCGGCCAATGCAGTACTCGAAGTGGAGATGGAGTGGTTTTCCCCCCAGTTAAGAAAATTTGCTCAAAGAATCCCCCCAGTTGCTTCATTGTCTCCATGTTGAATCATACATCTCCCCCTGTCCTCAACTTAACCTCAAACTCCACCAAACATAGCACCAACTAGGAATTTCCACTTCCGAGCACTGGGACGATGGGTTAATATAGCCCTATTGACCCAACGACAGGGGTGACCATTTCTCAAGACATCCAAATGTCAACCTCACTTCCACTTAGTACATCCTGGAGAGTCCGTGTCGCTTGCGCCGAGGGTTCTTATCGGTTCATTTCCGCTGCGACATATGTCAAGACCTTCCTTGGTGGGTTTTCCCACAATCCGGAGTGTCATTACCGCCGCGCGCACGTGTGTTTATGACGTTGCCCAACTGCGGCTGTTTATCTTCGATTGAAAAGGAAGGTGTTTGGTAAATGAATGTAAGATGAAAGTATATATGAGGGATCTACATTGGGAAATTAGTATTAATGTAAAACTGAGACTTGAGAGAGGCGACAAGATGGCTGAGAATATGGAAATAATGGAGACAACGCACGGGAAAGCCGTCCCTTATTTACATTTATGGATGCAATTTCCACTTTAAACAGGCAATTTGGAGAATTGACCCCTGAATCAGAAGTAGAAGAGGGATTCCTTCCTACTCATCATGGACAGTTCTCCACTCGATCAAAAGGTCCATTGTGTAATGACTACTTCGTGAAACAGTGGTTGGAGAACGAACATGCTCCAATATCTGTGTGGAACTGTTGCAACCAAAGACACAAGACAAATAATGCCGTTGAGTCATGGCATTCAAAGCTTAACAAAGTCATCGGGAAAAGGTAACCCAATGTTTACGTGCTGCTTGAAACCTTAAAGGCGGAAACAAAGAGAAACTCGTCTGCAATTGAGAGGGCAGAATTGGGTCTATAGGCTGGGAAGAGAAGAAAATATCAATACATCAAAAGGACAAACGTGTTGAGTGTGTTCTTTCGAAGTACAGAAGCTCGGGCGATCTTCGAGGAGTTTATGTAGTGTATAAATGATTAATAGTTAATAGACTGATGTTGATTTATGTATTTTGTGTTGTGGAATAAAGTTGATACAAGTGTTCCTGTGTAACGTCTTTTGAAATAAGTAAAGTCATATTTGACTCTCTGGATAGGTTTAACATTTAAGTGTAAACACAGCTGTGCAACGTCATGTTTTAAGTCCACCTTATGCACTATGCAACATGTGCCCATAAACACACGTGCGCGCGGCGGTGATGACACTCTGGATTGTGGGAAAACCAGCCTAGGAAGGTCTTGACATATGTCACGGCGGAAATGAACCGATAGGAACCCTCGGCGCAAATGACACGACACCCATCCTGGACTGCATTTTGCACAATAACAATACTCTGGCGACTAGAACCTTGGGCAGTATAATCATGTACGGAACTTGTGTTGTCCCTTCATCTATTTCATCTTATCGCCATTCATCCTCATCTTCTCAATTAGCCAAAAGTGGCAGAAACACAAAATAAACTACATGGCATTCATTCACCCTATTGACTCAACAACAGATATGGACAATATTTGACAGTAGTGTTCTGTAGCGATGGCAATATATAAAAATTAGAAAGAAGGAAAAAATTCCTGTTGAAATGAAGCATTACAATGTCCAAGAACACACATTACATTGGGAAGTGATGTGCTCATTGAAATGTGGAAGTAATCATTATACATGAATGTCTCTGCAAACACACATTGATGATAAATGTTCACATCTCAAGCACTGCATATGAGATAGTTCTTATTTGTTGATAGTTGTCGATTGATTTGCTTTATTTTACTTCGCTTTTGTGCCACTTTTTGGCTAATTTGCGAAGATGGGGATGAGTGATGATATGATGAAATTGATGAATGGACACTCACAAACATCCATGCCCAGGTCGGGATTCGAACCCGAGACCCCTGGCATCCGAGACTCCGCCACAGGGGTGGCTTGGGGTGTAAGGGGTACCTTCCACGTAGGGGCCCAAAAGTCAACCTCACTTCCACGTAGTGCACCCTGGACTAAAGACTAACGAGGCTCTGGCGACTGGCTCCATGGCCAGTATAATTTTGTTTGTGTTGTCCTGTGTTTTGTCCTTATATGTGCTGAGTGTTCTTTGCAGCCTCGGCTTTTAACAACAGTCAGAACATTTTAATCTTTTATGCTTTTAATTAAGCAACGTTAGAGTTGTTACGTGTAACGGTAAGGGGCTGGACCCCGTATAGTGTGACGGGTGCAAAATAGCCTTAGTGCTGACGCACTCAAAAATTTTAAAATCAAATCAAACAGGGGTGGCTTGTTGATAGTTGTGAGAAAAGTGCAGTTACTTGTTGATCGATATGTCTGTCTAATGTCAATAAGTTCGAATGAAGTGTTTTATTATTACAGGAAATCACGTGACTGTATGATATGGCATGTAACAAGACATGAGAACACTCAATTTGCAATATTCTAAATTTCCATTACTATGAGTGAAGCATTAACCCAAGTATGTATTTCAAAGTTCACAGACATAAATACTCATAATTTATTTAGCAAATGCACTATCCAAGAATGTGTTTTAATATAAATAAAACTATCATAGAACACTTCTAGTTATGTTCGCAAGTGATAACTAATTATCGTTTCTTATGAGGTCAGCATGTTTCAGGCATGCTGTCAGTCTGAACTTCGGACTTAATTTCTTACTGTCCACATATTTAATCTTCACATGTATGTGCAAATGTGAATATTTACCCTATTGTCTTAATGGGTGGTAAAAATAAAAATAACAAATGTTATATTGTTTTTACATAATATTTTAAAACATGGATTTTGGGGGCAAAGCAAGCACTTGTATTTTTCTTATTTTTTATACTTATATTTTAAGCATATTTACATCGACAAAGGAAGTTTGTATTTGAATTTTTCTAATTTTGCATTGTATATTCACCACTTTAGGATAATCTTGACAATAGGATGAATGGTGATTGGATTAAATTAATAAAGGGATGTTCACACAGAATACCCATGTCCTCGAACTTGGAACTTTCAGTAGCAGGATCGTGATTTAACCCATACCACACTTAGTCACAAGGCAGAAGGTAAGGTAAGGTAAGGTAAAAAAAAGTTGTTGAATAACAATATCCCAATGAAAATTAAAATTAATATGAAAACTAAAGAATAACTTACACTTTGTGCAAATATGTTTATGATAGATAATATAAGTGTCTTTGAGTCAATGGTGAGCACTCCATACACTCAGGGGTAGTAAACGGTACCACTGTCTAGAAGATATTTGAGTCAAGCACCAAATACACTCGTCATTGAGGTGCTTATTTCAGTTGTTTTATATGATATATGAATATGAGAGAGAGAGAGAGAGAGAGAGAGAAATATTAAGGGGTGGGTAGGTGCTTCTA
The DNA here is from genome assembly GCF_977018435.1 of Lepisma saccharinum. NCBI lineage: Eukaryota > Metazoa > Arthropoda > Insecta > Zygentoma > Lepismatidae > Lepisma > Lepisma saccharinum. The sequence goes on along the minus strand of NC_139242.1, from coordinate 36,370,380 downwards.
GCTTCCGCTACCCCTCTTACCACTGCTTACAATTACTTTTTATTGGCATTCTTAGCACATTTTTTGCTTGTTTATTTAAAAAAACAAAAAAAACAAATATGTGGCTGCAGTGGCCTATGCATGGGGAGCTGATGGGGCTACAGCCCCCCCTCCATATCCCTAAATTTTGAGAATAAAATCAAATCAAAATTAAATAAGTAAAGAACTCACAAGAAACCAAAGTGGTAAATGTAAATGACCTACATTCCATTTTTTCTTTGAACAACTTTTAAAACTAAGGTTAAAAATGGTTATTACAAAATACTCTATTGTATATTCCTCCCCCTCCGCCCTCCAACAATGCAGCTTTGTAATATCCACCTTTACAATTACAGCCTCCTGTATGTGCCAGATAAACATAAAAAAAAGTAAGCATAACATGTAGTATTTATGTTAATATTAAGTTAGTTACAGTAGATATGATGTCAGCGAGTCTTTCTCTCCCTAATCAGTGATATTCCTAGTCTACCAATAGGTACGAGATATGGCTAGTCAGGTGTGGTTCTCATTACGGAGTTCTCCTTCATTTCCTAATTTACCTATGGCAATGAATTCATTATCTGTGCTAGTTGGATTTCAATACAAGATCCACTTTCTCTCTCTCAGCATCTAGTAATCTTCCCTGAAACTTAATTGGGATGTCTCAAGTATCTCAGCACTCACTCAGCAAATGGAATGATCAGTTACTTGACACCCGTGATGCCACTGTTTGTTTACAAGTAATCTACGGACTGATATTTACACAGTCTAGGGAATGCAGACCACCAAAAGCAGTAAAGGCAAAAGTAAAGTCTCTGACCCCATACAACACAAGTCATCTGTATGTACTACGAATATTTCCTTAATTAGGATGCTTCTACTTTTAATGAACCAGTCTCAAATTACAGATATAAGTAGTGTGTGCTACCCTTTCTCTTGTATGAGTGGTTAGTCTTGGCGTAGTCATGCATGGATTTGATTCCCAATAGGGCAGTGATATGTCAAAAAGGTAAAAGGAGGGAGGTTATATATAGATCCTCTACCAATCAGAACTCATCGCTCAAGCTGGCCTCCATGGCAGAGTGGTCAGCGTAACATTCTAGATTCAAGAGGTTCCAGGTTCAAACCTTGGATGTGTCATTGTGTTTGCCTTATCATCCATTACATCTGTTCATCATCATGATTAACCCATAACACATAAAAAGATACGTAACTTACTTCAGTATGTTCTGTTATGATCAGGGAATGGATTTATATGTATATACATATTTATGTGTGAAGCTGAAATCAGTTATATTTTGTATTATCTTTGCTCATTATGGCATGTAGACTCGAAAAATTGTTTTTATTTTCCATATTGTAGGCATAGGGATGTGGCGACCCCATCGCACAGTGACTTGTTCACTGTAGTTAGTCAACCAACAGAGTGAAATGGTCAACATTTTGATCTGCTGGGATTTACAGAGCTGTCCTGTCACGGCTCTACGAGCGTCCCACAATCGGCAGAAGTAGGGTATGGTTGGTGAACTACAATGTGATCCTCCCAGCTAGATCCGAGGGATACACTGACCAAGGACAGGTGCGGTCCTCCATTCATATTGGAGGTTGGACGTAGAGCTGACAACTCTGCACTGTAAAAAGCCATGTCAAGAATCAGCAATATGAGGCCATGGATGTTCCCAAGGTAAAATATTCTGGAGGTAAAATAGTCTCCTATTCAAATCTCCAGGCGGGGACTACTTTGGGAGATCCCTGGACTAAGAATAAGATCTACATTAGGAAAAACTGTAGGGATGGGTCGATATAAAATTTTGGTCGATACCGATAAAGTACCGATATAAAATTTACTGATACCGATAACCGATTTTCTACCGATCCGATACAAAATTAGAAATGGTCCTTGAAGAACCTAAAAGTTTCATTGACCTCCTTAATAAATGTGTGTTTCGAGGTGACTGCAGTGAAAAAGAAATGTCATATTTTGACATTTACGTTTTTAGAAAGTAGGGCATGGAGATTATCCATAAAAATTACAACAAAATGGCAGAAGTTTGCTCTAAATTATCAGATATTTATCGATATATCGGATCGGTAAAATAATGGGTAATTTTGCCGATAAACCGATACACCGATATGCCTATATCGGCCGATACTGATAGAGTACCGATTAATCGGTCCCATCCCCAGGAAAAAGGATATTAAATTGGGCACTTGGAATGTTCTGAGTCTTTACCGGCCTGGGGCATTTTAGTGTACAGTTAATGAGATAGTTAAGTATAAATTAGATATAGTACTCTATCTGTCAAGGAAGTTAGGTGGCCAGGAGAAGGTAATTGTAAAACAAAAAATTATACTTTTTTCTATGGTGGTACTGAAAATCATAATTTTGGAACAGACTTCTTCATAAAATAATAGAATTATCTCGGCCCTAAAAACAGTAGAATGTATTAATGATAGGATATCATATGCAGTTTTACAAGTAGGTGGTGCAAAATTAATTTAATAAACATTCATGCACCAACGGAAGATAAAGATGACAATACTAAAGATGATTTTTATGCAGAGTTAGAACAGGTCTTTGATAAATTTTCCCAGCATGATATGAAAATTCTGTTAGGTGACTGTAATGCAAGATTAGCAAAGAAGAGGCATTTAAACCTACTATTGGAAAAGAAAGTCTTCATAAAACTAAAAAAACTAAAACTCTCTACCCTTCTTAAACCCGAAGGTTCATGGCTGCAGCAACACAGGCCTTCCATCTTTCCCTATCTTGAGCAAGATCTATATACTCTTTTCCATCCATACCGATTTCCTTTAGGTCTATCTCAACGTTGTCCCTCCATCTTTGTCTTGGTCTTCCTACAGGTCTCTTACCATCAGGTTTCCCAACAAGAATCCTGTAAACTCCTCTTTCCTCTCCCATTCGTGCCACATGGCCTGCCCACCTAAGTCTTCTTGATTTAATCATTCTAATAATATCTGGACATGAATACAAATTATGTAGTTCTAAATTAAGTAACCTTCTCCACTCACCTGTCTCCTCATCCCTTTTAGGTCCAAAGATTGTCCTAAGGATCTTATTTTCAAATACTCTCAAATTATGTTCCTCTTTCAATGTAAGGGACCAAGTTTCACACCCATATATTACTACAGGCAAAATTACTGTTTTGTATATTTTGACTTTTAATTTCTTAGATATTAAACGAGAAGACAAAAGTTTATGGAGAGAGAAGTAACATGCATTTCCTGAATTAAGCCTACTTTTTATTTCCTCTTCAATAGAATTTTCACATGTTAATATTACTCCTAAGTATTTGAATTTGGAAACTGGTTCAAACGAGTTGTTATCGATAATTAGATTTTGATTATTACCTAACACTTGGTTTCGACCTGTAAGCATATATTTAGTTTTCTCTTTGTTAACTTCCAAACCTATCTCTTTAGCAGTTTTGAAAAATATTTTAGCATTATTCTTAATATATTTATATCATCCCCTAATAAATCTACATCATCTGCATATGCTAACAACTGAGTCACACCATTTAATTTTAGTCCTTCTTTAGTTTCTTTTACCTTCCTAACAGCATATTCTAAGGCAAAATTAAAGAGCAATGGAGATAATGCATCTCCTTGTTTTAACCCAACATGAATTGTAAATTTGTCAGACACATTAATACCCACACGAATTTTACTTTCTGTTTCACTGGTGCATACTTTTATCATACTAACAAGCTTCTTAGGTATTCCAAACTCTACTAATATATTATATAATTTATCTCTTTTGACCGAATCATATGCTTTTTTGAAGTCAATGAATAGCTGATGGACATTTTGATTATATTCCCACTTTTTTTCAAGTGTCTGTCTAATGTGAAAAATTTGATCTGTAGTTGATCTGTTACGTTTAAATCCACATTGAAAATCACCTATAATTTCATTAGCATATGGGGTTAGTCTTGTTAAAAGAATGTTAGATAATATTTTATATGTTGTTGAGAGTAGAGACATTTCACGGTAATTATTGCAGTTCATTTTATCACCTTTTTTAAACACATTAACAATTATGGATTCTTTCCATTGTTGAGGGATTTCTTCTTTATTCCATATTAGTAAACAAATTAATTTATGAATTTGACATATTAACGAATTTGCACCATATTTAATTAACTCAGCTGGTATTAAATCTATGCCAGGTGCTTTGTTATTCTTTAGTTTTTTAATAGCATCTTTAACTTCAGTCAAGTTAGGTTCTGAAACTAAAGGTTCTGCTGTGTGGACTTCATTTACTTCTGATTTATCTCCTACATGAACATTTAAAAGGTTATTAAAGTAGTTCTTCCATCTATTTAGAATATCGCTTGGGTCAGCTAGAAAATCACCGTCTTTATCTTTTATCAAGCTTACTTTAGGTTGCCACTCCTTTCTAAATTCACTTACACCTTTATATAAATCTCTGATATTTTTGGTTTTGCTGTTTGTTTCAATTTCGTTAATTTTGCTTTTCAAGTAGTCACTGGCACAGTCAGCACCTCTATGTGTACGGGCATCAATTATACTTCGAGGGTGAATCAAATATGAATGAGCCTTGTGCGGAAAAACAAAATTTATTGAGGGAAACGGAGACATTGCCACATCCTATTTTTCTACATAGTCTCCGCCCTTAGTGATACATTTTTCCCAACGTTGTGGTAGGTTCTTGATGCCGTTCTCGTAGAATGAAGCTGGGCAGGTAGCCAACCAGTTGCGCACAAAGGTTTCCACCTGATCGTTGGTAGCAAATCGCTCGCCCCCAAGTGCTTCTTTTGAGGGGTCCGAACAGGTGAAAATCACATGGTGAAAGGTCTGGACTGTATGGTGGATGCGGAAGCGGTTCCCAGTGCATTTCCACCAGTTTCTGCCACGTAACACCTGCTGTATGGGGTCTGGCATTGTCGTGGAGGAACAAGACCTGGCGGATGGGACAGTCTCATCGTTTGCGTCGATACTGCACCTTAACTTGATCCAGGAGGCCGAAGTAGTAGGGTGGGTTGATGGTCCGACGTTCGTGTAAGAAATCAACCAGTAGGATCCCCCTCCAGTCCCAAAACACCGTGGCCAACACCTTCCCCGCAGACAACCGAACTTTGACCTTCACGGGGTTTACTTCTCCTTTCCTCCTCCACTCCATGCTGGCACGCTTGGATGCTGGGGTGTAATGATGGACCCATGTCTCGTCACAGGTAACGATGCGATGTAAAAACACTTCCCCTTCCACGTCAAAACGAGTATGAAGCTGGCGAGCAATGCGAACTCGGTCATCTTTTTGAGCAACATTCAGCAGCTTGGGAACCCACCGAGCTGTGATTTTGCAGAAGCTCAAGTGCTTTGTGATGGTTGATTGGACACTTCCATAGCTCACACCAAGTTCTGCCGCAATTGGCTTCACAGTGACTCGGCAATCCTGTTCGACAAGCTCACGAACACGAGCCATGTTGTCATTCGTCACACTGGTGCGAGGACGACGGGGGTGCACTTCATTTGCAACACATTCACAGCCTTGCTGGAATTCCTTACACCACACCTTCACTCTTGCCCACGAGAGGGTACCCAAATTGGGCCTGCAGTCTCCGGTAAATTTCGGCTGGTTTGACGTTTCCTGGGTGAGGAACTTGATGATTATGCATTGCGCAACAGACACTGGCACACTCTGCTCACTCATCGTGAGAGCTACTAAACGTAGCATGCGACATGCCGGCTGTTCTGGTTCCTGACTCACGACAGCCCCACCTACAGGCCGCACATGCCCAATCACACCCTGCTACCCATTCCGATGCTTAGCCAATCAAGGCTCGTTCATATTTGATTCACCCTCGTAGTATGCCTTCTCTTATCAATGAGAATATGATCTATCTGATTATGAGTTTTACCATCTGGAGAAGACCAGGTGAATATGTTTATGTTTAAAAGTGGTACTTTTCACAATTAAATTCTTTGAGGTTGCAACAGTAATCAATCTTATACCATTATTATTACTTACTTCATGAAGACTTTCTTTACCAATCGTGGGTTTAAATGTCTCTTCCTTGCCAATCTGTGAATTACAGTCACCTAATAGAATTTTCATATCACACTGAGAAAATTTATCAAAGACCTGTTCTAACTCTGCATAAAATACATCTTATTAAAAGTCTCCATGAATGATAATGGTATAAGATTAATTAATTTTACAACCTCAAAGAATTTAATTGTGAAAAGTACCACTTTTAAACATAAAAGGTATCCATAAATATACCTGGTCTTCTCCAGATGGTAAAACTCATAATCAGATAGATCATATTTTCATTGATTAAAGAAGGCATACTAATATAATTTGACGTTCGTTCACATAGAAGTGCTAACTTTGCCAGTGACCGTTATTTAGTAATTGCTAAATTAAGAGAAAGACTCTTGGTGATAAATCAAAAACAAAAAAATCTAGAAGCTCTAAAATTTAATACAGAAAAATTTGCTGATGATATAATTAAGGAAGACTACCAAATTAAACTGTCAAATAGATTCGATATTTTGCAGGATTTAAATGATGAAAATAAATAAGAATTGAGAGCACATACGTAATGCAATAGAATCAGCATCTAAAGAAAGTATAGGATACCATAAACCAAGAAAAAGTAAACCATGGTTTGAAAATGAATGTCATAAAATAGAAATAAGAAATCAGGCTAGACTTCGATGGTTAAATAACTCTGATGATACATATTTAAGCAATTATAATAGAAATGACCTGCCAACTATGACATTAAATGTTTTGTCACAAATATGCAGTCCACTATCTTAGATCTGATTCAATACAATACAAAATGCATCATAATGGTTTCTTCTTACAACTCCATTTAGTCTTATGATACAAACGAAAACTTTCTGAAACATCATCATTTGTAACAAGAAAGAATGTGTTGTGTGTGTGCATGCTTAATCTTTGATGTTACTGCCTTCACTCCACTCAAGACAAACCATTGCCCGACATTAAGCAGTGTATTCTATTACACAGGGTGTCTGATAAGTCACTACCCTAGTTTTAAATAATTGTGACTTCATTTGCTTACAAATTCTGCTCCAACTAGTGTTGCTATACAGTGTGTCCACAAGTCCTGTCCCTTGAACTTTGAATAGCTGTAAGTTGGTAACGAAATGTCAGAGATGAATACAACTTTAACACAAGAGAGCATGGTCCTTTGGAATGTTTTTGCGGTTGAAAGAAATACACCATGTATCTGAAGAAATGCAGGAGGGGGAGGGGTATGGTGCAGGGTGGAGAAAAAAAAATGAACAAAATCATATTTTTGCCCCAAAACTTCTCTCAATTCCTGGTTTACGAAAACTTTCTCTGAACTTTTAGTCTCTATGTACACAGAAATGTCAAGAGCGGCTATTTTTTTGGTTCCAATGTGTAGGGTGACAGAAATTAAATTTTATGACAGCAGCAAATCCATGTATGACATAATTCAAAGTTCCACATAAACCCAAACATTCTCGATACATTTTCAAACAAGTATAACTGTGCAACGTATCATACTACACAGTACTGTTATCTTCAGACATCCCTGTGCCTTCTTCACACAAATGTGAGAATTGTCACCCATCCAATATTGATAGTTATAACTTTTAACAAATACTAACCTTTTAACAAATACTATCTCATCTGACCACAAAATGTTATCAGTTTCGTCTGACATTCACTAAACTGTGGCAAGCAAATTCCATCTTCCTGTCTAGTTGTCAGAAAGCAATAGATGTAATATGGCTTCTATGGCTTAAAAGAGAATTGTTGCAGTTTTATACTGACAGAGGCTACTTTCAAGAGACCCTCAATGTGGATTTCTGTAGACTTCTTCTGAACATATAATTAAGGATGTCAACATTGTTGGCTGTCTGCAATGTTGACCATGTTCAGTCTTGTCAAACAAAACTTCAATGAATGGAATGTATAACACTAAGTTAAAATCATTTTAAAATGGGGAGTGACTTATCACTCATGTACTCATGAAACATGCCCTAGAGTGGCACCACTCAGTAACACTGTATCAAGGGGCACTTCATTTAATTTTTGTCTCCACATATGCATCTGAACAATTACTTGGAAACTAGTTTTTAGTCAGTGAAGTGTGTAAATAAGAAAAAAACAGAGAAATACATACATAAAATTTTATTACAAAAAATAACACATTGTTTGAAACAATGAAAATTACAAATTGATCAATCTTAAATTATATGTGCAGCACTGAATGTTTTCCTTTAGAATTAATGTAAGAAGCACATCTTTAAAAAAAATTAAAGATAAAATAGTCTGTACTCTATGAAACATAATGACTACTACAAAAGTGTGTTCTTTTTCATTATTTAGAATATTTATTGTCACTGATTCATCTCGGTTAGATACTTTATTTGCCTAAAATACAAACATGATAATGTTGTGCATACTGGAATGGTTGTACAGGTACGTTACATTTATTTTAAACTTATTTTACTACACACAGTTGAGAAGAGATTAAAAGCAGAACACACCAAATGCCTGTGATATGCATTTCAGTATATTTTAATGCATACCTTATGGGTGGGTGATACTTCAAGTATGCAAGCCAATGAAAAGCAATGATCTTTCTGCTGCAAAGCCAAAGGTTTGCTTTATCTTGGAAACTGGTGCAACAACTTCTGCACATGCAGATCCACTACAGATGTCAACATACTACAGGGTTATTGCTTTTCATTATTAAAGATTTTCATTTCGGATAACCTGTATATGTCGCACTATACTGTGAACAATTAGTATGCATATAGAAGCTAACATTAATTTATTACACCAAACAAAAGATTAACACTACAAATTATGGCTTGTGTCCAAAATGTGCAAAATGCAGCCTTCAATTATGGTCTTGTCAGGAGTGACATCAGTGCAGTTCGAAAGCACAAATTAAATGAGCAATCGAGCTGATAGCATACAGTATGCGAAATTGCACACTCAATTTACTGCACTTGTTTGCTTCTTTGAAAACATGAAAGTTGAAAGTTCATCTGTTGTTTTTAGTTCTTCTGTTGTATGGAAATTTAAGTGTAAGATTTTTTTAAAATGCTATAACATATTGTGATGTGTGTATTACTCACAGCTAATTAAGAGAAACATTAAAAAGATGAGAGATCAATTACTTACGTGTGTGAGTACGAAATGTCGATCAAAACAACATTTCAGAGGTGATGACTGCCTCCTTCTTCACGCTAATGCATATTCCTAGACACATGACATGGTGTCATGTTAAAAAAGTGTTAGTTGAGGATACAGGTAAAAGGTTATGGTAAAAAAACACTTATGGAAAAAATCCCGCATTGTAGCTGTAACCTTCACACTAATAAAACTCACATCTAAAACCACGCGTTTCCTATTCTAAAAACACTTAAAAGAAACATTGTAAGCGGTTGTTAGTTAGGACTTTTCTTTTAAGTGTTTTTAGAATAGGAAACGTGTGGTTTTAGATTTGAGTTTTATTAGTGTGAAGGTTACAGCTACAATGCAGGATTTTTTTCATAAGTGTTTTTTATCATAACCTTTTACCTGTATCCTCAACTAACACTTTTTTAATATGACACCATATCAGGCATCTAGGAATATGCATTAACATGAAGAAGGAGGCAGTCATGACCTCTGAAACGTTGTTTTGATCAACATTTCATACTCACACACGTAAGTAATTGATCTCTCATCTTTTTAATGTTTCTCTTAAAATGATATGTGATTTCATACGGTTTTGATTCATGTATATGCATGCTTTATTCTATGGTGCTGCAGTCGAAGTGTAATTCGAAAGACTTTAGCATCCACTTCAGGTTTCAAAACAACAATAGAATTCATGAATAAGCATTTAATTCGCTACAAATGAATAGTGACAAAGAAAAAAAGAAATAAGGAATGGTGGTGTACAATTTCTCAACGAAGTGTGTCCATGTTTCTTCATTAATTTTTAGAAGAAAAATTCATTAAAAACCTGATTCTTCTAATATCACTTCACAAAACAAAAGGATGTTACTCTTAGAAAATATTGAATATATCATAAATGGTAACTTTCTTAAAACGAGAACACCATAAGAAGATACATTTTCATTGAGAAAATGAACCAGAACCTATGGGCAAAAGGGTACTTGATGCCAATTCTACACGTACAGACAACGAAATTTGGTTTAAATTGTATCTTCTGCAAATATGCTGAAAAAGAAACAAACTGCCAGAGTACTAAGTGAGGTGAGTGTACAATCATAGCGATCCTATTGGCTTTCAATGATATCGCTACAACCCAGAAGTGTCTGCGAGTGTACAAACAAAAATGCTATGCTATAACTTTATTGAATACGAGATGAAGGTAGCATCTTACATGCACAATTGTGGCCATTCTGTGGAGGTGGTGTGATCAGCACCATGCTCATGCTGCCTCATGGTTATTAGAGATTGGGTGAACCTCAGAGCCACTTCATGCAGACACATTACTGGATGAATTTGCACCTGAAATCACCCACCTTGGGAATTGAAGCCGGATCTACCAAATGGGACTACCGTGGCTCTATAGAACATTTTGAATATACAAACAAATAAACACAATTTTCATTATGGATTTAAAATCATGAAGGAGAGGAAAAGAACATTAGGAAGAAAGTATTAACAGAAAACAAACATGAAAATATGCGCATATAAACCTAAATATACAAAAAAGATCCACATTAGTTTTCTGACATGTACTTCAGCCCTCTCCAGGACCTCTTCCTATCAGATGCTAAACTAACTACGACATGATTTTTTTCATTTGTACATAAATTATTATTAGCCTTGAAATTATTGAACAAATTGTTGCACCACGTGCCTTGCACGGCAAACCAACTACATATTCTGTGTTCATTTTCAAGATGCTTAATTTTTTACTGTAAAAAATATTACATTAGAACAGCACATGTGCAAAACAACGTTTTAATGATTCAAACCCACGACCTCTGTATGTTACGATATTTCTGAAAATTCAAAACAAAAGAGCTCATCCGATGATAATTCTACTTAATTCTTGTAATCTGGAATAACATGATTTGATTTCCAGACAGCTTGATACATGGCCTTAATGATGTTAGATGAATCCAACAAAGTAAAAAAAAAATGTTGATTTTTTTTCTGAAAATCTGCAGCTCCACACAATTTATAGTTGTGTTTGCATCACAGAAAAATGGTATTATGGTAAGGTTAAGTTTAAATATGTGACTTGACATACTTAATACACATATGTATCTTCAGAATATGCCTATATATCATGTGATATTACAGTTTATCTGGAAAAGACATAACATACACAGAGAATCGAATAGGTGGAGGGAGAGTACAGTAAAACTACAGCTGATGTGATACCTAAGTTCATAGAGTACAAGTGTGAAATTCAATGTTTTAACAATTTTTCACTAATATTTCAATAGGTGAAGCAATACATATGGTGGAATAAATACTAGAACAACAAAGTTCTGAGGTAATATATACAATGTATATCTATTCCCATGAGAAGCAAGACATCTGCACACATTGTCAACTTTTAATTTACACATTTTTATTAGGGTTATTATATTACTCACAACTTAATTTTAAAAGCACCACAACCATTTCCGTTGCTTTTCTATTTACAGGCATCCTTATATTTGTGGAAAAACCACAACCTCTGAAACTAGACTAGTCTTTGTTCATACAAAAATATCCCAGATTTCTCTGAAATTGTTCCCTGCACAAAATTTTCACTCTATACATTGTAGTAAAATATAAATCACATGCTTATCCTCACAATTACTGATATGAGATTAGTACAAAGTAATAGGAAGAATATAATTTTGTATATTGACACAAATTATTCTCGGGAAAAATAGGAATTATGTAAAATTAAAATTTTCTTCTTATAACTGTGTGTGTTTGGAAATCACACACTTGGAAACCTCCTGCCACGGGAGCTTATAGGCAGATGAGGCAACCATCTACTACAGATTAAATTTTTGCCGAGACAGGAAGTACGTATAAAAAGTTTACCAATAGCAATGGGTGATAGCATAAAATTCTGATACCATGCAGTGAAAAACAGTACATACAAGCAATTTAACTGTACTTTTTATTTTCACATGACAAGAAATGAAATAGGAATTGTGGAAAGCACTTACAGAAATATCACATTGACGAAATTATCAGCAATTAGTATTGATAAACTGATATACTTCCATTGGTTACTACTTAAAACCTACTCTTACGTCAGGGGTGGCTACAGTATGGCTCACGAACCACTATTTGACATATACTGTGTGCTTGCAAAAATATATTGAATGAGCTCCTTTCAGCATTGCAATTATGATAAAAGGTAAATGAAAATTTGGAAGCTTTATAATTCAGGGTTGCTACTCTTCTAGGGCAATGATAAAATTCAAGTATAATCCCAGGTTTTCAAGGCGAAGTATACAAAAATTAAAGGGTACAAGCAGATGTTTTATCTATTTCAACCTTACATATTACTGACTCTCACTACCCACACACACATACACAAAAATATATTAACAATATAAAGGGTCTGGGTGATTCCTATATCCAAAGATTCTAATTCAATTCAATTAAATGGTAAAATATATTTAAAATATTTAATTTCTGGTGTGAAAATATTTAATTTCTGGTGTGGAGTTGTCATTTCACACATTCAGACTCGAAAGAGATCAATAAACACAAGTCGCAAATGTTACGGGATATCTACGAAAAATTATTAATTGCATAAGAACTTCAAACTCAAATTTACCTAATCAACTTCATCAAGATATCTTGTATTGCAATAATCGTCCATCTATCAGACAGATATTGCTCTGCAAATGAAACTAACAAAGGAAACGGATTGAGAGAATTCTGTTTTTATTTTCCAGGCAGCTATGTTTTCCTTTCTTAATAAAATTAAAAGCTGAACTGTGAAAAACTTGTTTCAGGACATTTATATTATATATAAAAATAATTCAATGGGATTTGGATTAATAAAAGTTGCAATTTTTCACATCTACGGAAAAAAATTCACGCAGAATTCACACAATTCCCGGAGCCAACAATTAATGAATAATTTACCAGAATTCAAGGAATTCCCGGTGAGTAGCCACCCCATAATTACATGCTGAGAATAAACAAAAGGTCAGCTGAATTATCTGGTACCTCATGAACATATCTATTATCATACTATATAATTAAAAATTTTGATTGGTTAGTTACTAAGATGATTAAATATCTTCGAAATATCTGTTTTTATCCCTGATATTATTACGTTTAACAGTCTCATTTAATGTCAATAAATTACAAATATGCATATATTTTTTATATTTCTGTAGTGCAATGGATATCTCAGTAATATAATATGTAGATGTAGATATAAGTATATCAGTTCAATATAATTAAAATCTTAATCAGCCAAGACTTGCTTAGAACACTGATTATACATATACACGCGTGCCTTGTTTTTAATAAAACTCATATAAATTAGGTGTTAAAACCATGAAATGAATAAATATTATCACACATGCCTCGTAATATTTTTGCTAAAATGTAACAAAAAAATATGTACGCAATATTTGTGTATTGTGGTTGTTAGGTAAAGCAAGCTTTGCCACCCCTGTTCCTATGAACACAGCTTCGATGTAAAATAACACAAATATTCACAACAAAACAATGTCAGGTATAAATTCTCAGTTAAAGCTATAAAACAGAAGATTCTTTTTTTAAAAAATAACTGCAGACATTAACAAAAACACAACATAACAAACATGCTTTCACTTTTCAGCCATTCATGCACACATACATAATCAATATGAGAACAATAAAATTGAAGTTACGTCCAAAAATAAAACATGGCTTTCTCACTGGGAAAAATAATACATGAGATTTGCTTAATGAGCAACAAATTCGTAAAAATAAGCACTGTTCTGAAAATGGTGTTCATTATCCACATGCCTAATAACTCTGCCATCTACAAGACTTCTACCGTACTGCAAAGCTTCCACTTCGTCATGTGCAAGTCCTACTCGAATCAGCCATTCCGCAAACTCAGACCCACGGAATACCCTGTAGTACTGCTTCAAGCGCCACCTAGAATGATACGTAAACGTTTCATACATTTTAATCCACTTTATCTCTTAATAGTTCATTTCCACAGTATGGTGAATTAATTTTATTAATTCCTCACAATGGTTCATTTACACAGTGTGGTGAATTAATTTTATTAATTCCTCACAATCTTCCCTGTCTTCCACCCCCTTCTTTTGCACTCCAGTCTCGATGTTTTTCGGTTGTTAATTTACGCAACCTATTGTGGTTTTTAAGTAACTTCTTCCTTTTTCCTAGAGTTGCATGTTTTGTCTACCTGCTCATACTGGAGACAGCCAGGTTCCCGTACGAGCACATATCGGGCAGCAAGAGAGTGCAGCAGGAGACAGCTCAGTGAGTCGTGGGTTTGATTCCCCCAGATAGGTCAAGAGTATAATGGATATAGTATATTAAAAAGGATCGGTTATGTCGTTTCGATGTTGCGGAAGTGTTGGATTTTTCTGTTCAGTTTAATTGTGTTGAGCACGTTGATTCTTTGATTAATTATTATTTCTTAGTGAGTCTTGTGATAATTTTCTGCCTGTGCCTCTTTTCGTAAGTTATTTGTCCAATACTCCAGTAGTGTCAGACAGCGGAACCATTATCCCAAGTAAGTTAAATATGTAGTTGTAAGATTTGCGAACACCTCAAAGGTTGAAAGGCTCATTTATTCATTTCACATACAGGATTCCAACCAGATTTACCGTCTGTAATTTTCCTTTCTTTTGAATCGAGAATGCCAGCTGAATTGTAAGGATGGCTGATGTTATAAACGGGCAATTTAACTGTTTCTTTAGGATGGCTTTTAGCTCAGAAAAAAGGGAGCTTAGGTGAACAGTTTCTTGGTGTATTTAATATTGTGTCTGTGATAAAACTGTTGATACGATTTACATGTGCTATTCATTGTTAAGTGATAGATATGTTGAAATAAATCAAGGCATTTGAAATTACTGGTGGCATATTATTTGTTTGCTTGTAAAATTCTGTAAGTCTAGTGGCAAAAAGGGGGGATACCTTCTTAGATAAACTGTGTATTGCATTCTGTTGTTTAGCATACTTCCTTTCCTGGTTGAAAATAGCAATCAGTGTTCATTTAAGTTTGGATCTACAGAGAACCTTTGTGCCCCAGAAACGGTACGTAAAGAGAGGAGTTGCACGCTTAGGATTCGAATCAGTGGCCCAATCGTACCGCTACTTGGAAGCTAGCCTGTTTGTTGCGAGTACCATGTTACTAGGGTAGAGAACACACCCGAAAATGGAACATCATGGGGGATGTACAGCCTCGGTCCTCTGTGAGCAAAAAGTGTATTGGTTTGGTAGTCAAACCAATGTTTGGATGACATTGTTTATTTCCATGTCTCAATTTCCTAACCACAACTGAATGCTGCATATGGAATAAAACAAATTAGTGTCTGATGCACTAAATGTTGCCAAATTTTCTATCTTGTAAATAAGCAATAGATCAACATATGATGCTCATTGTCCCAATTGACTGAATGCTGGAAGAAGCTGTATGAAAGATTCTAGATGGGAAGGAAGAATGGACAATTTGAACAATGCTTTGTTTATTGTTTGGGACATGTCCTTCAGCACTATCAATAATACAATTACAGTATTATTTTTGTTTATTTGCATTACATTACATACAATGACCTTTGGTATCCCTTTATGTTTAATCTTCCTCCACACTCAAGTATCGAAATACATATTAATTTTCCAAAACATAAAGTATTGTTCTAATTGTCCATTCTTCCTTCCCATCTAGAATTTTTCATACAGGTTCTTCGAGCTTCTTCTTCTTTTATTGGCTCACATCGCCTTTAAGCAATTTCTAGCCAAAGTTGCCAAGCACTGGTTTCATTGTGCTTGATCTTGCTATTCACTTTCCTCAAAAAATTATCTTATCCATTGTCACTTTTTTCAGTATTATAGACCTTTCTGTTCCTAAGGTATGGTGAGATTTCGTAGTTTGTCTTGGTATCGTTTGTTTTGGGGGTTGTGAGCATGTCTATTTTGTGATGTTATGTTTCCAGGCAAATCTATACAAGATCCACATAATCCTAGTTTGAAGTTCAGAAATAAGTGTTGATATGGATATCGGAAATGGGATTTTTGCACATTGTAAATTTCTATATAAAAAGTATCACAATGAAGTTGCCATAATGGGATTGAAAAAAATAAATGATTAATTGATTATAAAACTTCTCCACATTGGCAGGAAGTTGAGGGCACAACTTGTAGATGTGCTGAGTGTTCATTAACTAATACATGACCTTTTATAGGATAGAGACAGATTGAAGGCTTGAGTTGTTGCAGCCATAAACATTCAGGTTTAAGAAGGCTAGAGAATTAGTTAGTTGATAATTTTTTTTCCTTTCTTTAGCAATGTTACCTTCTGTCCCTCGCAATATCTCTCTTGCACTGTTCCACGTGGTAAGTGATGAACTGCTCGCAAATGTGTTTGGTTTCCAAGTCTACTTCGCTCCAAGCTGGAAGCTTCAAAGTTTCTGCTCCATACCAAAACCTACGCCACCTGTAATAATTTAATACATAAATTATTTCATGACTATAGCGTGTACATATTGCAATAACTCTTCATTTCACTCACATAAAATTAACAGATTGAATCATATGATTTAGAGATGGGCCAATATGAAATTTCAGGCAATACAGATCAACTTCGGATATAAAATTTACTGATACCGATACCTGATATTCTACCGATCCAATATAAAATTCCAAATGGTACTTGATGAACCTGAATGGATCATCAACCTCTTTAATGCATATTTCAAGGCAGGGGTGCCCACAGGGGGGGTTTCATGACACAGATCTTCACACAAAAATGTAGGGTGATGATCATATAGTTTGATTGACTTGTTATGGATTTTTAGTTTTGGTAGTTTTGGTTATTATGTATAGTTTTTCTACCTACCTGTGGGTGATTGCGGTGATAGGGTTGAAGTGAAACAGCACCTCTTATGCCTTTAGAATAGGTTTGGATGGAAGGGGGGCATGGTATTCGCATTAATACAAGGGAAGTTGAGCAGACAAACTGTGCAGAATAAGGTTGACACTAACAATGGCAGTGAGCCTAAGTATATAAAGTAAACATATATTGCTTAAATATGTCTGTATTATACAATGCCCCCCCCCAGAAGTCAATTCTAGGGGGCAAAGGGGACAAACATTGATGGCCAAGGGCACCTGCAGGGGGGCACAGAGGATCAATTACCCCCTTGATTTCAAATTTTATGCACATAAAAATTCATTTTGTAAAATTGTCTTGTTTGCTCGCATTATCTGCTTTTCTTGTTTTCGTCAAGTTCAGAGCTGTAGCTAGGGGCGGTGAGAGTCGGGCATGGGCACCGAATGATCTACATGAAAAAAAAAAGTTGTAAAAGAGAGAATGCCATGGCATCCAGTGAAATTATTTGCACCCTAGTAAATCAATATTGTTTTCAATTGCAAAAATTGGATCTAAAAATTTTCTTGCTTGCTTCACTCGCAGTGTACTTCTTTTCTGTAATGTAATATATTTCAATAATATGTGTTGTATATTTGTATTGAATAAACTTTGAATATGTATACAATTTAGTGTTAGCTTGTTGCATATATATTTTCTTATTTTATGTTGCTCCATATTGCATATGTGGAAAACATATGTTGTAGATGAAACTTACACATGTATCTTCTGAATGCATTTTTCTGCCATTCAAAAATACAGTTTGTGTGCTTGATTTTCATTATTAGCTAATGTGAAATTGATGGTGTTGAAAAAATATTTCAAATCGTTTTGTTCCAAACAAATGCTTTAGCACAGACTTCTTTCTACCCTCTTTTTGCGTAATTTATGAGAATAATAACGTCTTTGATACTACTAGTAGTAGTAATAATAATAAAGCTGCCATTATTATTATTATTATTATTATTATTATTATTATTATTGGTACATTTATCCTGATACTTGCCCCCCCCCCCCCGACAAAAAATTGTAGTTGCACCTCTGGTATTATATTTTTCCGCAAATTTTGTGACAAATTTGATTAATTTGAGTAATTAAATCAGCATAAACGGGGGGAAGAGTGCGTCATGGGCCTGGGGGGGCATCCCTGTTTCAAGGTGACTACAGTGCAAAAGAAGTATATTTGGACAATTACTTTTTTAAAAAGTGGGATATGGAGATTATCCATACAAATTATAACAAAATGGCAGAATTTTGCATAAATTATAACATATTTACAGATATATCAGATCGGTAAAATAATGGGTAATTTCACCAATATATACCTATATCGGCCAATTAATCTGTCCCATCCCTAATATGATTATTACATACACAAATGCGGAATATTTTTAATGTGGCAATTGCAGAAATTACAACTGTAGTGGTGTCCGAAAAGTCACACTACAAAGACTTTGGACGTACTAAAAGCCATAGAGACATAAACCTTGCATTGGGTATTAACTTTATCTATATGAATATCTTTTAAAACATTAAACAAGAAATGATTCTCTACATGAATGTTCAGTATGAGGAAAATCTTACTAAGGTGAAAAAAGTTTTTGTACAAAGAAAAAACAAACATGGACTAAACACAAACAGTTATGCAGTCACTTGCAATAATTTTCGATGTGTATTGGCGGTCTCTGAGAGCATTTATCAAGTTGGGTTAATTATGACATGTTCATAAAAACGTGTTTGCCAAAATTAAGAGGTGTACTGTCAACATGGGTTGTGTCCGAGGGCAGGACCAGGTGTGCCCAACATCTATTCAGTAAATGCCCAGATGGAAGAAAAGAGTTAAAATTTATCATTAGAAAAGACTAATGGAAGAAAAGAGTTAAAATTTATCGTAATAAAAGACTGATAGAAGAAAAGAGTTGAAATTTATCATAAGAAAAGACTAATGGAAGAAAAGAGTTAAAATTTATCATTAGAAAAGACTAATGGAAGAAAAGAGTTAAAATTTATCGTAATAAAAGACTGATAGAAGAAAAGAGTTGAAATTTATCATAAGAAAAGACTA
Organism: Lepisma saccharinum; assembly: GCF_977018435.1. Lineage (NCBI taxonomy): Eukaryota > Metazoa > Arthropoda > Insecta > Zygentoma > Lepismatidae > Lepisma > Lepisma saccharinum. Next base: position 36,351,192 of record NC_139242.1, on the reverse strand, counting down.
ATGGAAGAAAAGAGTTAAAATTTATCATTAGAAAAGACTGATAGAAGAAAAGAGTTAAAATTTATTGTAATAAAAGACTGATAGAAGAAAATAGTTTAAATTTATTGTAATAAAAGACTGATAGAAGAAAAGAGTTAAAATTTATCATTAGAAAAGACTAATGGAAGAAACGAGTTAAAATTTATCATTAAAAAAGACTAATGGAAGGAAAGATTTAAAATTTATCGTAATAAAAGACTGATGGAAGAAAAGAGTTTAAATTTATCATAAGAAAAGACTAATGGAAGAAAAGAGTTAAAATTTATCATTAGAAAAGACTAATGGAAGAAAAGAGTTAAAATTTATCATTAGAAAAGACTAATGGAAGAAAAGAGTTAAAATTTATCATTAGAAAAGACTGATAGAAGAAAAGAGTTAAAATTTATTGTAATAAAAGACTGATAGAAGAAAATAGTTTAAATTTATTGTAATAAAAGACTGATAGAAGAAAAGAGTTAAAATTTATCATTAGAAAAGACTAATGGAAGAAAAGAGTTAAAATTTATCATTAAAAAAGACTAATGGAAGGAAAGAGTTTAAATTTATCATAAGAAAAGACTAATGGAAGAAAAGAGTTAAAATTTATCATTAGAAAAGACTAATGGAAGAAAAGAGTTAAAATCTATCATTAGAAAAGACTGATAGAAGAAAAGAGTTAAAATTTATTGTAATAAAAGACTGATAGAAGAAAATAGTTTAAATTTATCATAAGAAAAGACTAATGGAAGAAAAGAGTTAAAATTTATCATTAGAAAAGACTAATGGAAGAAAAGAGTTAAAATTTATCATAAGAAAAGACTGATGGAAGAAAAGAGTTGAAATTTATCATAAGAAAAGACTGATGGAAGAAAAGACTAACTTAGTCACACCCACACCTACAATCCATACAACAAGTATCCAGCAACAAACAATCCATAAACAGGTCAATGTTGTGAAGGGAGACCATTGACAGTTTACTGCTTGCTAAGAAATCGGTTGGGACCCACTTACTTCCACAAGTACCCCAGTTGATGCAGATGCAATTACACTTATGTGTAATACTTCTGCAAGTTTGTAACACATTGAGGAGGAATAATTTCCCATTGCGATCTTCAAATCTTCATCATTCATGACCAATGGTTTTTCAAAGCAGATTACATCTTTAAGCGATTCTTGACCAGCCTCAATTTATTTGTACCACCTCTGTGCAGTATGATTTGTTACAGCACTGATTCCTAATACATACTTTACAACATGACTCAAATGCATTTGTACCAAATGAAGGAACGATTAATTTTGCTTTGTGTTTCTGCCACTTTTGGCTAATTGCAAATGATCATAAGGTGAAGTAGATGAAGGAACAATCACATCCATGAGTGGACACCACACAACGTAAGTCCCATAGAGGATTATACTGGCCATGGGTTCAGATACCAGAGCCTCGTCAGTCTGCAAAATACAGTCCAGGGTGTACTATATGGAAGAGAGAATTCATTTTGGGGTCACCCCTTGTATGCTAGGCACATAATTTTATGATCAAATTAGCAACTGTAGCATACACTACCACAAAGTGACAGAACCAATTGTAAGTACTTTTATAACACTAGAATGGCAGGAGGGGTCATTCCTCAAAATTTTGTGACTTTTCATAATTCTTTGTTCTTTTTAACATGGTATATTGAAATCTACAAAAATAAAATTTAATTCTCTGAAATTTCATGTTATAAGCCTAGAACAGCAGGAGGGGTTAATTTGACTCCTGTAAAGTTTCAATATTGTTTGATGCAATATCAGCATTAGGTTGTGGTTCCTGTGTCAACCTGTCTCTAACATGTTACCAATTGTCACAGTTTACATGTTGCCATGTAGGTACTGTTCTTGGACCGGGAAAGATGTCTCCAAACACGTCGCATCAAGTAGCAGTTTCTCATGGTAAAATGTTGCGTATTCTGTAGTGTTCAGTTGTTGATGATTATAATTTTTATTTGTAATCAAAATGTATCACAAACCACCTAAACACTGAATATAATACATCAAGTACAGAAAATAATATCAATTAAAAATATGTTCCCATTCTAAAATAATTAGAATTTTAAATGCATTTTTATGAGGGGTCAAAATGACATATTTCTGCTGTTATAGGGGGTATCAGATCCTTCACCGTTCTAGTGTTAAATACATATTCTTATTAGAGATCAAGCATAATAGGAGAATATTACAATAACTCCACACCTCATCAAAACATTTGTCATCACTATTAACCTAGATATAAATCAAATCTAACATAAATTAATCTATTGATCTAGACGTAACAAAAATACATAAAAAAAATTGAATATTGGATAATAAAAAAAATCAACTCACCTCTTCACAAAAGGAACAATTACAAGTTGTGTGTCAAGTCCAAATATAACAAATACAAATATACTTTGTCCAAAATTAAGAGCACCATCTAGGAATGATAATTCGACGTAAATTCCTGATTCCTGTTCCATTATCAATGTCCAAACACAGAGAGCTATTCCCTGCAAAGCACAACATATATTAGTGGCTTAGGAAAAAAAGGCACTTTCTACTTTTAAGTGTACTGAGCTATAGTTTCAAACAAAAGCTATTGAAATTTATGGACACAGCATTGATTTTGGTCCTTAATCCCAATTCTTGTAATGCATGGATGCAATATATTCAAACAATAAAAAATAATAATAATAAAAAAGAATTATGTGCTGTAAAAGATTGATTGATTGCTTTTCTTTCATATTTTGCATAGTTTTTCTGCCACTTTTGGCTAACTGCAACAATCAGGATGAATGATGATTAGATGAGATTAATGAAGGAACAAAAGGAGCACCTATGGCCAAGTCAAGATTCAAACCTGGAACTTTTGGTGACTAGTCCACTTTATGAACACACAGGATAATCAGGACTGGGCCTACAGTTTAAAGTGAAATCTGAACAACTATGTGCCTCCACTGGCCCTTGATTACAAAGAACCCTGTAGTTGACTACTGAAGTGGTGATTGCAGCATACACATAAAAACACATGGTTTTCATTTAATACTACTATGTAAGCATTTACTCTCTCTATAGGATACTATTTACTCGAACATCAGCAACATCAAAACAAAACAAAACAAACAAAATAAATGCACTACAAGCATACAGAGTAATATAGCTCATGTAATGATGTCAAGTAGACTTGTATTATCATGCGACTAAAGCAAGTTCTACCACTGGCTAGACCTCAGAGATGTATGATTGAAGAGTTTGGCATATCAAAACCTTGCTGACTTGGAGACTGGGCAAATACCCCTTACACAGGCTGAGTATATTTTAACTCCATGTACTTCTTTTTTTTGGCCTGCATGGCCTGATAGTGATTTATTTAAATTTACTTATAGTTCATTAATAGATATTTCACTTGTTCAAATTGTTGAAATGTATTTGTTTAGTAAGGGTCGATTACTCCGGGTCATGGTCAGATGGGTTTTATGCTGGGTTGCAGTAGACTCGTTAAAGCCATATTTTCTACAGACTGGTGTTCAGCTTGACTGATTTACAGGGACAGATTTTTTGTTGAAAACAATAAAAAAAAGCACGATAAAAACACTTTAAGAGTTCTTCCAAGCTTTCGATTCCATCTCGGAATCATCATCAGCCCTGTCAAGAGGTGACGGAAGGGACGCACTAGAGTAATGACAGCGGAACTTCAACCATGTCCCTTCCGTCGCCTCTCGATCAGCCCTGATTCTGAGATGAATTGGAAGAACTCCTGAACTAAAGTGTTTTTTTATCATGCTGTTTGTGTGTTCTTTATTGTTTTCAACAAATATGTTGCCGACACATGATGTAAGAAGTTTTCTACTGCCATAGACAGACTTTTCATTATGTGTTCTTCTTCCTAAAAGAATGAAGAATGCTAATTGTAATTATAGAAATGAAATTAAAATGGAAAAATGATACATGTATAGGGTTGTTCTTGTTAAATGTGGAAAAATGAGATTGAACTGTTCTTATTATCATACAAATTTGTGTGATGGGTTTTGTTATTAAATGATTGTGGTATTTATATTTACTCAAAAGAATTGTTAATAAAATTTGGGAGTGAAATGAAGATTTTAAATTGACCATATTAACCATCGAAAATCATAAAGTGAATAACTTCCATTACACAAATAATTAAATCCCATTCTCCACCCCACCCCCCTCCCCTTGTTTTAAAATTGTGAGGGAAATAAGATGTGTAAGGGATTATAGCACAGATGGAAGATATTAACATTCTACTCACCACGAACATAGAACAAACAAGTAACAAGAGGAGAACGATATGTTTCATAATCTGAGATTTATCCTCGTCTTCCATGATGAACTGGTCTTCTGCTTCGCCAAGCTCAGGTGCCCTTTGCTCTGCATGGTACTCCTGCACCAGCTGACGACACTGCTCCCTCCGGGCAGCTGGACAACCAAATCTTGCTGGACACAAGTCACCAGGTGCATGAGTGATTCTATGTAAAAATATGTGTTACATAACAATTATTGAAAAAGGTATAGTTGAGTTTAATAAGAACAATAAAAATTTACAAAATTTGAAACATGAAATTTCTATTTTGCCAATTGTCTATTTCTACTACCTATTAATGTGGAAAGACTAATTTCTCACAAGTGCTATAGAACTAACTACATACGAGGGCTATTTTTTTTTCAACTTCTGATGGTGACGCCAGAAAGCCCATGAAGTACTAGGAAGCGAGGCATCACAAGGCATGATTTGTGTCCCCCCTGCTACTACCACCACCACTGCAAAGGCCAACGCTTCAGTTGAAGCTGAACGACGGGCAAGTAGAGATGTCAGCTACAATCGACTCTCCTGCTGAGTGTGAGGTGCATAGTGTGATACGATTTCTACAGGCAGAGGGGGACAATGCAGCGCAAATTCATCATCGAATGAGCTGTCTGCTGGAAAGGCATGCTGTCTTCAGGAATTGTCTTGCTTCATGAGAATACCCGACCGCATGTTGCTGCTTCAACCCAAGACCTTCTTCAACAAATTCATTGGGAAATGTTCCCTACATCCCAGTGCCGGGTGACTTCCCACCTTTTCCCGGCGATGAAGAAGTGATTGGGAGGACGGTGCTTCCACACCAATGTGGAGCTTTGCCAGACCTGGCTCAACAGACAGGCGGCACCTTTCCTTGCAGAGGGTATTTGAAAGCTGGTGCATCGGTACGATAAATGTCTGAATTTTCTTGGTGATTACATTGAAAAGTAGATTATACGTGTACGTAACTTTTGTCAATAAACCCATTTCGCTACTCACTGTGGTTATGATTTCATGCCCTATTGGAGGTTGAAAAAAAAAAGCCCTCATAGTTTTGAAAAAAAAAAAAAAAACTTTTTGGAATGTGTTAATGAATTATTTAGTTTATTTCACGGCACATTTCCATTATTTTTTGGTTAACTGTGATGATGGGGATGAGTGGTGATATGATGAAATGGATGAAGGAACAATCACAAACATACATGGACGTCACAACACAAGTCCCACTGGGGATTATATTGACTGCAAGCAGTGGTGGCAATTTGGGGGAGGGGGGCGAAGGGGGGGACGCAGTTGCCCCCGCACTATGCTAAACCTTATATACAAAGGGAAATATACTGTTTTGGCACCTTGCCCCCCAGTTTTGTGACCCAATCGCAGCCACTGGCTGCAGGTTGTCAAGATGCCAGAACCTCGGTGGCCTGCAACACTGATGTTACTGGGGTGTACTACATCGAAGTTAGGCTGAGATTTGGGTGTCTTAACAAATGGTCACTCCTTACTTTTTGGATTTTTCACTCTCTCTTGCCAGATATAAATAGAGATTTGATTAATTACAGAGAAAATTTGTATTTTGAAGTACATCCTCGATGAAGTTCCAATGAGGATGATGGCAGTGGCCACCAAACTTAATAGAACAGAATAAAAACAACTTCGAGGAAACCATGAGTACTAAGTTTCTCTATAATTATTTACTACTGTGTCTCTCATTCCCATAACATGAAAGAGATTACACTGTTTGAAAATGAGGTCATAAGTAGAAGATTAGATTATACCTAAAGAAGTTGACTTGTAAGATGTTCAGAAAAAATATATGAATACTCATTCCTTGTTCTCAGGTCTTTAAAATATCATCACTGCTTATTTCACCTTTGTGTCTTTTTAAATCAGCGGAAGAATGAGTGACTTACTTTGGAAGAATGCATGTTGATAAATCTTTGAAAAGTTCTTATACGTTAACACAATGCATGGTCAAAGCAAGATTTAAAAAAGACACACACATTGAATAAAAAATGCGATAGCAATATAAAAACATCAAAATTTTACGGACACTGATGTAATATAGTTTTATAATTAAGTGCCACTAATAAATAACAGTACACAGATTCAATATAATATGTTGAGTATTTCTACTGAGGTCTCTTAATCAATGTATATAACCAAATGACTGTGATGACTTTTCACTTTAGAAAAAGAAACTATGTCCTATTTAGAAAACAGTTAGTATGAATTTAGGTTTCACATTCATACAGATACTAGAAAAAATGACAGATCTGTGTACGAAGGACAATTTAATACAGAAACAGACTGATCAAGAATAATAACGAATCATTATCTTGCTGTAATCTATATCAGCCAATTAATCAGAGCTCTCATTAATACTAGTACTTGTAAGTACTAGTATTAGTGATGTACAGGTACTTGTACAGCACTTTAAAAAGATCTTCAAAATATAGAATTATACATATATTCAAATGACTCTTAACAACTTACTGACTCTCCTCCTCTGTACCCATTTTCTGATAATTCTTGCCACTTCCTGATGTAAGTTCCTCAATGTCCACCACCATTCCATGGCATTCTGCAACCAGACAGAACATTCTCATATATATATATATTTCAGATTTATATTTCAATAATGCATGCAAACATAACATAAAGGAAGCAAGTTGGTCTAAACATACAACCTATTCTAATTCAAAAAATGTATGCAATTGTGTGCACACATAAGTAAGTGCACACAAGCACAGGAGATTATTAGCAAAGTTATTTATATGCCTAAGGCCCGCTTCAGATGAAAGCATTTTCCTTAGCATTTACGCCATGACCAAAATGCTACCGTGTAAAGTGAGAAGTGTTGTGGCATTTCAGATGCCATGGCATATTTCACGGTATTTCTCAAGGATAGGATTGATCCTATTTCCGTAGCATAACCAATCAGAAGCAACCTCTAGGACACACGTGCAGATGTAATAGTAGCCCAGTGAGATGTAAACAATGTATCACTTCACATTTTCAAAAGCCAGTAACTATTCAACCAAGAGGAATAACGTTTCCTATAAAATGATATTAGGTACAATATTTTATATGGTATACAGTACACATATAGAAGAATATTGTAGTTGTTTCAATTGTAAATACTGTGCACTCAATAGATGGTGTAGCTCGATGTGCTAACCAAAATACTTCCATGCAAAGTACTATCTGCTTAAAGCATTCACGTAGCATTTATGCTAGCAAAAATGTTAGAAGAAATACTTGCATCTAAAGCAGGCCTAAGAATGGATGTTCAGAGTTCTGTCAATGGTCAAAGATTTATGCAAACATTGTTGACATATAGAAAGCTTACTTTAGGCTCTGCTGGACACAGTCACCTTGCAATCAATGGTTCCCAGGTTCGATACCAGGTGAAAGACACAGTGACCCAAATCTCACTTTAAACTGTAGGTCCAGTCCCAATTAGCCTATCTGTTCATAAAGTGGACTTAAAACAAAAACTCAAGCAAACAATATGCTGCTGCATGTAATTTATGTAACTACTATACCAAATATTATGGCAAAGTTAGTTTTAAGTCCACTTTATACTCAGATAAACTAATCGAGACTGGGCCAACTGTTTAATGAGAGACTCACACCACCGTATAATTTTGCTCCACCAGGGATTGAATGCAGGACCCTTTGATTAGAAGGTGACAGCATTACCACTGTACAATCAGGGGTCCAGTATATAGACAGATTTACGAGTATTCTACCTTTCTGATATAAAATTCAAAATGTTTAACAAAGAACATGAATGGTTCATTGACATCCTTATTTAATGTATGTAAAGGTGTACTGTATACAATGGGTCTTCCCTTAGGAAAGAAATTGGATATTTTAGAAATTCACTAGTTAAGAGGTTAAAGCTTTAACCCCTTAACTTCAAATTAAATATTTTATATAACTTTATCCAAAACTATTATTATTTTATTCCTGATATATTTGAATATTGAATATATTTCTTGATGTAAAAACATAAAAAGGTACATGCTGTATTGTTTTAGCACTGAATATTTCATGAACAATTACTGTCAAACAGTTTAGTGACTGTCCTAAAATAATGAGAGAAACATGACACATTCTCTGCTGTAATTCAGTGACAATCGCATTACATGTATGAAAAGCTTTCAAGTAATGAACATTGTCCCGAGGTTCACAGTCTTCTTTTTCACCTTTATCATTTAAATGATATTGGATTTATATTTCTTATTTTACATAGCTTCAATGGTATTTTTCATAGCTTTTTATTTACATTTTTAAGCAAAGTGCTATGATAAAGATGAATGATGATTAGATCAAAATAATGAAGGAACACTCAAAGAAGCACTAATGCTGAGACCAAGACTCAAACTTTGAAGCATTGCTGGTCAACCATTCAAAATACTACCGCCAAAGTGATGTATTCAAACTGTAGAGAAAACAAATTTTATTGATATTTATTTACAAAATGTTATTACGTTGTCCGAATATTTCAGAGCTTTAAATTTTGTCAAAATTCAAAACTGAAAATATCTGCTTTCTAAGTTCACAAATATGAATTGTGTGTGTAACATAGTAAAAAAATGACAGAATTGTGTACCTAATTCCATGAAATTTATATCTATATCTAATTGGTAACATTATCAACTATGTTACTGATAAATCAATAGAATAATGTCTATATTGGATAATTGAGCAACCAATCAATGTTGCATCCCTAGTATATTTAAAATTTCTTATGAAGTAAATTCACATACCATCTCCATTTGTGCTCAGTGTGAGTGCATCAACTTTTCTGACGCGACGATTTAAGCCAGCGAGTGCTTCTGTCTCAGGGTTGCTTGACCTTCCAACTGCATTTTCATCTTCTGCTCCATCTTGACTTACGTCCTGCACCAACAACAAGTATCTTGCGTACCTTCTACGATATCTCTCATGTAATACAAGACAGCCCACAGTCACTGGAATATATAAAGCTTATTTTAATATTTGTTTTGAATAAATCATTAATTTAGTTTAAATATGTACAGACAGATCAGTGGTGAATTCTGAGTTCAAGATTGGGCTACCTGACAAAAAATGTGCTGAAAAGGGGGAGTGGGCTTTTCTTCACTCACATTTTGGGATAATATTTATTATAACTATTATTATTATTGTTGTTGTTGAGCCATTTCTTACACAATTTTGTGCACATTTTCTAATCAATTTTTCTCTTGGGCTACAGGCTTCACAGAAGGCCTAGCTAGCCTATAATATACAGCCCTGATACAGATATGTACAAATTTTGTATATTATGTACCAAAACAAGCATTTTTGTGAAGTTGTGTCAGAATTGCATGACTAGTAAACAACCAAATTCATATAAATCACTGATATTTCACAAGAGGAAAGAAAAGGTTGAAATCAGTAGCATGCCAAGTTAAGATATTGTATGCAAGAAAAATAAGAATCACATTATTATTTTTGTAAAATGTAAATACCATATTTTAAGGTTGGACTGATTAGTTTCTAGCATTGGTTAATGCTAGCACCAAATATTCTACCGAAATTATATAAATTCCACAGCTTCCATTTACAGTAGGTTTTGCCTTATAAAAAAGTATTTTTGTATTTTGGTCATTTATAGGGCTGAGCCGAAACCACTATTTGCCGATACTGATACCGAAACCCTGACTGATTCCAACAGATACCAATGCCAATACCGATACTTGTATAATACCAGAGTTCAAAATAACAAAGGCTAGTTACAGAGTCATAAAACTCATCATCACGTCACATTGTATTAATGGCATTAAATTACTCCGAAATTATTCTCATGTAGCTTTATAGCACTTTAAAATGTCTTGTGGCATTTTATGTGAACCTGTTTCTACCCCTAGAGGATGCAAAAAGGAGACGAAGTTTCTGAAATGTTGCAAGCCTTTTTAAACTGTTGCAGTTACACTGCAAAAAATCTTTGATGTTCCTGCTACATTTCATGATATCAAATTTAATGTAAACAACATTCTTGTCATTTGGATTAACCTGGAGAGGAAGGAAAACTACGTAAAAATATATACAAATGCAGTTATATATTTATTAATGCTCATTTGGCTGGCTCTGTACATGCCCTGCTGTCCATTATTCTCTGTCATTTGCAAGAAAAACAAGTCACTGCAGTGTCTGTATCGGCAAGCTGTCACACAGAAGGGTGGTGCACAATAAGAAAATCCACAGCCCTCCCACCCACAGCAAAATATATCCCTTCTCCAAGAACTACGTAACGAGCATAGCATGATAATAATGCTGGTTTTACAAATGTCCATTCTTACCCCATGAGTTTGTTAGCATGTATTGGCTATGAATGGTTTCTCTTATTTCCATATAGACAACAAGGCAGCTACATGCCTTCAATGTCACGTTTTGGCACAGAACTTTCACTCTGATCCTCCCTTTGATCTTGTCATCTGCTTCCCAGGAGGGGGCATCATTTCTTAGGCAAGGGTGAACGGACCTTTGACAAGGACAAATCTTGGCAAATTAGTTGTTTCTCTTCACCACTCTAGCCACCCAAAATCCTTGGTATCAGTGAAGAAAATTCAACCAATACTTACCGATACCACTGGTATCAGCTGATACCGATACATCACAAGAAGTGATGCTAAATTACTAGGGCTGAGCCAATATCGAATAAGCCCTAGCAATTTAGCATAACTTCTTTGCCACTTTTGGCTAATTGTGATGATAGAGATGAGCGGTGATTAAATGGAATTGATGAAGGGACAATCACAAACTACACCTATGCCCAGAGAGAGTATCGAACCTAGGAACTACGGTGGCAAGATTGAAAGTAAACCACTTAATGTGCTAGGCCACTGAATGAGTACCTTAGAAAAATAAATTACATATTTTGACATTTATACAACAAAATGAATGTACATCAATTATATATTTATAATCATAAAAATAATAACAAAATGGCAGATTTTTGTACTACATTGCAGACTATTTATGCATATATCAGATCGGTGCAATTGTCAGTAATTGCCCCATTCCCACTATATTTGTTAGGAATGAAATCAATTCATACAATATAATCTCATTGCACTTGATAAAGATACGCACACACAGAACTCACCTATAAAACAGAAAACTAAGATAAAAACTGTGACAATTGCTTGAGTCTCTCCATACTGAAAATTTGGATCACTCTTCTCATTTGGAAGAGTTTCATGGTGGACAGCAAACAGTAGAACCAAAACTAATGTTGTCGGAATGCTGAAACAAATTTAATATTTCATCAGTATGGATTTGCAATACTAGTTAATTATCATCAGCACAGTGTAAAATTCTTCCTCTTTCGATTAAAAAAAAAGTTTTCCAACTCTCCAACAGTGAATGCGTTGAAATATATATTTCAAAAAGCTTATATGAAATGAGGCTATAAGAATTAAAATTCAAATATGAAGATTACAGAATTTTAAATTGTAGTTTATTAAGCAAATCGATATGGTTACTGTAGTATTAATGTTCTATGCATCTCACACTCTAATGCTTTACCAATGAAAATTAAAAAAAAAAAAAACATGCAGCAATTGAAGAGTACTTTTAAAGAAATTTACACAGATATCTGGAGTAAAATTACAAAAGAAAAAGTTTATTTAAGTGGAGATTCTTGATCAAGATCTCAAGGTGTTTTTTCTATTGCCTGTAAAGCCATGTTAAATGTAAAATGCAACTCAGAATTAGGTTGCATGTTAAGGCAGAACCAATTACATCTTTCAAATGTTTGCTACCAAATTTAACTCTTCTAATTCAGTTCCTACATATTGTCTAAACCAAATTCCCTGGTTTTCCAGGTATTTTAAAGTAAATTTCCAGTGTTAATGTTCAATCTGTATACTAATGAAATAAATTAAATTTAGACTTTCCTTCTTTCTATTTCAGTTATGTTACATAATTTTCTACCTCTTATGTTAATCACAATGATGAGGATGAATTATGAAATTGATTATGAGACAAACACAATGGTACATCTACATGAACAGCTAGCAACAGCTATAAGAACGTGAAGGTACGTGCTAAAAGCACCAAAGCTTGACCTTCCTAACCTACTCATGTATGTGTCTAATAGCATAAATAAAGAAAACAACCTGTCTAACCTATCCACATGTTGTTAGCTGTTGATAGCCACTTGTTATGTACACACCTCAACCAGTGTCTGGTTTTATAGCATGACGTATTTTGTATTTCGGAATGTTATTTTTCTGACATTTTCAGTGAATCGTGACAATGAGTATGAGTGTTGCTTACACCAAATTTATGAAGGAACGATCATAAATAATACCCATGTCCAGGCCAGAATTTGAACCTGGGGAATTTCAGTGACAATATCAAAAGTTCACCACTTAATGTGCTCGGCCATCAAGCCAACTTGTAGAATGTTACACTGACCACTTCATTATGGAGGCCTGTAAGTGAAGTGCATTCAATAATGTCAAAAATAAATGAACAAAAGTTAAATATAAGAACATTTTTTATACAAAATATCTGCAATTATTATTTTTTCCAATTATTTCCTTCACTTTTCCAGGTTTTTTAATATTTACACAATTTTTTAAACTTTTTGAGACCAAATTAAACTCCATCCAACAAGAGCCCAAAAGGGACCAAGGTTTGCCATGTGTCTTACGTGGATGATGTGTGGTCAGTGCATCAAGTCTCATAACTGCTGTTTTCTGGATTTCCAGACAGGAGTCGCTACTAGTTCTTTCAAGTAGCAGCTCCCCAACTGTCCTCACGATGATGAGTGAATTTGTATTTTGTATTTTTCTTACCTAGCATAGATTCTCTGCCACTTTTTGGTAGTTGCGACAATGAGGATGAGTTTTTGGTAGTCGTGACACTGAGGGTGAGTGATGAGATGAATAAAAGTGATGAATGGACATGAACATAGAACACCTATATCTGGGCCAGGAATAGAACATGGGAACTGGTGGCGAGATCGAAATTGAGCCACCGAGCTGATGCGTCTGCACTTAAATTTTGAGGTTGCCATTAGAGAACAAATCCAGAACCACTCATATTCATCTATGAGGGAACCATTTATTTTCGGATGACCTTATGGGCATGAGGAACAGTTTCCATGTCCAGACAGACACAAGGACCCTAAACTGCTCCTCCCCCAACGTCCTTTTCCTACAATGAGCTGGAGAAAGAGAGGTCTGTGTGCTGGATGGTCGTAGAAGCAAGAACACTAAGCATTACGCTCATGGGAGTATTATTTTATGGTTCTCTTGGGAATATCAAACTTTGGATGGCACAGTAAAGCACATGAACAGAAAGAGGGCAGGTTAAAGATTTGATTGGCAGGTGGAAAAGGTGAAACTTCCATTTGATTAGTTGTAATTTGAAGTTGTTGTTTTCACGTGGGATTATGAAAATTCTCATTCAACACATTTTTCAAACATCGTATCTAGCTTAATAAGCTTAGAACACTAGTGTACGTAAAATTTACGTGTGGTGTGCCCATAATTCCATTCCCTACCTTCCACCTCTCACCTACACACCCCTCCACCTAGCAGTACCTCAAGCAGTCTGTCAGACGTAAGGCAGCACTGTGGTAAGGACGGCGCAAGCGCTGATCGTCTTGATTTGGTTTGTTACCTTGTGTTTGTTATACAGGCTTGTCAATCAAGACATTCTCTTAAAATATTCTATGTTTAATAAAACCATGTTTATACATTTAAAATTCTCTTAAAATATTCTATGTTTAATAAAACCATGTTTATACATTTAAAAATGAAGAATGAAACTCCAAAAACGGAAAATAAACAAAATAGTGTTCACAAAGAATAGTCATTTTGTTTTCATGTAGAGGTTGTGTTGAAAATCGATTCCTTCATGTATGTAAAATTTACATAGCGTTAGCTACACTGTAATATTGGAACATGCTAGTGTTTTAGAGTAAAAAAAAATGCTTCCACTAGCAACATGGGAAGAAATTCATACTCTCTTGTACATATATTTTTTTTTATCAGTGGCCATTCCAACGATATTGAAATAAATGAAACTGTCACTCTTTGCCTTAATAAATATACACAACATTTGATAGCAACATGTTCATACATTAGGTAAAAAAAATAACAATGAATGCTTACCCCCAACCAAGAATCACAAAGACAGGTTTCAATTTCAACACAAAGCAAAGGCTTCTGCACTGGAGAAAGAGAAGTGTAATAGCTAGGAAAGCAGTCCAGATTCTGCTGCTGTAAACTCCAAGTGCAAAAATAGCGAACTGAAGATATAGCTTCCACTTGACTCCACAGCTAAGAACGGACCACAGTATGGCACCAATGCATGCAATCAGCTGAAATATACAAAAAAGATAATGTTAATTTATAGGTTCATTTTAACATAAAGAGTTCACAAAAGAAATCTTATTTTAGCAACATAATGATCCAAGTTTGACACTTACCCTTGGTGTCATGTACAGACTGATCATCTCCACTCATCTATGCCAGACCTGATCTGCATCATCAGTGTGCGCTAGACCTTATTATTATCTGTTGTTTAATGTCAGTCTGTTATCTAGTTTTCCAATATGTATGCCACAAAATCTATACCATCCTTCGTAACGAGATATCTAGCATCTATACCATAATGAAAGTTCTTTATACAAAATTGTGCTATATTGTTTGTGAATTATACACTTTTGCTTGCGTCTAAACTTTAGTCGTATTCCTTACTCCATACTCCAGAATATCAAAGAATTCAAAGAACCCAAACTCCACAATGGCGACGAGGATGGGATACGAACCTACTTGGCATACAATTTCCTCAATAGAATAAGAAATTAGGTTAAAGTTGCATCGTTTCCATGGTCTGTAATTGGTTGATTTGGTGTTTTAAGTCCACTTTTTGCACAGTAAGGCTAATCGGGACTGGATCTACAGTTTAAAGTGGAATCCGAACCACTGTACCTCCACCAGGTTTCATGGTTTCAAAATATATACTTGAACTTAATATATTCTTGACTTCTGGTTCAAAAAACACACAAAAATTTAGATTAACAGTGTTATATGTTAATCATTGTGGTATTATTCTAGTTCTTTAACCACTTCTTAAACAACTGTATTCCACATAATGTAGTCATTTTATTATATTTACACTTAAGGGAGAGGTGTATTTGAGTGTTGAAGCTAGCAAGTAGCTACCGTAGAAGGCCACAAGAAAAGTATGTAATTATTTAAATCAGTTACATGGTATACAATTATATTCTCAACAATCAAACAAGTATTTTTATCCATAACAGCTGGCTAGGAGAAACAGCTTTTGAAGATGCTTCGTGGCAGTCATTTAAAACAATATTCACTATTTCAGTTTACATAAAAGTAAATAAGTTAATACCAAATAGTATGACCGAGTCGATACTATTTTTTAACTTATACGTATACGCTTGCAGATTACCACCAATACCAACAGCAAAAGTTTTTTCAGATTATTTATTAAAATTAGTGTATAAGTATTCCACTTCAGTTATATGCATCAATTTTGCAAAAGAATTGCTTTAAAATATTTAAGAATTACATCACAATATTAAAATGAATGTTATGTAACCACAAACTCCAGTTTTTCACATAACACTGGAGTAAAAAAAATTGAAACTTCAAATGTTGCATAATTTCGAGGATAATTAGACTCTGTGTAAGCATTGCGCTATTTTTGTGGTCCCTGTGAAAGACCAAACAGGAAGTTTGGAAAGCCAAAGAAGAAAAAAGACAAATAATGCGTTCTATATAATTGCTCGATACCAAATGGAAGTGCAAGAGCATATTGGAAGTAGATTTTGATTTTTGATTGATTGATTTGTTTTAGGTCCACTTTACGCACAGTAAGGCTAATCGGGACTGAACCTACAGTTTAAAGTGGGATTTGAACCACTACGTGCCTCCACCAGGTATCGAACCCAGGACCTCTTGATTTCAAGGTAATGACGCAACCACTGTGCCATCGGGGAGGCACGGAAGTAGATGTCAGAAAGTTTCACTGCTGCTTGTGATGCCAACACTTCTTTATCAGAAATCTATGTATAAATCTGAAATTATTATTATCCATGCTGAAAACAGAAATGGTACCATTGCCCTCAAAGGATTTAATAGGATGCTATGAAAGCAGTTATTTTGTATTTTGATTTCAAATCATTGCAAAATACCTATTTTTACCACATTATACAATGAATAAATATATTACTCTCTAGGAGGGATTTTATTTTAAAAATGAACTTTTTAATCATACAAGAGACACTATCTTTACATAGCTTACCTGAGAAATAACCAAACAAAAGGTTATTGCATGAGGCACTTTCTTCCATTTTCTGCCAAGTATGAAGACGACAAGAATCCACACCTAAAAAATAAATATTTTTTCTAAAAAAAAATACACAATCATCAAATTCTAGATATTGATTTTAGCTGCTGAACAAATTAATTTTGTTATCAACTACAGTACAATCTAGGAAGTCATCTAACACTGAAAATACATTCTTGGTTTTCACCTACTTAAGTGCCATCAGTTGTAACATTATCAAAGAGTATCAGATCAATGTACACCATTCACATAGTAAATATTAACTAAAACTATTCCAATGCCAGAAATGGTTCAATTTCATAGTAAAGTGACATCTTTAAAATAATATTATCTTAAAATATTGCAATTATCACAAATCAATATAAGAATATTTTATAGTAACTCATTGGAATAGCTTAAATAAAATTAAAGAACTAATGATTAAAAATCTAAGCTAACTACATATGTTAGTACAACACACGACAGTCAAGATATGTCAAGAAGTTTTGCACTATGTAACACAAAAAAAATTGTCTTAAGTTAGTTAAATAAACACCTTATGGACTTCGTTGCAACGAATTGAAAAATAATTAAGTAATTATGATGCAATGATGCACAATTTCTCACAAAAAATGTCCAATGAAATTTGTCTCGTATTTTAATTTTATTTAACTTAACAGTACTTACACAGCACAACACACCCGCAATGCTAATGTCAAAAATAAATGAATCCAGATCTTGCAAATAATCCTTAGGATTTAAATTATTCACTGTTATCATCTTTGCGGAGACAAACATGAGAGGTGCAGATATAAAGGTGCATGCTACCATAGCACTAGCAATCTGTAATTACACCAAAGTTATTATTTAACATCTTAAAACTTCACAGAATATGAGCATGGTAATTCATATATAAATCAAAGTTCACAGCCGTTACTAACAACAACAATAATGAAGTAGTTCTCTCAGGATATCAGCCAGGTGATTTCTGGATAGGTTTCCGAGCTTTTGAGAGCTAACGTCACTCTCATCTTGAAGGATTGAAGTGCAGAGAAAAGTTGGCGTATGGTTTTATGTATTCAATGTGGGAGGGGTACGGTACAGGTGGCGGGCCAATCAGGGGCCGTCTCTATGACGTCCGCACCCCCAGTCAACAATCGCTAACCAGGCTGGGTCCAGTTCAAGTACCGTGTCTCTGTTCAGTTTGTCCTTTTCCCCATGGATGGCTGTTGCTTCTTTGATGATTCTGTCCCACTAATTGGATGACTTATTGATGATCTTGGTGGTTGGTGGCCCTCTTGGATGGAATGTTCTGCACATAGCTTTCAGACAGAATGGATACAATGAAGGCATCATCAACAACATTAACAAGACACTAGAGCGAGCAATGCACAACAAGAATAACCAACAAACAAACAAACCCGGAACCTCCAGACAACCAAGAAGAGAAGAAGATAGCCACCATCCCATACACTGGAAACCTCTCCGCAGTCATCAGCCGTATACTTGCAAAGCACAACATTAAGACGATCCACAAACCACCACAGAAAGTCCGAACCAGACTCCAAAAACCTAAAGACGACCTAGGACAGAAGACACCCAGAGTTTACCATATTGTCTGTAACTGCGGTAAAGCCTACATCGGGCAAACAGGGAGGACAATCGAACAACGATGCAAGGAACATGCCAGCTACATAAAGGATTTTCACGCAGAAAAATCCAGGTTAGCAGAACATTCCATCCAAGAGGGCCATAGAATCGACTTCACAACCACCAAGATATCAATAAGTCATCCAATTAGTGGGACAGAATCATCAAAGAAGCAATAGCCATCCATGGGGAAAAGGACAAACTGAACAGGGACACCGGACTTGAACTGGATCCAGCCTTGTTAGCGATAGTCGACTGGGAGTGAGGATGTCGTAGAGACGGCCCCTGATTGGCCCGCCACCTGCACCATACCCGTCCCACATTAAATACATAAAACCATACGATAACTTTTCTCTGCACTTCAATCCCTGAAGATGAGAGTGACGTTAGCTCTCGAAAGCTCGGAAGCCTATCCAGAAATCATCTGGCTGATATCCCGAGAGAATTTCATCATCATTCGCCACCAGGAAAGCTTCAAGAATAATAACAATAATATTAATAGTACAATAAAGAAGTGGAAATTATGAACTGAAATTAATACTGAACACCAACAACAAAAATGCGCATCTAATTTAATTCATAAAAGAAAGGTCACACCACATATTTGTAAACCAAAATTATAAAATTTCTACATGTACGGTGACCATAATATTTTGACCCAAAAAATGGGATATCAAGGAGGTTAGTTTACCCGCTCCTGAAAAATTGTTTATTCCTAAGTATAAAAGTATTTTTGTCATTACTAACGTATTATTATTTATTAAAGTATGGATTGCATTATTCACACATCATAAACTAAAAATAAAATATCATCTCCCGTTGTCAAAAGGTATTAATTTATTATCTTGGTATGACTTATTTAGTGTTTCTCGTCCCTTCTCATCAACCTTTGATGTTAGTCGTACGCTGAAGTTGAAGAGTGCCAGAAGTATTGATTAGAAGAACCAATTTCTTGAGAACAGCTTTATTCTTCGTGAACAGTTTATAAAACTCTCCAAAAAACTTACCCCACATATCTGGCATACAACGGGAGAATGGTATTTTGACATTGTGTCAAAAACAGGAATTTAAATGCTTGTTGAAGGTCTATATTGAAACAACATGTACTACGTTTCTTGGCCATGTTTATTTACTGCTCTACAAATAACGTAACGCACACAAAAATACAACCTGACACGAGAACTAACTTAACAGTAACAGCAAAATGTAGTCTGCTCGAATGTTCACGACAACAATGGGACATTTTGGTTGTTATAAAGTGCTTGAAACGCAGTCCATCTGTTTTGCCACAATGCTGACATGACGCTAGTTTCAAAATTCCATCAACCTTTCTTTTAGCATTTTTTAGAAACTTTTTCTATCTCAAGTTTAGACTTGTCTGTCAAGCTAACTCCTAGAAACTAGACTTTTATAAAATGGAACAAATAGTCAACGGGATGACCGGGATGTGCCTCTGAAACTGAACTGTCCTGGTCAAAACAGGACGTATGATCACCCTAGCTATATGTCACTATAAAACTACAACTTTTCACAGTTACTTGGTGTCATCAGAAAATGAAACAAATACAAGAAGCATTTAAATTTGTTTCAAAGGTTAAATGATGGTAAGTGTTCCACAAGATGAGGATGGGCATAACCAGGTAGCTACTCTTAACAGAATTTTGCATGTTACGTGGAGTTTTTTCAATAAATTTACAAATGACACTTCTTACATGAAATCATGAATGAGGATTCACATAACTACTGTTATATGTAGCAAAGTAATACATTAATTTGTAATGTAAGTTTTGACACAAAAATTAATTCAAATCCCTGCAAAAAACATTGAAAAATTATAGGCCTTGACACTTTCTTAAATATTCAGATAACCACACCACTTATATGTATGTGGCATTCTTCTTTATTTTTCTTCCAAAGTTCCAGGTTCATTTCTGAACCCTTTGACATGGAATTGTAAAGACTTACAGAATGCAAGAATGTTTTAAATGGTCAAAAAGTATGTACATTTTAAAGTTTCTGAAATGTTTAAGTACTCATACGTTTTTTAAACATACCTACATTTATTGTGATCCATGGTGAAGTATTTGGAAATGCATCCAAATGTAACCCAGGTAAAGTACGTAGATATGTGTGTGCAACACGATAGTGAATACTACACTATGTATTATAATAAATATGACAATTTTCCACATGCTTTTTAGTGAGAAACAGACTTGCTCCTAACTATACTTAGTGTGCAAACATAAATGTAAATGTACTAAAAGGAAGTACTCACTTACCTTGAAAACTTGGAATACTGCCTTTTGTGTATAAATTTGCTAGTGTCTTTCATTCCTCGAAACACAAATGTAATGTTAAGTGTATGAAATGTACAGTATGAAATGTATGCACAGAAAGATTTTGAGTTAAACAATGAAGTTAAAGGAAACATTTATTAAAAACTCATATGTAATTAGTTACAATAACACAAGAATCTTATCAGTGAAGAATCAGCTTATTATTAAATAAACACTAACACACAATGCACAAATAAGCATGCTTAGATTTTACACAGGAAACATTCTCACCCATAAATGACCATGGTTGTTTTAAAGAATGTGCTTGTATTTGCCCGTACAACTAAGGTCGTTTAGCTTCGGTGTCCATTTTTTAAGTTGCTTTTTTGGCATTTTCTCTCCCCATGATGATTGGTTAACAAAAAGAGGTATACCATATGACTTTGGGGGAATATCCAATGCAGTACCCAACAGAATGTCCAAGGCACAAAATTACCAAGGGTTCTAGGGGGACCAACATGTTCGGATCCTTGGATGACCAATGGGGAGGGGGGTACCCTCAAAGAGGTCGGGTTGTTATCAGTCAAGCTGAAAGAGTCGACAAAATGTTCCATTTGCAGCCTCCAGGGTGTAATTTTGCAAAACTTGAAAATTTAAGATGGCGGAGACATTTTTTTTAGATAACTTTGGATTCAGGAAATGACTGGGCTGGCCATTCAAATGCCCCTCCCAGAGCTGGGTGTGAATGTGTTAATCAACTCAGATATACTGTAGCAACTTTACTTACTAAATCTACTTCCATATTGTACTGCGTTGCAAAAACAAAAACACCAGGAGCAGATGGAAACGTTCCATACAAGAAACCATATGTACTGAGGTCTAGTGTTTCACTGGAATTCACACCTGGTCCTACTAGACTGACAACTTCTCGTGTAACAAGAGGCAAAGCTAACCTGAATAAAAATAAAGAAAATAAATATGAGAAACTTGTACAGAAATTACTCAAAATATGTACAAATTATATTTATCTTTACCTTATATATATGAATGCGTTACATATTTTTTTTAATATTTATGATAGTCTTTGAAGCAAAAAATATAAAGTTAAAAGTAAACTTTTCAAGTAGTTGTTTTTATTATAGCAAACTTCAACTGATGCAGAAAGTAGGGGTTAACTGATATCAATGTACAGGCTCTTTAAAAAAGATAACAAACTCAGCACTCAAACCATGTTGTTACCTTTTTTTTAATCACTCTGTATAAGAATCGACCAATATCAGCAGTATAGGTATTGAAAAGCGTCAGTTGCAATTTAATGACCAATATTGGTCGACATTTTTTTACAGAATGGCTGTTATGCAGGGTATGCAAAAATGGTACACACTTTTGAGGAGTCAAAATATCCTGGAAATCATGCAAAATGCAAAATTATCATTATTGTTGCAACAACATTGTATGTGGGAGCACTGGGTTTTTTATTAAAGATTATCTCATATGACTAGCTGAAAGCAAAACTCAGGTGGGTTGATATGAATTGGGTTTTGATGGATAACCAAAAGATTAAAATTTATAAATACTCTGAACTGTCTTGAATTGTTACAATTTTCAATATCAGTAAAGGTTGGAATTGGTCAGCGAATTGTCACTGGTATCATCTCAGCTCTAGTAAAAACATGTATTGGCATTTTTGCAAAGAATTATCTTTGTTTGCTTAGGCAATTGACCTAAAATGATCAATGGAACAAATGTTTGTTGCTCCCGAGACATATCCTGTTCGGTCATTTTTTGTGACTGTTCTTTTGGCATTATATTGCTTCAAAAATAAAATTAGAAGTCATCAGATCAAGATTATAAGCAGTAGCTATTGATGGATTTCAATTAGTCCTCTGGTTTTCATCAAATGAATATGCACAATATGAATTATTTTCCAAAACTGCATGATACAAAATATAACAATATAGCTAACAGTTTGCAGCTAACAAAAGATTGAAAAAAAAAGTAATGCATGTAGAAATGTTAGAAGTAAGGCCGATGTATGGGTATAGGCCGATATCAGTGGTATTGGTATCGGAAAGTATCGGTTGGAATTCATATACCGATACCAGCCGATACTTTTCCGGCATTTAGGTCTTTGACAGGGTCTGCAAAAATTCCGCACGACACTTTCGCGGGGTCTAATTATCCGGGAAATTCTACAAAATTCAAACTTTATTTTTATTTTGCACGAAAAACTGTATTTTTTTTATTGCATAACATTATTTTAATATTCTGATGTAATTCTGGAATGATCTAACACAAATTTGTTGGAAGATTCATGCACATAATTGGAGAAGAATATTTACACATCAATTATGGTCAATAGTTTGAACAAAAGTATCTGTATCGGTGGGTGGCCTCCCCGATAGTGCAGTGGTAGCGTCGTCGCCTTGTAATCAAGGGGTCCCGGGTTCAATTCCCGGTGGAGGCACATGGTGGTTGGAATCCCACTTTAAACTGTAGGTCCAGTCCCGATTAGCCTTACTGTGCATAAAGTGGACTTAAAACAACAAATCAATCAATCAATTGGTATCGGTGGGAATCAGTAAGAGTATCAGCATCGGTGCCGGTACCGGTTCAAACTGCTATCGGCTCAGCCCTAGTTAGAAGTGTTCACCAAAATGTACACTACAAGTATATCTATAATTTCTGCAAAATAACTAACTAAAGCTTACAGTTTTACTGCAATAAGAATTCCAGGAACAACCAATGCAGCACCTTGCAGTTTGTGAACCTTCCCAACCATCCTGAGTCCAAGTAAAAACAGAGCTGTAGCAGAAAAGGCCGAGCCAAACACCTGTCTCGGACAAAAAAAAAAAAAAAAAAAAAAAAAAAAAAAAAAAAAAAAACTTTAGTCTTGATGTTAAAAATGTAAAAACGGACAAATCTAATTTCATTATAATCGAATTATACAAATATTATTAGAAAGTTAATATACAGTGTGTTTCAAAAAGAATGACCCGATTTTAAAACCTTATACCTGTGCAACCATGTACCGCCAGTGAATGAAACTTGCACTACTTGAACCACCATGGCCGAAAGTTTTAAATGAGTGCCACTAGATACCATTAGTAGCACCCAAATAAACGCTAGCCTTGGTCATTCACAAGATGGTGCCTATGCAACAGAAGGTATTATGTGTTCTCCAATTCAGCAAGGCATTACACCCTGTGCCTTTTTTCTTACGGGGATACGTAAAACAAAGTGTTCTTGTTCCACCATTACCCATTTACGTGGATGAGCTCAAGGACAGAATCACAGCTGCAGTAAATTCTTTGGAAGAAGACACTCTCAGACACGTTTGGAATGAATTCAGCTATCGTCTTGATGTTATTGGTGCAGCAAGCAGGCGGAGGACACATAGACCATTTATAATACGGTGAGTGAAACTTGATGGCTTACTTAATACTGTAATGACTACCTACCGGTAGAAATAGGGAGCCACCACATCATGGAGGCAACAGTGCCTCCAGAAACCAGTTGGGCAACAATAAAACAAAAACAAAAGAATTAAATCCACGGCTAGATACACATACAACCTCAACTGGCTCCTTGTAACACACACATGTGCAGGTGAAACTTAATATGAGTAGGTAAATCGAGATGCAAACACAATAATTATTATTTCCATAATTTTAATTTATATTATTTTAGCTAACTGAGGCATGAAACAAAACTGATCCAAGAATCAAGACCTATAAACATATTGATAAAATTTACACACACACTGTCACAAACTAAATTAGCAATGAAGAGTTGAAATTATTTGGCCAATTACATAATGCATGCAGTACGCGTACTACACTACAGTTTGCACATTACCTTGTCTGCCGATGCACATTATAAAGTTATATATATAAGCGCGCACTGAGTTCATCGTTGGGGCCCAGTCTTCTAATATGGTCCTGACGTCACGTTTGAAGAGATATGGATGGGGGGGGGGGGTAATAGATGAAATGATAGCAGTCCTTCTGTATGGCAGCCAGAACCACTGGTGGGTTCCTTGGTCGTCTCCGGTTCAGTCCATTTCAGCACGCGTGATTACTGTATAAGCTGTTCTGCAGGCATCTTAACGTTGGACTCGCCGTACTTTGACGGTGCTTCAACACTTGCCCGTTCACACGTCCTAGCGTCAACAAATCAGCACTGCACACAGTTCGTACTTGGCGCTGTTTTAACACTTGCACGTTCACACGCCCGAGCGTCAACAGATCCGCACTGCTCTCATATGTGTACAAGGCAAAGAATCAAAGAACTTTTCGAGAGCGACCACTTCGCCTCCTTACTTCTTCACCGTTAAAACTTAAGACTGTCTGTCCCAGGACTCTCCACACTCCTGGAAACACTATTTTGCACTATTGTGCTCCCCTAACCAATCAGGAGCTTGCACTTTCTTCTCCATTATGCACTACTGACAATGAACATGGAGGGTGTGTGACCTCGCAAGTTTACAGCGCTATATATAATTCACCCTTTTACTCAAGTCGACAGAAACATGCCTAGATTCGAAATTTATGAAGGTAAATAGTTCTCCATTGAGCTTAATTCTGAAATTTACACGCAAGGGATGTTTTCGAAATGGTGACAGGCTTGTAAATATTCGAGAGACAAATATATGATCGCACAGATGGACAGAGAAAAGGCTTGACGTGAGAATGTCTGAAAATATGGTGCGACTCGAATCGGAAGAGACCCCCCTTAGAATGGAGGGTGTGGAGCCATCTAAGATGGAAGAAAATCACTAGATTTAGAAAGTTGAAAGAGGAAAAGACAAAGTGATACCTTTACATACTTATGCCGGTGAAATTTTGACATGCCTGGCAACACTGACGTTCAGACGTGCATTTCGTCGAGGAGACCTAGCTCTATTGTTACATTTTTTTCAGCTTTCTAGACTGGCAGCTGCATTCTGTCCCTCGGCCGTGAAAGTCGCATGGTGGTAAATTCACGTAACTGTGACAGCACCATGCTGTGCGAAGAAGGTGGTCGAAAATAGGGGTGACGTCCATGAGAGTTCCCACGACCCACGCTAACTTTCCAAAATAAGAGAAAAAAAATAAACAAAAAAAACAAACCTTGGGGTGGACGCCGGGAAAAGTCCATCACAATACATTGTAATTTGTTGGGTAGCTGTAACACATTTTCATTATTAAATAAATTATCTGAAATTGGGTCATTCTTTTTTAAACACACTGTAGTTTATTTGATTGTCCAGTGCTCTCACTGCATTTTCTTCAATTTTTTTTTTATTATTAGCACCCTCACTTTATGTTATTTTAATGTTAGACACTGAAGTTTAAGTTGGCAAAATGAAAAAGCCCAATATATTATAACTTTCAGATTTATTTAAATAAAAAAATTACTTCCACAAATAACTTACACAAGTCCATTCACAAATTTTGCTCAGGACATGAAAATGCACAGCATCACATAAATGTGAATTAACCTGGTTGGTAACCCAAGAACATTTGTTTGAAAATGCTGGCATGTTAGGAGAAAGACTACATGACAAGACATAAGTAAACAGCTTCATCAAGAGCCGGCACCCGTGGCGGAGTGGTTAGCACATCATGCTACGATGCCAGGGGTCCTAGGTTCGAATCCCAGCCTGGGCATGGCTATTTGTGAGTGTCCATTCATCAATTTCATCATATCATCACTTTTGGCAAATTAGCCAAAAGTGGCACAAAAAGCAAAGTAAAATAAAGCAAATCAATCAAAAGCTTCATTAAGAAACTCAATTCCTTCACAAATTAGAAAAGAGTATGCTTGATAGTCAAGTGGCTGAAGCGATTGCAAAGTCAAAATACAGGGTGGCCACTCTAGGACCGTGATAAAATTCAAATACAATTCCTGGTTTTCATGATGAACTTTCCAAAAATAAAAGGGTAAAGGCAGATGTTTTCTCTATTTCAACCTTGCTTATTACCGCCTCTCACCACCCACGCAAATACACAAATATATTAACAATATAAAGGGTCTGTGATATTCCAATGTATCCAACAATTCCAATTCAAATCAATTAAAGGGATATGTACTTAAAATATTTAATTTATTGGTGCAGTGTTTACATTTACCATTTCACATACTCGGGCTCAAAATACATCTCCAAACAGACCACAAATGTTACGGGATATACAAATCTACGAAAAATTGTTAATTGTATAAGAACTTCAAACTCAAATTCAACTAATCAACTTCCCGATATAGTATCTTGCAATAATCTTCCGTCTCTCAGATAGATTGTTCTCCAAAGGACATTAACGAAGTAAACAGATTGGAGAATTCTGTTTTATTTTCCATGTAGCTTTCTTTTCCTTCCTCGATAAAAATAAAAACTAAACTGAAAACCTTGCCTCATGACATTTATGAATATGTATATACAGTAGATTCAATGGGATTTGGATTAATAAATTTTAAATAAACTTTTGCAATTTTTTATGTCTACGGAGAAAAATCCACACAGAATTTCTGGAGCCAATACCACAATTAATTCACACAAACACAGAGGGTAAAAACTCACCGATAAAATACCCGATGCAAATGCTGGTAAGTGATGACTAAAAATAAGATTTCCTACAATTCCGAGGGCAGTCATGAACACAACAGGATTAGAAATAATACTTTTCAACACAACCACGAAGAGTTTGAATTTGCTTTCTTTATTTTCTCGTAATTCATCAATTTGTTCACGTCGTTTCTCAAGTTCCATTAGAACAAATCCAAGTGGATTTAAAATAGCAAGAGATATTGGAGCTACCAAGTATAAATAATTAGGATAATCTGGATGTATCTTTTGGTAGAGAGCCATTACTGAAAAGAAACAAAAATAAATAAACTTCAATATTCGAACACTAATGTGTAAATATATATTTACACATTATCACATTAAAGAAATATCATGGCAGAACTAACAGTACTTATACGTATATTGGGAATGAACACTCGGTTAAATTAGTACAAATTGAAGGTTTCAAGGTAATGGGACTCAAGCATGTTCTTGGGTGATCAGCCACATGAGATTATGTCCAACACTTCGATAACTGAAGATAAATTGGACATAAAATCTGATCGCCCAAAAGCATCTGTTTCAATTAAATTCATTGCAACAAACCAGTTAATATGGTAGTTACAAAAACACGTGTTGCAGAGGAAATCTGTGTACCCAGATCAAAGTTGATATTGTGGCTGATCGTGCTATAGTAAAAATGGGCTCTACAACTTCAGTTGTATGTATATTTCCAATTATGGGGTAAATATGAAACATTTCACTTAATATTTGTCAGTTATATATTCCTCTGAAATTGTAGCAATTTATTTGTAAGTCACCCTTGTGTAAATCCCTAATTCATCCATCACTATTCATCGGTGGATACTTCCAATTTTGTCTTTACAATTTGTAAATTAAATTGTCCTAGCACTGTTTCTAACTGTTTCTCCAGTCCCCAACCGATGCATGATACAGTGTGTCCAAGAAGTCTCCGTATCCCTACTTGCATGTATCATGTTGGGACCATGTTGAAAATTGGCCAGCATTCGGTAGCTTGGTTGGCATCTTCCCTGCTCTGAAGGTCACTTGAAAGGCTTGCCCGAATTCGTATGTCAGTTGTTGCAATATGGCTCATGTGAGCACACACAGTTACAGTGTTGAGGAGCGGCTAGTCGGTTACTAGTCCCAGATTTACTGGACATATAGTTTATCATTTGTAAGTATGTACTGTAAAGTTTGTTAACTAAATTCCACACATATCTAGGGGTAGATGGACTTCTCGGACACCCTGTATAAATATATCATGTGTATTCTACAGTAGCATGCAAATTAATCCGAACAAGATGCATACTTTTCCAGGTATACAATAATCTTAAAATATGTTGCAGTTTTAAGCTTTAGTTTCAATTTTTTTTTTAAAATAACTGTACATTCTCTCTCGATAATGCCCTGTGCTATGAACAACGATCCATTTTTACTCAATAGTTCATTGTTGAAGACCCGAATTGGAGTCTATTGTTGAAGTATTTTGTTATCGTCGACAGACAAAGAGTCAGTTGTGTTGCAAGTTATGTGCCAAGTGGAAGGTAAGTTTTTTGTGTGAGTGGTTCTTATTTTGGCTGCTAACCAAATGGATACAATGCCATGCACACGGTCGAAAATTGTTACGTTATCACAGCATACTTCAATGACACAGACAAATTGCTACAGAATGTGGTGTTGGATTGGGTACGGTTAATTCAATTTTGAAACAATATCGAGAGACTGGATCCATCGAGCCTAAAAGAAAGGGAAAATGTGGTTGCAAACGGAAGACTTCGTTGCAGGATGACCGAATTCTTATTAGAAAAAGGAAACAGAACCCCAGACTGACTGCTGTTGATTTAGCACGTGATTTATTATCAAGTGGAGTGGACGTCCATGTTACAACAGTGTGTCGCAGACTGCTTGCATCTGGACGAAAAGCTTGTAGGCCATTGAAAAAACAGTTGCTTACAAAAAAAAATGTGTAAAAAGCGTGTAACGTCGGCAAAATGTCATCGGGACTGGACCGTGAGTGACTGGAAGAAAGTGCTTTTTTCGGACGAATGCATTTTTGAAGTGCATGGTCACAAGGTTTCTTTCGTTTGTAAAGGAAAATGTGAAAAACTTTCACCAGAACACATGCAACAAACTCCAAAACACCCCCCCGAAAATAATGTTCTGGGGTTGTTTCACATCTGAAGGGCCTGGACCAATAGTTCCTGTTAAGGGGATAATGAACAGTGATAAACATATTGACATACTGCTACGAAAAGTCATACCTCATCTCAAGAAATCTTTTCCTAATGGTGATGGGGTGTTTTCCAAAAGGAACTAGCAAAATGTCATACATCTCGAAAAGTAAATGAGTTCTTTGATAACAACACTGTACAAGTCCTCTCCTGGCCAGGAAACTCACCTGATGTAAATTCAATTGAAAATTTATGGTCTATCTGCAAAAGAAGGATGTCAAAAGTGGATTGTTTAACCAAGGAGAAAATGCTTTGCGCCCTTGTTAATGTGTGGTACCATGATGAAGAAATTAAAAACATTTGTGCAAATTTAGTGTCATCCATGCCTAAAAGTGTAAAAGATGTGATTCCAAACAAGGGAAGTCACATAAAGTACTAATGGTATTTCTAAATATATGTATAGTTATGTATTGCAGCAATTGCATTAAATGACAAAATGTGTATCTTGTTCGGATTAATTTGCACTCTACTGTACTTTATTTTCATTCACAATTGGGAAATGTTGGCATAGGAGAACCATGAAACTTTTCACGTGTTATGTATGATATTCTTAATGATAAAACAAGCTATTACAACACTAGCAATTGAGTATTTAGAATAAAAAGAGTAAGCAAAAGCTGCTATAATTAGCAACCAACATTACTAACAACATTCTATATCTAGCTCTTACCAATAGGATATCCAATTGCAAAATCATTACTCTGGGTACAAAATATTGCAAAAAGTCCAGCTTTGCCCAATCTTGCAGTTCTACTTATTAACAATGTGATAGCTGCTACAAAAATAAAAACTATACTCTTTGCTATAAGGATTGATAATAAAAACATCCAATTCACTGAGCTGAAAAGGAGAAAAAACTGTATCAATATTTATACATAAAGGCAACAACTAAAAATAGCTTTGTTAATTTCTACTGCTTTCTACTGCAGCTTGAAGCTCAAATACACACACATACAAAGTATGGAATGCTCTACCACAAATAAATGGAAATTCTTACTAAAAATACAAATTACTTGCCAACCATAAGTAATTCAGAGAACAATAAATACTATGAAGTAAGTCTTGAAGCTTTCTCGGTGACGAATGATGAACAGATTCTCTCGACTTATCGATCGAATGCACTTTGCAAACGTTGCTCGATTCCAAGAACCAATGTCGCTCTCACCTTCAAGGTAGAAGTGCAGTGCTGAGCGTCAATCCGGGGGGGTGGGAGGTTCCTGGTGTAGATGGCAGAACAATCGGGAGCCGTGTCTGCGCTGCTGGTTGCCTATATTTTATACTACCACATTTTCAATCTGTAGGGAACAAGTATCTGGTCATCTTTGCCCTCAAAAGCTTGAATATTGTCCTTAAAGTGGGATCACAGAACATTTTGATGCCAAAGTATAGTTATACCCTAGATGCAACCAACACACACACTGAGGCTTTAAAATTAAGAAACAACAGCTGCAATTTCATACTATCGATTGGTTGGTTGATTTAAGTAATGTTGCTTACTCATACCATTAACCACCATGGATGAGTGAATGGAAGATGGAAGGAAAGGGAAAGGTTAGTGGTAGAAAGGGACCTGTAAGGGTTCTGTTAAAGGTACTATCTCAGAATTAACCTGAAGTAGTTTCCCCCCAAACTAAAATCCTCTTGGTCAGTATGGGCAAATGGAAGATCTGCAAAACATCCCAAATGCCATACTGCCTGATAGGCAGGCATTCTAATCCAATCAGTAGGGTGTTGGAATGACGTGCAGGAGACCAAGGTTCTATTCCTGAGTTGAGTGATCTCATCTCCAAGAGGAATGCTTCCACCAATGTTCTTGCATAAGCAACGGGCTTAGCCAACATGAGCAACTTGAGATTTTTAAGGTGGTCCGAGTGTGGCACTAAAAACAATTTCACTATGGCCGATACTGAAACGTGTGGACCCCTACATCTACTTCCTTCCATGTGCTTTCATGATAAAGTGCAATGCACAGCCAAGAACTTTTCACCTTTGCCTACTTACGTATTCTAATTCATGGATAACTTGAAACAACACCTGTTTCATTCACACCTACAGCAATGTAATTGTCATGTATTCAACAGTATATAGGTTTGGTTTGGTTTGAGTTGCTGTTTTAAGTCCACTTTATGCACAGTAAGGCTAATCGGGACTGGACCTACAGTTTAAAGTGGGATCCGAACCACTTGTGCCTCCACCGGGTATCGAACCCGGGACCCCTCGATTACAAGACAAGGACGCAACCACTGCGCCATGGGGGAGGCCCAACAGTATATAGGTATTATCAGTGCTAGAAGTGGAGATTCTTAGCTGGGAGGGTCCTTAGTCGAGTTTGAGGAATAGGAAGGACGAAGCATGTATGGATTAACATGGAGACAGCAGGTGGGGAGATGCACATGAAAATTATGCTAGCTGAGGGGAGTGATATGAAAATACTCCCCCATTTCGAGCAATTATAATGGTTGAGAGAAAATATCTGGGCTTATTCAACAACCAAGACTCCTTAGGCTAGCCACACACTGGATCTGACACGACACTGGATTGGATCGATTCGATTTTGATTTGATGTTTTAAGTCCACTTTATGCACAGAAAGGCTAATCGGGACTGGACCTAAAATTTAAAGTGGGATCCGAACCACTATGTTTGACACGACATTATGCAACACAACGAGTCTTTTTGTTTGTTAGCTAAAATCTGATTGCAGATTTAATTATATACACAATAGGTCTAGGTCTGTCTTTTATAATTTGTGAAGCAGTTAATGATTAATTATACTAACAGCTTACAGCAGATTCAATGTATGTAGAATTGATACATCAGTTTATATGTTGTGAAATGATTATTTTTCTAGGAAATAATTGGTTAGAAAATACAATATTAACCATTTAATGTAAGGTTCAATGACTACATTTAATTGCTGGTTTCAAGTTGCCCCCCTTTCCAGTCTGTCATTAGAGGTATGTGCATGAAGTGAATGGACTGGCACATGCGCAAATAGTTCTGTTGCAAATGCTCCATGCGAGACCAAATTTCACGGGCCTTCGTTATTTTGTCACAAACCGTCGCAACTTGACTCGAGTCAAATGTTTAGTCCAGGTTAAGGTCACCCATAAGAGAGTAATGAGAAACCTTTACCGAGATGGTTTGCAACAAGAATAACTTGTCACGTCGTGTCGAATCTGGTGTGCAGCTGGACTTAGTCCCTGTGATTTGCACAATTCCATGAAAGCATTTAGGAGGAGTGGTTAGGGTCCCACACTTTTTGATCACGGCCAAAGTTGGGGGAGATGTGATCAGTCCCAAGTTTAGACTCTACTTGAGACATATTTGGTGGTTTTGGTGGTGGTAACAGTAGTAGTAGTAGTTGTTTCAATAGCTATCAAACTCACATTTAATATATGTTAACTGGAAATAGAGTTTTTCAAACAATTTCAAACTGAAATTTAGTGTATTTGCAGGTTATGGTTGACTTTATATTTGGTGGTTTATTATTCTGCAAATTACAAATTCTCATCTGAACATAATTTTCACATGAATTACTTTTTGGGAGTTTTAAATTTTGACTAGTGTCTTTATTGATCATTTCTCTGCAGTAGTTTCTTTTTTTAGATTAATCTTACCTAGGTATAAAATGCTGAACCAATGTGCTATATACAATACATTAAATTGGTTGGTTTCAGAGCATTTTCCATAGCAATTTACATGATGAACAGCAAGAAATACCTGAATTACAGTCGAGCCAAGCTAACTCCCAGTGCAGGGACTGCATTTATGGCAGACCCACTGTTGCCACATTTCCTAAGAAGAAACTTGCAGTCAAGGAGCTGATTAGCCTACCACTGCCTCCCTGTTTGTGCTATAAGCGGCAACCTTAGAATTCCTCCTCTCCAAAGACACCAGCAGGGAAACAGGATATTGTCAAAATAACAGCTCTGTGCGGTGAATGGGCACTGGCAATTAGCTTGAGCAGGGTATAGTAGTTCATTTTGCATTTCATGTCAAAAACTTCTTGATTTTAAACACTGTTTATTGATATGGACTAAACTTACCAAAGTTTTCTGTTAACAATTTATATTAAAGAATACCTTCCCAAAATATTTCTACACACAACAAAAGTCCTAATAACTTAATGTAAAAGTAAGTAACATACCTGAGGTCAATATCAGCCATGGAAAGAAATATCAAACATGGTAGAGAAAATGTTCCAACGAAGGTGTTCAATCCTTTTGCTTCAGTCTGAGAAATAACATTCAATCTTCCTGCCAAGTAGCTAGAAACAAAGGCTTCATTGTAAACAAATGGAGAAAATACTTTGTACATAAAACATTATTAATTTCTAGACAATAATCACAATTATATACTGTTCTAGTGTACTACCACACGCTATGAGTGTCAGTAGCTAATGTAAAGTATTTGTAACACACTGACAAGTGTATTTGTAATTTGTCTACTACACCTTCACATCATTTCACAGTAGCTTGTGCCCACCATGAAATGTCCTCAACCAACACCCCCAAACCAGTGGCGGTGATTAGGAGGGGGGGATAGTTACTTCCTTCCCCCCACTTTTTGGCCTTGCACCGCAGCCTCTTAATGCTATGCCTTGTCTACCAAGTAAAAGTAAACCGTCCTTGACCCGCCCCCTTCAGTTTTAGCAATCACCACTACTACCCCTAAAATATTGTGGTTATTAGGTACTAGAATGTTGCAGGGGGATGATTTCGCTGGAGGGCTAAATAGTTCACACAGGCGACGCTAGACAGCACATGGAATTGAGAGCGATTAACACTCAAACAGGCACAAAACGAGCAGTATACACACGAAACACAGTAGTACACGTATAACCATAATTTGTATGTATAGTAGTAGGCCACAAATATGGATCATAAAGTGAAAGATGCAGTGAAAATGCAACTTAAGTCAACATGGTCACAATGTCTCCATGTTAAAATGTAGTTTAGTCTATCTTACCAATACACAGTGATATATGAAATGAAATAGATGTTGAAACTACCAAGGCAGATATTTTACATGTTTCATCACATTAAAATGATATTCCATTGTATACACTCAAGCAAAGCACACTCGAGGGTGGGAGACTTGTTGAATGAGTACAAGTGAGTACTCACTATTAAGTACTTATTTTCCTTGCAAATTCCTACTTTGTACATATGTTACTCTGTTTATTTTAATGCTGCCGTAAGATAGAACAGCAATGCAATTACAGTATGTGCAGACTTTAAACATACTTAGTGGCGCTGGGGAAAGGGGGGGTCCATGAAATGAAATGCTACTGTCATTTCAGATACACATCCGGCCACCCTTCACGCAAGCAGATCCAGGACTTTTTTTTTACTTGACAGCATGGGATGGTAAAACAACTAAAAGCATATTTAGTTTCAACTGTCAAATACATAAATTACTTTAAAAAAAGCTAAAATACTGGAAAACATTGATTATATGTTCACAAGTTTAATCATCCTTATTTAGTTCATAACCTCTTCTATGTACGAGGCGCATCCAGAAAGTAAGTTTCCCTATTTTTTAAAAAAAAACAACAACACAGTTTCAGGAAACCATTTATTGGCAACAGGTACAGCAAAGGTTCACCTATTTTTCAACAGAGAAACCACCAGAATTGAGACACTTGTCGTATCGTGGTATCAACTTTTGGATCCCACTGTCGTAGAACTCTGCCGCCTGTGAATGGAACCAGCGTGTGACAGACGTCTTCAGCTCTTCGTCGTTGCCAAAACGCTCACAGGAGGACAGGAATTTCTTGAGGTGCAAGAAAACGTGAAAATCGCTGGGAGCCAGATCAGGACTGTAAGGTGGATGATCAAACAACTCCCAGCCAAATTCCGTCAAAACAGCTGCTGTGCGCCGAGCCGTATGTGGACGAGCATTGTCATGGAGGAGCACAACACCTGCAGTCAGCATGCCACGCCTCTTGTTTTGAATGGCACGTTGTAATTTCCTTAGTGTTTCACAGTAATGGTCAGCGTTCACTGTTTCACCTCTGGGGAGGAAGTCCATGAGCAAAATGCCCTTCCTGTCCCAAAACACAGTGCACATCACTTTCTGTACCGACAGCGTCTGTTTGAATTTCTTCTTGACCGGAGATCCACTATGCCGCCAATGCATTGATTGCTGCTTGGTTTCCGGGGTGAAGTGCGAAATCCACGTCTCATCGCCCATGACGATCCTGTCGAGGAAATCATCGCAGTCATCATGGTACCATTGCAGGAATGTCAGTGCTGCTCCTGAACGTTTCATTTTGTGTTCGGGTGTCAGGTTTTTCGGCACCCACCTGGCACACAATTTTTTGAACAGCAGGCGCTGCGTGACAATCTCATGCAACACGGATCGCGATATCTGCGGAAAAAGGCTACTCAACTCCGTAATCGTGAAGCGACGGTTCTCTATGATGCGCTGCCGCACCAGCTCAACCAGATCATCAGTGATGAGGGATGGGCGCCCACTGTGCTCTTCATCATGGACACTTTGACGACCTTCCGAAAACTGGCGACACCAGCGACGCACCATCTGCTTACTCATAATGTTCGGCCCATAGACCTCACAGAGCTGACGATGAATGTCAATTGGCGCAATGCTTTGTGCATTCAGGAACTTTGTCACCGACCGAACCTCGCATGTGGCGGGAGAAGGAATAAGAGCTTCCATTTCGGACCACTGCTGCCTCGCTACTGGCACCGGGTGGGATCTGTCCACCTGGCATATGATTGATACGTCTTAGCTCTGCTGCGCATGCGCAATTTACACGGCTCATTATGTTTACTTTCACGAGAAAAAAATAGGGAAACTTTCTTTCTGGATGCGCCTCGTATATAGCAACTCGAATACATATAGTGTGTTAAAAAAGAATGAAAACTTGACACTACAAAACAAAATAATCATAATGCTTAGAGATACTAACAGAGGAAAATACTTTTACATTTTTGAAAAAAAAAACTGAAGCATAATCAACCTTCTCAATGCCAATCAGTGACGTGTGGTGACGTCGATATTTGGGGTAGCAATCAGTGGCATGCTCAAGGGGGTGGGGTTGGTGTGGGTCATACCCCTCACCCCTTTAGGACACAGTATTCCTAAAAATAGAACGTCAATAACAGGAGAAGATTGCAAAATGATGAATGATTTCCCAAAATAAGTACACGTAACCTCCACCCCCATTCGAAAATAAAAAAGATTTGATTTGAATACTAAGCCAGAGATCCTGGGTTCGAATCTCGGGTTGACCATGGATATCCTTGGAGTGTCCCCCTTCATCAATTATATTGTATCATCTTCGCGATTAGCCAAAAGTGGCAGAGAAACTAAGTAAAATAAACCAAATCAAGCAATCAATCAATTATTTGACTTGATTTATGTTACTTAGCGTCGCTTTTTTCTCATATTTGGTTAATTGTGAAGAAGATAAATTAATGAAGGGACAAACACAAAGAACACCCATGCCGAGGTCGGGGTTGGAACCCGGAACTCCTGGTGTTCTAGCGCGCTGTGATAACCACTCCCCCACGGTTGGTTGATTTGGTGTTTTAAGTCCACTTTATGCACAGAAACAAAACAGGTAACAAAACACATTTTTTTTGTAGTTTCTTCAATAATATTAATATGGCTTCTTGAGTTCTGAGATACATTTTTCATTTCAAATTATTTCATTATTCACTGCAGAGTACAACACAGGAACAAGAATGTGTGCTCATCACAGGTTTTAATCCCGGCCTGGATTGTTCGAGGTCCCTTCATCAATTTCATCATATCATCACTCATCCTCATTTTCGCGATAACCAAATGTGGCAGAAAAGCGAAGTAAAATAAACCAAACCAACAACAATATGAACGTGCGTTCTCTTGCCCAAATAAATACATTTGTTGGAGGCCAAAAGATTAGTATATTTAAATAAAACACTACTAAAATGAGAGCGAGAGAGAGCCTGAGCAAATATTTGTAATTTAATCATTATATATTCCATATTTGAAAAAATAAAATAAAGAAAGCATAACATTACTGTCTGCACATAACACGTTCCCATTTCATAAATAATAAAACTACATCCCATAAGGTTCTGTAAATACAGAGAACATACGTAAGTACTGCAGAAAATTTTCCCTTGAGTTCTTTAGAGGATTTACAAAGAATCAAGGGAAACCAATCCCCTATCTGTCCTATAGGAGAGAGGCTGGGGGACCTGAAACCATGGGCTTTCAACCATTGAAGCAGGGGCAAGAGGACAAGGAAGGTAGAGGCAGAAATCTTCCCTTTTCCTTCGGGCGACCGTTTCTACCTGGAATTGCTAAGGCGGAAGAAGAGCGAGCTAGGCCAGTTTTGCCCACGGATCACACCGAGGGATGAGAAGTGCGTGAAAAAGAAAGTGTTGCATATGAACTGTGGCTTTAACAAGACAATAAATATTGTGATTTGAAAATAATTACAGATGTGAGATTGATTAATCTATCTCTGCTAGACTAGCTACTCCTCAGTGCACGTCACTGATGCCAATAACTTTATATTATGTTATTTTCCATCACTTTTCTGCCACTGTTCTGGACTCCCTTGAGCCCACAGATACTATTTCTTCCTAGAAAAGTGACCTATTGTTACACTTACTTCGTGGTAAAGTTTCTAGTTGTTCTTGCATATTTGCAAGAAAAAAATTGAATAATAAAAAAATAAGTTAGAAAAAAATTGTCTTTATTGTGGACTCTAGGAGCCTGCCTCTTAGAAGTATTAGTAACAGCGACCTTTCTTTTTTCTGCGAAGAAAGGTCCTGGTACTCTTCAAGTTGGTTTGCAAGGGAGCTTTCAGACTTACACGACATGCAACAGATGAGACGGGAATTTCATAGCGAGGTAACAAGAGACAAGCGACAGGCGCCCCATGCAGTGTGTAGAAAAGCATTCACTGTGCATGCACTACCAACGAATCTTGGCAAAACAATGCACACGATTCAGAAAATAGCACAGTACAAGTGATATGCAGGTGACACCTATATATCGTACCTCTTCAGTATGAAATGTTGAATTTATTTCTAAAGGTTCGTTTCCAAGTAACATGTGTCACTTGCAGCTTGTCACCTGTTGCATCTTGCTTCATCTGAGAGCTCCCTTACGGTGTTCATACTGAAAACTTCTCAAAATATTGTGGTATGTTCATCAGCTATTGTTCATCCATACACACACATACAGAGTTTTCCTAAAGTCCTTCCCACATTTAAATTTGCTATAACAGAGATATTTCATTCAAATAAAGTTTGTACTTCACAGCAGTCTTTAAAATTTTACCTGGCAACACTGCATATCTGTCGTCCTCATCGCCCCACCTCCAACAGGGCACAATTCACGTCGATGCATTCCTGCAATCTTGTCCTGAAACCCAGGTTCATCTGAAATACCTTGCAATAACTGCAGATATATTTGCTTTGAGGTCATCCTCTCTTGGCTTTTCTACATACACTACCATCTTGACATATCCCCACAGTCAAAAGTCACACAGAGCCAGTTCTGGAGACCTTGTGGCCATGATGTGGGTACTCTGAATTCTTGATCCAGGAAGTCTCCGACTGCAAGAGCAAAATGGGGAGGTGTCCTGTCTTGTTGGAAGTGCATGTCATCCTTGATACCAAGTGCAAACAGCTGGGGAAGGAAGAACGTTTGCAGCATGTTGATGTCGGTAGCGCCAGTCACGATATATTCCTCTGAGAAGAAAGGCCCGATTAGGTGATCCATCAACACAGTGCACCATACATTCAATTTTAGGCTATCCCTCTTGTAGGTTTGGAATTTGCGCACCAGAACGTACGATTTCAGCTCTGCATACCACAAAATGCACTGATTTCTCCTGAATCGATGGCATCTTAGAATCACCTGATTGCTCACAGTCACATGATCCTCTCAAAGTGCAGTTTTGCCAGGTAAAACTTTAAAGACACTGAATATCTAAATTCGTTACAAAGTTATAGTAAATTTAAATGTGGGAAGGACTTTAGGAAAACACTGTGTATTTCTTTCATTAAAATATAATGTTGTTAGTTTCATTCCCACCTATAAAAAGGTGCTGGTGCAACATACCATTGTGTGCCGCCAGGAAGAAAGAACTGATTAGTAGTATCTTTTCTGACACGTAAATTGTATGTTTTCTCTATGAAGTTGGTGGTAGCATAATTAACCCTTAAGAATGCATGCAGGGTAAATTTATTCCAAGAAGAAGAAGAAAGACTCAGATTCTGCATGGTGCATAACTTTTTTATGAACTTGGAAACTTGCCTATTTTCAAATGGACTTGTCTTGCTGTGATTCATCTCCCACCAACAATTAGTTCAGCAGTAACAGTTCTTTGATTGTATTGTTGCTATATATGGAAAGTGTTTACCCCACGTGCATCTGTCTGCTAGCAGTAATTTCAGTTTCCACTTATTATCGCATTGTCGAATGTTAAAAGAAACAGAGAAAGAAGACTGACAGATCAAGAAGTTGAGGCTGTTTTGAAACTTCAGACAATGGAATTGTTGTTGGAGATACATCTTCGTCAGAGGAGGAGCATGTAAAAGTCAATGATCATAACTCTAACTCAGTACAAAGCACATAAAGTGATCAGGATATCCTGTCAGAAAATGAATGTGTCTAAGTAAGTAGTTAGTGCATATTTTTACAAGCTTATTCATATTGACAAATAGTGTGTCCTACAATGAAAATAATTTAATGGTAAAAAAATTATCCAGTGCAAATCCTATCATAGGTCATGTAGATGCAAGTGTTCAAACTGTTGTTCAGTGGAGAGAAAATATGTGTAGGGTCATGTAATGAAATGTTGTCCAGGTGGTTTCTCAGTGAGATGAAAATGTTCCAAAGAGTGTAAATAGTTGCTTAGTGTAGTGGTTCCCAAAGTGTGTGCTGCGGTGCCAATATTTTAATTAAAATGACACTTACTTGTTAGTCTACATATGGCTTTAGAATCAGACCATTGCATCAATCAAAATATGTGCTAATTTAGTACTTTCTATATATAAAATGTTTCTGAATTTGAAATGCGTTCTTAATTTGAAAAACTTGTTTATTTTTTAATGTAAGGCAAGCAACCTAACCACATTAACTGAGTGTCGAGTATTATTAAATTCTGACTTGGACACAATGGAAATATCTTAAAAAAACTAAAGAAAAAGTTTGGGAGACACTGGCTTAGTGCATACTTTTTCAATGGAACTTATTCATAAGGACAAGTAGTACGTATTAAAATGAAAATAATTTAGAGATAAAAAATTACCCCATGCGAGCATCATGCAGGTGTGAGTGTATTAAAATCTAATAGAGCAGTTTTACTTTTGCATTACTTTGATGCCTATGTTCATATTGATTTTTTTTTTTTTAAATGCACTTTGCAACATAAAGGAATATTATGCTAAAATAAATTTAACATTAGCGCTAAATATTGATGTAAACCTGTATGCCACACATCCAGGATTGCAATGCATTAAAAAATGTCTGTTGCAGAACAACAAAGAAAAATTCTGGATCCACTGACCCCACCTGGACTACATTGCATGTTAGTGATCTGTTTAAAGAAAGTAAATGCAATAGATGCTTGATGATTGGAATGAACACATAGATTAAAAACTTACCCACAGATAATGACACCAAAACATTCTACAAGAGCCGGGTACAAATTTTCCATCGAGAGTTCTCCTGAGTTTGTACCATTGGGAGCTGTCATGTTTGCCATTGCTGCTAGGTTCTGCATCTGGAAGAACAAAATTGTTCAGAGTGAGCAGCAATAATGGCTATGAAGATGCAAGAATACCCTTTAAAACAATAATAATCTACTGCTGTACATGTTTCAACAATCAACACAGCATTCACTTGAATTTCTCCACAAAATACATAACATGCAAAAAGATAAGTAGGTTATTTTTTTGTACGATAAGTTTCAATTTTTTTTATTTTTTTTATTTTTTTTTTGATCTGGGCATTGATTGAATAATATAGCCAGATGTCGAGCACACCTGGTACTGTCTTCTGACATGACTAATGTTGGCAAAACACGTCGGAATTTCATAAAAGCATACTTTTTTTTTAATATACCATAAATCGTCTGTAAAATGCGTAAACATTTATCGTTCTTTCATCAATTTGATAAATACCCACAGGGACCATCGATACACATCGAAAACATTTGGAAAACTATTCCACAGCTGTGTTTTATCCATGTTTGTTTATACTTCATATAAAACTATTTTATATCTTAGTAACTTTCTCTGCACACTGAACGTTCATGTTAGCATGATTTTCTTGTTTGAATGTTTAAAATATATCCAATGGACAAAGTTATTACCCAAGTCTATTGCATTTTGTACAAAAGTTATGGTGTTCAAAATCTCGGTTGTATGAATTTTCGGACACCCTGTAGCAAATATGTACAATAATCATAATCAATTTTGTATCCTAAATTCATGTACAGCATGATTTTCTTGTTTGAATGTTTAAAAAATATCCAATGGACAAAGTTAATACCCAAGTCTATTGCATTTTGTACAAAAGTTATGGTGTTCAAAATCCTATAATTATAAACCAGACACGTTCTGCATTCCCGAACCAGTCTGGTCACATTTAATTAAAGCAATCACTGTATCATTGCACTATTTTACTATTACACCATATTGTATATCACAAAAATCAACAAAAAATGTACACAGAAAAAGCAGGAGAACCAATAAATTGTGAAGAAACTGATGCCCTGGTTTATATATATATATATATGTATATCACAAAGAGCATAATCCTGAATGTGCATAGGTAGAGGTGGGTTTCTTCAGGGATTCCCCCTTCATAAAAAAATCTAACCTCACATCCCTCGTGCTAAAAGTGATGGTGATAACCATTTTGCTAAATTGGAGAACAATTTCTGGTAATAACATCCTAGCAATATCATCTCACACAGAATTAGGAATCATATTCAATTTAGAAAAAAAGTTGTAAGAAATTCCCCAATAAATACCTAAATGTTAACACCAAGCAGGCACATCTAAATGAACCAACATTAATTTACCCCCATTTAAATTTTGGTTGTAAGCCTAATTTGTAATCCATTTAGTAATCAATAAATTTAGTTGGATACTGTTAAAATCTCCACCTAGAACAAAAGGCATTTGTTTGATGACAGTAACAACACTGGAAGTTATGGGTTTGAATTCTGGCCTAAGCATAGGTGTTCCTTTGTCAAGTTTAAGTTCACTTTATGTCCAGATAGACTAATCGGGATTGAACTCTCAGTCTAGAGGGATCCAAACCACTGTATAGAGTGAGCACAAAGTCCCATTACCCCGTATGTATTACATAGATGTTAATGAATTGATGTTTCTTATTGTTGCAGGATCGACATCTAAATCATGGCTGATGAGTCCACTTACACCATGGAGGAATGGATCGCCATGAGCACGTGGGCTCACGAACGACCCCATACAGGAAAATCAATGAGAGATATTCAGCATGATTTCACTGTAATGTTTCAGAAACCTTCCCCACCAAAACCAACAATTTTACGGTGGGAGAAAAAGCTCTTTGCAACTGGTTGCATAATAGATGAGCCCCACCCAGGACGACCATCAACACCACTGGAAATGTGTGTGGAGGCTGCAGCGTCTGCCGAACATTCGCCAAAAATGTCCATTCGTAAGCGGTCACAGGAATTCGGAGTTCCATACTCGACATTACAAAAACATATGAAGAAGGATTTGAAGTTAAAGGCATTTAAACCTTCGTTTGTAAACGAATTGAGTGATAATGACATGCAAAAACGTCATCAGGCTTGTGGGTGAATGCTCGATGTCTTTACAACTCTTCCTTCAAGGGGTAAACTGTTATTCTCAGAGGAGTGTGCGATATATCGCAGTGCAAAAGCGAGAAACATTTAATTCTTGAGTAAAGAAACCCCACATTTTTTATGAAGAACTTGAACACAACCCACCACATGTCATGATCTGGGCTGCAATGTCTGCAACCCACTTGGAGCATCCATATTTCTTTGACGGTGCTGTGAATCAAATGTCGTATCTCATTATGTTATGTGATTGGTTTATTCCACATCTGCAAGAACAGGGACTGCTCGGTCGTGTATGGTTCCAGCAAGATGGAGCACCAGCCCATTATGCTAATGCCGCGAGGGAATATCTCAATGAGGTATTTCCTGATACATGGACGTGGTTCTGTCCATTTGCCTGCACCTTTGGGGTGGCCACCCCGAAGTCCTGATCTGTCATCTTGCAACAATGCATTATGGGGGTTCATTAAACAGAAGGTTGCTGCCACATGTTACAAGACAGTTAACAAACTTAAGGATGCTGTTCGACGTGCATTTACTGCCATCA
This sequence comes from Lepisma saccharinum, assembly GCF_977018435.1. Classification (NCBI taxonomy): domain Eukaryota; kingdom Metazoa; phylum Arthropoda; class Insecta; order Zygentoma; family Lepismatidae; genus Lepisma; species Lepisma saccharinum. Next base: position 36,307,406 of record NC_139242.1, on the reverse strand, counting down.
TGCCAGCGATGTTGAGGAGAATTTCCCATGGTACATGGCGGAGAATCATACTCTGTTATGAAAACGATGGTGTACACACAGACACTCTGGACTAAATCATAACGAATAGTCAAACTATCTCCGAGTTGTCCTCTGGCATGACCTCACATTAATACAATGCAACCATCTATGACGATGTGGACACGCGATGGGGGTAGGGGGGGGGGGTAATGGGACTTTGTGATCACTCTGTACAGTGTACCTCGCTAGAGATCAAATTCAAGACCCTTTGATTACAAGTCAATAGCATAAACTGCACCAAGATGTTCCTTTGTGTTGGTCTTTTAATCAATTTATATAAATCACCATTATATTGTATAAATATTTTATAAACTACCATTACATTATACAATTTTTATATGAATATTATATAAATCGCCACTCATCCTCATCATTGTGAAAGAGGTTGAAAAGAAATATGAAAAAGCAATATACAAAGAACAGTAACAACATAAGTTGAAATATCACCATATGAATTAATAACACAAAACAAATAGGAACATTAAGCCACTTAATGGATCCAATACCATGTGCATTAAATTAAGGATCAATTTGCATAACACAAATGAACATAATGGCCAGTTGCCAAATGTCAGAAAACTTTCACTCCCAACTGGGCAACAATTCTCTGCCAAGATAGTAAACAGAAGGGAGTCCCTTAATGTATTGCAACTGATTAGCATGTGAGCTTTAGTCAAGCTGGCCTCAATGACAAAGACGTGTGAACCCCATGATGATTTTAATAGATGGTCTTGCTTGAAGTCTGTGTGTTTGCACCATGTCATGAAACCACATACAGGTTGTGGATGTAGGACCCTGCACATTCTTGGTCATTTCTTAGAGGCTGAGTAAGCCTCAAAGCTGCTTTGTGTAGGTACACTGTCAGAAAAATTCCTACCAGAGATCACCCACACTGCAAATTGAACCCAGGTCTCCATGGACGTCTGCAGGATTTTTCCAGGGAGGGGCAATGAAGGTATTTTTTCCAGGGAGGGAATATGGCACATTTTCCCCCAAAAATAGTGGTTCCCTAAATAAACATTGCTTAAATTTGAATTGATGGTGTTCGTGAAATAATTAAAACATATTATTGTGGAAATAATGAAATTATGTGTGTGAAATACATAATATTTTGTTGACTTTCATTTTTAAGGGAGGGGCCCGGCCCCCCTTACCCCCCTTTCCGGACGCCCATGCAGGTCTCCTATATGACCGATGTCTAACACACCGGACCACACTGACTGCTCAATATCAGAAAGTATGAGTTTGAATTTAATTAAAATTTTGTTTGGTCATAGTTCAGTACACAAGAATTTTTGGACACCCTATAAACACACCCAAAGGGCAGACAACGATTAGTTAACTATGCCTTAATAGCGAGCAAAAATGGGTGAATAAGCATGTGTTAATGACTTCAGAAGAATTGAGAAAAAGTTAGGACAGTAAATAGTTTCACAGAAGTTGCATGTGTTCAATGATGTCACAATGCAACTGAACTGGGGAAATGTATGTCTCCCCACGTTTCAAGTAGAAGAGTTTGTTTTAATTCCATCTTATGCTGACAGGCTAATCGGAACTCGATCTAGAGTTTAAGGTTGGATTTTATTTAACCACTTAACAATGTCCACCCGGGAAAGATGGAACACAAGGATGACTACACACCCTACACGTGGAAGGATGGGGGGAAGGGGGGGGGGGGTGAACGTTCGTTCTGCCTGTGATATCTAAACCATAACAATAAATGGTAAATTAACCGAAGAGTATATCGCGATGGTCTCTTCTCCTTTAAGTCTGCACAGACCATCGCCGCTTTTGAAGTAAAGTTATGCGATTCGCTTCTGAACATGTTCAAACTTGACAACTAACGATAGCAAAGAGGCAAGGACGTATTTAGGGGAGGGGTCCAGGGGGTCCCTCGGTACTGGTCAACATTCCCAGGAGCAGAGCTCTATGCTGCCGAGCGCATCCCCAGGTTGCGGATAGGGGAACGGCCTACAGATATGTAGGCTAGCTGCGACAAATAAGCAGTTGCGGACAAGGAGCGTCAGTGTCAACAGGATGTGGAGAGAGTTATTTCTGGCAGGATAACTCTCATTTAAAAACCACAAAAATCCAGCGACGACACTGAGACATGGCGAGTAAGTGCCGCCATTAAATAAGCACTGCCCCTGCTACCTTGCAGGTAAGGGAGGGATCTCTAAAGGCTAAGGGAAGGAAAACCCTTACAGAAAACCAAGGGGTAGGAAGAGCCCTTAGGCGTGGTGAAGCCAGTCTTCCTAGGGGTAGGAACCTCGAATACAAATCCCTGGTCCTCCAGGTTGGGGGTTGGGCATAAGGCCAGCACCCTTACCCCGTAAAACAACCTCCCGCTACGAACTCTCAGACAAGCAAAGCCGGACGGATCTATAAGAGACGACCCACGCAATGTAAAAGGCTAAGGAATGTGGATATTAATGTGGCAACCTGGAATGTCTGTACCATGCTCCAACCAGGCAAAATGAATGAAATTGCAGATGAATTAATAAAATATAACATGCAAATAACAGCATTACAAGAGATAAGATGGAATGGGGATGGATGGATTAAAAAGAAAGAATTCTCCCTTATGTATAGTGGGCATCCAACAATTAAAGGAAGAAATGGCACAGGTTTTTTAGTTACTGGAAATGTGAGGAAATGTATACTCGGATTTGAACCAATAAATGACCGAATATGTAAATTAAGAATAAAAGGAAAATTCAACAATATGACCTTTATATGTATATATGCACCAACTGAAGACACTAACAAAGAAGATATTGAACATTTCTATAGTGAACTGTCAGATGTATGTGATAGAGTACCAAAACATGATACACTAATCCTACTGGGGGATTTTAATGCGAGAATAGGTAATGAATCCAGCAGCAGTGGAGTATCAGGCAGATTTTCCCTACACAAAGAAACAAGTGACAATGGAGAAAGGCTGATACAACTAGCAGAATTACAAAACCTTGATATCAGTAGCACCAGATTTAAGCATAAAATAATCCACAAAGGGACTTGGAAAATACCCGGCGAACAACGATGTAATCAAATTGATCATGTATTGATCAATAAGAGGAGAGCTACATTAATAATTGATGTCAAAACATATAGAGGACCTAGTTGTGATACGGATCATTATCTTGTTAGAACTAAAATAAGACAAAGAATTGGCATGGTTAATGAAGGAGTATACAAGAAAACTAAGAAATGGAATATAGAAAAATTGAAGAAATCGTTTATACAAAACACATACAGACAAGAAATACAAACAAAACTTGAAGAAACAGGAGAAGAAGATGATGTAGAAGTGGAGTGGGATAATTTAAGAAACATCATAGATAGTACTACTAATCGGGTTTTAGGAACCAAAGCATATGAAAAAAATGAAGATTGGTATGATGAAGAATGTAAAAAGGTGGTTAAAGCAAAAAATGAAGCTAGAAATAGATGTCTTAATAGAACTACAAGATCAAATAGGGAAAAATATGAAAATCTGAAAAAGCATGCTAAGAAAATCTGTAGAGAAAAGAAACGCCAAGCAGTAAAAACACAAATAGAAATGTTACAAAAACTAAACACCAAAAAAGAATATAGAAAATTCTATCGAATCCAGAAAGTTATAACACAACAGTATAAACCAAGAACTAGAAACTTAAAATCCAAAGACGGTCAAATCCTAACTGAACAAGCAGAAATAATGAATAGATGGAAAGAACATTTCCAGGGAGTTCAACACAACCAGGATTTAGAGGTGCCCTACTGGAACACGATGAATCAGCAGGATAATGAAAACATATTAGTTGATGCACCAACATACGAAGAAGTGGAGACAGTAATTAAAAACTTTAAAAAGATGAAAGCACCAGGAATTGACAATATCAACAGTGAACTTATACAAGCAGCTGGAAAAGAAATGTATCGCAGAATACATAAACTTATAATTAATATATGGAATCGAGAACAAATGCCAAATGATTGGAACATAGCACTAGTGTGCCCTATACTTAAAAAAAGGAGATAAAACAGTCTGTGAAAATTATAGAGGCATATCACTATTAAACAACCTATATAAAATACTTGCAGCAATAATTAACATCAGACTAGCTGATTATGCTGAAGACATTATAGGAGAGTATCAAAGTGGATTTAGGAACAGCAGAAGTACTACAGATAACATCCTGATGATGCGTTTGATTTTTGAGAAATGCTATGAATATGATATAGATTTGCATGTTTTGTTTATTGATTTCAAACAAGCCTTCGATTCAATATATAGACCAACAACATTACAAAGGTTACAAGAAATTGGAATACCAAATAAATTAGTAAGATTAATTCGAATGACAATTCAAAACACTAGAGCCTCAGTTAAAATTGAAAATGCAAGATCGGACTTTTTCGATGTCATGACAGGAGTCCGCCAAGGAGATCCACTTTCAGCAACATTATTTAATTTAGTTTTGGACTCGGTGATTAAAAAATTAGATGTGAGAGGAGACATCAGTACTAGACTAAAACAAGTCACAGCATATGCTGATGATGTAGCTATTGTAGCAAGAACTAAGAAAGCTCTTTCAGAAACGTTTATAAGTCTAGTTGAGGAAGCTGCAAGAGTAGGACTACAAATTAATGAAAAGAAAACTAAATACATGAATATTAATAGAACAAACATCAATAATAATAGATCAATATTAATAAATAATTACTCCTTTGAATGTGTTAGTAATTTTACATACCTTGGATCTACACTTAATGAAAACAATAAAATAGAATCTGAAATAGATGAAAGAATAAAGAAAGGTAATAAGGCCTATTATGCAAATGTATCCCTGTTAAAATCGAAACTTCTGAAACGAAATACAAAAATGAAAATATATCTTACTATGATAAGACCAGTGGTTACATATGCTGCTGAAACCTGGACCTTAACACAGAAAGATAGAAACAAACTAAGTATATTTGAGAGACAAATTTTAAGGAAGATTTTTGGCCCGGTACAGATAGAACATGATATATGGAGAATAAGAAATAATGTGGAACTAGAAAAATTAATCAATGGTGCAGACATTATACGATATATTAAAAGTCAAAGAATTAAATGGCTAGGCCACATACAAAGAATGGATAACATGAGAACTATAAAACACATACTAGAATGGAAACCTATGGGAAGGCGACCAATTGGAAGACCTAGGATGAGATGGATTGAAGATGTATGCGAAGATTTAAAGATTCTCAAAGTTAGAAATTGGAAAGAAATGGCAAAGAAGAGGAAAGATTGGAACGATTTGTCTGAGAAAGCTAAAACCCACAAAGGGTTGTGATGCTAATAGAAGAAGGTCCAGGGGGTCCGGACCCCCCCCCGACCCACCCCCCCCCCCAACAAAAAACCTTGTCATAATTAATATTCAAAATATTCTGGTTGCATTTCTTGTGCAATCAAGGGTTATTTATTTTCACCGACATTCAGTGGCGTGGCGTGGGATTTTTAAAAGTGTTACCGATTATTAGTAGGATATTTAAGTGAGGAGCCGAACGACTTGGGCGCCTCCCCACCTCATGCCCCTCCCCCCCCCCCATGTCTTCCAACTAGTTCATATAATATTAATCTGGTACGTCTGCAATTCAATACTATATTTTGGTAAAGTTATTAATCAGGGAAAAAAATGTTGACATAAGGACTGAAGTGAAATCGCAAACATTGGTTGTTTACACAATAAATACGTAGTTTGATACTTACAGAAACATCGAAGGCTACTTATAGAGCAGATCAATCCGACGACTCTTCTTTGAAAATAGTTATATGATGCTGTGGTCCCGGGTTCGAATCCTGGCTTGGGCATGGACGTTTGTGATGTCCATTCATCAATTTCATCATATCATCACTCATCCCCATCTTCGCAAATTAGCCAAAAGTGGCACAAGCGAAGCAAAATCAATCAAATTAAATCAAAAAAGTTCTATGATGATGTCATAAAGCGAAGTTTTTAATTTGAATTAGAAATTTTGGGTGCGTAATGGTCCATGTTATCCATACCTGAATTCCACACTTTTTTTTCACCCGAAAATAGAGTACATGGCCAACAAAACAGTTTCGACAACTGCGCACATCCACATAACCAGGGATAGTCGTTATACCACGAAACATTGAAATGTCGGTCATATCCAGCAAACGACTTGGTTTTTAAATCGTTCAAAATAGGCTTTTGCCTCCCTTTCGCCACAATTTCGCTTTTTTCTGCAAAATAACGAACCGAAAGAATGCTTCAAAATATCTTCTATCGCACAGTTACACACACTGTTCAGATAGGATGAACCCGCCAACTCGGAACTCGGAGCAAGCTCCATTCCGCTTGTTAATTAATTGACAATGCCCGAAAACAACATAAAGACGAAAGACACCACTCACAAAACTCGCACTGCACAGTCCCACCCGCAAACCGTTGTTTACTTTTGTAACACGTGAAGCACCCTTCTTGCCCCTCCCCTCTAAGCATCGGCGCTTCCCAAATATTTCCTTCGGAACCTGCAAGTAGTCCAGTTCTACTACTGTTGCCATCTTAGTTCTTTTGAAACCAGACTTGCCCAAATGGTGAAACTTTTCGTTTCAAATAAGACGTATGTAGAATAGATGTAGTCTTCATCTGTTTCCTAACTACTCCCATTCCCATGTTTCGCTAAATCCACTGACATCTCATTTCTGACACAACTACTATTTCGTATATTTTACGTCCCTTGCTACCTTTAAGGCTTTCACTTTATAGGATAATCGTGACGATGAGGATGCATGGTGAATTATTGAAATAAAATTATTATTTCTTTGTGTATGTAATTATTAATTTTTATAATTATGTAAGTAAAATACTAATAACAACGAACATTGAAATAACCATTTCTTGCTGAGGATTCGAACCTGCGACACCTGACACTTCAGAGCGTGCTAAGATAACAATCGGGAAATTATGCTTGTAAGTAATGTTTTCACCCAAAAACAGTTCTACCACCTCAAAAACATTGCTTCAATCCGAAATTATCGCATTCCTGCGACAACATATGTCAATCTCAATCGGCCCATTCAACAATTATCACAAATTCCTGTAACCGAAATAATATTATATGGGTGAAATATAGAATTTTAGGTTGACATTTTTAGAAGGACAGCGGACCCCTTGACCATACCCATCCCTCTCCTCTCCTTCTCGCCCATGATGTCGAAGAAGGACAAAGAGGACTTTCGTAATCGCTGATATTTTGAGTAAATGCAAAATATCACTTGGTAGTTTGCTTTTCCCCAGTGTGATTTGTTTTTTTTTAAATTTTGATTTGGCGATTTAAGTCCACTCATGCACAGTAATGTTAATCGGGACAGTTTAAAGTGGGATACGAACCACTTGTACCTCCACCGGGTATCAAACCCGGGATCCCTTAATTACAAGGCGGCGACGCTACCACTGCGTAAGATAGACCAGATTAGGCGACTTAGCTCTTTTCTGTCAATTGAATATGGCAACACTGATCTGTATCCGGTAAGAATCACCGGCAACTGCGGCGGCTAAACAGTCATGCCAATAACCCGCCTCCTCCTCCCGCTGTAACAGTCTTTGCCGCTACGCGAAGTCTTCCTTGCGTGGGCTCAGGGCCCTTTCCTCAGGAGGGTACCGGATCAGTTCTCCTCTTCGCTTTTGCCGGTGTCGGAAAAAATGTCAGTCTGCAATGTTTACTTTACGACAATATTACCAGTTTATGTACGTAATAATATTTTAAGACAGGTTCTTCAATTCTTTATATTTTGCTGCAGTAACAGCGGCTACATGCACGCCACGCTTCTGCCGACATTATATTGAGATCATACGGCTTGCCACTACCCCGAAGAAGACTTATGCACATTACTACTTGCAATAATAAGCATAAAATATTAATCAGAAACTTTACTTTTCATCAACTGGACCTACCATCCCTTTTTTGATATTCAATTTATTTTTTTACATTAATTTTCTTTCCAGGACATACGAGTATGTTTTGATATAAATGTTAGCGATCTTTACTACACGTAAGCTATAGTAAGTGCTGTTCTATCTCTATTCTTATAGAGTTTTTATTATTCATGTAATACGTATTGTAATAACCATATTAATTAATTTATATATTATTATAGATAGACCTATAAATTATATTAACGTATTAATTATAAACATTTATATTATTATTTCTATTACTTCTCGGACACGGACCCCTCCAGAAATATATTTCTGGATACAGGACTAACAAGAGGCGAGCGCCTCATCTCCTTTAAATCTAGAAAGATGATTTCCGCCCTTCAAGTAAGGGCGAATATCATCTCAAGACATGAAAACTTGACAACAAATGATCGATTAATAACGATTGGCGATCGCATCATCTCGTTCTTGTCAAATCGAAATATTTATTGTCTTGCCGCCGAAGCCATAATTCATATGAGACACTCCTTCTCATCCTTTGGTACATTGCTGTTTGGATAAAGTGGCACATACTTCAACTGACCAAGCTTATAAACTGTGCCACTTTATGTAAACAGGAGTGTACAATTAGCAGGCAAGCTGAAAGTAGCTACTCTATAGCAGCTTTTACGACTGCCGGGCCGGTTTCAGGTAAGAAACTGTCGCTGAAAGTACAACGGAAGATTTCATTTCTAATATTCCAACCACTCCGCTCCAACCCGCCGGCCTCTGTAAACGCTGAGGGGCCGTGGTCAGTGGCGTGTCCAGGATTTTCGAATGGAGAAGTTTACGCATAGGCCTACTTCTTTTATTCATCTTTTCCTGATTTTGACGGTTTCTTTTTTTGAAATACCAACCCCCTTTTGGGCAAGCCACTATTCCTTATATGGACTGATTTCCTTCGATTCCCTTTCACTTTGTCCGTGGAACTCGGGAGAGTAATTATAATATTTAAATCACAAATTTTACACATTATACAGGGTGATCCTAAAAGAAATAGACAGTTTCAAAGTTTTACAGAAACAAAGAGTTTTAATAACATGGCTGAAATACTTACATGGTTGGAAGAGTATCTCCTGAATTTTACATGCTCTGTGTGTGACCCTTTTGTAACCAGTGGCGTGCCCAGGGGGGGGGGTTGGTGGGGGTTAAAAACCCCCCCATTGGTTTCGTCATTTAAAAAAATTCAAAGCAGAAATACATTTTATTTCATAAATTGCCAATATTGTAAAATGTTTACATTTGGCAATGAGAAATGTATTGCTTCTTCAATTACTTTTGATAATATTGGAGTTGAGTTACAGCAATGCACAGGCATTCATTCATTCGTTAGTCACTGAAAAGGAAAGAGAATTTCCTTCTCAGTATGGTCAAGAAAAGAGCCGTACCCCTTGGAATGCGAACTGAAGGAATCCCTCCTCCCCTTTCTTTCACCCACGATGACCCTCTTAGGAGAATGACCCTCCCTTTCCTGTTACGACAGTGCTGCTAACTTCCCATTTCTTTCTTTCCCCTTCTTATACCATTTATACCAGCAGAGCAAAGTTCTGTGAGATTTGAATCACTACAATTAGTAGGCAAAGTAAGTCAAAATCTTATTTCGCACCTGGATGCATATTTATTTCAAAATATCAATAATTATAATAATAATAATAATTGTTGCAGGCAGTAGCGAGGCATGGTTTTACGAAGTAGGCAATCGATGTTTTGTACAATAGCATGCCGGGAGGAAGGGAGGGATGCGTTATATAGCGCAACTGGCCCAGTCAGTTTCATAAACAAAATACAAGCAATTAATATGCCAAAATATTATACGTTTTACTCTTGTGCTCTTTACAAATTAGATATTTTTTTCGCAACCAATTTCCAGTCTTCAGTTCATTGAATTTTCTTGTAACATGTGTGAAAGATCTCGCTTGAATTTGTGCGTAAATAATTTAGCAGTTGCCAACACTACTGACACTGACACTACTGGTTGCTGTCAACACTGGTGACGTAATTTGAGCTGGACCAAGCTGGATGCATGGTTCAGACATTCGACCGCCCGGTATCTTTCTCCCAAGTCCTGGTGTTCACTGGGGTTGCAGCGAGTTGCAGTCTGCAAGGTAGCAAGTCGAAGTGGTCGTGTTGTGTGTTACGTTTCTGCATGTGTAATAGATTTTTGACGTGGAACTAAAGATGGATAGAAAAAAGAGGAGAAATACATTATTAGATTATTTCAAAAAGAAACAAAAAATGGAAGTTGAAGCTTCACCTTCCACAAATAGAACGTCAGAAAAGGTCGATTTAAGTTAAGAGGAATTCCATCCGAATTGCGAGAGTGAAACGTGCGAACTTTCAGACTCTTGATATTCAACAAGAAGGCATAACAGAAGATATTGCAAACCTTGTTGCAAAATTATGTCAAGGAACTGTCGAGGTAAGTGCCGTTCATTATTTGATAGCAGATATATCCATAGGCGGATTTAGAATTGTTTTTCTGGGAGGGCACAGCATGTGCTGTAAGCATACAATCGTGTGTGTGCAGGGGAGGGGTGTGCCCGCGTGTGTATGTCTGGAAGACGTGTGTAGGATGTCACCCTATATCACCAATAAACTTTCGCAGGGCGAGAGAACATTATGATGAACAAGTTTCCTCAATGATTTCAGGGGCCTCACCGATGGTGGTGTAATCAAAGAGGTCCTGGGTTTGATCCCCTGTGAAGGTGCATTGCACAGTGGTACGTATCCCGATTTAAACTTTAAGACCAGTCCCGATTAACGTATCTGAATATAAAATGGACTTTAAAATCATTTAATTTTTGTTTTGTTCACAAACCCTCGAAAAACGATATTACCTATCTTATAGATCCACCAAGGTATTTGAAACCCTGGCGTCGGAGCAGTGGCACTAATGTCTCTAGTGTATATGTATGCAACCACATTATAAAATCACGGTTGGCATGGACAGTTTTATTATTTTGTAGGAAAGGGATAAAGTTTGTATTACGACACGGGATAGACTAGATAGGCATCCTATTAACTGTAAATATTCCTTACAAATCTTCTGAATGTTTCTCTTGTACAAACGCAACAAATACAATAAGTAATATACGTGTGCAGTAATAAATTCATTTTCTGAAAGCATCTTTTCTGGCATCAGTGGTCGAAGTAGGGGATGCTGCCTTCAGTTAAGAAAGTTTCACAAATCATACCCCCAATTAGAATAATATTCATATTGAGCATCCTCCACCTACTGTATTGTCTCCATGTTGATCCATACAAGGATGTACCCCCTCGTATTTCAAAAATCGATCAAACATCCCCTCCCTTTTCGGCTACGAATTTGCATTTCGAGCACTGTCTGGCAAGATTTTGTCGGGCTCAGTGACAGATCCTGTGGTGCGGTACTGGGCTTCGGAGCGGAAGGGGGGAGTGGCCCCTTCAACAGTTGGTTTCGCAGTTCCATAACGTTAACATTATACAAAATTCCTCTCCATAGACCTAATATGAAAATGAATATGACACATTAATGACACTGTAGTAGAAAATGTTAATTACTGAAGCGTTTCGTATTTGTTTGTCGACTGTCAAACAAATGTTTTGACCAATAATATAATAATACAATGCCAAAAATGTACACAATATTTAGCAAAACCATCTCCACAACAAGTACAATGTTGATTGAATTGATATTTTAAATCCACTTTATGCACAGTAAGGCTAATCGGGACTGGGCCTAAAGTTTAAAGTGAGATCCGAACCACTATTAGCCTCCACCGGGTATTGAACCCGGGACACCTTGATTACAAGGCGACGACGCTCACACTGAAATGAAACTGTGGTATCGTCATCTTGCAGCAATGCAAAGACGTCTAGTAAATGCTCTTGAAGCAATTGATATGTGCAGTGAAGTAATATTTCCCTGGGTAAACACACGTTTGCTCATATTATGTACAATCCCGGTAACAACAACATTAAATGAGAAATCATTCTCAACTTTGAGGCACTTGAAGACCTATCTTCGAAATACCATTTGCGAAGAAAGATTAAATGGGTTAGCTGCTCTGAACATTCACCGTGATATAAAAGTTACTTGTGACGACATACTGTCAGAACTCGCACAGAAACCTCGATGCCTAAATTTCAGAATTTAAATTGTTGAACTGTGGTACCTTATTTATTACTGTCTTTAAGACATCAAGTAGTCTTAATCTCTTTAATGTTGTTACAATGTTGAGTGCACATACTTTTTGTTTAAAAATTATATTTGAGCAATTAAATATAAAATATTAATAATTTGGAAATATTCAAGCAGGTGCTTTTATATGATGCAATAAAAACATGAAGCATCCATAGCAAATACATTGATTGCGTTCATTGGGGGTAAAATCCAAGTATATTAATTATCTAATTTATTACAAGAAATTTGACCTGTGAACTGGAAAATGTGTTAGATTCATAACCCCCCCCTTACGAAAATCCTGGGCACGCGCCTGTTTGTAACACAACATATATCAATGAGATAGTCCACTTCTCCTCTCCCAGGACTTTCCTCCTTGCACAGACAATCAGTTTACTCAAATGTCTTGCTCCAATCGTATATGCACTGCCTTGAGTGTGGTTGATTGCCATACCGTGTTCTAAAACGAAAGTAAAACGTAAGATTTCCATTTCTACTTTTCCAACGACAGAATTTGTTTTTTGCAAATAATGCTCGACTGGCATCAAGGGCGCTCACATGATGCTGACGTTTTGAAAACAAACGAAAAGAGGAGGTCGTAAACTTGAAGACTTTCTCTATAAAATAGTACTAAATACTTCCTGATAAAACAAACTGTTTTCGATTTATAAAGCGTTTAATCTGTCTATTTCTGTCAGGCTCACCCTGCATGTACAGTATGTATAGCACGATACACTCGTGTGGCTTCAAATCTTATCCGCATCTTGTGTGCGGAAATAAAAAGTAAAAAAAACAACACTACTTTTCGTTTCAGTAATATTATCTTTAAATATATCTTTAAAAATATCTTGCTCGCAAGTACGATATCTCAGCAATACACTTTGATAAGCATAACAATCAGAATTATGCAGGTGTGTGTGTATGGAGGAAGAGTGTGTTGTAATTTGACTGTAGTGAAAAATTGTACAAGCGACAAATCACACAAAACCTCTTATCAGTCTTGAATTCTTACCATTTCACATCACATCTCTGGTTTTCTACCTTTAATTGCGACTATAAAAAATGGCTAATGCCCTATGAGGGGAAATCATGAACAAACAATCACGCTGTGCTCGTTACAAAACGCAATGTGTGCTTTTGTTCTTTCGCACTCACAAAGCTAACTTCAGCAAGTCTCCAATCTCGCACAGTATTTCTAACGAACAAACATGCAAACACATGCGCTAGGTATGCAAACAAACAACTTTTCTCACTGCTGATAAAGGCATTCGCGTTGCGGTACCACTGACTCATGACAACACAACACAGTTAAAACAGCGGCAGCAAACAACTCACTTGAAATCTAGGCTGACCCAATTGGTAGACCAATGGCACTAAATACCAGAGACCGGGTTCGTGCCTGAATTTTCCGCTGAAATGTATACGAATTATCTATTTTAAGTGTGCAAAATCGTGCGGTAACCTTAATTTATTTTCGATTCTCTACGTAATTCGCTATTTTTAAAACTTTAATATTCTAGATAGCGTAAAATCGGAGCAAAAGTTCCTGCAGCTTTCTATTTTTCAACTGAAATTTTTTATATAAAAAATTAAAATAAAGATCAGTGTCATAGGGTATTCCCAATATTTCTGTATTACTTTTGTTCATAAAAACATAAATGCAATGTCAATAGGAGGCAAAACGCAATTGGTGGGGTTATCAGGCGCCATCTTTGAATGCGTGTTATTCGAGACACTCGTGCCAGTAACAGTGTACAATTGGCTGGTAATAATGGTAATTTTTATAATTAATAAACAACTGCACATCTACAAACAAAAAAGCAGTAATGAAAAGTTATTATGTTTTTGTGGCTTTCAGTGAATGGTATAATAGGTGTGTGACATTCATGCAATAATTGGTTATTATTTTTTATTAATAATGGTAAATTTTGTAATTATTATAATTAATAAATAACTGCACATATATAATCAACAAAGGAAGCAGTGATTTCAATAGCAAAGTGGTTTCTTGAATTTTAGTGACAGAAAAATGTGTGGGCCTATGAGCCGCCATCACCTTAGGTAAGTTTCTCGTACGGCACGACGGCCTCCCCGATGGCGCAGTGGTAGCATCGTCGCCTTGTATTCAAGGGATCCCTGGTTCGATACCCGGTGGAGGCACATAGTGGTTCGGATTCCACTTTAAACTATAGGCCCAGTCCCGATTAGCCTTACTGTGCATAAAGTGAACTTTAAAAAACACCAACCCAACTCAACTCGTACGGCACGAGAAAATCACATTACAGCAGAAAGTATTTCGTTACGTACTGTGTATGGTTATTTTTTTAAATGTACTTACCGTTCAAGCACAGCTCTCGCGTTACGCTGAGCACAGCACCGTGTCCAACTCCAGACTGTTCTGAACAGAGGAAGCACACGCGTTTTTCCCTCGGCGGGTAAATTTCGCAGCTTACCGCAACAGATCACCGAAATGAAAATTCCGTGGGTAACAGGTGTAAAACGGAAAGTACGGATTATAATAGAGTAATAGTAACGCAGTAAATATAGCAGGGTATTGGATTTAAACCGAGGCAATTTTTTCCCTTGCAGAATCAGAGGGAATTTTCAATGACTTGGTGGAAATATGGGAATTCCCCTTCCTTCACGAAATGCCAGAATCCTCAATCGAAGTCAGTCCCTTTCATTTAGAAATTCCAGGCGTTCCAGCTTCGCTTTATTAATTCCTGGCTGCAGCAGCGAAATAAAGGAGATGGTGTTTTGTGGGAACTTGGTATGATATTGCGCTCCCTCCCATATGCGTGACGTCCGCCCAATTCTCCGCCTACTTCTAAATAGTAAAAATACACCTTATTTTTATTTTTTTTTAAAAAAAGCATTTACGAAATGTTACTTCAGTCTATTTACAATTTTCTATTGTTTCTTTATCTGCATACCACACATACATACAATACAAAAAAAAATATTTAAAAATCGCTTGAAAAACGCTAACTCTTTACGAGATATACAATTTCGTATGCCGTACCTCTCAAGAGCATTTCTTGTTTCTCATAATTTACCATATTTGCCGGCGTATAAGACTCCCCCAATTTTCTGTGCACATTTTTGAGGGAAAAACTATATCACTGAATTTATAATTAATTTACAGTATTTTAAATATTAAAAAATGATGTGTAGGTCCACTTTCAACAAATAACTTACCTAATTAATAATCCTTTAATATTAATAATAATTTTAATCATCTTCGTCACACACCGCAAGGAAGCAAGAAACAAATCGTCTAACTCAGAACAGAGAAAATTTCCAGAAATGAAGGTAATAAAAAACTGAGTATCGGCGTATAAGACGCACCATTGTTTTTCAAACCTATTTTTAAAAGAAAAATGTGCGATACGTTATTGTAATTCGCTTTTCCGAGACTTTTGGCTAATCGCGAAGATGAGGATGAAAAGTGATAAGATACAATTGATAAAATTACAATAACAAATGGCTTCCCCGGTGGAACAATGGTAACGTCGTCGTCTTGTATTCAAGGGGTCCCGGGTTCGATACCCATTGGGTCGGGCCCCAATTAGTCTATCTGTACAGCTATCGGCAAAAAATGATCGTATATCCTGAAATGTTTGCTAGCCTGCATGGCGTTATGCTTGTTGCCTAACTCTATGGCGATTAGCGAACTTCGCTACAAAGACTACGACCATGATACAGCGTTATATTTATGCACTTGCGGTAAAAATCTAATATGCTGTTAGTTTCAAAAGTCGCGCAATTCTAACTTCCATCGCTTCTAATTCGAAACCTGTAAAACATGTATACACTGGGTTTTATAAGTTTCTACTTATTTGTAATACTTTTAATTGCCAATTTGTACCGTAAAGAAACATTAAGACTTTAATTAATTGTAAAATGTAAGGTAAATAATGTCCACGATGCCAACTTCGGGAGAGAAAAAGATATTACCACCGGATCGTAATTCGAAAGTTTTGATTCACGTGGATCACTTCATGGCTTTGAGAACATCCATTTCATGAGCGAATTAAAAAAAAGTTACGTACTAGTGTAATATGGTCCTTTAAACATAGGCGTAACTTGGTGGGGCAAGGGAGCACTTGAGCCCCAAAATTTTCAGGCTTAACAAAATTTACAAATTACATGTACTTTTGTTAACTTCCTGGGACCTGATTTTGAAAATGTAACAGTTATTTCAAATTATCCTGGGTGCCATTATTATGGGATAGGAAACTTTTCGATTCCCCCCCCCCCCCATCCCCAACTGACGCCCATGCCTCCTTGGCTTGACTTTATCCCAAGATTTGCTTTATTTTACTTCGGTTTTTGTGCCACTTTTAGCTAATTTGCGAAGCTAACACACACTCTCAAACATCCATGCTAAGGCCGGGATTCGAACCCGGGACCCCTGACGTCGTAGCGCGATGTGATAACCACTCCGCCACGGGGTCCGGCTTTATCGCACGATCCATTACAGATTTTACGAAGAGAGATGAGGTCATTTATGACCATTATTTTATGACTGAGCTCCACAAAGTGCATGTAGGTAAAAATGAAAAGCAGTGGCGCAATTTCGATTTTACTTGCGGGGCGTGGATAAGTTTTCTGAGTAGTGTTCGTACACTACATAATTGTATGCCAGTTATATTTAAGACTACTATCCATGTTACAGCGTACTGCTAAGTAAAAATTTGTATATTTTACCAAGAGGATGGATTTCTTCTATATCATGGTTTTATCCATCATGCAAATTCATTCCCATTAAAATGCAAATTTGTTTCAGCGTGTTTAGTTCAGTTTGGCGTAGTGTTATATTGGACATCAATGCAAATCTGAGTTGTTGGTGCATATATATATATTTATTTATTATTTTCCACGCTTAGGCCTGCTTTAGACGAAAGAATTTTTCTTAACATTTATGTCACGACCAAAATGTTACCGTGTAAAGTGGAAAATCTTATGGCATCCATTTCAGATGCCATGGCATTTCTCAAGAATAGAATCTGTCCTATTTCCGTAGTATAACTAATAAGCGATCTCTTAGGTCACGAGTGCAGATGTAATGGCAGCCTAGTGAGATGCAAACAACTTATCACTTCACATTTTTAAAAGTCGAAAACTATTCAACCGAGAGGAATAACGTTTCCTATAAAAAGGTTTTACGTACAAAGGAATGGCGCTATTTAAATACATACTTTATAACATACTAGCTGATTACCCGGCATTGCCCGGGTATTTATTTATCCCAATTTTCTATTAGACGGGAAAATAATGAATTCTAACTATAGTGTAAAATGTAACTAATTTTATTTACAGGTATTTAAAAGTATAAGTACAGTATACAAATTATAAAGTAAACTCTTTTACAAATTCACTATATTAATAATTTAACTGAAAACTTGATTATAAACAACATTTTTAGTTTCACCTCCAGGAGCAAAAATAAATAAATTGAACGGCATTGGCACTGTCACTATTCATCTTAGCGATCATGGATTCCACACTAATATGGGTCGTTTTCGATTATTCTTACATGTCACCCCTTTCCGATCCCCACCCCTAGGGGTGCCAGAGTGTTTTACCCCCACAGTATTTTTTTCCAGATTGTAAGTGATATGTGTACCAAGTTTGGTTGAAATTGCTCCAGGCGTTCGAGAGTTATGCCGGAACAAACATACATACATCCATTTTTATATTATAAAACTAGGGCTAGGATTTTTATGACCTAGAAATACCAAATAAAATATGCTCTTATGACCTAAAATTTTACAAAATATTCACTATAATTTGAAAAATATGCCTTATAACTGGACTGTTTCAAACATGAAAATCTAACATATTCTATTTTCACATACGTACTATTTTTAGTTCACTTTATGGGTCCTGAGTTGCAATGCACAATGAATACTTTCTGTAAATTTTCAAAAAAAAAATTAAAAAGATTTTGGTGCAGTCCAAAAAAAAAAACCTCGAGTGAACATGGGAGAAAGAACAAATCCACTTCGAAATTGACTGTATATTTCTTGAAAAAGCGAAAATATGCTGAATATGACCCGAAAATCAATCAAAATATGCTCTAACACGCAGAAATAGCCAAATATGCCAAAATATGCCCTTATAAAGCACCTTAATTCAATTAGTTTCTTCACAATGTGAATTTCAATATATCACCCTTACAAAAAAATATGCTAAGTCATGAAAATCCTAGCCCTAATTTATAACTAGACCTCGGATTTTTAGGTTCTAAAAAGTGTGCTTTCAGGTTCCTAAAATAGGCTCTAAAAATCCAAAAATAGGTCTTAAAATCTTAAGTTAGGTTCGAAAAATCCAGAAGTAGGTTTAAAAAAACTTAAAATAGTTCAAATTTCCTGAAAAATGCTGATGAGTGATGAGGTATAGTCACCGGCAATGAAAATGGGACACTTATATCCTGAAATACGCTACGCACTATCTTGCATAACGTTATGTGTGTTGCCTAACCCTACGGCGATGGCAGAACTCAATTGGAAATTTCGTATTAAAATCCACTTTTCGCCGTATAGTTAGGCAACAATCTTTTTTCATGTTATCCACAGTCGCAAATTTGTCTGTCAGGATCATCTTATATGCTGAAAATAATCTTTCAATAAAAACATAGTCAGTGGTGCAAACTTCAATGCTGAAATGTTAGTTTGCAAGGCGTGAATGTCACAAAGCACCGAAGTGACGCGAAAGTGAACAAGACCACACAGATCAGACCACTTGGGATTGTACAGGTAAAAGTGGCATCAGACATTTACAGCTTTGTAAAATCACCATGGATTTGGAAGAAGAGAAATCGACAGAGAGTACGTTTCGAACACGTTCGTCATTGAATTTTCTCGTGACCAAACGAAGCAAATGCCTCTGTGTGTGACATCATAATCCTGTAAAACCTTTCAAAATGTATAAAAACCTACAAAAAAGGCTTGATTTATGCGCATAAACCTAAAATAGGTTTTTTACACTGTAAAAAAAATACACTTCTTGTACACTTTTGGTACACTTTCTTGCATATAATATGCACAAGATGTGTACTGAAGGTGTTGCAAAAGTGTACTTAAAGTGTTCTAGATGTGTGCGACCCGAAATGACGAAATTTTGTACACTTGTTGCACACTTTGGGGACACATTCAAAGTTGTGTGCACTTCAACGCTTTCTGTACACTTTTGTTTAAAGTAAGTCTGTACACTTCTTGTACACTTTTGTAGCACATGATATCATTTTGTGTTGTTGGTCATATCGATTGTTATTTTATACTTTTTTGACAAATGAATATCTTATGAACGTAAATCAATTTCATTATATAAAGCAGTAACACACTTGAAAGCAAGCAACATTAAACAATAACAAAATATAACTATTTTTTTCCTGGAACACATGGAAATCGCATTGCATCATGAAACTATCAATACTTTTTTGTTTAATGTACCAATTTGATAATTGGATAAATCTCATTAAAATTGAAGAAGGAGCAAGTTGAATGTTCCGAGGAAATTAATAGATTTTCTTAAATCGAACTATTCATCTTTAAAGCACACCAAAACAGATCGTTAACTTCAGGGGGCTGGTTGTTCCTACACTGGCCGCTAGATGGTTCTGTCAAAATGTGTACAAGAAACATAAGTTTTTGTACAACAAATAATGATACGTTTCATTGTAATCATAGTGAAAAATTGTGCTTTAACACTCTTCGAAAAATATGTGAACATCTAAGATACAAATTAAAGAAGAAAATGTACTGCAGTGAATAAAAGTGAATCTCCCATGAGCAACCTTTTTGATTCTGGACTATATAAGTAGAAGGTACGTGTGTCGCAGAAAAACAAACACGCATCTCACAAAATTTAAGGTTCACAGTTGAAAGTTGTTGCTTTTTCCTCCTTCAATTGTCAAGTTAAATGTGAGGTAACTGTATTTTTATTCTAGAAACTAAGTATGACTACTGAATTGCGATATATCTCATGTGTGCAAGAAGTGTCGCTCAAGTATTTTCACAAGTGTTCCAAATGTTACCAGAAGTGATCAAAAGTAGTTTCTGCAGCACACTTCTTACACACTTTTGGGATACCTTTATATTGGAAGTACTTCTTGCACACTTCCTGTACACTTCTTTTGCTGCACTTTTTGTACACTTCCTGTACACTTTTTAGCACTTCGTGTACACTATTGAAGCACTTCCTGTACAGTCATGGAAAATAGTTCTTGGGCCACGAGACCTACGATATCGTAACATCTTAAAGCCTGTTGTCTATGCAACCCAAATAACAAAATTGTCGCTTGGGTTTGCCTGGCGGACCTGGATTCTCGGGAATGATTGAGTATTGACAGCAGCGTGAGTCATACCCCCAAGCCCAGCCATAACAAACAACAGCTGGGTGCCGTGAGTTTCAGGAATTGGTTTCTTAACAACAGCTATTCGTAAGAAAATGTTCTCTTTACTGATATTAGAGTCATTTTCAAGAAAGTTAACTGAAATGGTGGTTTTCGTCGAATCATCATCGCGCAACACACATGCTGTCAACCCAGAAGTCCTTGAAAAAGATTGGAGTTAAAAACAACTACTTGACAAATGATAAGACGAATCGATATTCATTAGTCCCAACTTAGAATTTTGTGTAAGACATGGATCATCATGTCCTATCATCCATTTCATAACTTCATTAATCATCCTCATCGCCTTTGTTGACGCCAAGTGCTAGAAAAGCAATATAAAATAAGCAAAATTAAGAAATTAATAAATTACATTTTCAGCGATTTCACGCAGCGACTCAGTTGCATGTAGACAAAGTTTCATTAATCGGGAACCAAGGGCCCCCTCGTTGTGCTTCATTGTCATTTTCCCTCCACTTTGCCTGCCGCGATTAACCTGATGTTGATTAATGCACAATCCACAAAGTGTAATAAAATGTGAATTTTGGGGGCTTCAGTTAAGTGGCTGCACATCCATTACGTAATCGCGATATCATCAAATTGTACGAAGCGTGTCTACACCTACGTAAAGTGTCAGTCCCCGTCATAGGCGTGCTCAGACCCTCTGATTAGGGGGGGATAGCCTTGATGATATTTCAGGCCGGAAAAGAATAACGTAATTTCATCTCACTTGTTTAAATTTTATTGCATTGATGGGTGTGTTTATATATACACCCCTCCCCCCGCCCCACACACACATATAAATATTAAATACACACATACATATATATATACAACACACACACACACACATATATATATATACATATATACCAACAGTAAAAATCATATACATTGTTTCTCAAATCTGCGCGTTCCTTTTCCTCCAAACAATTGTTCATGCACTTAAGAGAAAACCTTTTAGAAGCAGTACTTCTCTCCTCGGTAATTTAAAATGCATTACAGAAAACAAATTGCGAGCGAAGCGACCAATAAATTATCAGATCCATTTTTTTGCAAAATGAAAACAATGTCGATTTAATATGGGGAAAAAAATTCATGGAGCGCCATATTATTCTCTTTTACAATTTTTTTTGATTTAGATCGTTTGGCGTCCAGGGTTAACTCCCGTCGATCCCTAGCTACGGCTCTTAACTTGACTAGACTGCAAGAAAAGCAGACATTGCGAGCGAAGCGTGCAAGAACATTTTACAAAAAAAAAAAAAAAGTAAAGTGTTCCCCTGTGCATAGCACCACGCCATGAAGGCGTATAGGGGGTGTGGGGGTAACGCCCCACACTTTCTTGATCCGGTCGTGAGTGGGGGTGATGTGATCAGCATCACGCCCCTAACCGCCTTTACCCCCCAGGGTTTCCCCCAGGTACCCATGTTATTCGACGCTGGGTGGGCGCCGGGGCCGCTTTCACCGTTAGAAAAGTTCCCGGATTTGAACCGGCCGGGGATCGAACCCGGGACCTTGAGCATGGTAGTCAGACGCGTTACCGACTGAGCCACCGCGGCCACATTTTACAAAAGGTATTTATATTTGTATAAAATTTGAAATCAAGGGGGCAATTGCAGCTCTGTCCCCCCCCCCCCCCCGCGCAAGTGCTCTTGGCAGTCTGGAAGAAATAATGCAAGAAAGACGTGAAAACAAAATCCATCTTGAGTATCCTTTTGTCCTGCTACTCTTACATTCTGCTACTCTTCCTTTCCTTTACTTCCATGTTTGCCCCCTAAAATTGATTTCCGTTCAAGGTTGTGGGGGTGGGGGGTGGTTTCGCCACTACACCCCTTCCCCCGTAGTTGCTTTGAACTTTCATCGGCTTGAAAATACTTAATTTTCTTTAATAGTATAATATAGTTTAATAACGGCGATAGGATTCATCTATCCTAAATTTCTAGGTGAAAATATAATAATATTGGGGCATAGATGTCTGGAAGGGGGCAAGGATTGCCACATCTTCCCCTTAGAAAACGAATGTCAACCAAAAAGTACGTTTTCCCATGTATAATTTGATTTCAGTCATAATAATTTACATTAATTATTATATTGAGGATGCAGGAATGCGATAATGCAACACTATTATCGGGGTAATATGCCCCATGGAAAAATAGCTTGTCTCTTCGTGGAAAAAATCTGCAGACGTCCATGATTAGGGGGGCATCTGCCCACCCCCGGCCCCCTGGGCGCACGCCTATGATCCCCGTGATGGAATATGTAGCTCAAAGCCAGGGCTTTAAGATCAAATTTGTTTTGTTATTGTTTTTATTAGTAATTACCTCAGTTTTCTTCCTCTGAAGTTAAATTATTCATGACGACGATTTATGATTACATTAAAGACATGAATGAACATACACAATGAACCCATTTTGGTCGGAACTCGAACTCGGAACCTTGTTTGGCAAGAAATACAAATATCCATAAGGCATGAGTGTTTCATTGGAGATGTTCCTCTACTTCCGTCATTTTATCACTAATATATTTCTTTAATATACAATAATAAATCACAACTACCTAAAAATAAATATTATTTTGCATTTTCACATGCATATGTTTTTTACGGTTAGAGTGTGAACTGGCACCTGTTTATTTAGATTGTTCTTTATGTTTCGTGTATAGTTAAAGATAGGACAAATGCTTGAGGAACGATTAGGGCTATAAGAATTCCGTCCGTGACAGAGTGGTTAGCACAGTGCGCTACTATGTCTGATGTCCTGGGTTCGAATCCCGTCCTGCGTATGGGTGTTCTTTGTGAGTGCCCCTTCATCAATTTCATCATATCACTCATCCTCGTTGTCGCGATTAGCAAGAGGTGAAAGAAAAACGACGCTAAATAAGAAAATAAAAAGACTTATAAGAATCATTCTTATTTCCGGACGTGTCCTACATTTCATAGTTATGTCTGGCCTCCGGAAGGAATTTGAAAGAAATCTTATACGTATTTTGGGCATCACGTAACGTCAAATTAGATGGAGAAACAAAAAATCTGAGGGGAGTCTGAGATAACGTGGTTCCTTGGAGAAGTATGCTTAAATCAAAGAGTGTGCATGGTTGCTACTGGATATTCGGAAAAGCAATTACAATCCCAGCTCACAAATTACTTCACGATTTTCTAGATCCGGAAAAGTCCGGATATATGTATAAAAGTGCTTACTTTGTGAAGTTTTATCGATATAACTGTCGGTAATTTGTTCGAAGTAACAAGTAATTATTCTACTTATTGGAGAAATAAGGCACACAATTCTGTTTTTTCCCAGTGTATAGTAGTTTTTTACATATTAATAAACAAGAACTTCCAGACTTTATTTACGAAATTGTGAATTTTCTCCTTCCCGAATTCATGGATTGTTTTCACTTCCTGGCCCCATGTCGACGAAAAACGTTCTGTCTTACATACACAAGTTGAAATCACATACAGCCGTGCTATTAGTTAGCAGTTGAGAAATTCTGAACTCAACCCTTCACTTCAACATTAATTTTTCAGCTGAAGATGTGTCATATTCTCGTTATATGCTAAGATGTCCTAGTAACCTATTATAGTTACTGCAAATACGATCGTGTCCAACATTTTGAGACAATTTGTCCTACTTTCCGCTGAAGAGTGATCTGATAGCCCTATGTGTGATGGAAACTGTTTTTACTCAATTTCTGATATAATTTATTCCAACATTTCCTTCAACTTCTATTACCTTGTTATTACCTCCAATGCTTACACGACTTTTCCTTCGTGCTCGACCTTTGGGTTCAGAAATGTTTACAACACTCCCATCTCCCGCGTGTAAATAGCAGGCAACAACACTCTGGAAGACCATAATGTATAAAACTTGTTTACTACATATTTTACGAAAATATTAGAATGTTAGCTTGATATAACTGTGGATTGTAAGGAACGAAATTAAATACCTGTTTTATACGCACACTGGAACGAGCGCAGGCCTGCTGTGAGTCACTCTGGCAGTGAAGGTCACTGATCGAAGTAGTTAGTGCTTGCTTGCTTGCTACAAGCAGGCGCCTTATCTTTCCTCAAGGAAACACGGAAATCTTCGTTACCTTTTTTCGCCAGACTAATGGTGAACATTTACAGGAACGTAAGGAGTAGTATCGTATTCTATTGGAATTAGATTTCGTGGTGTTTAAAAGATATCATAACAATATGTAAATCTCTTTTGTGATCTACACTGAACTTCTTCCTTACGATTTCTAAACAACCGAAGAGCGTAGTGAACGTGAAACTACTTATTGTTCGCCACAATGGTATGTATTATACAAATGGTCTCTTATCAAAAACCCTATTATATCACAGGATGTGATATTTAAAACAATTCTACCACGTATCCAATGTAACCAATATTCAGATTGATTCCCAGCTTCTGTTTGGGTTATTTTGTGTCGCATTTTTACCTCTTGCGATAATCGCGACGATGAAGATGTTGGGTAATGATTAGGGACAATGATTTATGGTAAATAATATTAATGAATTTCGCATTTAAAAAGTTACAATTTCGGTATATAAAAGCGATGAAAAAAGATCATTTCGTTGGAAAAGCGGAAAATAAAATTCAAAGTTAAGTAGTCTGCACCTACCTTCTTTAAGTGCTAGCAGCATATTAATTAAATTCAAAGTTACACCTGACTCCTTCACATCCCTCTTTACCATATCCTGAAAAGCTTTGTACCCTCTCAAAAAATTTAATTGTGAACATGTTTTTAGAATAGGCACATTCTTGCAAATGTCGTACAAGTCTTCATTGACAATATTTCTTGAATACTGAATAAAACTAACATTTTCAAAAAAAAATTCTTTACTGGATCTTCGCGGAGCCAGTCATTTAATTTTGTACAAGCCTTGTTGCCTTGAACTCTCGAGCACGTTCAAATACTGAAATAACTTTGGGCATTGTAATTCGCCAAAGAAACTATGAGCAAGCCCCAAGAAGCACGGATACGAAAATCCTTGAAACTCGTATTTTTGTGTGGCACGTAATGGAGACACAGACTACACACGATCTTCTGTAGGCCTCTGATTGGAACTTTTTGGACCGCAAACTTTGGCTGAAAAAAAAAATAGTCCTACTAAAACATTTGCGTTTTAGCTACAAAAACATAACATTAACAGCAGAAAACTAATTTCCATATTTTCTGCATGACATCAACGTATTTACGCATTACGTTGGAGCGAGATAGCCTGAGTTGCAGGAATGGAGAAATGAACGAACGGAGAAGAAAGCGGCTAAATACTTATCACTGACACCGTTTGCACTGTGCGGCATTGCGCTTCTGATGATGTAAAACTACTTTACGCAGTCATTGTCACCTGTAATGAAATGTTGAACTTTCACGAGCAAAATAACAGTCCAATGTTATGAAAGAAGATAAATTAATGTGTTTTTTTTGTTTTGACAACTGAATTTCGGTGTTATTTCGTGAACTTCGACACTTTTCGTTTCATTTCGCATTTTGATATATATTTCACAGAACTTCGTGAATAAATTGGAGCCGAACATGGTCATAACTCCTATCCACTTCTCTCGAAACAAAATTATACAAACTTGAAAATAATTTCGCGTTTAAAGCGTTCGCGAAATTTCAGTGTCCCTAGTAATGATACAAATGCAATGCTACATCTAAACCTCAACAGGTTTCAAAAATGGATCCTCTGGCTTTGTAGAGAGTTACGGTGATTTTAATTTTTATTTTCATTTGGTATTTTAAGTCCACTTTATGCACACAAAGGCTAATCGAGACTGCGTCTATAGTTTAAATTGGGATCCTAACCACTGTGTCTCCACCGGGTATCGAACCGGGGACTCCTTGATTACAAGGCGACTCCTCTACTACAGCGCCATCGGGAAGGATAGAGAGAGAGAGAGAGAGAGAGAGAGAGAGAGAGAGAGAGAGAGAATTACGGTGACTACGATAATGAAGAATTGAAAGTAGCAGAACGACTAAGACATTCTTTTGTCAATATTGGGATTGTTAATGAATGTTATGAATGTCAGTTCAAATTGAAAAAAAAAATAAACTAAAAAATTTCCAGAGTGCCGTTACAAATCGTTAATTTTTCTCTTTCCACACATTACTTTGCTACTATGTAGATATTTGCATGCTAAGACGTAGAAAGTGCTTCATTTTCAGTGTGTGGAATTGCGATTTATTTCCCTTCCCCTACACACACGCACACAAAATATATCGGCTGTTGTTCTTATAAGGAAATATAACATGTATGAATTGTGTCAAGAAATATTGGAGCCTATTCACATCCCTACGGAACTTGGAAGAAAGCCCTCGTAGAGATTGGGAAGTTTTGTTACGACAAAATTGGGATGTATAGTAAATTAAAAAGCAAAGTCCTAGCTTTGCACCAAGCCTTGAAGGTGTATAGGGGGTGTGGAGTTAGGGCCCCACGCTTTCTTCATCAGGCCGAAGGTGGGAATGATGTGATCAGCACCACGCCCCTGCCCGCCTTACCCCCCCCCTTCCCCAGAGTTTCCTCCAGGTACCCACTTTATACGACGCTGGGTGGGCACCAAAGCAGCTTGAACAGGTGGACAAAATCCCGATTATCCCCCGTCGGGGATCGAACCCAGATCTCTCGCATGGTAATAAAACGCCCTAACCACTGTGCTACTGCGGCACATACAGTAATTAAGGCAAGAATTGTTTTACCATTTCGTTCAACGTTTTTAGGCGAATCATTTTCGGAGATATAACGTGTAGCTCTTGTCGGTTCTGCGACCTGGCTTGAGAAAAGGCGATTTTCTGACGAACAACATTCCACCTGACAAGTCACGTGACTTTCCTACATTTCCTGTGCCTGTTGGCTTTTGCACGAAAGACGAGTTGCTCTTGAGACAGACAGAATCACCCGATCACCTAATGGTGCAATGTGTGTTGCCTACCCTTCCGGCATTATTTACTGCCATTAAAGTCTTATGGGGAAGAACTTTTTTCCACCACTGTACACTTCTTGTGCACATTTAATGTGTACAAGAAGTGATCAAAAGTAGTTTCTAGGAAGTGTTCCAAAAGTGTGCAGAAAGTGTTTTTTTTTTTTAGTGTAGGCACTATAAAACTTCTAACGGAACTCTGATATAACCAGTGATCAGAACGCTACATCTTAAAAGTAGCTTCGCTACAGCTACAGCTACTCTTCCAAAATGTAGCTTCGCTACAGCTACAGCTACATTTATCTAAAAGTAGCTCGCTACGCTACTCCTGTTCGCTACTTTTTGCGTCTCCATAAAAAAAATGAAAAACAACCATATGGGTGTTAAAAAAATCCCCTACTATTGGTAAATAGATTCTGTTATTTATTATCATGATTCCAGTCATTCGATGATTTTGATAGCAGTGTTACTTCAGTTCTTATTTTTACTATATTTGATATATGATATGTTACCCAAATTAATTATTACAACTATACACAAATAAATTTTGGTAGGATTACGTATTTATGTTCACATCAACATATTTTTCTTGAGAATTTCATTTTTTATAGACTGATATGAAGTCAGCATTTTGAATGAAAAGTTCCTCTAGCCCTTTGACTACAAAAGGGCCCTAGGTTTGATACTCAGCGGAGGCACATAGTGGTTAGGATCCAGTCTCGATCAGCTTATCTATGCATAAAATGGACTCAAAACAAAAACTAGGAAAGACGTCAAGTTTGTTACAAACAGTATTTGGTTTTTGTTTCTTTTTTGTGTTTGTCCATGATTCTGTATGCTTGGGTTTCTTCCATGGTTCTGTGTAGTTTAAAAGAGCCAATAAGGTTTGAACTTTCAGCCCTCCCCCATGCGACGAGGGAGGAAGTATAAATATGGCCTCTGGCAGAGGACAGGGGAGTGTGTTTAGGAACTGGATAGCAGAAGGGAGAGCGATCTTCGGGCTCCAGTGGCCTTGCATGAGAAAAAGCATCCCGAGGCAGTTCTGCCGATGCTTAGCTTCCACTTGGCAGTTCTGCCGTGGGGCTCAAGTTAGAGGAATGTAAATAATGTAAATTAGAGAATTATTGGAAGAATCCGAGCCTTGTTTTGTTGAATTGTAAATAAATGAAGGGCCAGGGAGAAAAACGATGAATGTTCATTCGAGACGATTTGCCAGGAAATGAAAAACAAGTATTTCTACTCATAAATACGTCAATATATGCCAAAAATAATAATGCGTTTTTCAGGCACTTGTCACAGTTTCCCAACCAAGGCCGTTCTCAATCTTATAGTACAGCTTCTGAGCCCATTTCTGCAATTTTTCAGCAATCACCCTGCAACATTAATTCAGTAAGTTCTTGCCTGTGATTGATTCTTTGGTTTCGAGCGCTTTGGTGACGAACGGGATGGGAACCCAGGACTAACGAGCCTATTTAGTTGTTTATTTGGGTTTTTTCCTGCCAGAAGCGGCCCGGTAAGGGTGGAGTGTTGCGAAAACTAGGAAAGACGTCAAGTTGGAAGGATGAGATCCTCCTGCTCCACCATTCCCCACACTGCTCATCATTCTTCCTCGTTCTCACAACTAGCCGAAAGAACAGAATAGATCAGGCACAGATGAGATGGTTCGGACACATGAAGAGGATGGATGCAGAAAGACTACCAGTAAGAGCTTACATTGCACAAGGAGTGGGAATAAGGGCAAGCGGGAGACCAAGATGTCGGTGGAAATAGCAGATAGTGGAGAATATTAGGAGACAAGACTGGAACACCTTGGAAAGCGAGGAGTTGTGAAAGACCAGGAAAAATGGAGAGGCTTGACTTCTATGCCGACCCAGCCAGAGGCAGGAAACAGCGAAGGAGGAGGAGGATGATGATGTCATGATTAGCAAAAGTTACAGAAAAGTGACGCAAAAGTAGGAGAAATACATAAATTTGAAAACTATGTATATTAACTAAAGAAAATTGTCGTTTCTGCAGGAAAGCCAATAACTCGTACATACTTTTTGCAATATGATAAAATTATTGAGGAAACTGTCGTGTAAACCTCAGTGTTTTAAATGTATTGCAATTTTAAAATTTGTGAACAAATACTATCGCAAAAATAATTGTGATTCCAGAAACTCTATCATTCTTGTAACAATAATTTCTTGCTGGTGAGATCCTATATACTGATCAATGCTGTTAACGTACTGAGCCATTTATTGCTGGCACTATTCCCTTGTCAGTGCAGTGAAAAATCCATCGCTCGTTTTTGCACTGCAAGTTGTCTCTTACACAGCAATTAATGACATTTTGGGGTCTCTTACACCATGCATATCCACAGGATTTGTTCCGGGGGTGATGCAAACGAGGTACTTTTTTCCAGTGGTGCAGCAAACGAGGCATGTTTCTCCCCAAAATAGCGATGCAGCTAAAAAAACGTAGCTGTTAGCAGGAATATATTCATATATGTCAGTTAGTTATTTGGATATCTGAATTCTTCAGATACTAATTAAATAAATTACGCAGATATCTATAATCTACAATCTAGATAATCTGTATGTCCATGTAATAGATTGTCTTTATGAACCTCCTGCAAAATTAAGGGTTATTGTCGATTTTTTCTGACGCTGTTGCCACATTCAAAATTCACCTCAAAATGCTGAGAAAAAAAGTAGCTACAAATACAGAAATTTTGTAGCTTCGCTACCGCTACAACTACAACAGTAGCGACGCTACAAGTAGCTCGCTCGCTACTTCTGACCACTGGATATAACTTATTATTTCTTATATACCTGTAAAGGAAAAAATAGGTAAAAAAACCTGAAATCCGAGGTCTAATTATAACATATACAGTACACGTATGGGAGAATATTTTAGTTGCTTCAATTGTAAACACCGTGTACTCAGCATAGATTGTATACCTCGACGTACCTTTCGTGGCGTATTATACATTGTAATCGCAAAAGCTAACTGAAATGTTACATGAAATACTTCCGTGTAAAGTACTATCTGTTGCAAGATTTTTGGAAGCATTTACATAGCATTTATGCTACCAAAAATGTTAAAGGAAATGCTTCCGTCTAAAGCTAGCCTAATAATCGTGTTTAGAAGGATTATACTGGCTGAGAGTCTAGACGCCAGAGCCTTGTTAGTATGAAAGATTGCAGTCCATGGTATACTGCGTACGGTACAAGTGATATTCCCTCAAGGACGTGGCAATCTCTTTTGATACAATAGAAGAGTTCGGATTAATTTACGTTAATTCGCCTTGCGTGCTGTCCCCCAACCGCCCAGTCACGACTTAACGTTTGGAAACGATCCACCAGGATGCTGGAGACTTGTGACAATCGCAAATTACCCAAAGGCCTTTCAGCAACCAACGACTATCCAATTGGACTTTCGCTCGCACTTTGACAGATTGGTCGTCAATCTCTCAAAACTTTAATCTTCGGTATAAACTATATGAATATGAACACACAACCGCTTCCTGTATTTATCTCCGCCCTTCTCTCTCTCTCTCTCTATGACTCAATTTTTTTGTTCTAACGCAGTTTTTACTTTGACTATTCTGTTCGAATACTAACTTTACTTATTCTGTTAAAAATAAAAATAACAAGCTTTCTGCTTTTTTGTAACTTGAAATGAACGATGCCCATTTTCATGAGAGGTCGAAGGGGCTGTTCGACCTCTTCCCCACACACACCCTCTCTAAGCCCGTGCTCCGTGCCCCCCACTTTGAAGTTCTGTAAGAATCCCTACAACGGAATGGTGCACAACGAGCTGCACACCCACGTTACAGGATATCGACTTCGAAGAGGCGCTTGATTGCGATCTTTACTCAAGTGTACCTACACAAAGAAACAACATGCTCAGTGCAGTCTACCGTGCGCAATCCCACACGTTCGAACAAACATAAGCTGTGTCCCGAGCACAACTTTTGAGTCAACAGGCATAGGACGGACGCGCTTTACATCACGGCATGAATGGTAATGAATGCGACGAGCGACATGTTCAAACTGCGGATGAAATGATTCATCTGCACAATAGATCTTTCAACTGGCCTCCTCCGATTCGTATGCGTGTTGGCCTAATTGGAATCAAACCATGACAGGGAAATATTAACGACCAAGAGCGTAGTTTTCGAAGGGAGTTTGACGGACCCCAAACAAAACGCTTCATATTACATGCTTATCCTATTATAATTAAACGTAAAGTATCTTCGAAAATCATAATTAATCACTGCATAATTTTAAAGTTTTGAAAAGTTTATACTTTTTTATATACAGAGCATTCCCTGACATTCGCTACGAGACTCGGCGGCAAACGTCTGTCTTTCCCGGTGAACGGGGTCCGCGACAGTCGCACGCTACAGTCTGTTTTTTTCGCTCTCTTTCCCTTTCTGTTGACGTTGCAGATTGACGCTAGTATAATCCTCCCTCAGAAGTTGTGTTGTGTCGTGTCCGTGTGTTGAAGATTGTGGCTAAATATGGCACCACAAAATGTTACATTACAACAAAGGATTTATCTTGTCGAGTGTTACTTCGGAAAGAGGAATTGTGGAGAAGTGCGACGACGTTTTGCAACGAAATTTCCTAGTGTTCCCGTTCCACATAGGACCACTATATTAAACCTCGTAAAAAAGTTTAGAGTAACAGGGTCAGTTCTGAATAAAAGTGGAAAGAAAACCCCACGTGTACTCGATGAGATAGGGCAAAGGTTAGAACAGTCTCCTCGTTAAATCTATCCGCCGGCTCTCACAAGAAACGGGTGTTTCAAAAACCCTGTAGGTCCCCCGATTTGTCAGCCTGAGATTTTTAGTTATGGGAAATCTAAAAAATAAAGTATACAAAGACAATCCGCACACCATCCGTGAGTTAAAAGAGAGTATTTTACGAGAAATCGGGAGAATTACATTAGACGAACTTGCACGTGTAAATGCCAATTTCCTTCGGAGATGACAGGAATGTGTTGCAGCAGAGAGACATCATTTTCAACACCTTCTGTAGTCAAGGTTAGTACACAATATGAAAACTAATTTTAATAGCCGACTCTACAGACTGTCGCGGACCTCGTTCACCGGGAAAGACAAGCGCTGACGCCTGGCCGCTTGCAGCCGAGTCTCGTAGCGAATGTCATGGAATGCTCTGTATTGTTCAGTATGGCGCTAGAGTGATGGACTAGTCCGCCCTACTTACAGGCCTGAGGCATATTAGTAAAAATACAGTACCTTTTTCGGACGAGTCACCCGCGGAATGGCGGCTAGCTCGGCGGGAAGTAAGAACGCATCTGCCGGCATTTGGGTCCACAGCTGTACGCTCAGTTGCCACTGGACGCGTCAGTGCTTCATTATCCAGATAGCTGGTGTCCAGTTTGCACGTGTTTGTGAAGTGTTAATGGGTTAACAAGTGTTTTAGATTGTTTGTTTTAGTTAAAGTATTACTGCTGCTTGTCTGCAGTCTAATAATGCCACGATATCCGTATAATTTGAAAGAAAGCATTTTTATGTAAGACTCTTACGTCATTACGAATTCTTGTAAGGAAGTTAGAATACGTTTTGCAGCAGAATTCCCAGATGTTCCTGTTTCACACAAGAGACAGTGTTCGGATACTTGTGAACAAATTTAGGTAATCAGGGTCTGTTCTGATAAGAAGCAAACGGTAAAACGGAGTGTGCTTAATGAGGAGAAACGTTGAAGTACGATGAAAATCCTTCCGGCGCCTTGCACAAGAAACAGACATTTTCATGACGTCTGCGTGGCGAGCTACCAAGATATCAAACCTGAAACCATACATAAGAAGAATTGAAAGGAAATATCAGGAGGGAAATTGAAGGAATTTCGGAAGAGGAGTTGATACATGCAAGTGAAAATTTCCTTTAAAAATGCCGTAAATGTGGATTCATACCAAATTCACAGACTGCCTGAATTCCTTCCCGATTCACGGATCATGACCCCCGGCGGAGTGTGACACGTGCAGTCTTATCGAAACTCTTCCAGATTCACAGATTTCTCCCCTCCCCCCGTCCACAATACGCACAATGATTTATGTACATACTTTCCTTTGCAGCCATTGATAAAGACAGTGTCCTAAAGCTTCTTTACTTTAACCAAGCTTTAGGTAACCTAACCAAAGACTACGTGCACATGTTTTCACTGATGAAGTCGGTGATTCCCACATGGAAACCAAAATTTATTAGGATCGATTTCGAGACGGCGATGGTTAAGTGGGGGGGGGAGGGCTGAAATCTATGAATTGGGAAGAAGTTCTGCACGTGTCACACTCCGCCGGCGGGTCATGATCGGTGAATCGGGAAGGAATTTTATTGTGTGGATGCAGTAGAACATCATTTCCAACCTCGTGTAACAAGGTACGTGCTCATTTTAATTGTAACTGTCAATGTAATTGTACGAGCTTCATTCGTTACATAGCTAGCGGCTCCAGTTACGCGGATACTACATCCTGTTTGCAGGGACGGCGCTACAGGGGGGCTAGGGGGGCTTCAGCCCAGTAGCCCGCTAGATTTTTGTAGTAATGATAGATGCATTTAAACCGAAAATTTTAAAAGTAAAATTTACATTTTTCCATTATGAAACTTCCATTGGGGCAAGTACAATGTTCAAGTACATTTTCTAGTTTGGTTAGATCGCAATTACTTTATTACGATATGTTCTGAAATCAATGTGCCACTGGTAATTCGATACTAAGTAATTTGCCAATCAGGAGTTGTCAAACTTGCTACAAAATCATCTGCCTGCCTGGAAAATGGACGTATTCAGTGGCTGTGAGATTGTTCTTTGATTGTTGTTGGCAGCCTCTGTAAATCGTATCACTATATTTCGGAATAGGTTTAACAGGTGTGACAAATGAATTTTTATAAGTAGGATGACGTTCAAAATCTAAAGAAGCGTTATGTTCAGTGGCGGCTCGTGGTGAACCAAAGTGGAGGGGCGATAGCTCACAAATTTGCTTTACTAGTAATGTGAGTTTAAATGATGAATTTCGTATAACAGCCAACATGATAAGAAATTGATATGTTCGTGTTTACCGAATATCATGTTTTGCACGTTTGCACATATTATAATAATTAATAATTATTTAACAGTAATACGAAGAAGATGGAAGAAGAAATAGAATTCTAACATATTTAGTAGTAGCATTTTTTCTAACTCAACAGAGGAGAAAATTCAGAAGAAGGGATATTAATTTTTACACAACTTGATAAGTACAATGACGAATATTTACGTTCATTGATCGTGAAAATTTATAGTTTATAAAGTTACCAGAAAAAGTTTCCCGCCCAACATGACTAATTGATATGTGAATTAGGGCACCAAAATAAATATCTCACTGGAAAGGTGATATCTGCGTTACCAGAAGCTCTACAGTAAAAACTTAGAAATTACCAGAAATCTTTTTCAGACATGCTTGTAACTGAAATTCATCCTTCTGTCCTTCAACGCGAAATTTGCGAGTGAACTCACGACCTCCCTTCTTGGACACTTGTTCTAGATTCAAATTCGGACCAACAATTTCTCCACACTGTTCATCGCGACAAATGCCACAACTACCGAAAAAGCTTCACTTTGCCTGTAACGTTTGCCTTACTTTTGTATTTACAAACCTTACACATTCAAAAAAAAAAATAAAGAAGAGCGACGTTTATTTTTTTTTAGCCATCGGAGGGCGTTCTACCTCACGATGACTTCTCGTGCTGCCTCTAGCGGCGATTTCTGCCGCACAGGTTTGCTCGTAAAATACGCTGCACCGGACAGCCAGTTCGCCTCTCGCTCTCCACCTCGTAGACCTCCTGCGAACGGCTCATGCCTGTTCTTGTGCACGACATCTAGTCCTCGTCGGCAAGAGATTGTACTCCACCACAGTTTGTTGAAGTGAAGCCTGCCATACCAACCGTTAACAAGGAGAAGCTAGTTAAATGAGTATTGTGGAAGGATGGCGTTGCATTTTTGTGTGCATTGAACATTAGTGGTGAGGTACGTACAAAACTAACTCTTTGACCGTGATATGGGAATTTGATTACATCTTTCAATCTCGCCGTTCGCTGCTAAAATTCGATTATTTGCTTTTCACTTTTATGGAACTTTGAATAACGAATTCTACGAGAAAAACAATAGTTTCTCTTCCAGTTGTTCCCCCCCCCCCCTTTTTGCCTTTTGTTTTTCACGGTGAACATTTTTGACAAGTGTCTGAAACCAATGCACATGTTGGTGAGTGCGCGTTAATAAAAGTGGCAAAAGAAAGAAAGGGCGTGTATGCGCGCGTGAACTTATGCAATATTGCGGACGTGGTTTTATAGACTGGTATTTGTAAATCCTACATAAAACGCGACCAGCTGCATAATTGAACTACTTGTTAAACATTATATGAGCAGGCAGTGTATTGAACTTTGACAGTGAAACATATCATTCTCGATCGCTCAAGACTAGTTTCAGCGACGTTAAATGTACGCACGTTCGTACTTGATAATAAGGGCAGTAGAAAATCGCGATTCCTGCCGTTTTGCCCTAGTTTACTTTCTCGTAGTTTAATAGCCAACCCGTCCATATTTTGGTAGCACTAGTGATGCAATAAGAAACTTGGTAAAAAATAAACACAGCAGGTGCAGCTTAAGTAAAAGAGAGGCATTTACTTGATTAAGCGAAAGAGAGGGATTTTCTTGATTAAGTAAAAAAAGAGAGGCATTTTCTTGATTAAGCAAAAAAGAGAGGCATTTTCTTGATTAAGTAAAAAAGAGAGGCATTTTCTTGATTAAGTAAAAAAGAGAGGCGTTTTCTTGATTAAGTAAAAAAGAGAGGCGTTTTCTTGATTAAGTAAAAAAAAGAGAGGCATTTTCTTGATTGAGTAAAAAGAGAGCCAGTCCTTGATTAAATAAAGATAGCGGTGAGCATTCTGGCAAAACTGCGCCTTCACGGTATTTTAGAGATACGAATCTGTGCATGCAAATTATTCTAGCGTCTCATCCAGTAAAGAATAAGGTTGTTGTTAAACTGATTAGTATATTTATGCTTGCTCGCTGGTTGTTAAAAATGAAATGAAAATTTATGCGAGAAGTCCCAACTCTTGCCTTTTTCTGATTGTGTGTACTCGTAAGGTGTATTAAATTGGAACATTGAATATATACATTTGTTAATTGAATTGTGGGGATCATTTAATTTGTATTGGTTATACGCTCTAGACAGTAAGACCCATATAATAGAAAATTGGTTGAAAGGCCACATTGAAGAACGTAAAAGACAGGTATTGAGGACATACGTTTTGTAAACGTTGGGGGAGGAGAAAGGATATTACGTTGGGAGAACGTCATCATTAAACCTTGGTTACAGTGGAGAAGGCATGTATTGCTATCCATTGTCGGACCCTTCGAAACTATTGCGTATGTGTGCGTAATTCACAAGTTTCTTTATTTCAGGGCTTTTTTTGTCTCGTGCTTCTTGTGCGTGCCGCCCGTAAACTCTCGCAGCACGGTGCAGGAAGTACGACACAAGAAAAATATAACTTGTAACGTGAAGTGTGGGCATTAAAAATTTCTTTTTTTATATACGTGATCGCCGCCCAGCCGTTTCCAATTAATTACTTGGTGCGATCACGTTTTGACCACACTGTTACGTCACAAAATTGGTACCAGAGCATCGTTTTCTTTGATTCATTGCAGCAACATTACTGTCGTTACTATATAACCTGACAATTTTTTTTTCCTCCCAATTGTTTCATGACCCCCCTTTTTTTTAGGTAATCTATTTTTTTTTTTCCTTTTCAGGTCACCTTTTTTTTCCAACATATTTACTGTTTTGCAACTTTATCTTTTGTGCAATTGGTAACTGGGTGCAGTACAAAATTAGCAGCAGCGCTTTGTTTTTTTTTCTCGATCTAACCAACCAACATTGTACCTTTTCGTTATAATTGTAACGTAATTTTTTTTCCCTCCCATCAATTCCCCCCCCCCCTTTTTTTTCCTTGGCGCCGATTATATATCGATTTGGTTGGTCCACTTGTTCGTTCCACTAAGGGTAATGTGTACATTTTGGTGGTGGTGGATGCCTTTTCCAAGTGGGTGTCCCTGTTTCCGCTCAGGTCGGCTACATCCCATCATATTATTGACAAGCTACGCACCTTGTTTTTGTTGTTTGGTGCTCCATGTGAGTTGGTCTCGGACAATGCCTCTTATTTTCGTTCTAACCTCTTTAATAATTTTCTATTCGAGTCAAATATTCGTCATATTTACACTAGTGCTTATTACCCCAATCCTTCCTTAGCGGAGAGATTCATACGGAACCTTAAGGCTTCATTAACTTGTTATCATTCTAAGGATCACTCCAAATGGGACACTCATCTGGAAAGCATAGCTTTTGCCTTCAATACCGCCCAACATGATAGCACTCATACGTCTCCATCTAAAATTATTTTTGGTCGAGACATAGACGGCCCGATGAATTTTTTTTGGGAGTTACAAACTGATTCCGAATTGGCAGCTCCTCCTTCGCCGGAGCGGGCACATCGCTGGGGTGAGGCTTATCAACATCTATTAAAGTCTTGGCGTTCCCGCCAACTTAAATACGATCCCTCCAGATCCCAGGTTACTCTGAAACCAGGAGATATGGTACTTTACCGTACTTTTCCCCATAGCAATGCATTGCTCCACATATCTTCGAAGCTTCAAGAGCGTTGGTTGGGTCCGGCCCAGGTGTTTAAAATGCTGGGTCCGGTTACCGTCATGCTGGTTGACCCTGACACTCGGCAAATTGTCCGAAAGGCTCATGTCTCCCATGTCAAGCCATATGTTATTCGTGACAGGGATGTTGTTCCTCAATCGGTCGATTTATCAGATTCAGATGTTGCTGCTACTCTTCGGTCTTCCCCCGTACTCTGTTCATAACAGGTTTTGATATTATTACGTTGTAGTGCTCGGTTCATCCAACGTATATCCTGGCTCTTCTTCTTAGAGAGTTCTGTATATATATATATTGTGTATTTTATTCTCAATGTGTATTTTTAAGCACACATGTATCCTTAAAATAAGTTTTTTTTGTGTATTTATGAGTGATTTTATTCATTCTTTGTAGAGGTGTTTATTAATACTGCTGATTATGCTCTATTGAAGATTGACTCTGTATATGTTGTGTATCCTAAGGTTATACCTGCTTTTTCCATCTTTTTGTAATAGTGCTACCTTCCTTTTCCCTTCTGTAGTAATTTCCCTCCTCTACTTTCCTATTTCTTGCATCTTCCTTCCTTCTTTTCTAGTTTTTGATTCTTGGTTTTTTTTCTTTTCTATGTTTTTACTCCTACGAGGATGTGATGTACTACTGGTGCTCTTTTGGGAAATGGTTGTGTTTTACAACTCCCTTTACAACTCGCCGTAGCCTTTTGATGCATGCCTAGGAATGACCACGTAGCAGACATGTTTCAGTCAGTGTGCTTATTTCTGTCAAGAGAGAGTCGAATTTCGTCAGACATCTAGGTGTTTCGACCGGGAGGTGTGCACGATGTTCTGCGAATTGGAGGATCGACAACAGAATTGGTTTTCAAAATTTTGAACTTTACGTGCTATTATGAAATTCGTCAGAGTTAGACTCTGATTGGTGATTACGATTCAGTGTGCTTTATCATGTGTCTTGTTCATTTTTGGGTTTTTTTTTTACTAGCATTAATTGCTTTACCATTTCTTATATTGTTGGTCAATAACGGGTATATATTTGCGTGCTTATATTTTTTTTGGTAAATTGCATTGCCTTCTCTATATCAGTGGGGTTTTTTTTTTGCTTTTCTAGTCGGGGGTATTTGTAACGTTTGCCTTACTTTTGTATTTACAAACCTTACACATTCAAAAAAAAAAATAAAGAAAAGCGACGTTTATTTTTTTTTAGCCATCGGAGGGCGTTCTACCTCACGATGACTTCTCGTGCTGCCTCTAGCGGCGATTTCTGCCGCACAGGTTTGCTCGTAAAATACGCTGCACCGGACAGCCAGTTCGCCTCTCGCTCTCCACCTCGTAGACCTCCTGCGAACGGCTCATGCCTGTTCTTGTGCACGACATCTAGTCCTCGTCGGCAAGAGATTGTACTCCACCACAGTTTGTTGAAGTGAAGCCTGCCATACCAACCGTTAACAAGGAGAAGCTAGTTAAATGAGTATTGTGGAAGGATGGCGTTGCATTTTTGTGTGCATTGAACATTAGTGGTGAGGTACGTACAAAACTAACTCTTTGACCGTGATATGGGAATTTGATTACATCTTTCAATCTCGCCGTTCGCTGCTAAAATTCGATTATTTGCTTTTCACTTTTATGGAACTTTGAATAACGAATTCTACGAGAAAAACAATAGTTTCTCTTCCAGTTGTTCCCCCCCCCTTTTTTGCCTTTTGTTTTTCACGGTGAACATTTTTAACAAGTGTCTGAAACCAATGCACATGTTGGTGAGTGCGCGTTAATAAAAGTGGCAAAAGAAAGAAAGGGCGTGTATGCGCGCGTGAACTTATGCAATATTGCGGACGTGGTTTTATAGACTGGTATTTGTAAATCCTACATAAAACGCGACCAGCTGCATAATTGAACTATTTGTTAAACATTATATGAGCAGGCAGTGTATTGAACTTTGACAGTGAAACATATCATTCTCGATCGCTCAAGACTAGTTTCAGCGACGTTAAATGTACGCACGTTCGTACTTGATAATAAGGGCAGTAGAAAATCGCGATTCCTGCCGTTTTGCCCTAGTTTACTTTCTCGTAGTTTAATAGCCAACCCGTCCATATTTTGGTAGCACTAGTGATGCAATAAGAAACTTGGTAAAAAATAAACACAGCAGGTGCAGCTTAAGTAAAAGAGAGGCATTTACTTGATTAAGCGAAAGAGAGGGATTTTCTTGATTAAGTAAAAAAAGAGAGGCATTTTCTTGATTAAGTAAAAAAAGAGAGGCATTTTCTTGATTGAGTAAAAAGAGAGCCAGTCCTTGATTAAATAAAGATAGCGGTGAGCATTCTGGCAAAACTGCGCCTTCACGGTATTTTAGAGATACGAATCTGTGCATGCAAATTATTCTAGCGTCTCATCCAGTAAAGAATAAGGTTGTTGTTAAACTGATTAGTATATTTATGCTTGCTCGCTGGTTGTTAAAAATGAAATGAAAATTTATGCGAGAAGTCCCAACTCTTGCCTTTTTGGGATTGTGTGTACTCGTAAGGTGTATTAAATTGGAACATTGAATATATACATTTGTTAATTGAATTGTGGGGATCATTTAATTTGTATTGGTTATACGCTCTAGACAGTAAGACCCATATAATAGAAAATTGGTTGAAAGGCCACATTGAAGAACGTAAAAGACAGGTATTGAGGACATACGTTTTGTAAAAGTTGGGGGAGGAGAAAGGATATTACGTTGGGAGAACGTCATCATTAAACCTTGGTTACAGTGGAGAAGGCATGTATTGCTATCCATTGTCGGACCCTTCGAAACTATTGCGTATGTGTGCGTAATTCACAAGTTTCTTTATTTCAGGGCTTTTTTTGTCTCGTGCTTCTTGTGCGTGCCGCCCGTAAACTCTCGCAGCACGGTGCAGGAAGTACGACACAAGAAAAATATATAACTTGTAACGTGAAGTGTGGGCATTAAAAATTATTTTTTTTATACGTGATCGCCGCCCAGCCGTTTCCAATTAATTACTTGGTGCGATCACGTTTTGACCACAATGTTACGTTACATGCCATGGAAAACGAAGAAACAACAAGTGTAAATACTATCGTCTTCCCCAATCCCATTCTCTTTGGTCTTGCCATTCGGTCGTTTTATTGCTTCGGGGTTGCCAGACAATTTTGCCAAATTTTCAGAAATGTGTAGTTCACAGGTTCCTATAGCGGCTCTTGGTGAGTTTAGATGACGAGTTTCTAATTTATTTAACATCCGGCTTGAAAATAAATTGGACAACTTTGTCACATTATCAGGATTTTTTTTTCAAATGTGCTAATCAAAACATGTAATTAAATCTACATGATGTACCTACTCCACATCATTGTAATCCAAATGTACTTTCCACTAAACTCAGAAAAAATACAACGCATACATGCGATAAGTTTGCGAGTAACAAGAATCTATAGCCGACTTCCGTGGCTACCATACCGCATTACAAAGCCAGGGCTCCTGAGTTTGAATCCCGGCATGGGTATGTGTGTTCTTTGTGAGTGTCCCTCCATCAATTTCATTATATCATCACTCATCCTCATTGTCGGGATTACCGAAAAGTAGCAGAAAGCGACGGTAAATAACAAAAATCAAGCAAGAGTCGGTACTTTTTCAGTTACCGACATTTTCTTTCCTCATTGGAAAATGCGTAATTTAATGCTCTACTCTTATGTCATAAGTAAATAAGATTATGGAATACAGAATGATTTTTTTCAACGCTTGGTGATTTTCTGCATTCTGTAAACTTCATTGCTTCTGGCAACTCTTCATTGTTTGCCGTTCTCCGTAGAGAGGGCCAGTTTCGCCTGAGGGTTGGGTTTCGGACGACAAAAACCTCCGTCCTCCCAAGCACAGGACTTGTGCGTGTTATTCCCCCAGTTCCCTCGCCTGTTACCCCTCGCAACCGCGCCGAATGCTCTACGTCTCGTAAAGTAGGAGGACGGCGCCCCGCCACTTTTCTCTAGAAGTTCCTTATTCCCCCGCACGGTGGCGTGCAAACTTCACAATTGTCGCGCAAGAATGAATACAGAACCGACTAACCAACGATCTATAAGCAATGGAATATTTGCAATTCAGACAATGAAAAAGCTCATATATAAATGTTAATGTAATGTTTGTTCACTTGTGGTTACACACGGTAGTGCGGCGTCCGTATCGTCCTTATGAGCGGCCGCCCCTGGTTATGTTTCCTTTCTGTTTGTTAGTTCCTCATTGGAGTACCGACAACTGAATGAGTTAGATATGTTCTCTCATTGGTTTCATCGTTATATATATTCTTAAGTAACTAATTCTCCAGCATTTTTAAACCCGAAGGTTTATGGCAGCAGCAACACTGCAAATATTCGAGACGGAGAAATACGAAGTTTGTGTCGCCCCTGTCAACACATGCTTTTTCAAGCAAAAAACTATTTAATCTGTATTGTATTAATCTATGTTGGAATCTTTTCTTTAAAAATGTGTTATTGTTAATAGGTAATGAATTGTTTAACTTAAATCAGGAAAAATGATGAAACTATGGAAATACTAAACAACTATGCAGTAATCTTGGTAAATTGTAAACAAAATTATGATATAAAAGAGCTAGACTTTTGTAAGCCTACGGGACATTCTCCTGGTTGCCGAAAGGCTGATGGTTCAGGGGACGTTGGGTAATATCTTGCTTCAATCTTCGGATTGGCTGGTGTACTTGTACTCCATTTGGCAGATATTCCACAAACCCAACTCTGAATAAGGCGTTCTCCTGCATCATCAAAAGACCAGGGTTATAAACTTCGGTACAACTAATAGGTTTAGGCCTACAAGTTGTACCGGGTGAATTGTCTGTTTGAAAAAGTGTTTGTATAACATCAGAAGTTTAAATAAATCTTCGAGTAAAAGGTCTTAATGATCTTTCATTTCAAACCTACATAGGTGATAATTAAAAATAAATCCTACACCACAGACCTCGCAATGGCTTGGTCCTACTAACCCTTAGAAGCCTTTGAGAAGTCCGATAAAAGGGTTATAACCAGACTAACCTAAAGCCCTAAAGGCAGAAGGTGCGTGTCAAGTTAAAGAATGAAAGAGTACACAAACTACCTAATTCCTAAACGCTAAAACATCGGAAATATTAAAATTGGCCTCCCAGCCTCCATGGTCTAGCAATACAATTGCTGCCTTCATATCAAGGGGACCCAGGTTCGATCCCAGTGGAGGTAACATTTCATTAAGTCATTCAGATTCCACTAGAAGGGCTTTCCCTATGGCGTAATGGCAACGTCGTCAACTTGTAATAAGGGGTCCCGAGTTCGATACCCGTTGGAGACACATTGCACAGTGGTTCGGATCCCACTTTAAACTGTAGGTCCAGTCCCGATTAACCTATCTGTGCATAAAGTGGACCTCAAAAAACAATTCAATTCCACTAAAAGCTGTAGCTCTCGTCCCGATTAGCCTCTGTGCATATAATAGACCTTAATACAAATTCAATCAAGTAATCATTGAAATATGGTGTGAATATCAGTAGGCTTGGGCAATTTTCTTGCTCGCAGTCCTAGTCCTACATGTTAATTAATTATAATTTGTGAGGTTAGGAAATAATTTCTCCAGTACCACCATAGTGGACGAACTTGATTCTGTTCGGAAGAATCAATCTTTGAAGCAAATCTAAAATTATTCTGTGCAGTATTTATGCACAATATATTCTGAAAAAAAAATTAAAATCTTCAGCAGTTATTTTCACTAATATAAATGCCCAGTCAAGAGTTGCAACTATATGCATTGCTTTTATGTCAATGTATTTGTCTCATACTGGAAGTGAATTTGTAGTAAAAATATTATTGTCCTTGTGAGTGGCACCTCCTAAGTGGACGCCATCCCCATTTTTAGCCTTGAATTTCAGTCGTTGAACAAGAACAAGTAAAATATATTTCAACATGGCAGAGAAAATGGCATCATTAACATACTTTCTATTCAAGGGTGGTTTGTTTAATTGATGCCTACTTTATTAAGTTAGTGCCGCTATTCTGATGTACGAAAAGCTACAATCTTTCGCCGCTCCCTGCTGTTGTAATTTGAACGTTTAGAGTTATGGCTAGGGCTCGGAAGTTGAAGACCTTAAAATAGCCCAAAAAAAATACCTA
Source organism: Lepisma saccharinum (assembly GCF_977018435.1). Classification (NCBI taxonomy): domain Eukaryota; kingdom Metazoa; phylum Arthropoda; class Insecta; order Zygentoma; family Lepismatidae; genus Lepisma; species Lepisma saccharinum. Next base: position 36,263,035 of record NC_139242.1, on the reverse strand, counting down.
TAAAAAGACCTAAGAACGGGAAAAAGGACGTATAAATGTGATCCAAATTAATTAATAACCAGTTTTAATTACATATTTAATGAATAAAAAAATAGAAAATTCTGGTGGTATGGAACACACAGTGCGAAAAAAACTGAAAGCTTCAAAACAAGAGAAAGTTGCCACTTACAGCGCGACCTTCCAGACAAATTAGGGTTAAAGGACCTTGTACCGACCTGCTTCAGTCGTCCAAAAATATATTTATTTGCTACAGAAAGGATGTTTAAGAGGGGATGAAATAATGATGATGATTCGAATTGAGAATGGGCAGTAAAAACGTAGTCGAAAGAAGGTGAAGTTGCAAAAAAAAGCCGTTAAGACCTTAAAAAAATGCTAAAAAAGGACCAATAAGCCAAAAAACGCTGAAAAAGGCAAAAAAAGATAAATAAAACCCACCATTTTCTGGCCTTCAATGACCCAAAATGAACATTTGTTGGGCCTCGTCTTCGGAGAGTAGGAAAAAAAAAGGATTTTTCCTCAACTTCCGAGCCCTAGTACTGAGGCAGAAAGGAACTCAAAATAAAGACCCTTCAGCAGCTGCTTGCAATGGTTGAAATATTTAAAATTGCCTTTTACGAACTTTATAAGCTTTGTGTTATTGAAATGTTTCCCACCCCATCAACGACTGCTTACGGCAAATCAAGTGTTGCCTTCATAACCGAAATGGTAATGAGAGGTTGAATGCTATATCTATTCTGTCCTTTGAGAAAGAGCTTGAAAAATATTTGGATTTAAACAAGGTTGTAGCTGCTCATACAAACAGGCATACCTTATCGTAGTTTCTTGCTGTGGTTATTTTCTTATTTGAACAAAAAAGTGCTCACATTCTTTACATAGATAGAAATAGTGTTATACATATATCCAGCGAGTTGATAATGAGTGTATTTCTTATGGAGTATTTTGTTTACTGTTCATATGATACTATTCCTCTCGATAATGGCTTAGGAAAAGAAAACAATACAATTATTGCAGTTTATTTGACATAAAAGATTCGTGCTTATGGAACAAAATGCAACACAACATCTCAGTGATTTATCTTTGGATCTGACTGTAAAGTAGGTCACTGGTAAAATTATACCGTAGTAAAGTATTACGTAATTACCTTTTAGCCTATATTAGTTAGCCCCGAAAATTTGACTTCGAAATCTGTAGCCCCCTACTTATTTTAGGCTGGCGTGGTCACTGCCTGTTTGACGGCAGACGCGATCTTATTTTCCGCCACGCTAACCGCCGTTCCGCGGGAGAGACCACCGAAAAAGACACTGTATAATTTAAAAATGCTCCTTTAGCCATAACATTGTTACGTCCCACCTCGCTAATATATTTTCTGGAGGCGCCAGTGTTCTCTATAAACACATATAATAATAAAAAGAAAAACTATGGAAAATGTCCCAACTAAATATTTTTTATGAGCAGGACCGCAGTTAGGAAACGCGAGGCCCAGTGCGACCAATATCCTCCAAGTCCTTATATTTTGCAAACTTCCATTTCTCGTAAAAATCTACACTAAAACGAACGCGGTTATTACTATTATGTAATTGTTAGATAGTTATAAAAAACACAGGGTTTTGCAATAAACCACCGAAAAAAATTGAACCGTAGTTTTGTCCATACAAGAAATTCAACTGTGTTACGGCAAAAAATATATATATATATATTCTTGACATGTTTCAACAGCAAAAATGTGTGTTTCTTTGTTGCAATGTGCAGTCTCCGTTTGAAAATTCCCATAGAAGCCCGCTGGATTTTTTCCAGGGGGGAGGGGGTAAACGATGCATGTCCCCATCCCATAATAGCATTGCCCCTTTAACAAACACTTCTTCAGCTTGAATTTATAATTTTAATAATTAACAAATGACTGATTGAAATTAAACTGTATGTGTAAAATATATAATTTTTAGGTTGACATTCATTTTCTAGCCTTTGCCCCTCTTATATTAAAATGTAGTGGTTATCACAGAGCGCTACGACTCCATGGGTACCGGGTTCGAATCCCGGCCTGGGTGTTCTTTGCGAGTGTCCCTTTATCATATCATCACTCAAACTCATCTTCGCGGTTAGCCGAAAGTGAAAGAAAAGGGAAGTAAAATAAACTAAACCAATCAAATATTAAAACGTGATCGCACTTGCATAAGAAATGAACGGATAAACAACTCTGTATTTCGGAAGTGCGCGTCGCTCACCAACCCTGCTTATCAACGTAACAGAGGAAGATGTCAATCTCGACCATGACACTCAAAGACCGTACTGAAAATGGTTCAACTTTCACTCGTCCACGGGTTACTAACTCAGTCCCTCTATAGCATTCTTAAACCCGAAGGTTTATGACTGCAGCAACGCAAGCCTTCCATGTCCCTATCTTGGGCAAGATCAATGCAACCTTTTTCATCCTTACCGATTTCCTTTAGGTCCATCTCCAAGTTATCCCTCCATCCTCGTCTTGGCCTTCCTACAGGTCTCTTACCGTCAGGTTTCCCAACAACACTCCTGTAAACTCTTCTTTCCCCTCCCATTCGTGCAACATGGCCGCCCATCTAAGTCTTCTTGGTTTCATTATTCAACTTTCAAAGCAGATGCAAAGTCATGCTCGAATGTACTTTGTTTCTAAATCTCATGAAGCCCCGAAGAAATATAATAAAGAAATGATGTGCGATTGTCAATTTGTCGTTGGTGTATTAAGTTTGTATTCCCAGCATCTACAACGCCTGAATTGTTGTGTGTGTACACGATGCTGCTATATAATTGTTAGTTACAACATGTGTGATGAGCCAATGCAGATCTTTTGCACAATCAGCTGATCGGCGTGGAATGCACCGCTTGAATCGACATTGACCCAGATTACAGTAAAGAACATGCAGGAGAGAGTTACAAATGTAGTTATACAGCACACTCGCAATCTTTCGCTACTGTATTCAGTAGGGCTCGGAAAAATCACTTTATTCCGAGCCTTAAAAACAAAGCTAAACCTGATATCAATCAGTTTTTCTTCCGTTAGAATCAGAAAACTGTTTTAGCTGTCACTACAGTTTTAAGCGATTCGATTGGATGACGTGACGTCATTAGTGACGCTAGGTTAGGTTGGGTTGGGTAAGATACAAGAAGAAAGTGTTGTGGTACTAATTCCAACCAGTATTATTTGCATTTTTTTGCTTTACTCTCTGGTTTTAAAGTAAAATTAGTCACAATATTTTTTTTTTTTGAAATTATACTCTGATGTGCGAAAAACACCTGATTTTTCAGATGCTGGCTGACTACAGTATCGTGGAAGGATATGAATGAATGATTTATTCAGAAAACCTTGAGGTATATTGTATGTAACTTTGAAGCAAAAATAAAGAAAACTACATTAGCACTTAATTGCTTTTCGCATTGTTTCAGTAGTTTAAACCACCAAACAATGGGCTTTATCGAATTATTCAACTCCCTTGTAATTTATGAAAAAATTAAGCTTTCATTTTCAGAGCAACACAACGATGAGGCAACACTGATTTTTTTGGAGCTCTCACCGGCAACTGGACATAGGACAATTCAGATGTAAGGCAAAAGCGCTAAGATTATGGGAGATATGTTTGGGCAGGGAAAAGTTGCGGTGTCACTGACAACCTCTAAAATATTAGATAAAAATGACCAGTAACTAGGTTTCCTGCAATAAAAAATGTTGACAGTGTCAGTTTCTGAAAAGCCGAGATTGGACTGGACTTTCTATTTAATGAATCAATATGTGCTTCCACCAGGTATCGAACTAGGGGCCCTTCGATTACAAGGCGACAACATTACCACCATCGGGGAGGCCCAAAAGCACAGATTTGTAATTAGAGTTACTCTAATTATTCACGGAAGCAAATGCTAGTGGCAGCTGCATCACCTCACCTTTATTGATTTTAGATGGGCAAACAAGAATGGCTATCAGTATTCCTGATAATAATGCAGCAATCTTGATGAACATGTGATGTAAGGCAACAACTTATCAATGCAGATTTTGCAGAACATAACAACTCAATCTAGAACCCTTCTGGAAGTCAATTACAAGAGACTTCTCATGCTAGTAAATCAGTAGCATCCTTAAGATATTTGTGTAGGCAAGGAGGGCGGAAGAGTGGATACACAGACACGCACAGGGTGTCTCAAAAGTCAGTATGAGACCAATTATTGGTCTCCCATTTAAATCACGCCATCTAGTGATAGCTCTGAACAGAACTTTTGTGTAAAGACAAACAAACAAAAATACTTAACCTGTGGTTCCAATTATTCAATTTAAAATACAGCTATATCCTCTAAATTTTTAAGTCAAATATTAACAAAACTCAAACTGTTACTAAAAACATAAAAGATTAGATCTTTAAAGTACAAAATGTAAACAGTTATTAATCACTTCTGAATTTTTTCATGCCCCACACATTTTTAATAACAGGTTTCTGAAAATGGTCATCAAATTTTGCATTTTGTTACAAGAAAATTGGACCTTGGATGATAAGTATTATGACATATTTTACAGAAAACTTCAAAACATCAAGATTAACGCAAGGAAGAAACGAGAATAAAGTAAAAGTCTGGAGATCAGTAGAGCATGTAAATACGCTTGATCGATCTACCAAAACACTTCTTGTATGAAAAACATACCATTCACCATTGTTCAATCAACCATACATAAAAAACAGTTTCTTATACAGTATGCATGTTTCTTCTTTACTTGTAAATAAATAAGCTATATTAAATTGTTTTACCACTGTAGATAATAATTTAACGATGAAGATGAATGGTGAGATAAGTAAGTAAAATAACAGACACTCACTCACTCACTCACTCTCACTCTCTCTCTCTGCCTGTCTAAGGTGAGCAAAATGCAGAATGGGCAAGTTAAAGTAACATCCTGTGAAACATATGCAACATTTAAAATATACTAATGTATAATTTCATTACAGACAAATAATTTTAAAAATACATGATTGATTAATGATGGTGGAATATAAGATCAGGGCCACATTTTACTCAGCAGTGTAAAACCTAAATACACACACACACACAGGGTGTTTCTAAAGTTTGTTTCCAACAAAAACAGCACCCATTCAGATTTATTGAAGTGGGAAAAAGTGTGAAAATTATGTTTGCAAGGAAATAGTGGCACAATGGCCAATCATATGACCATGGCGAAGGGCGTTCCACAAAGAAATGTGGCATGCTCTATTCAAAAAAGCACATGGCAGATATATACATAATGCTCAAAATATCATCCCTAACAATAAATGTACAGGGTGTCTAAAAATTATCTTTACAACTTTGCACATTAATTACGAACAAACTATATTATGTAATTTCATGGTATTTGCTCAAAAATATACTGTAAATATCAAAGTTTTAATTGACATTCCAGTTGTTTGTTTCTGGTGCCACCCTGACGTAGAAGGTTGTGTATTATGAAAAAGTGGTCCCAGGAAGAGAAAGCACAGTTCGTCGCTTTATTCATCGAAACAACATCTGATACGGAAATTCAGTGATATTTCTTGAGGTTGGAGAGGATATTTCTGGTACCATTAGCAGGGTTTTCCCATACAAAGTCCATACATAGTGAGCAATTATCAATATATTAAAGTTAAATGCAGGGAAATATATGAAAAAACTTGGTTTACTGGCAGCAAACATGGTAACATGGAGAATATGCCACTGTATACATACATAAAAATACAGATTCACCTTTTGCCATATTTGATCTTTTCAAAACTCTCTTGATGCTCTAATAAATGAAACTCTCAGAAGTTTTAGATTATCAATTTTGCAGTAAAAATGTTTGACATAGTGTGCTATTTCAGGAGGGCAAGAGCAAGTAAGTGACCACAAAATGAACTCAAATAACTTTTAATTTTTTTTTGTTAAAATTAACACAAATAGTAATTGCTTTTATTGTCCTATGTGTGCACTTAACGAAGAATTTCATTGCAAACCATCCAAAATATATGAGATTTCACTAACATTGGTTCCCATAAAATTAAACAGTGCTTATTGGAGCCTCCATAAAACACTACCCTGCAATGAATCTTCGGTAAAAAAAGAAAATGGATGCTTCTTATGTCAAACAAAGTCCTCAGTCTGAAAATGCCCATTTTTATGTATCACATTCATTTGTGGCACAAATCCGATTTTTGAGTACGAGCATGCTCTATATACAACAGTGGGTAATCTTGCTTCGCCAGGGGTTCACTGGTAACCTACTTGCCTTATAAAGGGGTCCATAGCCAGTAGAGGCACATAGTGGTTCAGATCCTACTTTAAACTGTAGGTCCAGTCCCGATTCATCTATCTAGCATAAAGTGAACTTAAAACAAACTCAAACACCCACTGAAAACAAAGAGCTTGACAGAAAGTTAATGCATTAGATTATGATACAAAACGTCACAGGATAGCAATAGGGCATCAAAAGTATTGTCACATTTGTAGATATTAGCTGTTCAAGTGGAAGGCATGTAAAAGAGATTCACTTATGAAGAAACCTTTCTTGATTTATGTCAACTGAAAGTTACTGATCAGAATAATCTGGTTGCTTCACATTACAATAGTGAAACAATGTGTAACTCAAGGAATTATGCAGAATTTTGCATCTGAAGGATGGTGGAGGGAGATGTGCAAGGGTAAATTTAGAGGCAAAATGAGTGTCCATTAGACCATTGAAAAATTTAAGGGGTGTTGAGGAAATTAAGAGAGGGAGTTGGAGATGTGTGGATAAATCACCAACTAATACTCGGTTGTAGCATGAGCCTGTAATGACATCTTTCATTGATTGATTGTATTTTACTTCACTTCTCTGCCACTTTTGGCTAATCCGATGATTGGGGATGAGTGGTGATTAGATGCAATGGATAAAGGGACAATCACAAACATGTAGGTATGACACAGAACAAGCCCAACAGACGATTACACTGGCAGTGAGTCTGGACGACAAGAGCCTTGCCAGTTTGCAAAATGCAGTCCAGCAAGATTCACAATTTTTTAATCTAGAAAGCACACTGGTAAGTAATTACGAGAATATATGCTGTATATACATGTATAACCTCTTATAGACGGATGGATTAATATACCTGCATTTCATATCAAGGTGAACTTTGAATGAGTTGATGCTTGATTTAATTCATTCTGCCATAGACGTCTATGACAGTGATTAGGATGGTTTGCTATGACACTAGGCGTTCGTGGTTCGAATTCTGGCCTGGCCATGGGTGTTCTTTGTGAGTGATCCATCATCAATCACTGCTATCGTCACGCCAAAAGTGGCAGAAAGCAACATAAAATAACCTAATTCGATCTATGTATGCACATGAGAGTGAGAAACCGGTATGTTAGGTGGTATAAAATCATATCTCGTGCTGTTTCAAAACAGTTAGTAGAATCTTCCCCCACTGGAAATTTCATCATCATTGATAATAATATAAATACATGAAGACATATTTTGTACGAGAAAAATCAATAAAACACATGTGTCTTCCCATATTATTTTATTAAACTAATGATCATCGATTGTATAATTTGCGTGCAAGAAAACATAGTGGAAAGTAACTGTAAAATTACAGGTAACTGTAACAGATTAACTTTTTAAAATGAGTAACTCTAACCATAACTACCTTTAAATAGGGCTGTGGATTTTGATTTTCAATATTGAGTATCGAAAATATTGACGTCGATACCGATGATACTGATAATATTGGTATCAAAGATTATAATAATATATATATCAACAATTCCAATAATATCGATGATTCCAATAATATCGATATCAACAATGTCAACATATCTAAATCTTTGAAATCGGAAGTTTCAATTGCACTGTTATCTAGAAGAGTCAGAGAATCGTGTTGTTCTTGGTTGGAAGTGAAAATAGGAGTCCCATAACACAATGGCATCTGTAGTTCTTAACCACACTGAAAATAAGCGAGCTTGAATGTTGGTGTTGCATTCCGTACATACAAGTCAAGCACAAGGCCGATCCATATCTTTTGTATTTTCGAAATTACAGTGTTGCAAACTGTGCGATTTTGACAATTTTTTTCAACATCTTGTTAACTTCAAATTGCAATATTTCAGCAACCAGGGCAACTGCCTTGTGGAGAAGGGGAACTTTAAAGGCTAAGGGAGTAAACCCCTAAAGAAAATCCTGGTTCCCCAGGTTGGAGTGAGAGACATTAACTCTACCCATAAAACATAGGGCAGAACAGCTAAGCTATGTTCACTGCAAGCCCAGAGGCAGAAAGGAGGCAGCCCCTCCACTGGGTTAAAATGCTGTAGGCCAATCCCCTGCACATTTGAACCTAAAATGATTAAAAGAAGAATAAGAGAGCAAGCCGGACAGATCACAACGATGACGAATTTCCACCAACAAGAGACAAATTTAGTTTTTATTCATTTCATCTATTCTTTACAAGAATTAATGTAACAAAGAATGGACTCTTGTATGGTGCATTAAATAAATACGAGGTGCATCCAGAAAGTAAGTTTCCCTATTTTTTAAAAAAAAAACACAGTTTCAGGAAACCATTTATTGGCAACAGGTACAGCAAAGGTTCACCTATTTTTCAACAGAGAAACCACCAGAATTGAGACACTTGTCGTATCGTGGTATCAACTTTTGGATCCCACTGTCGTAGAACTCTGCCGCCTGTGAATGGAAAAAGCGTGTGACAGACATCTTCAGTTCTTCATCATTGCCAAAACGCTCACCGGATGACAGGAATTTCTTGAGGTGCAAGAAAACGTGAAAATCGCTGGGAGCCAGATCAGGACTGTAAGGTGGATGATCAAACAACTCCCAGCCAAATTCCGTCAAAACAGCTGCTGTGCACCGAGCCATATGTGGACGAGCACAACACCTGCAGTAAGCATGCCACGCCTCTAGTTTTGAATGGCACGTCGCAATTTCCTTAGTGTTTCACAGTAATGGTCAGCGTTCACCGTTTCACCTCTGGAGAGGAAGTCAATGAGCAAAATGCCCTTCCTGTCCCAAAACACGGTGCACATCACTTTCTGTACCGTCAGCGTCTGTTTGAATTTCTTCTTGACCGGAGATCCACTATGCCGCCAATGCAGTGACTGCTACTTGGTTTGCGGGGTGAAGTGCGAAATCCACGTCTCATCGCCCGTGACGATCCTGTCGAGGAAATCATCGCCGTCATCATGGTACCGTTACAGGAATGTCAGTGCTGCTCCTGAACGTTTCATTTTGTGTTGGGGTGTCAGGTTTTTCGGCACCCACCTGGCACACAATTTTTTGAACAGCAGGCGCTGCGTGACAATTTCATGCAACACGGATCGCGATATCTGCGGAAAAAGGCTACTCAACTCCGTAATCGTGAAGCGACGGTTCTCTACGATGCGCTGCAGCACCAGCTCAACCAGATCATCAGTGATGAGGGACGGACGCCCACTGCGCTCTTCATCATGGACACTTTGACGACCTTCCGAAAACTGCCGACACCAGCGACGCACCATCTGCTTACTCATAATGTTCGGCCCAAAGACCTCACAGAGCTGACGATGAATGTCAATTGGCGCAATGCTTTGTGCATTCAGGAACTTTATCACTGACCGAACCTCGCATGCGGCAGGAGAAGGAATACGAGCCTCCATTTTGGACCACCGCTGCCTCGCTACTGGCATGCGGCGGGAGAAGGAATAAGAGCTTCCACTTCGGACCACTGCAGCCTCGATACTGGCACCGAGCGGGATCTGTCCACCTGGCATATGATTGATACGTCTTAGCTCTGCTGCGCATGCGCAATTTACACGGCTCATTATGTTTACTTTCATGGGAAAAAAATAGGGAAACTTACTTTCTGGATGCGCCTCGTAAAATGGATGTCCACCGTCGCAACAGGAACTGAGTTTTGCCAGAATGGAGTTCCGGTGCATTGCAAAGTTTAATTCGCGTGCTGCAACCACATAGTTATTCGAGGAATAAATATCAAACTGCCCTGAACATCGTTTTCGTGTACAATTTATGAAATGTTTTGTACAATACAAGATAATTTCTAATAAGTCTATTTCGTTCACGTAATGTAATTCATCTCCTGTGCTACCTCATTCCATAGCACATCAATTTTGTCCTTATTGAGGAAAGGATTCACACATGTGCAGAGCGTTTTGTCGCATCGTGCTCCTCCGAAACCAAATTCCCGGGACCTTCACTGTTTTGTCGCAACGTGACTCGAGTCAATTGTATCGTCCGGTGTGCAGCGCCTCATACGAGCCCCATGTTAAACGTTTACTCGAGTCGGTTTGCAACAAAATGATTTGTCGCGTCGGATCCGGTGTGCGGCTGGCCTAACCGGTAACACTTTTAAAAATCCCACGCCACGCCACTGCTATGCTTTATAGACTTGGAAAGACTTTCATTAGGGTGCCATGCCAAGAGCTACGGAAAACCATAAAGAAAAACAATGTAAACAAAAAATTAGTAGAAGCAATACAAAGTTTCTACAAAACAAATAGATGCTATGTCAGAACTGGCAATAGCAGATCAGAGGAATTCATAACAACAACAGGAGCAAGACAAGGTGATATTTTATCCCCATACATGTTTATCATTCTGATGGATGATGTTCTGAAAGAAATAAAACCAAAGATGAGAAAATTCAAAGTAGGAAATTGGAAACTGTAACTGTATCTGAACTTTTATATGCAGATGTTATTGTATTGTTTGCAAATTCACAAGCAAACCTAAAAAGAAATTTAGAAATAATAAATGGTAATATGTCAAAGAAATATATGAAAATAAACAAAGATAAAACAACTGTGTTAAGGATAGGGAGAATAGAAAACCCCTACATAATAAGTAGAGCCCGGAAGTTTGGCAAAATGCCTCTTTTTATCTACTGCATGTATTGATAAAAATTTTCCGGATATTCGTTTATGTTGTTTCGAATGTTTTAGAAACCTTTTCATTTTGCCTATTTTGCCTATTTGGGACCCCACTGCCTATTTTTAATTATAATGCCTTTTTTTGCCTTTTTCAATGAAATTTGACCATTTTCTTTAAAAAAAAAAATGTGTATATAAATTATTTTTCTCCCAAAAAACGTTGTTGGCATTTATTTTTCTTCCGTTTATTATGTGAATAATTTTAGCTTTATTTAAGTAATAGTGAACTCATGCATGTTTCAACATTGCTGAAGGAGAAAAGTGTGAGAAAAATGTATTTCATGCTCAGTTAGGATACTGCCTTTCGGTTAACATTTCCTTGTGCATGATTGACTGCTGAAGTGGACATGTTGATTTCGAACACAAAGAAGATATTTCTGAAATCTCCCTCTCGAACCCGAAAATTTCAGGAAGTTGCGCCTGAGCTTAGTTTACCTCCACAACCAGTCTTGACCAGATGGGGAACCTGGATATCAGCAGCTATATATTATGCTAACAACCTTGAAAAAATCAGTGAGGTGATAGATGCTCTTACAGAAAATGAAGCGGCTTCAATTCGTGAAGTGAAAAAAACTCCTGTGCTATTCAAGTTTATTTTTGCACATTATGGTGCATTGCCAGAGACAATTACAATTATAGCATCCATGAAAATCTACGAGGAATCTATGCAGCAGATGATGGAAGTGCCAGGAGAAAAGGGGTCAGCTGTTGCGGAAAAATGCAAACGGGTAGTGAGTGCAAATGAGGACTTGAAACAACTGAAAACAATTTGTGATATTCTAAAAGGTGAAAATGCTGTTACCCAAGATGAGTCCAGCTACATTAGCTTGTTTTATGTATGCTCCAATAACTTCTGTCGAAGTAGAAAGATCATTTTCTATTATGAAAAACATTTTCTCTCACAGACTACTATCAATGAATGTTGAGAATTTAAAAAAACACCTTGTAGTTATGTGCAATTAAGACGGAGAAAATTGAAATGCTCTTCCCAATGTAGATTTTAACATTTTGCCAGAAATTCTAGATAAAAGTAAGCGCTTTTGTGCCTTTTTCGGTTTATTTTGCCTTTTTTTCCATTATTTGTGCCTATTTTCCACATTATAAATGCCTTTTTGCCTGCCTATTTTAACGAAAATAAATGCCTGAACTTCTGGGCTCTAATAATAAGCCTTGAAGATTCAGAGCTAAAACAAGTACAAAGTTTTAAGTATCTAGGTGTTACAATCAATAGTAATGTAAAAATAGATGAAGAATTAAACACTCGAATAAAGAATTCAAACAGATTATATTATGCCATAAACAAAGGATTTTTAGGGAAAAAGGAAATAAGCCAAAAAACAAAAATGATTGTGTACAAATCAACTTATGTACCAACATTGATATATGGAAGTGAATCCTGGATAATTAATGAAAAACAAAACTTACAAACAGTAGAAATGAAATATTTGAGGCGAACAGTGCGAAAGATCAGAAGGGACAAAATCAGAAATCAAACAATCAGAATAACATTAAACACAAAACCAATATATCAGGATGCTGAGCAAGCACAACTCGGATGGTTTCGACACCTCAGCAGAATGCCTGAACATCGAATATCTAAACAGGTATGTGAAGCAAGAATGGGAGGATTGGATGATGCAAAGAGACCGAAAGGAAGACCACGTAGGACATGGAATGAGGGAATGAAGGATATCCTGAGCAGGAGGAACATCTCGTGGAGTGAAGGAAGGAAGTTGGCAGAAGATCGTGACAGATGGCGAGCTCTCTGCAAAACCTCGACACCAATCGGTAGAAGAGGATCGGAAGAAGTAAGTACAGAATGGATACGCAACCATTGTTCTAATCGCTTCCAATACAATAACGTGCTTTCGAGCGCGGCACCCTTGTAGTTCTATATTTAAAAGCCAGGCTGTGTGCCAGTCGATGTGGTTTGAAACTATACTATAGTGGAACCACGAGCAAAACAACCTGCGCAGACCCGCCATTCCTGTGCACCGTACCCCCGCGAGTAGGGGAGGGAGAGAGGGGACCATGCTTTCTTATGGCCCGAGGTGGAGGGAAGAAGGAAAAGCTGCGCGGGGACTTTTCGTCCCAAGGTTTTTTTCCTTGTGGTCGATCTATAACAGATGGCACGCAGATCGATTTCCTGTAATTTCCGTGCTTCAAAATTGCCAACACACTGATTTGGAGAACGAACTATGAGTTAGTTAACTGGCAGTTACTTTCATATTGAAAAACCCGGTACTGGTTAAGACTAGCTGTTATCTCCAACTGGCAGTTAGTTAACAGAAATATTAACAGGACATTGAAAAACCAGCCCTCAGAATCTTACCATATTCACGTATTTTTTTGGTCCGCACTGAAAACAGAAAAAAAACTGACAAGATTTATCTGTTAACTACTGGGTCATTCCATGTGAAATCAACAAAGTCCTCAACCTTACATTTTTTTTTAATTGATTTGAAATTTGGCATTCTGAAAGTGCCAACCGAGAGAGGAAAATATGCAAAGTTGCCGATCCATATCTTTTGTATTTTCGACATTACAGTGTTGCAATCTGTGCGATTTTGACCATTTTTTTCACCATCTTGTTAATTTTAAATTGCAATATTTCAGGAACCAGGGCAATTATAGAACTGATTCGGATGGCGTTAGAAAGTTCTTGAAGGGGTCTTTCACGAGAGATATTGCATATCTGTACTGTTTTGTAGTTTGTTTGTACTGATTGCTGTTGCTTAGTGGCATCAAGCACAACAGAATTTAAGAATGGCGATACCAACATATCGAATATCGAAGTCGATATCTATATATCAAAATATTGCACACCCATACTTTTAAAAAGTAACTTTCTGAACGCTCTGTAATACTCCTTCACGGCCCATGTGCATGCAATAGATGGCTGTCACAGTCTGTATCTAAGATGATAGTAAATGAAGAATGGCTGCTTGCAAACTAACGGTTTTGAATGTTTAATGACTTTTTTTTCAAGTTTCATAGGAAAAGACTAAGTATATTATGGAATTGTAGAAATTATTGCTAAAGCAAATTTGAACCTTGGTGAAAGGAATTATACCACTGTTTGGAGTTCCAAAAAGTGCAATTTCTCGTCGAAAAAAAACAACTGTAAAAAGTAGCTTTCATATGAATCTGCACTTCCCATCAATAAGGCATTTTTCGTTCACAAAAGAAAAAAAGTAATGCAGAATAGTGGAAATGATTTTCATAGTAAATTCGAAGCTTTCTGAAAGTAATTAGCATTGTTTGGAGTTCCGGAAAGTCCTATTTATCAGCAAAAAGATTATGTAAAATGTATTTTACGCAAATATCTCTGCCTCCCAACGACAATGCATCACACAGACTACTGCCGACACAAGGCTCGAAGGGGTGTCGTGCTTGAGACCAGCACCAACACGAGATGTTGAAAGTATTTAGGGAAATTGCTGTAATACTAAGAGCCATGAACCTTTCCCGGGGCCATTTACCCACCCTAACCCCTCGAGAATTATGTTGAAATTTGTATTAATCGACAGATTCTGATGTTTTACGTAATATAAAGTTAGTTCCAGCATGCGGAAAACACAAATAACGGTGATATTTGATCACAACGTATGACACGTGTAAACAAAACCTGCCACTTCGAAGTACTTTCACCACTTTTTATTATTAAAACCCTTTGTATGCACACTAAAACAGCGAAAGACACACGTCGATATTAACCATTGGTACCAAACCTAGCAATCCTAACTTAACTATGTAAAATTATAGTTGCTGTTGTGGAATGTAGTTTTGTGTGCCAGATTCACTTGTGCGAAGCTTTCGAAGTAAAATGCTAAGGTAACAGTCTTACTTTACTTCACAATAACACATTTCCGAGAGCTAAAATCAACTGAAAATGTTTATAAACAACAAAATCTTCATATACCATGCAAAATATTTCACTTTCTCTAGTGGGTACAGAGGTTCAAGGGTACCCCTTCTCCACCTAACCTAACCACGAAAGCATTTAGAAACGTTATTTGAATACAAACAGCCCTAAACTTGACTCGCCAAAACTCTGCAGTGTGTTAACAAAAGTAAATTGTAATCGAACCATGGGTAAGGATGTTGAATCCACCCTTCTTAATAGAAATATGTTTGATACATCGTTGGAAAGGGTATGAATCAAGGATTCCAGAAATGTAAAATTTAAGGTGAGGAAACAATTGGAAGTGGAAAAAAAAAAAAGTAGTATTAATTGCCCCCCGATTCCAGGCTCCGCTCCTGGGGCAATTGACCTACCGCTACCATGGCCCCACCTTTTTCTATAGAGTCTTTGAATGAAAACATGAAAAAATACGGATGAAAACATGATTTAAAAAAAGTTGAATCCTAGTGGAAATTCGCATATATATTCCCGTTGAAAACCAAAGTTTGACCTGGCAATACTGTGTGTTTACAACATGGGTTAGGTTCAAGGAAACCAGCTATGGAAAGTAATGGAGTAGTATTTGTTTTATTATTTTATAGAAACGTAACTTAAAACTGAGAAATTCACAGTGGCAATTTGAAGTGTTAAATACGTACTATTAGCTCACAATATTTTTTTTACTTTCAAACTGGAAAACACAAGGGTCGATTGGGCCCAAGTTCCTTTTGTTTTATTGCGATTTAATCACGCTAGGAATGCAATTTTTACATGGTTCGATTTCGATGTATGTCTGATAACACATACAGTGGAGTTTTAGCGATTACTTAAGATTTTGTTCAATATATGGTTTTGTGGTTAGGTTAGGCAGGTTAGGTTTGGTTCCCTTACCATTAAGATAAAGTCCCTAAATGCATTATACTAAGGTTTTGATTTACTTCTACATTCATTCCCATGGTTCTATGATATTTACTGTCTCTTGTCGACGGAGAATATCTTGTCCATGACAAGTGTGTAAGGTAATTTTTAAGTTGTTTTTTTCAAACGTAACTAAATAAACTTTTTTCGAGTACAAACAGTGCTCATTACTTTAAGGAAGGTTCAAATTTCCTGTGACAATGATATCCAAAATTCTACAATAATTAGTCTTTGTGCTAGGAGAACTCATAAAACAATCGGAACCTTTACCGGAACTTGGCCCAACTTGTTTGACAGGTTTCGAAGGATGACCCTTGTAGGCTACTTCACAGTAGAACTCGTAATCTTTGGATACTGTCTGACGATTAAGAATCTTACCATAGTCACGCATCTTTTTGGGCCGCACTGAAGAGGAAAAAAAAACTGACAAATTTCTGGTAACAGTATGGTACAGTGAAAATACATTTCTTCAAATTTACAGGAGAAACTACTTACGGAACTGAGTTTCTGTAGACTTAGGAAGCTCGTGGAAGTGTCTCTCCCTTAGTTCAACTTATTTGTAGTTTTCAACATTAATGTATCTCCGATGCACAATACCTCTTGCCACCATTACCGTCTACTACGTGATTCAAATGTTCCGTGCATTCGATTATGTAACCCCCTGTTAGTGTAGTAACCACGCGGTAGTTTTACAAGATGACGTATGAGCGTTTTTCTTTTTTTCCAATTTAATTTTCTATGTTTGCCTAACCTTCCGTGGATGGTTTGTGGATCAATTTTTTCGCTTATAAACCTTCTGTGAATAGCTTGTGTTGCATTTTTCGGTTAATAAGTTTAGAAACAAGATGACGTGTGAGCAGTTTTTTTTTTTTTTTTTGCCTAACCTAAAACCTAAAACCTTCTGTGAATAGTTTGTGCGTCATTTTTCGGTTAATAAGTTTGGAAACACTGGATATAAGCTGACGATAGACAACGTGAGTCAAGATTTGCCCGCCATATTGTGTGTAACGAAAGCGAATTAGCAACGAACAATAAATACTTGTTTTGTGAAAAATTACGCTTTTTTCAGTGAAAAAGGCAAAATCCCACGTTCAAAAATGTTCCGCTATGCATAACAGGTAATTACAAATGTCAATAATTAGGAAATAAAAGAGTGAAATGTGTTTTCACTATACCATACTGTTACCACATTTCTGTTAACTACTTGCTTTTTACTACATGACAAGTAGTGTAATGCAACTACACCATCATCTTTCCACTTACGAATTTACTGAGCAATTGTTTTGCTTTCGTTACACCTTCAACATAATTCACAGGAAAAATAAATTTGCATCCTCAAGAAAATAACCCAAGTTAATGTCCTCCATTAAAATAACATACTACGATTAAACAGTGCGACAAAATTGGCACACAATAACAGAGAATTACTTACGAAAAAACTGGTCTTCGTTAAATGAAAGAATCTCACATTGCTTTGCTGCTAAGTTTCAAGCGGTCCCTTCTTGGAAATTATAATAAATGTCCATTTGTAAAACAGTATTAAACACAAATTCAGTACACCTGTCTAGTCAAATAGCATTTCCATTCTGCTAACAACAGGGACTTGCAAAGCCATACCTAGATACACACATATGATACTCAAGTGACGCCCTTCGGTGAATAACATTACATAAACGAAGTTTGAAGAACAAAAAAAATCTGACAACCTAACTTACTCATATAAGCACAAAAAAGATAAATATAAAAATAAATCTTTAAATTAGAATATGAAGAAATTATACAGGTCACTTTTGGTGTTACTAATATATATATTTAGTGACGAACACATTGTAGGGCGGGACTTACGTTCCACATTTATGTGTCTTGTAGTAACTTCTGCTACTCGATACTCAGTGTTACCATCTTCTTTTGCCTGAAAGTTCTCGAAAATTGTTTGTTTTTATTCCAGATACAAAAAACGTTCACTTTGAGAATATTCGAGAATTTCCAACTGTCGGGAAATTTCGAACATTTCCTGTCCTGAGAACTCACCGAATTAGTCGAGAAATGTCGAATTCTTCCCGCTCGAACATCAGGATTTTAATAGGGGTGTGCGGGATCCCGAAAAGCCGGGACCGGGAAAAACATTCCCGACGCGGAAGGGGGGGTTGGAAAGGGAGCAGCCGCCACCGCCCAGGGCCGCAAATGACAAGCGCCGGTCCTGGTATACTCCTTTCCTTCCAATAAGCTCAGAGGAAATTAATAACCATTGATTATACATCAAATGCTAAGGGCCAGTTTTTCAATGTCCTGTTAATCTTTCTGTTAACTAACTGCCAGTTGGAGATAACAGCTAGTCTTAACCAGCACCGGGTTTTTCAATGTGAAAGTAACTGCCAGTTAACTAAACCATGGTTCGTTCTACGAAACAGTGTGTTGGCAATTCCGAAGCACGAAAATTACAGGAAATCGATCTGCGCGCCATCTGTTAGTATAGTTTCAAACCGCGTCGACTGGCGCACAGCCTGGCGTTTAAATATAGAACTACAAGCACGCCGCGCTCGAAAGCACGTTATTGCATTGTGAAACGCTAGGAACAATGGCTACGTATCCATTTTGTATGCTTACGAAATAAATTAACGAAAGGCAGCACTACAAATTTGGTTTTCTTCTAATAAAGGCTAATTCCACGTGGGGGAAATGATGTTATGAGGCGCAAGCGCAGATACTTTCTTGTAGAAGAAGCGTGAATAACTCGAAAGTCGAGACATTAATAATACCTGTTTGTTGATATAAACTCTATTATTATTATTAATATGTAAATATTGACTGCTTGCTTTGTACCTCTCTATGCATGTTGTTGAGTGAAGAAAAAAACATGTTAATAGTAAGCATGCTTTCTAAACTTCTAAAAATATGAAGGTACGAGTAAAAATAATTTTAAAATTTACTAATATTTATCCGTGAAGATCATTCAACAATAAAGCGTGAATTGAATGCAACACACGTAATAAATAATTGATAAGAAAAAAAAATACACGTGACCAGGACTCGAACTCGAATTACAAAACACAACACGCTCCGAAAGGTGGTTTCACTAACTACTACACCAAATCACTGTTTGGAGATTGTCCCGCCTGGTAGACCGGATATCCTGGCCACAAATTCTCTAACGCAACCTTGCCAAGTGAATTCCGGCAACTACGCTGCTTAATTTCCATATTTTCATGAACGTTGGTAAGCTCTGCCAAACAAAATAAGTCTTTTTCTGTACGAATTTAAAAGTTTTATGTATCATATATTGTTTAATCTGACAGTGAAGTTGCGAGTGTGGAACTTCGATAGCTGCACGAGGCTTCCATGTTGCTTCGCAACTTCCAGTTAGGCTGGTAACTGCAAGAAGAAGTACCAGTAAAGATAATCGCCACCAGATTTCCAGTTACGAGTTAACTATACATTGAAAAACCGAAATTTTCACTAACTTCCAGTTATGTGCTAACATGAACCTTAACTGAACATTGAAAAACCGGCCCTAAACAATCTTATTTTCATTATTTAATTTTAGTACTTGGTAATCCCTTCGGGGGTTCCGGACCCCTGGAGATCCCCTAAATACGTCCTCGTTTGTATAGTATCAAAATGGACAAATAACATAACATACAGGATGAAGTTAGAGCTAGGAATTAGCAAATGAAGTTAATATATAAATAATCGATTATATTTGATACCGATTATGCTGTCACTAGCTGTTTGTCCAGCATGGGAGGAACAAGTAGCGTAATTTGAATTTCAGTTCTTTCATATATAAATACTATTATATATGTGTGATTTATTTCAGGCAGTGGATATATTGGGCGTGTAAATAAAAATTTATCCTTCGAAATAAATATTTATGAGTTTGTAAAATTCATTTTGTTGCACAGTTTTGGACAATTAGTATCACCACATATTCGCATAGCGTGTGTTAACAACCGATGCAAATTAATCAAGATAGATTTGCATGTATAATTGTTAATGAAACCATAAACGAAGTGTGAAAGATAATTTGATTTCGATACAGGTAATATAAACAACATTTATGTATGACCATTATATGTGAATTATTATTTTGTAAACGTCGCAGAATTCTTGTAATGCACATGACGTTCCGGGTTCGTTTACTTCAGACACTGTTTACAATTAAGTTTTAGAATAATTTTCCACCATTATCGTATTGTATATAGTAGTAAAATAAAAACGGAAATAAGGCCTTAGTTTTCGGAATGAAAGCGTCGATTTTCGCGAATTTTTGTGTTTCACAAGAAAATATGGAACGAGTTTACAATACCGGACCACTCTCCAATTTCTATGAAATGTCGCCTACTCACTAATTGTGAACTCCTAAACACGAATCTGCATGTAATAATTGGCGGTCAAGTATGGAAATCGATAAAAAAACGAAATAGACTATGTTTTCTTAACGTAACGTAACCCTACCATAAGAACAATAGCTCCACGGAAGATGCCATTTTCCCAACATGAAGAAATCAACAGGCAAGACAAGGTATAGTTCTCGTACCTAAAATATTAATTTTTCTTTGTATTTATGCTAATGGAACCTAACCTAACAGGCCTAACCTAACCTCGTAGGCATTCCTCGTCTTACGTCAGCAAGATTGTTGTGCATAAAGGAAGACCATTAACGAATTGCGAAAGAAAGATGGTTCCGAATTGTTGTGTAGGGACAATCAGCGTGGTAAATCGCAAGGTTATTTTACAATTTCTGGACGTAAATGTACAATTTTAACAAGCGACCGCCAAATATGAACTATAGTTACGTCATCAGGACACCAAAATTAGTAAGTAGGCGAAATTTTATAGAAATTGGAGAGTGGTCCGGTATTGTAAACTCATGCCGAAAATATATATATATATATTCCTGATACTACCACAACACCAAATTTTAACTATGTTTGCCTAACCTAAACACACGTCAAGGGTTTGTGGGTCTAGCGTCATTGGTTCGCAATTATTTTGCAATTTCGGCATGAGTTTACAATACCGGACCACTCCAATTTCTATAAAATTTCGCCTACCTCCAATTTCGGTGTCCTGATGACGTATCTGTAGTTCATATTTGGCGGTCACTTGTTAAAATTGTACACATATGTGCAGGACTTGTAGAAAAAGCTTGCGATTTACCACTGTGATTGTCCATACACAGCAATTCAGAACCATCCTTCTTTCGCAATTCATTAATGGTCTTCCTTTACGCACAACAATCTGGCTACCTTGAATATTGACGTCAGACGAGGAATGCCTACGAGGTTAGGTTAAGCCTGTTAGATTAGGTTCCATTAGCATAAATACAGAGAAAAATTAATAATTTCGCTAAGAGACGCGTTACCTTGTCTTGCCTAACATGAAAAAGCTCTCTCGTGACGTCAGAACACAATGTTGCTAAAGTGGTGTGCGATAAGCGATACCCATTCGGGGAAAATGGCATGTTCCGTGGAGCTGCTGTTCTTATGGTAGGGTTATGTTACGTTAAGAAAACATAGTTTATTTCTTTTCTTTCTCGATTTCCATACTCTACCTCCAATTTTTACATCCAGATTCGTCATTTGGAGTTCACAATTAGTGAGTAGGTGAAACTTCATAGAAGTTGGAGAGTGGTCCGGTATTGTAAACTCGTTCCGCACTTTCTAGATCCTGATACTACCACGACACGAAATTTTAACTATGTTTGCCTAACCTAACCAAAACTAACCTAACCACACGTCAATGGTTCACAATTTCTAGACGTGACCGACAAATTTTAACTTCAGATTCGTGATTAGGAGGCATCAATTAGTGAGTATGCCAAACATTAAAGAAATCGGGATAGAACGTAACAGAAACTTACATCCAATGTTTTGCAGATGCAGTTTGCACAGAATCCAAGGCAGGATACAATGTTGCCAAACTATAGTCCGCACCCCACATGCTCCTCTCCATCGCGATTGTCACTGTCTTCTTCTTCCTTAAGCTTGCCTGCAAGTAAGGGATTGTATAACAGTCCTGCCAGGCGGAAATATTCTATGCTAGGCTCTGTTCCCAACTGATGACACCTTTTCAGGAACATGTATTTTGCCAGGTACCCGAAAAAAAAAAAATCCACGCGTATTTGTCAATGCAAGCATCGTCTTTTGTCAAGTTTAGGACATGCCCTTGTGGACACATATACGTCCCCTCTTTTGGCAAAACTCTGAAATCACCAAGTTTCTCAATTAATGCCCGTCCTTCATCCTCCACACCCCACCTATACATTTAAACAACATTAACAAACTTTCCACTCCTCTCTGCAGCCATTGTCAAACAGTCCTTCTTCAAATAAGAAAGCAATAGTGTGGCAACGCTGTAGAATCTGTGGCGTAGCTCATTCCGAGCTTCACATGTGCATGTCATCAAACATGGCCTCCAACCTTGTATGTGAAGAATTATCGTGGTAATGTAGAAGCAATTTTTACCAGTTCTACGCTTTCCAGAAAACTATCTATATGTGACCGGAGCATGTTAACATGAGGTACTTCATGCGGACAACATATATAGTAAGTATGAGCAGTACTATAAAAATCGGAGAGCGGTCCAGTCGGGAAAATTGATTCGCTTATTTTGCAATTTCTGGACGGTTCCAACAAATTTTAACCTCAGATTCGTGATTACCAGGCCTCAATTAGTAACTATGTCAAATATGAAGAAAATCGGAGAGAGGTCAGGTCATCTCAAGTCATACCGAAAGAAAATTCTCATGTACACTTCCTAAAAATCATTGACAAATTACACCATAAAAATATACTGCTGGACAATGAAAACCGGACACTTTAATATTTGACATCTGAATTGCAATAACAGCTCGCAGGTATATTACAGAATGTTCGGCAGATCATGTAGTACCATATGCACCATTCATAGGCTCGGACTTTGTTTATGCATTCGTACTTAATTCAGTTTCTGCAACATTTAGTTAGCCCTTGTACCAGAGCTTTTATTGACCCATTGCGTTATCACAAAAAATGCAAGTGTCCGGTTTTTTTTGTCCAGCAGTATATTATGAAAGAAAATAATTTCTTCAGGACTACAGATTTTCATGTGCAAAATTCCTAGTGAATAGAAAAAATGTATAATGAACATAATGGATGTCAATATGCGTAGTCGAATCTAAAGCAGGTTCATTGATAATGGTTCTGTGTGTGTAATGATTTTCGCAAGTTTGACAGGAACATTAGGAAGTCCTTTTATTACCTATATCCTATCTGCCGAACATGTCTCGCTCGTTTATTTAGTCACTTTTTACATTCGTACTTACCTATTGTGCATTGCAAAACATTATTTTAGGTGTAATTTTGCTTTTCACTAAAATAACTTCAAGTTATGAGATTAACAGTTATTATTGTTCTTCGTTTTTCAGCTTCAGTAATACACAATATGGCCGCGCAGCTTGACTTGCGTAGTGGATATGCAGTGTTTTCAACCTTACTAACCAAAAATACCCCACACACCATTCACGCATAGCCACAAAAATCATTCCCGCATAGTTCCAAAATCCATTCATGGTAAGGTTAGGTTAGGTTCAATTAGGTTAGGCAAACATAGTTAAAATTTGGTGTTATAACCAGAAAATACCCCACACACCATTCACGAATAGCTCCAAACCATGCACGGTAAGGTTAGCTTTGGTTTGGTTAGGCATTCATAGTATATAAAAAAAAAGGACGTCATTTTCTTGTAAAACAATGGCGTGGTTGGAAACAATGACAGGAGATTACGTCATTAAACGTGTGCAACATTCAGTTCATTTAGGGAAAGCAAGTAGAAGCAATGGCAATTTGTCATCGGAGAGATTTTTCTCTTCAAACATGCATGTACTCCTGGTCAAACAGATTCAACGATGAAAGAAAGCACCTCCACGAACCTTCAAAATGCTACAGAAACTCATTTCGGTAAGTAGTTTCTTCTGTAAAAATGAAGAAATCGTTCGGCGGATAGGATACTGTTACCCTCCTTTTAGAGTACCGGGTGTGATTGTGAAAGAAAGTTAGAAGCTTCGAGAAAAAAATTAGCGCAGTTAAAATCTTCAGTAAGTGTTATTTACTTGAGGAATTATGAGGCGCAAGTTTCAATTATTTAATTCCGAATTAATCATGACACACAAGTATTGGTAACATTTCCAAAAAAGTACCTTGCTCAAGCATGTGTCATGTCCACTTCCCAATGTCAAGGCATTCTTCATTCGTAGGAGAAAGATAATATTATCACAGAATAGTGGAAATGATGGTGATAAAAATTAGCGCTGTTTGGAGTTCTGAAAAGTGTTATTTTTCAGCAAAACGAAGGTGTAAACAGTATCTTATGCAAACCTCTCCATTTCCCATTTGTTTACCATTTACTTTATTGTTGTCCTGAACACAGACAACTGCCATATTTACTTGCTGCCGGATATTCGCACGAGGCTTGAAGGGGTGTGAAACTTGTGAAGAAATAATTGGAACCATTACCAATTAAGATTTTGAAAAATAGATTAAGCATGTCTCTTTTTCACCTGTGTATTACACTTTCTGGACTCCAAACAGTGGTAATTACTTTCACCATATTGAAATTTACCGTAACAATCATTTTCACAATTCTGCGGTACTTCATCTTCTCCTGTGAAAAAATCATTAAACATTCAGAACCGTTACTGAAGACATTAAAAAAGTAGCAAAAGAAATTAAGGTATGATTGTACAATATAGAGAATGTCTCCAATTTCGTTAATATTTGGTATGCTAACTAAATTTGGCCTTCTAATCATAAATCTGTTATTTTAACATTATGCACGGGTAGCCCCACGAACCATGCATGGGTAGCCCCACAAATCATTCATAGATAGCCCCACGAACCATTTCTGATAAGGTTAGGTTAGGTTAGGTTAGGCAAGCTTAGTCAAAATTTTGTTCGTTAAACAATGCAATACAGCTCTAAAAGAATAAAAGAATTTTCAACTTTTATCACCTTTTTTTCCCAATTTCCACACGTGACCCCCTCATTTTAACAACAGATTCGTGATTAGAAGGCCAAATTTAGTTAGTATACCAAATATTATTGAAATTGGAGACATTCTCTATATTCTGCATTCGCTTCGAAATTAATGTAAGTAAACCATAGGATGATGATTGTACATTATTTTCGTATACAAGTTTCTGTTTCAAACTATGTTTGTAAATTAATCCTACTTTAATCAGAAGAGAAATTCTAGCAGCAGCGTAATTCACAATACAGTCAATTCATCAGGCTTTTTGCACAAGAATAACAGCCCAAGATAAAAGAGGAGCAACAGGACAGAGGGCAGACTGAACAGATATGACAAAAATGAAATCAGTGTGCCATGAGAGAAATCACTGCAATCTTAAGTCAAAATAGTGCCTTTAGATTAACTGTGTTCTCTTTATGGGAGAAATAAGATAGTCCTGGACATAATTTTAAAAATATATGTTTTTTAATTATCCTGCAGTAAAGAGGAGAATCTAAAAGTTATAATTTGCAGATAAACATAATGTGATTATATTTGATATTATTATTTTTATGTAAAGCAAAGTATTATTCTTAAAATAGTTGAATTTTAACTATTCTCTAGTTGAATTTTAACTACTTTAAGAATAACAAAATCCAACAAAAGCGAAATGCCGCAGGAAACAGCAAAACAATTAGCTATGTTGCTTTCCCTTGCACTTTTCTCCTTTAACAGGAAGTTTCACGGTGCAGAAACATCTTCCTTCTGTTCATAAAATGTGTCAGTACTATGTTGTAGAAGCCAAAAATATTTTTTCTCCAATTAAAAGTCTCTTGACAAAACTATTCATTTCAAGGTTCCTCGTGTGACCGATTCAATTGTCTTTTGTCCTCATTAACACTATTAATGTGTGTGTGTGTGTATATTATCTGTATTTGGTATCCAAATACAAACAAATAAATCTGATCTTACTGTTGTTATTCAATTTTCAGTAAAATGGATGCTGATTTATATGATGAATTTGGTAACTACATAGGACCAGAATTAGAATCTGATGAAGAAGAAGAAGATGATTTTAGAGATCAAGAACCTGAAGCCCAAGAATATGATGTAAGTTCTACAAGGTCAAATTTTCTTTAGTAGATATAATTTATTATAAGTATATTATAATGAAATAATATGAATACAAATAATAAATAACCCATGGTGTAACAGCCCGTGTGGGATAGAGCCTTCCTACTGACTGCCGGCCTCACTCCCACCTCGGGATATCATCCAAGCAGTTATGGGGGTGTGTGGTCAGCACAACAAGCTCCCAGTCATTGTTGTAGGTTTTCACAACTGAGTTACACTACTCATTCATAGCACCCCAATTTCCTCACGATAGTGGGTCCCATAGACATGCTGAAATCTCAGGAGAAAAGTTGTTATCTTCCTGAAGGAGATTCGAACCTGCACACGCCCCATAGCCTGAGCCCAAAGCATGACGCCTTGGACTGCATGGCCATGGTGCGGGACATGAATATAAATAATTTTCTTATTGTTATTCATTTGTTTTATTTTACTTTGCTTTTTGTGCCACTTTTGGCTACTTTGTGAAGACTGGGATGAGTGATGACATGATGAAATTGATGAATGGACACTTACAAATATCCATGCCCAGGCTGGGATTCGAACCCGGGACCCCTGGCATCGTAGCACAATGTGCTAACCACTCCACCAAGGGGGCCGGCCTGAATATAAATAAATATTTGAAATTTACATAATACAGGGTGAACATAAACTATAGGGACAAACTTCAGGAGGTGATTCCTGATAAGTAAAGGAACAAAAAAGTTCATATCAACATATGTCCGGAAATGCATATTTACCAAGGTACGAGGGCAGGCTGAAAAGTAATGCCTCCTATTTTTTTTTCACGGTGTAAAGACATTTTGGATTTTGAGCAACAATGCATTGTACTCTTCAGACTTGCCCCTTCTCCATTCCAAGTTTCAAACTTCTATCACTAGGGGTTGTTGAACTAGTGAGGAGAATGGCGGCATGTAACCATACTATGTCGGTGCACCTGAAACTGCGTGTGGTGACCAAGTTTCTAACTGCAGAAATTGTGTCCCCCAATTGACATTCATCAGATAATGAAGGCTTTTTATGGCAATGAATGTGTAACGTCAGTACTGTATGATGTTGGGCTGTTCATGCTCACAATGAAAACCCCTGCCGAGGAACTCTCAACGTGTGTGACAAGGAACTTCCTGAGAGTTAAGCAACATGTAACAAAAATCATGAACATGAGAACAGGTAACTAATGTTGTTACATGTGTATATGATTGTGTGTTCGTACAGTGTACTTACTTAACTGTGTTTTCCATTTTCTATTAGCTTAATTCCTGTTGTGAGAGGAATTGTTTTTTTGCTTTCACTTCAGGACCGCGCACAAAATATAGCAATGTTTATGGTAAGGTCCACTGCATGTTCATTATTTTTGTGTTACTGCTTTTCTTTAATAATACATGTTTTTTTATTAATTTGAATTTTGGATAATTCGAATTTTTTTCGTATCTTCTTGAAGTTTGAATTATGAAGAGTCCACCAAACTTTTGTGTAGAAAATGTAAAAGATTGCTGTAAGGAGTTGCTGAGTTCTTTAAAACTATATTTTCCAGGAGGATGCAGCAGAAGAGGCTGCCGATGAAGAAGTTGCACCCATGACGGTGGTTCTTCATGAAGACAAAAGGTACTATCCCATGGCCCAAGAGGTGTTTGGGCCAGAGGTCGAGACGATTGTCCAGGAGGAAGATACTCAACCTTTGGCACAGCCTCTTGTAGCGCCGACAAAGCAGAAAAAATTCCAGCTTCGAGAACAGCACTTGCCGGATACAGTGTATGATATGGAGTAAGTACTTTTTTCCTTTATAAGTTTCATCATATATTGTACCATTCCCACTTTTAAAAAATGACCCAACACAAATTTCAACTAACTATAATTTGGTTGAAGATGTTTTCTCAGTCAATCAACCAGGTAATTTCCGGATAGGGAAAGTGCAGAGATGTGTCAGAAGCCGAATTCGAAAACCATGAGATGACCTAGGACAGAAGACAGCAGTGGCGTAGCGTTATAGTATGCCCGTACGTCCGGCGTTCCCAGATTTAAAATTTCAAAAAATGCATAAGTGCTGTGAATATAAAGTAAAACTTGACTAATTCCATATATGTTTGACCTTCATGGCATTATAATAGCTATTTTTCGCGATCCGCTTGCAACGCTCCACTCTCAACACTCGTTCTAGCATCTTTTTTCAATGCCTTTCCTGGCCGGACGCCGAGCAGGTTCGGCGTAAAAGACTCTATATTCCTTGCTGCCTTTCTGGAGGGAAAGCTTCGATGTCTACAGCACGCGCGTAAATGCTCTCTCATATGCCAGCGTACGGAGCAGCATAGGTCTACCGTGATTGGTTCATGTGACCCTTCCTGCCTTCTGAAGCAGACAACAGCGGTAGAATTCCTACCTGGTTCTTCGCGTTCATGCAACTCATGCTATGTGCTGCTACAATATGCAATATTGACTGACGTAACTTTACCAATCTCAAATATACCAATTCTTAATGACCATTGCATTGTATAATTTATTGCACGAACAGCGATGTGCATTAGAAACTAAATGATCAACACAGTTTTTGTCAAATAAGTTGGTGAAGTCCTCGTGGTAGAAATTCAGCCTGTGGCTGCTCCACCACTTAACCCGCAAAACTATTATTTTTTTATTGTTATTCTTTTTTCGTTATTATCTAACTGCTTAATATTGTGTCAATGGAAATGTTTACCATTCATTTGAAAACTCTTAACATCTAATTGTATCTGGAGAAAATTATTTTAAAATGTTTATCAGCATTCTCAACATGTAATAAACAGTGGTCTGAATTACTAATCTGCACTGTTACATCAGTAGTGTGTACGATATTTAGATCATCCACCCACCTCCGTGTCAGAGTGCTTTGCACAGTGCGCCAAGACGACAGAGGTCCCTGGTTCGAAAACCAGCGTGAGCACGGGTGTTCTTTGTCAGTGTACCTTCATCAATATCATCACTCATATTCATATTCGCAATTAACCAAAAGTGGTAGAAAAGCGAAGTAAAATAAACCAAATCAATCAGTTGGATCATCCACAACAATGAAGTCTAGTGTTGTGCAGAGGCGCTTGTGATTCAGGTAGGTTTTTAATGACTTGCGTCATGCAGAAAGATATAAAAAAAGGTATAAAACACCAGAGTTCAAAACATTTGTGGCATAGTGAGGCATCTAATTTTCTAGCTAAAACATCCATGGATGATGTTTTATTGAAAACCCAGCTGACTTCAGGCAAATAAACAATACCTGTGGCGACTAATACCATAAGTAAATTATTAAGCAAGAAAGGGCCGACCCTTCCTTCGGACTTGGCGTTCCCACCCGAAATGCCCATGCTACGCCACTGGAAGACACCCGGGGATTACCATATCATCTGTTCCTGCGGTAAAGCTTACATTGGACAAACGGGTAGGACAGTCGAACAACGTTGTAAAGAACATGCCAGCTACATCAAGAATTTTCATCCAGAAAAATCTGGGTTAGCAGAACATTCCATCCAGGAGGGCCATAGAATTGCAGTCACAACCACCAAGATCATCAACAAGTCATCCAATTACTGGGACCGTATCATCAAAGAAGCAATAGCCTTACACGGAGAAAAGGAAAACCTCGACAGGGACACGGGACTCGAACTGGACCCAGCCTGGTTAGCGATAGTCGACTGAGAGCGCAGACATCATGGAGACGCCACCTGCACCGGACCCCTCCCACACCAAATACATATAACCTTAACCTGACATATCTCGCCACTTCAATCCCTGAAGATAAGAGTAACATTAGCTCTCGAAAGCTCTGAACCAAAAAAATATACCTTTTTATATCAATACTCTCACTGGGTGGTCTTCATCATTATTAGGAAATTACCTGGTCGATTGCCCGAGAATTATTTATAATTTGGTTGTGTTGATTTGCCTGTGATTGAACAGTTTGGTGTTGTACAAATAAGTCTTCCATAGCCATGTTCAACTTAATAAATGATAACCTAATTGAGCCTTCTTTCCATATTAAATACAGTAAAGTTGCTGACCAAGGCAGATTATTAAAATTTAAAAGCACTTTACATGCAACGTTTCTACCCTTTATCATGGTCTTCATCAGACGAAAAACAAAAAATGAATAAAATGAAATAGAAATTTAAAAAACCTGATATAGGGTAGATACAAAACATGTAAAGCGCTTTTCATTTTTAATGAACTGCCTTGCTCAGAAACTTCAGTGTATTTAATAAATGAATTATTTTTTTATCTTGTAGTGTGTGTACACCTTCACTTGCTCTAATAACAAAATACAGTAGTTATTTCGGGTTGATTTTGGTACATTTGTCTGTATCTTTCTGTAGGGTTATCTAAGATCTGGCCTTCTTCCTGCATAAAGCAGCTCTGGGGCTCACCCAGCCTCAAATCAATGGATACCTGGGGGTAACCATAGGGGATAAAGGTGGCCGGGCTTGATGCTGATCACATCATCCCAACTATGGCCGAGATGAAGAATATGTGGAGCTCTACCTCCACATCATCCCATGTGCCTTCATGGCATGTGTGCACAGGGGTGCCTTTACCTTCCGTTATCTTTCTGTAACATCCCCATACATCAGCTTATTATAGGTCTTAGTGCCAGGTGATGCATATATAAACTACATGGTGAAATGATAGAAATATATTCTTGTTTCATGTAAAATCACAATTATTGTCAGTATTTTATGGTGCTCTGCAATGCCCATTTTAGTGTATCTTTATTATTTTTAAGTAGGCATGTAATAAATTTTACAGTGTAAGGTACCTTGAGTGATATAAATTTATTAATTGATCATTTTGAACTCATATAGAAGAAGTACAGTTAATAAATTTATAAATGAGGCCAGCTAGGAATAAGTTTTTACATTTTTACTTGGCCTTGTCCTTGTAGTTCCAATTCCTCTTAAAACCTGTTTTGGATTCAAAACAGTTGAATTAGAAATTATTAGCTAGCAATACATAATGTATAAATTTGACATTTTGCTGTTGTTATATTTGGATATTTTTTCTTGTCTTGATTAGATTTTTGGCTGACTTGATGGATAATCCCCATCTAATAAGAAATGTGGCTTTAATGGGACATTTGCATCATGGGAAAACAACATTTGTAGATTGTTTGATTCAGCAGACACATCCAGAACTTCGTAGCACTGAGGAACGCAATCTTCGTTATACTGATACATTGTTTACTGAGCAGGAGCGTGGTGTCAGTATAAAAGCAACCCCTGTCACTCTGGTTTTGCAGGATGTTAAGAATAAATCCCATCTCATCAATGTGTTTGATACTCCTGGTAAGTGATAATCCTGGTTAATTGGACTAATGAGCACTAGAGTACATTTTTGTTGGCAAGGAAGTGTGATTGCCTGTTTTCCAGTAGTGATACCAAAACAATTTTAGAAGCAGGGCCAGTGTGTAGATAATCATGTAACTACTGTGGAGGGGTCTGTCAGATCGCTGTTTTGATTTTGAACTGTGAACTAGCTGTTTTACTATTTCCAATTTGTGGGTGTTTCTAGTCTAGTTGATAAGGCATCTGGCTGCCATGTGGGAGACCCAGGTTCGATTCCCAGGCTGGGTGATCTAAGGTCGGAATTTTTCCCACCTTGTCCCTGCATAAATCTGCTCTGGGGCTGAGTGGGTACCTGAGGGCAACCCTGGGGTGTAAAGGTGGCCAGAGGATCATGCTGACCACATCACCTCCAAACTGGCCTAGATCGAGAATGTGTGGAGCCCTA
This sequence comes from Lepisma saccharinum, assembly GCF_977018435.1. Classification (NCBI taxonomy): domain Eukaryota; kingdom Metazoa; phylum Arthropoda; class Insecta; order Zygentoma; family Lepismatidae; genus Lepisma; species Lepisma saccharinum. The sequence goes on along the minus strand of NC_139242.1, from coordinate 36,231,408 downwards.
CAACCTCATCCCCTAAAATGTGCCTTGATGGCACTGTGCTATATGCACAGGAAACTGTAAACTTTACCTTTACCTGGCATGTTTTTCACCATTTGATATGATTATAGAAGTCTATTGTAAAGAAGTCGTCAATTATTATCGTTTAATTAAAGAAATGTAAGATAATATTTGCAAAGAAGGAGAAAATCTGTCAAAAATTGCAACAATGGCTTCTTTATTTTTTTGAAATTCCTAATTCTTAAAATGTCTACATTCTTATTTTTGTGTTATATTTTACGTTCAAAGTAATACATATGTAATAATTTGCTAAAAATGAAAATGATTAATGAGCCATTTCAAACTCAATGTAAAAAAATCAAACATAACTACTATGGTACATCTGTCGGACCACTCGCTGAAAATAGAATTCAATAAGATTTGAACAAATACAGGTGAGACCATGTGACCTTGAGAGCATGTAGCCAGCACCCCAACTGAAAGGTATGGAGAAGGGTCTACTTGTGCTTGTTGGGGTGAGAGAGGAATATAGTAAAAAGAGAAATTCAGAGCAGTCTGAGAGTCGATCCATAGTAGTTAAGGGTTAAGGATGAGGAATACGGTTTTCCTTCAAAAAATGCAAAGTGACTGTAATTGTAATTTTACATGGAGCTTGGAGAATAAGTAGATAAGTTCTATAGGAACATGTTACGTATTGTAACTGCACAAAGCCCATTAATGGAGGAGTGCATATTGAAAAGCTGGTGTTTTTTTGTTCTCAATATATCTATAAATATCTTATAATTTAGTGCAATATTCTACCATTTTGTTATAATGTTTATTGACGTTATTATGATATACATGTCCTACTTATTTTTAAGGTAGGTTCTTTTGTTTTTCATTAATCAGGTAACATACATTTATCAATGACCCGTTCATGTTCTTCAGTGACCATTTAGAATTTTAAGTCTGTATTTTATCGGTATCAGCCAAAATTTCATATTGGTCCATCCACATAAGAAAGGCATTGTAGTTGGAACACATTTCTTAATAATATTTTTAATAAGCTTGTGGTTGTGGTAGTAATAACATTTGGTTTGACATTCTCGAATTACAAAGTAATATATCCATTGTTACTGCTATTAACAAGCAAAGTTTGAAAAAGTCCTTATTTTCCCTTCATTTATCTTCGTGACTATAACGTCTAAACTACTGCATCTTATTTTCCTGTAGTTTACGGTTATTACAAGCATAAGAAAACAGTTTTTCTTTGTGACGTTTCAGGAGAACACACGCTCCTTTCATCAGACATTTATTTTCATTTTGACTAAAGATACAGTTATAACAATGGTTAGTATTTTTTTTTTTTAAACAAAAAGAATCCGTTATATAATGGATGTTGTCAATGTTACATTGTTGTAATATAGCAACTTAACTGTGTAAGAAGCAGTCTGTTTTGTTTTTATTTCAGATTTTTTAAATTATGAATCCCAAATATCATCAGGTAATTCAAATTCATCATTGTTTTCACAAAGTCTCTTGATGTTTTCTGTTGCATTAAATTTTAAAGATGGTGGCTTACTCCATTTGTGAAAAAGAAAACTCCATACTGGATCTATGTTACCATTTTCATTATTTAATTTATTCCAGTGTTCTTCTGCAATGAACGAAGCTTCCCAGACATTCAACTCTGTGTTTCCCCGTTAATCTTTTTAAAACCCTTCTCTTTTTAATCAAATGCTTCTCTTCGATGATATGAGTTGACAAACCTGTTCTTGGGTTTAGATTCATAATGTCCAAATCGTGTTCGTGCCATCTTATTGCCATTTTCCTTGCTGTTTGTCCCACATAATCCTTTGAACATGAACAACTTATATTATATATTCCTGTGGTTTCCACATCTGGTAGAGAGTTTCTCATTTTGAATTCATTAAATGTACATTCCAAACTTCTTGGTGATTTAAAAACAATTTTGAAATTAAAACTTCTAAAAATTTTTGCAGTTTTATGTGAGAATCCCTTGTGGAATGGAATGCACACAAATTTCTTTTCAACAGATTTTTCATCTTTGTCTGTATTTCTCTTTTCCTTTAGTTTTCTTGCGACTTGTTTTTTGATTTGGTTTATTCTGTTAGTGTGAAAGCCATTTTCTTTTGCTATATTAAAAAGCCTTTCTTCTTCATTTTTGATATCCTCATTATTAGAACATAGTCTTTGTGCTCTCAGGAAAAAAATTAAAAATATGTTATCCATTGTTATACGCAAATGTTCTGAATTGGCATGGATGTATTTTTCCCCCGCTAATTTTTTCCTATGGACTGATGTTTGAATTGTTGAGTCAGTTGTCTTAATTTGCAGATCAAGGAAAGAAATTACATTGTTATTCATGGGTTCGCAAGTGAATTTTATGCGACGATGTGATTCATTTAACGATTGAAATACGTCCATGATGGTGTTCTCATTTTTAGCAATAATTAGCACATCATCCACATATCTGATGTAGAGTTTGATATCCACACCTATCGCATTAACAATTGGAGATTCTATGTAATGAAGGAAAATGCTGGAGATGATTCCGGATACTGGGTTTCCCATTGATAGACCATTACTTTGCTGATAGATTTTGCCATCAAATATAAAGTAATTGTAATTTGCACATACATTAAACCATCGAACCATTTCCCATGATTCTACTGGGTTAACCTTCATCTCAATAAGCCATCTGTGTAATGCATCTGTGGCACCTTCTATTGGGACACTAGGATATAAATTTTCAACATCAAAACTTGCAATACGATACTCATTATTCCAAACAATATTTTTTAGTTTCTGTTTCACTTCATATGCATTTTTAACACTGAATGGTGTTTGTTGTTTAATTATAGCAAGTCTTTCAACTAAATATTTGGATAGTTTGTATGCAGGATGTGTGAAAGTTGCAATGATGGGTCGTATTGGAGTTCCCGGTTTGTGAGTTTTTGGTAGTCCAAAGGCAATCGGCAGGGTTGAATTTTTGACAATGAGTTTTTTCTTCATTTCTCTTGGTATCGTGATACTGCTTTCAATTACTTTCTTTACCTCATTTATTATTTTAGTTATAAGGTTTCGTGAGGTTTCTGTGAAATTGTTTTAACCGTAAACTACAGGAAAATAATTCTATAATGCAAGCAATGCGTACATACAAGAAAAACTATTATTCATCTATTACTGCATCTTTTTGAAAAATTTAAATTCTGCAAGCAAAAATTAGTAAAAGGCAACATTTGAAGCAATGTCCGACAATTAAGGATTCAGAGGGGATGCGGGGACAAAGGCCTGATTGTTGAAATTTTGCCCCGACCACGTTTTAGCACACAGCAGCAATTAACATGTCATTTCTTGAAAACTATGATGTATCACTATATTTCGGTTCTGTCTTTTTTGTTCATTAGTTTACGTCTATAGGTATTATATACTCAAATTAAGAAAAAATACATCAATTGTTACTATTAATAACAAGCACCGTTTGAAAAAGCCCTTCGTTTACCTTTTGTTACTATGAGATAAATTGAATATAAAAGGCTGTAACTTCTCAACCACTACATCTTTTTGAACAATTTAAATTCTAAATCTAAGAATGAGTGAAAAGCAACATTTTAAGTAACATCCAACAATTAAGGATTGAGGGGGGGAAGCGAGATCAAAGGCCCAAAGTTCTAATTTTCCATAATGATGCAATATTTCTGAACCCCTTAATATATGTAAAGTTGCAGCATGTGCATATAATATCCTCATAGAATGTTTTTCTCTTGTGCATCCCTCCATCATCCATAGGGCCAATGCCAGAAGCAAAATTCCAGACATTGTCCCGAAGCTGGCAAAACTGCCTCTTTTTATATTATTATTCTTGACTCAAAAAGTTTCAGTGTGATTTCAAGGAAACTTTGCACATTAGTAGAAATGTACCACTGACTACAATTTTTTCATTCACTTAGGTCTATTGAGGAGGATTTTTTTTAAAAAAAAATCAACTTTCTTCTTCTTCCTTTAGCACTAATTACACAGTGCAACAAATTTGAATTTTGTGTCTTGCCGCGAGATGAAAGAAGGTGTTCTGTACTAAATCAAATACACTGATTACGAAAATGAAATCAGAAATGTCTCATCACTTACCAATTTTTCTTGAAATGATATGCCACATTTACCACTTCGCCTATATTTCATATAGTTGGCAATATAGTGTAATTCATGAAAAACAAAGTAGCAACTTTCGCGACACTTGGAAACGACTCCATTATAGTACAGGAAAAACCTGTAGCTGGATAAAATACAGATCATGGAACAAAATTAATTGTTTGTATTACAAAACATAAAAAAAGGTACGAGAAAGCTGCAAGAAGCTTGAAAATGATCTTACAAGTTAGAAACGTGTCCTGGAAACTTTCCGTTTGTGGGTGGATGGTGAATCTTCTTGAAGGAGTGTCCAACAGTAATCTGACAAAAGGTTTGGTGACCATCTTCCCTTATATCGTCTTTACATGTCAGCGATATCTTGGTGAAATCGCTCACCATGTTCGTCACTCACATCTCCAAGATTATACGGGAAAAAATCCAAAATGAGAATGCAGGAAATATATTTTCAAAGACATGTTGCACCCCATACCTTGTAACAGTCCAGCATGTGTTCTGTCAGTTCCCTGTAATTGTCAGACCTGACCTTACCCAAGAAATTGTTGCATACATCTTTGAAGGCAAGACAAGCTGCCTTCTCAGTATCTGTCAACAACTCTTCAAAGATTGTCATTCAAGTCACGAATCTTAGGCCCAATGAAAATGCCTTCTTTAATTTTTGCAGTACTAATAGCAGGAAATTTGGATAGTAGAAAGCCCCAGCCATCTTTGTCCATTGCTTTCACAAAATTCTTGATGAAGCACAATTTCAGATTGAGCGGTGGTAACAACACACTGTCTTTGTCAACAAGGGGTTAATGCGAAACATTTTGTTCACCCGGATTGAAGCTTCCTCTTGAAGGCCACTGTTGCACAACATAATGATATTTCCTTGCCCTACTGTCTCTGTGACACAAGAAACAGCAATATTGTGTGTAACCAGTCTGCTTTCCCAGCACAAACCCCAGAACTTTGAGATCACCACAGATTTTCCATTTGTGGTTCGAATAGCCAGTATACTTCAGAAGTAGTCTCATGTTCTCGTAGGTTTCTCTTTTGCAGAACGGAATGGGCCACTGGTATCGAAGGTTTCTCGTTTCTGTTATGCAAGAGAGTTTCTGAGGAATCTATGAATAGGCACCATTCTTCCGCATTGTGAATCATTCCAAATTCTGTCATTACAATATACCAGACTCTATGCCATTGAGGAAAAAGTGGAAATACCAAGCTGTTGTTTACGGAATGATGTACTAGTGTTTGGTTGTAGCAGGGTTTATTTTATTGAAGACAAAACCCAAGTAATTCTGTTTGCCTTTTTGAAAGATTAAGTCTCTTACAAGATCGTTCAATTCTGCCTGTGACAATGGCTGTGGTTGCGGCTGTGATGTAGATGGTGTGTAATCAAGATCTTCGTGATCTATTGGTTGGTCACTACCATCATCTGTTTCATCTTCCAGTGTCCATTCCGCTGGTGGTTTTGGAACTGGGAAAGAATCAGAATACGGAACTGGGTGCATTGCAGATTCCAAATTTGGATATGAAACTGTGTGTTTTGATTTACTTGAGATGCCAGTTACTTTCGTTAAACAAAAGTAGCAATCTGCTATATGGTCTCTAGGTTCCCTCCACAACTGTGGTATGGCAAATGGCATAGATGGGTGGGTTGTATGCAACCAGCCTCTTAAATAGCAAGAGCAACGTAGGCAAAAACAGTTCTGTGGTGCCCAACACTTAACCTCATCTACCTTTGATTCAAAATACAACTCGAACGCCTTCTTGACGAGCGGGGAAATGGGATGTCTTTGGGACTTAAACTCACCACACACATAACATAAAAGGTTTGGTGAATTAACACACTTCTTAGACAACGCTGAACACAAGAAACACCTGAACATGCACAAACGGTATTCTTTACGTCAGGGGTTTTGCACGACACGCACTGCAGGAACAGACACTGAGTGTTCCCACTAGCAACTGACTGATGCAAATAACTGCAACTCCACTATACCTCAACCTATCCCTTCCCTCTCCACCCCCTCCCCTATGCACTGTCGAGCCCTAACAACAGGCTGCCCTGATAACCGCCGCGACAACAATAACATGCAGTTGTGCGCTGATAAAATTGAGTTTCCAGAGAAAAGTTTAGGTGATATCGAAAAACTGTTTTCACAATCGTCATCAGGGGACTGAACTCCATAGGAATCACATGTTTTTGTTCTGCGGCAATTTTCATTGTCGCACAGTGTTATTGGGAGGCACAATGTTTATATTTTACCTCTGCTAAAAGCCCTGTCTTTAAGAAAGAGAACAAAACGAATTTCATCTGTCTGCGACAATTAGTTCTCGAGTTACGACTTTTTTTCGTGCTTCGTGGCAAGTTTGAAAAGCTGCTGGCTTCAACTAAAATACAGGCACGTGAGAGGTCCGGCCTCTAAAGGTTAAATGCATTTATCTCAGAATACACAAAACGTTACTTGTATCATTATGTTGGTTATTATGGTTTCTGGTACAATTACACCCATTAATGTTTTTCTGTTATTGACAAGACATTTGAAATTTTATATTGATAATTTTGTACATCTATTTGAACTCTCTTATCTGTTTCTGAACAAGTACAAAGAGCGTTGTAATTGTCTGTCTGGCCATACAAACCAGCATATGGCACCCAATAGATATACCATGCTTGTAAAAGAGCTCTACAGTATGGTCTGAAGCTAGATATAATTCCCAAATCAATTTCTTTATGAATCTCAACTTTTTTTTATCGGGTTGTCATACCTGATTCTTAGTTACTAGAAACTTGAGAGACACTTATCTGTCTACCATTAAATGAATATGTAGATTTAATTATAATATGTTAAATTATGCTGCAATTGTCTGTTTTATTTTTTCTAGGTCATGTTAATTTCTCTGATGAAGTAACAGCTGCCATGAGGATCTGTGATGGTATTGTTCTGTTTGTTGATGCGGCAGAAGGAGTAATGTTGAATACTGAAAGACTCTTAAAGCATGCTGTACAGGTAATGTGTCGACAAGTACTTGATTGTTTCTTCAGTTGCAACTATATGTATTGTTCAGTAGCACAACCTGAAAATTTGTCCTGGTTTACTGCAACAATTCTTTTTGTTAGGGCTGAGCCAATACCGAAACTAATATTGGTATCTGCCAATAACAGTGGTATTGGTATTGGTAAGTATCGGTTGAATTTTCTTTGCCGATACTTGTGATCTTGATTGGCTACAAGGAAGCCAAGAGAAACAATTCATTTGTCAAAATTTGTCCTTTTCAAAGATTCGTTCACCCTTGTGACTTGGAGGGAGTCCAACACAGGAAGTTCCATGTAGAGTTTTGAGAAGCAGATGACAAGATGAAAGGCAGGACTAATGTGCTGCACCCAAACGTAACATTGAAGGCAAACTTCCACATAGTGGTCAACGCTATGTGGAAATAAAATAAGTCATTCATTGCCAATTCTTGCTCAAACTCGTGGGATAAGAACGTGGACATTTTTAAACCAGCATTATTATCATGCTGGGCTGATTTCGGAGTTCTTGGGAAATGGCTGAATGTTACTGTGGGGAGGGAGGGTTGTGGATTCCTACCCTTCTGTGTAAATCTTTTGTGTGACTGCTGGCCGATACCGACACTGCAGCATCTTTTTATTTTTTATTGCAAATGACGGAGAATAATGGGACATAAACAGAGCCAGCCAAATGAGCATTATTAGATGTATTTTTACATTGTTTTTCCTCCTACTCCAGGTTAACCCAAAGGACAAGAATGTTGTTTACATGAAATTGAAGCAGGGACACACAATAATTCACCAATTTTTCGGTGTAACTGCAACACTTTAAAATGGCTTGCAACATTTCAAAAACAACAACTTCTTTTTTGCATCCTGTGAGTAAAGAATAATTTGGGAGTTATTTAATGTCATTGATAGAGTCTGATGTGATGAGTTCTATGACTCTGTAACTAGCCTTCATTATTTTAATCTGGAATTGTACAAGTATCGGTATCGGTTGGAATCAGTCAGGGTATCGGAATCAGCAAATGGTGGAATCGACTCAGCCCTGTTATTTATTGCATATATATATATATATTATCCACCCCACCCCCCACCCCACAAATCCAGGTTGATTAGATATAATACAAATGGATGTTCAAAAACATGAATCGGACAACTTCAGATCTTATACAGATTTCAATATTTTTCATAAAATTTCAATTTTTCCCTAAAATTGGAACTGGATTTCCCTGCACAAAGGAAAATTTCCCTTCATGTAGCAACACTGCCAAGCACATAAATAGAAAGAACGAGCCATTTTCTTTGCGAACACTGTTTTCAGCGGTTAACTGACTACGTTAGACCACGTGTTCTTAAATAGCCTCGCCCGTACTTTTTCTTTAGCACCCTTACCACCCTGTCCACATACAACCAGGGTTGAAATCAGGTTGTCAGAAGGGTGCATTAGATATCGATCAGTGACATACATAAACCAGTTTTTTTCTTTAAATAGTGTACTTAAATTCTGATTTAAAAACTTTTATAATATCTACAAGGTATGTTCTGAAGGTAATGAGCCAAGTGATATTACTCAAAGTAAGAAACCACTATTTTTATTCTACTTATGGTAATACATAATTTGGACTTTGTTGTTACTTTTCTACATGACGTCCAGATTGGTCAACACATTTGCACCACCGTATGTGCAGCTGGAAAATGCCACTCGTGTAGAAGTCTGTTTCTGCATGACGTAACCGCCGGTGAGCCTCATCTGTTTCTGCATGACGTAACTGCCGGCGAGCCTCATCCTTCACCTTGTCATTGTTGTCGAACTTGGTACCCCAAATGCTGTTCTTCAACAGAGCAAACAAGTGAAAGTCGGATGGGCTAGGTCTGGGATGTAGGGAGGGTGGGGCATTAGCTCCCAGCCCATCTTTTCAATTTCCTGTACTGTGTGCCCAGCTGCATGGGGACTGACATTGTCATGTTGCAAAATGACATTGTGCTTGTGATAACCAGGAGTCTTTATGATGTCCTCTTCTGATAATGTGCAATTTCTCGAACAGCTATCCTCCTGTCACTTTCGATAAGCTTGTCAATCCGGTCTGTGTTGTTGCACGTAGAAGCTGTTTTTGGTCTGCGATTACTAAGATTATCAACACTGTCTGTGTTTCCATCTTTAAAATATTTCGCCCACCTTTTCATTGTACTGTAACCCATGCAGGCATCTCCATAGAAGTTCTGTAAACGCTGATGAATTTCTAGCTCCGACGTTTTCACTAAGAAGAAATTGCATGACAGCACATTGACGAAACAAACTGTTTGGAAGCCAATTTCCTCCTAGCGACAGTGAAAGTGCACATGTGCCAGTATGTGGTTCATGTAGTGGACAACAGATGGCTGTACCTGCCATACATGTGGTTTCAACCAATTTGATCAAGGTCTGAGAGTAATCGAACAAGGCTCTTGACTTTCAGTACTGCCTTGTAATAAGCAATTTTCCTTGTATTAAAGCAAGATGTGTAAAATAAATATATGAGAAAATTTTGGTATATCGTCAGTAAACATGGTAACATCGAGAATATGCAATTTGTATTGTTTCTTATTATTTTCATCTTTTTCATAGTAATTTCTTGCAACTTTCAGTAATCATTGTTGAAAAGTAGATATTGGAAATTTATGCAAAAAGCTATTTTGAAATACCTGTGCTTCTCCCCAATCTGTTGTTTCATCTTCAAAATGAAAGTAAATATGTTTATTTTGTTTTTCTATTTCAGGAGAAAGTTGCTATAACAGTGTGCATTAACAAGATAGATAGACTAATGTTGGAGCTGAAATTGCCACCTCAAGATGCTTACTATAAGCTAAGGCATATTGTTGAAGAAATCAATGGGTTATTGAGGTAAGCAATTGCAATAATAGGTGTTGGTCAGTATAGTATGAGATTTTTCTTATAAATATGGAATAAGCGTAAGATAGAAACTGCTCAGTGGAATAATTGTGTAAATTAACACTGACATGTACAACAACTTTAATTAAAATCTGTCTTTTTCAGTCTGTATTCTGATGAAGAAAACCCCAAAGTTGTCTCCCCAATACTTGGAAATGTGTGCTTTGCAAGTTCCCAGTATTCAGTGTGTTTTACACTGAAGTCTTTTGCAAACACCTATGCAGAAACGTACGAGGGTGTGAATGTGCATGAATTTGCCAGACGATTATGGGGAGACATTTACTTCAATAGTAAAACGTAAGTTTTTAGTTTTCCTTATTTTATTTAGGATACTATTACTCTTATCAATTTTCATATTATCTGAAACTTACAATGAATGAACTTGTATTATACACAATATATTCAATTTTATAATATAATGTGCTTTGTATGTATTGAGAATATGTGAACTTAAAAGCATTCCCGAGAGATGAGAAATTATTAATAAATTTACGATAGGAATCATTTCATGTAAAAGCACGCGGGTGTTCTTCGATGCCAGAGGTCCGGGTTCGAATCCTGGCCTGGGCATGGGTGTTCTTTGTGAGTGTCCCTTTATCATAATATCTTTCATCATCATCTTCGCGATTAGCCAAAAGTGTCATAAGAGTGAAGTGAAATAAACAAATGAATTAATAAATCATCACACAGGTGTTTGCTCTCATAGTCAGGGATTTTGACAAAATTTGCAGCAACATAAGGGAGGATATAAAAATTTGTGAGAGTGTGTGTAATGCTGAACTACACAGAAATTTGTATGGTAAACTTACCATACATCAACCTACTCTGTTTGATGAATGAATGAAAGGGGAGAGGCAGAGCAGGGAAGTGAGAAATCAAAGTTTAAACAGATAGTGAAAAAGTAATTTCAAGCCCTTCATATGTACAGGATTTTGTGCAACATTAGCTGTTAGCCCATGAGATCCCATAGTAGTAATGGGACATGAGATTTTCAATTTTTTCCACCTTAAATAGGGAAATCCATAATAATAATAATAATAATAATCCGTGGCTCGGCAGCCCTGCAAGTTCCTTAACCTATCTCCCGACTGCCAGTTTTTCTCCCACAGTCCTACCTAGAGGTGTGGAGTTCTTCAACAGGAAATGAGGTGAGGTGGGGTCAGCCATTATAGGAGATTTCTGAGACCGGATTATGCTACTCACTCGTTGCTCCCCAATTTCCTCACGATGGTGGGTTTCCACTGGTCCTATACACAGGCCGAAAATTCTGAGACTGAACCCAGGCAGACTCGAATCCATGCTGTCCTGCAGTCAGAGTCCAAAGCACAAAACCTTAGGTTGCACAGCTTCCATTAATGGATTGTATTACAAAATATATTTAAAAACAAAACAACAAAATTTAAGGAGTTGGTGTTTTTGCTCGTCAATTTGGAATTTGGATGTTTGAACATATTGTTGGGAGTCCTCATGTACAGTCACGGACACGTCTGGATTTTAACGATACCATTGAGTTGCTATGAGATTATTACAATCCAGAAGTGTCAATGACTGTACATATCCATCTGCCAAACTTTCTGAGTCTTGTGGAAAATGTTCCAGTTAAAGTAAAAAGGTTATTTTTTTATCTCCTCCCCTCTTAAAAAGTAGAAAAATTGAAGTTTTAAAAACTGTCAGCATGAATTGGTTTTCTTGCATTTCTGCAGTTTTTGTCAAAGTCTGTGACTGTGAATACCTGTGCCATTTGACATGTGAGTTAATGGAAAAGTAATGCAAATCTATGTCATTTGTTTTACTTTTAATGAGTTGATTGTACCGTAGGCTTGTCACAGCAATCTCTCAATAAAAAATGACTCATTCATCGTTCAGAGTTTCCAGTAATCATTCCATGCTGCTATTTTTTCTTCTCATGAAAGTTATTTTCTAACATGTATTTTTATAATTATAATAGGGATGGGTCTATATGAAATTTTAGCTGATACTGATAAAGTACTGATATAAAATTTATCAATACCAATATCTTGCTGATCTGAAAAATCATGACAGATTGTGTAAAGATAGTGTACCGACTACGAGGGTCACTATATTTTGAGCCTTGGCAACACTGATTGAAGTTAGGCGCGATTTGACGTTTGCACGGAATCGTCTGGCATTATTGACCATAACGTACTTCAAATGTTTTGTCAATAGCTTCATTTGTGTTGTTTATGTTGCCTTGGAGATTGCGCGACAACAATAAAATGGAATTAACTCGTGAACATTTTTGTGCAATGATTTTTTACGATTTTCGACGTGGATTATCAAGACAAGAGTGCATCGATCAACTTACTTACACATTTGGCGATGAAGCCCCATCCTTTGCCACTGTGAAACGCTGGTATAACGAATTTAATCGTGGCCGCCATTCGCTCACCGACGAGATTCGCGAAGGTCGTCCAAAATCAGTTGTTCAAGAAAACATTGATGCTGTGCAAAACCTAATACTGCAAGATCGTCATGTGACATACTGTGAGATTGAGGCAACCATAGGCATTAGTTCCACCAGCATATATAAAATATTACATGATCATTTAGCTGTGAGAAAGGTATGTTCTCGTTGGATCCCACACAATTTGACAAAAACTCAAAAAGACGCTTGCATCAATTGGTGCAAACAAATGCTCAATAAATACAATCGTGGTGCTTCAAAAGACGTATATAAGATTGTAACAGGTGATGAATCATGGATATATGCATATGAGCCGGAACGTAAACAGCAGTCGACTGTATGGTGTTTCAAGGTGAACCCAATCCAACAAAAGTTGTTCGCGCTCGAAGCACATCGAAACAAATGGTCGCCTGTTTTTTTGGGGAAAACTGGTGATGTGGCAACTGTGCCTTTAGAGGAACGTAGAACGGTCAACTCTGAATGGTACACAACAATTTGTTTGCCAGAGGTCTTCGGTCAAATACGGAAAACAAACAAACGCCGTCGGATCATTCTTCATCAAGACAATGCCAGCTGTCACACATCTCGTCTAACAACCGACTTTATGAAGAGTCAAAAAATCGAATTGATGGGTCATCCGCCGTACAGTCCTGATTTGGCACCCAATGACTTCTTCTCGTTCCCGAATGTGAAGAGTAAATTGCGTGGACAACGATTTTCGTCAGCGGAAGACGCCGTTGATGCGTTCAAAAACCATATTATGGAGGTGTCTCAAGAAGATTGGAAAAACTGCTTTGAGAAATGGTTCGAACGAATGCAAAAGTGTATTGACCATAAAGGAGAATACTTCGAAAAACAATAAAGCAGTTTTCAATTCCAAATTCCTGTTTTTTCATTGTTAGGCTCAAAATATAAATAGTGACCCTCGTACTTTGGTTGGCACTGGGAGATCAAGACCACTCATGTGCCTCACATAGTAGATGTCATAGTTGTGCTGTAACACTAAGAGAATGGTTGAATGGTATTCATTCAATGCCTTTTGATGTATTTATGATAAGTCCTGAACCAAGGGACCACGTGACAGATTGTTATTTTTCCCGATGTGCTCTTCGCATAGAAGTTGGTACCACATAGTGAGGGATTCCCAATTCCTAAATCACTATCCACCACAGTGGAATTGAACATTTCTCGTGACCAGGAACGTTCTTTTAAATATAATAGATAATGTTAGATAGAAAAATATAGTAGGTTACTTTTTTGCACGATAAATTTGAAATCTGTTATTTCATCTGGAAATTAATTGAATAACATCGCCAGATGTCTTCGAACCTGGTACTGGACTCTGACACGACCAATGTTGCCAGTACATTTTGTAATTTTTGAAGAAACATAATTTTTTATGAATATGGCATAATTAACCCCAGAAATCGTCTGTAATGCACAGAATGACTCTCACATCTCCTAATATGCTTTTATTGCATGGTACTACATGCAGGGGGAACTTTATCTTTTTTTTTACTTTCTATGCATGGAATACATAAAAATGTATCATTCTTTTTTCAACTCTATAAATACCCATTGACACCATCGACACACATCAAAAATTATTGCAAGCTACTCCATATCTGTCTCTTATCCATGGTTTTCTTTCCTTCGTACAATAGTTTTTTTACACCTTACAAGCTTTTATTCCATACTGATTGCTCATGCAGGTAATTATTTTCGTGTTTATTGTTTATAGAATATCCACATAGATAAAGTGTCCTCCTCTGTAGCCGAGCAGGTTAAGGCGTTCACTCATCTTGAGATCGTTCGCTGCGGGACGGCGTAGTCGGAATTTATTCGGCCTACGTATAGGGCCGGTGGCAACCCACCATCGTGAAGAAATTGGGGAGCTCCGAGTGAGTGAGCGTAATCTGGTCACGGAGACCTACTATAACGGCTATGGATACGTCGGGCTGACCCCCTGACTATTCCAATACTGCTTGAAGATCTCCACGCTTAGAGGTGACGAAGGAAAGTGTGGGAGGGAGACCAGCAGTCGGTAGGTATGCCTAGGCTCTTCATGGGCTGTTGTGGAACGGATTATTATTATATTTATTTACATAGATAAAGTTAATAACTAACACAAGGTTCAGGTCTCTATGGTTTTTTGTACAAAAGTTAAGAAAATTCAAAATCTCTGTTCCGTGACTTTTGGAACACCCTGCATATCTCGGAAATGTGATGTGATAGACAAATTTTGAGAGTTTCTCTGAATTCCTCGTACTGAAATTAGTAAAGAACAAGTTATTTCATCCAGGATACAGAAAGAAAGTTGAAATTTTGTTCCCTAGTGTTATTTACACTTTTACATTTGAGAAGTAGGGAATGGAGATTATTATGTTTATAATATCCAGAAACATTATAACAAAATTGCAGAATATTGCATTAAACATAAAATATTTATAGATATATCGGATCAGTAAAATTATTGGTATCGGCGATACCAATAGAGTACCGATTAATTTGTCTCATCCCTAAATTATAATAACATAAAACCATGCATAAGGTACTTACTTCTTCTTCCCCTTCGTGCTGTTAGGCATCGGGGTCCTTCAGCCATCTGCTAAAACTCTTCCTATCATGTGCCATTCTCTTAACTACCATTAGTGCCTTTCCTCTTTTAGTAACCATTATGACGCTCTTTCCTCGTGTTGAATGTCACGGTCATATATTTCTTAAAAAGGATTAATTTATTGTTTTCATATATCCAATCATAAGCTTTCCTAAAAATTCAACTCAAAATTTCTATGCATCAACTTACTGTACAAATAACTGTATTAATTTTGAAGTAAGAAAGAAAATTACCACATGTCAAGAATTAATGTACAGTATATTTTGGGAAAATTACAAGTACGAAATATACGTTCATACACTTCTTATTGCATGCATTCATATTATGAAGCAAGATTATACATATCACTTATCATCATCTTTTTTACATATTTTAGGTTTTTCGTCACTTTAATCTAACCAAGTCAATTTATTACGATGTAGAATTACTTCCAATCTTGCGTAGATTTTTAACGAGAAAATCGGCATGAAACGCTCGATTATCATCAGAAGAATCCAAGAGAAATTAAGTACATTTATACGTTCAATACACTTTCCACATTCAGATTAGACACTTTACGTATATTTTCAAACTAGGCCTTTCATTAATGTAGCTACATGCATGTTTCATACTTATCTTAAAATTTCAGTTTCATGAGAAGATGGCTGCCATTTTTACGTCCTATGGACCGGTCACTTTTTAGGTTCTTCACGGCTTTTTTGAAGTTTGAAAAACCGTTATGCTCTTTTGGTAACATATTTGTCATTCTTCATGGACAAATCTTGTTGTTTTACATGAAATATTTCCAATTTAAGTCCCCGAAATATTTAGCGACTTCATTCTCGTCGTCCGTGATCTTTCAGATGAAGCAGTGTATCCAAACTCACACTGTTACAACTTTAAGCACAGAATACAAACTTGCTATAATTTTTCGAGTGACAATTTTAGAATTGTACAGTTATTATACATTAAAATGTTTGTAAAATAAATTCGATACAATAAAATAAATATTACAATATTCTATTACATGTTTACGTATTTTATTTTCACCTTTTTTAGTTATTTTAAGTTGTACAATTTTGGTGGGAAAAAGGTTATTTACGCACAATTTAGATTTTTCCCTTTATGTGAGTTGGCTATGTTTCCAGTTTTAGGATTACTTCACAACTTTAGGATTACTCTTCAAGGCGCTCATTTTAGCAAATCGTAAGTTTATCGTCGAAATTCTGCCAAAACTTATTTCAAATGGTTTGTACATGCTAGTAAAACATATTAAATACATGTTCGTACCCATATAGTAATGAAAGAGCCAGCAAAAGCTGTTAAAAGCAAACATATGTGCGATATTGCATAAATTGGCAATTTACGGTAAGCACTTTTTTGATACGTCACAAACCAAATTACATCGCTGAGATATATAAAATATTTTAAATGCTTGAAGTTTACATACGTAATTCAATTAAAACAAAGCCAAAGTGATGTGAATTAATTTTGTACAAATATAAGCCACCAAATATGAGCTCAAATCGTAGATCTTCACTGATAAAATTATTTTATTTTTCACGTTATGATGGTACTCATTCTGATACCGTCATACCATCTCTGACAGGTATTGCTCCCATTCTATCCGAGGTCTTCCTTTTCCTCTCCTTCCATCTGGTCTCGCTTCCATTACTTGTTTCGGTTTTCTTTCTTCTCCCATTCTCATGACATGGCCATGCCAGCCCAGTGTTCTTCTCTCTATTATCTCTTCAATTGATTCTACTTGTAGCTGTTCCCTGATTTTACTGTTCCTGATTCTATCTCGTCTGGTTTTTCTACGACTCTTCTGAGGTATTTCATCTCTGTTGCTGTTAATCTACTTTTATGCTTATTTTGGAGCGTGAAATTTTGTATGCCATAGAGCATTGTTGGTATAATTATGGTTTTGTAAATCCTTAATTTAGTATTTTCTTGTACCTCCTTTTTCCCTACTATTGTATTACTTATTTGGTAATATATTGTATTTGTTCTTTGAACCCTGCTATTTATTTCTTCTTCTACTTTTCCATCGGCTGTTATTATTGTTTCCAAATATTCATATCTATTCACTTTGTTCTAGCTGTTCTCCTTGCCATTTTATTTCCAATCTCTGTTCATTTCCATGCTTTGATATATGCATTACTTTACTCTTCTTTGGGTTCACTATCATTTCTCTATCTTGTATTGAGCTGGCCCATTCTTTTACTGTATTTTGTAGTTCGTGTTTTGTTGATGTTATTAATGCTATGTCATCAGCATACAGAAGTGATTGTACATAAACTGGTTTCAGTTTCCTATTTCCAACCTTACATTTTCGTGTTTTTCTTCTACTTTGTTTATGTATTTGATCCATTAGTATTATAAATACAAGGGTCGTTCAAGGTTGACCGGGATTTTCGTACGGAAAAAATCGATGAATAGCCGGATCATGATGAAACGTGCGCGTGACGTAATGTATTCCTTTGCGAGTAACTAGCGCCCGGCATGACGTATTTCGCGCATGCGCAGCAGTTGCAGCGAACGTGGCGGCAAGCAGTGTGTCTGTGGCTGTGGAGCAGCAGTGTGTAATCAAATTTCTCGTGAAGGAGAAAGTGAAACCAACTGAGATTATCAGACGATTGCAAGCACAGTATGGTGAACAAACGATGTCGCGGACAAGAGTGTACGAATGGTGTGAGCAGTTTCGCGAAGGACGGGAGCTGTTGACAAATGAAGCATATGGACACATTCGCCCGACTGCAGTCACACCAGTGAATATCGCACGTGTTGAGCAAATGATTCTTGAGAACCGGCGAGTAACAGTGCGGGATATTGCTGCCGAGGTGAATATCAGTGTCGGGAGTGTTGAGACAATCATTCACGACCACTTACGCTTCCGCAAAATCTGTGCAAGGTGGGTTCTCTGCCAGCTGACATTCGATCAGAAGTGGACACGCAGGACGGTCTGTGAACAGCTTCTGAATCGGTTTCGAGCAGAAGGTGATGAATTGTTGCAATCCATCATCACGTGTGATGAAACATGGTTGCACAATTCAACCCCAGAGACCAAAAGACGCAGCATGGAGTGGCGGCATAAAGGTTCCCCGCCCCCCAAGAAAAGCAAAACGCAGCCGTCCGCGGGAAAGATCATGGCAAGTGTCTTCTGGGACATGAAGAGCATTATCCATGTGGATTTTCTGGACAAAGGGAGCACAATTAATGCCCAGTATTATTCCACATTGTTGAGTGGTGCTGTACGAAAGTCCATTCGCAAGAAAAGACCTGGGATGTTGTCTGGAAATGTCATTCTTCTCCATGACAATGCCCGCCCTCACACGGCCAATGTGACAAAAACAACTCTGGCTGACATGCGCTGGGAAGTTCTGCCCCATCCCCCCTACAATCCGGATTTAGCCCCCAGTGATTATCATTTGTTTGCACCCCTTAAAGACCATCTGGGAGGGAAGAAATTCACGACAGACGAAGCACTGCGGAGCGATGTCCTCCAGTGGCTACGACAACAACCAAGTTCTTTCTACGCCAAAGGAATTTGGGAGCTGCCAGAACGATGGCAACGGTGCCTCGGCGCGCACGGAGAATACTTTGAAAAACTGACATAGTTTGGTGTTTCTTCTGCTACCTATTTCCTCTGCAGAAATAAAAGTCCCGGTCAACCTTGAACGACCCTTGTAGTAAGGGGCTGAGGCTATCTCCTTGTTTAACTCCTTTGTTCATGTTAAATTCTTTTGATTTCTCCCCTCCTATTCTCACTATTCCTTTAACTGTCTTGTAGACACTTTGTATTCTTCTTAATAATTTTTCCGGACATCAGTCCACGAATGAGGTAAGAAAATTAATATGATTATTGCACATTTGCCACACTGGGTAAAGAGACCTTCAGAAAAAAAATAAATGCAAGTCTAAAATGGTCCAGCTCTGGTCTTGATTATGAATATTTTATAAAGAAAGTTTGGGAGATGTTTGATTATGATAAAATATGAAAGCATAATTTTCTCAAGGTGTAATGAAAAAAAAAAATTCTTCATTTTTTCCAGGAGGAAGTTCACAAAAAAGCCTCCACATGGTTCTGCACAGCGTAGTTTCGTGGAGTTCATTTTGGAACCTTTGTACAAAATGTTTGCACAGGTAATTTTTGTTATTCGTATTGGACATTATGTGGAATTCATGGGCATCCTGATGGCAATATTTTCAAGAAAGAGTGTCATTATTTATACACTTAAACCAGTTAAGAACTTAAATCAACTTGTACCATACTGTGCTTTGCATTTCACTGTTTACACATTTCTATTTGTATTTTTAGTTAATTTTACATCACTTTTTTCTTCTTCTTTTGTTAACTTGTGAAAATGGATGATGATTAGATGAAGTAGGTAATGAACACAATGACACATCAATATCTAACCCAGGAATTTTAAACTCTTTACTGTTGTGGCTATCTCTTCCAGGTTTTTCACACCAAGAACAACAATTTTCCAAACCAAGTCACTATGGCAATTCCTGTGTTTAAACAGTATTTTAACTAAACACTACAGGATGAGGCAAAAGTTCAAGAGAAAATGCACATCTTAAATGACATGCCACATGACCCCCTTCCCATTTGAAAATCTGGAGGTAATTCGAAAATGGCAGTTTTCAAGATGGCCACCATGATGCATACTAGTTCCATCTGGTGTCCCCCCCTACTCCCATTACCCATATCCCAAGTTTCATCATCATCCGTTAAGCCGTTTTCAAATTAAAAACGTGGTGCTGAACTTTTGCCTCAGCCTGTATGTTTATAATCCCACTTAACAAGTTTTTAGAATATTCACTTCACATGTTAAAAGTAATAATGCGAAGGGAAAGTGAACAGAAATTAACTGTTGGATGGAGACATCAGGAGTGAGATTTTACATATTACTTGCCATGTATTGACTAATGGTAAACAAAAAAAATATTTTTTCAAATTAAAAATCATAACAGTTATTGCATAAATAATACATAATCATAGTAAAATTTAGTAGTGTACATATAAATCCTAATATCAGCCATCAGTCACTTGCCACAGTAGATTTCTACTTGAAAATGGTTCAAAATATGACCCCTTTTCCTATAGTATTTAATGTGCAATTTCTACTGTAACTACTGGTAACACTCAGTGTATTAAACTGAATTATAGTTTGCCTGAAATTAAAAATTTCTTGCTTGTCCTTTTTTCTTTGTTCAAAAACCTACAGTGCACTATTTCAAAAACTTTGATTTTTTCTGGAAAAACAGTAAATTTCGGTGACACTTCAATGACTTTTCCAGGATTACCAGACTGATAGATACCCTGGCTCGTGAATTTAAATACTTTGAAATTATCACCAAGCTTCTTTTTTATTTCGTGAAGATTAGGCACACACCCAAAAATTGCAACAAGAAAGTGGGAAATGCCAAGTCACATACCACAGTAGATTTCTACTTGAAAATAGTTCAAAACACGACCCCTTTTCCTACAGTATTTAATGTGCAATTTCTACTGTAACTACTGGTAACACTCAGTGTATCAAACTGAATTATAGTTTGTCTGAAATTAAAAATTTCTTGCTGGTCCTTTATTCTTTGTTCAAAACCTACAGTGCACTATTTCAAAAGCTTTGATTTTTTCCGGAAGCACAGTAAATTTCGGTGACACTTCCATGAATTTTCCAGGATTTCCAGACTGATAGATACCCTGGCTCGTGAATTTAAATACTTTGAAAATATCACCAAGCTTCTTTTTTTATTTCATGAAGATTAGGCACACACAGGAGATGCGAAAAATGCAGGCTCAACCAGGACTCGAACGTGGGTCTCTGGCATACCATGCCATTCCTCTACCATTGTTGAGACGATTTCACACAGGTAAAACAGCAGCAGCGAAAAATCAGGCAAAGCCAGGCCAGCTCGGTAGCTCAGTGGTAGAGCAATGGCACGGTATACCAGAAACCCAGGTTTTGAGTACCGGTCAAGCCAGCATTTTTTCGCTGAAAATTTCTACGTACTCTACTTCTTTTTTATGTCTGAATTTTGATTATTTTGTTTGTTTCTCTGGGACATTTTTCATTTCCTTTGCAGGTGGTTGGAGATGTGGACACTAGTCTGCCATCTGTACTGGATGAATTAGGAATAAGACTAACGAAGGATGAAATGAAGATTAATGTTAGGCCACTCCTTCGTTTGATCTGTTCAAAATTTTTAGGCGACTTCAGTGGTAAGTTTTCAATGCTATGATTCTGAATATTAACATTTCATAGTTTAATTCAGTGATTAAGTCCAGTTAATTCAGTGCTTAAGTCCAGTTTTGACCTGTACTTAATAACTTACTTAGAGTTGTGAGCCAGGGATGGAGTAGAAAGGAGTGACGGGCACTCCATTGTCTTTTAACATTTTAACCTTTTTTAATCCAACTTACCTCCCCATGTTTTATTATTGTCTATTGTCTATTATTGTCTTATCCCCTGATGAAGTCACATGATGTGGTGAATGCTAGAGGAAAACAGCCAAAACTGGACTTCATTACTTAGTGAAATGATGGCACGTGGTGTAAGTTATGCCTTATCTAATTCAGTGATGTTTTTATAAATGCTTTTGCATAATTGTGCAAGAGAGGGCTTTTCATGGCAGTAAAAGATAAAATTTGTCGAGATTCATGGTCCCATACAGTACACTAATAATGGAGATAAATAAAGAATTCAGGTTCTTCATGTTTACTGTGTTTTAGTCATGGGCCATGGTGGTCTAGTCAGTAGGTCATCTGACTGCCGTGTGTGAGACCTGGGTTCGATTCCCGGAGTGGGTGATCTAATGTCGGAATTTTTCCAGCCTTGTCTCCACATAAAGATGCTCTGGAGCTCACGTAAAGGTGGTCAGAGCATGCTCCTGATCACATCACCTCCAAAATGGCTGAGATCGAGAATGTGTGGGACCTTACCTCTACATTTCCTAATTGTGCCTTCATGCCATGGTGCTATATTAATGGGGTACTTTACCTTTACTCAGTCATGTGATGAAGCAGATAATTTATGAATTCAAATGTACTTGCGGACATTTTTGTTTGTTTTTTTTTGACCAATTTCAATGAGCGTGGTTAACCAAATTTGATTATATCATAACATACATCTTGTGCCAAGAATAAATAATGTAAGTTATTAGTTTCCACTTGTTTTTATTATTGAACCCGGCACATGTTTGTATTTCTTGCTATTTCATCTGACAAAGACTGAAACTGGAAAATTATCACTTACAGCAGGGCCAGCCCTAGTTGTTCAGATTATTTTATAAATGTGAATATTAACATTTTGGGTCAAATGTTATCATTTTGCCCCCTAATATTCTGGATAAACTCTTGCTCATTTTGAAATTCTATTCCCTAAATAATAAGTGTTACATACGTGGTCTGTTAGGAAAGTAATGAGGCTGGCAACACTGTGCACGAACCGGCAACGCTGCTGCCCCCACCTTCACACGGCAGGTAAGTGAATGTTTGCCGTTGACTCAGTACAAGTTTCAACTTGCTACAGTTGCTACACGATTGTTGAGAGCGTCTGACGTGAAGTTGTGTTTGTGAGGTGCATTACGAAAATGGACTGGCAAAAGTTTGAACAACGTTGTGCCATCAAATTTTGTGTTAAGCTTGGCGAATCCGCCACTGTGACTTATGAAAAGTTACAAAGGTCTTATGGAGAACATGCACTATCTAGGGCACAAGTGTTCAGATGGCAGAAGTCCTTTTTAGAAGGCCGAGAACAAGTGGAAGACGAACCTTGGGCGGAAGACCTTCAACCTCAAAAACGGATGACAATGTGGAAAGAGTGAGGTCAGATTGTCGATTGACGATGAGAATGATCAGTAGTGAGTTAAATTTGAACGTGTGTACCGAATGAAGTCCTTGCAAGACCCAGGAAAGGGTGACCAGACATTGCACGCACTTGGATGCTGCACTACAACAATGCAGCATGTCACACAGCAGTCTCCATCAATGAATTTTTGGCAAAAAAAAAAAGCATCCCTGTGGTTCCTCAGCCCCCTTATTCGCCGGATCTCAGTCCCTGTGACTTTTTTTATTCCCCTTGCTCAAAAACCACTTGAAAGGACGCCATTTTGATACTTTGGATAATATCCAGAATAGCGTAACTGACGAGCTAAAAGATATTCCAGCAGAAGCCTTCCAGCACTGCTACGAACAGTGGTAACAACACCTCCATCGCTGTGTAGCTGCCCAAGGGAACTATTTTGAAGGGGATAACCTTGATTTGTAAAAATAATAAAATTCATCGTTTACAGAAAATCAGTCTCATTACTTTCCTAACAGACCACGTATTTCTTGTAATGTGAAACTGGTATCATTTATGACTTCATTTTCACTTTCAACTGCCTTTATTGACATTATATATTAGTTTGTCTATTAAAATTCAACTTTTCTTGTCTTCCTTAATGAAAGTTTTCAGTGAACTCCCTGTAATCTAGAGACATGAAATTTTTTTCTCAATGGAGAGAATTGCCAGTGTATGAACTGTTACCTGTGACCTAGTTGATCCCTTGAAAAGTTTAAGCTTCAAAGAAATGTTAATGCTACTCAGCACAGGTAGTGTCGGCAAAATTCTCAAATGCAATGTACATGTTTGGAAAGGAGTTTGAAAGATGCTGAATGTATTGTTGGGCTTGTTCAGCTGTTCTAATTTCCTGAGGTAAGAGATCATGGAATTCTCTCAGTTCTGAACATAAATCTCTGCCATCAGTGTTGCAACATTCGCCATGGCTCAATGCTTCGTCCAAATCCTTACAATGCTTGGCTAATTCTTCTCGAGTCATACCCCGTAGTCATTCACCTTTACGCATTGTAAAATGTAAAACAAAGTTATGATCTTACAAGTACAGTAAAACCTTGTTAATCCGGATTCCGATAAGCTGGACTTTGCTTAATTCGGGCAGACAGACAGACAGACACAAAAAAAAAGCAGAATGCAAGGTTTTAAATGTGGCTAGAAGTCACAAAGAAAAGGCAGTCAACCACTGATGAAATTCTGTTTTCCGCAGACTTTATACTGTACTGTATAGTGTATTTAGGCCTGTGCCCTTTAAATACACCATAATAAACTTGTTTTGTTGCTATAAACGGAGTTTTAATGCACTTTCTACTGTTCTTTCAAGTTATTTCAGTTAATCCGGACTTTCGTTAAACCCCTCAACATTCCCCCCATTAGTCTGGATTAATGAGGTTTTACTGTATATTAATATTGTATTTGCTGATGAGGATAAATACTTTACTTTTGCTTTATGGGAATTGCCTGGTCGGGTCCCCCCGATGCAGAAATTGGCATGCACCTATTATGCATCACTTATTAGTATCAGTAAATTTCACTTTGGTAATTCTTTAAGAATTTCATGTCAGTAAGGCATACTTTTAAGCATGACTCGAAAAGGTTCTCTTTAACGTGAAGGAAAATTATTTATTATAAGTAGGGAAAGGAACTTCAGGTAAATAAATGTTTTTTCTGCGATAAGATAGAGACCCTCATTTTTGCAAAAATTCTGATCATAGCCTTATATGTCAACACAGCAAATTTTATTTTACATAAAAACACATATTTTCCAGTTTTCCGTATGTAAATACATATTTTGCGAATTTTCATTTTAAATACATAAAATCGCTCATTGACTTCATCTACCTCGAAATCCTCGAAGGAAAAATGTTTAATCTCCCCACCTCTTTCATATCGAGAGTGCTAGGTTTGTTTTGTCTTTGAACACCCTCGCTGGCAGACTTCTGGCACCTCGCCTACGATCCTATTGGGAGAAAATAGCTGTGAGTAGCTGGGGCTGGCTACACGTAACGATAGCAAGGCTTTTTAATGAAGCAATGCAGCTATTGTGGCCAGAAGGCATAAAATTTGACAATGTTCTTCTCTTGACAGATGCTGCAGCTTACATGCAGTGGTCTTGCCGTTAGCTACCCCAAAATGGTGCACGTTACATGTGTGGCGCATGCGTTGCATAGAATATGTGAAAAGATAAGAGCTCTTTTTCCCAATGTCGATAAACTGGTTTCAAATGGGAAGAAAGTTTTTATCAAGTCGCCTAGAAGAATAGACATTTTTAAACAAAAATGTCCTGAGGTTCCCCTTCCCCCTACACCTGTAGTTACGCGATGCAGATGTTATGCCCAGAACTTTGAAAAAAATTGTATCTGTTGTAAATGATCTCGACAAAGAAGAATTCTGCAAGAACTGTTGATGGAGCCCTCCTTAAAAGTCGAATTGGCATACATCTCAACAAACCTGTCCATTCTCTCTAATTCCATATGAAAGCTTGAATCGTCCGCGAACACTTTGGCAGCTTCCATTGGTAAAGTCCGTATAGTAGAAACGAAACTGAAAGAACTCACTGGATCTAAATGTCTAAATGTACAGAACTTTTGGGGAAAAACCAAGGTTTTCAAACATTGTGCCAAATTGCATGTGTTTTGGAAGGAGGTGAAGTAGAGGAAGAGGAAGCTTTGGAAAACTTCAGCGTTAGTGACATTTCGTGCTTCAAATATGCAAGAATTGTTTCTTGTGACGTGGAGCGATCTTTCTCACAATATAAATGCTTTTTAGAGATAATCGTCACAGATTTACAATGGAGAATTTGGAAAAAACTATGGTGATCCGCTGCAACTCTTCCAAAAAATAGGTTGCTAAGAGGTAATTATTTAGAAACTAATTTCAGGTGTTTAAAATGCATGTTATAGTTTGTTTTTGTTACCAAATGTTTTTATTTTTGTCCCATATTTTCCTGTTTATATCACATATTTTCAACATTTATGACACATAAAAAATAAATATTTCTGAGTTTTTTAGCACATAAAGTTCCGTTCCCTAATTATAAGCCTCAGTTTCATCTTCATTTATTACCATAATATTAGCTACAAAAGCAAAAAGTGTGTGTGTTCGGTAATGCCTTCAGTATGTTTTACCCTTCGTTGCAGGATTTGTTGACATGTGTATACAGCATGTACCTTCTCCTGCTGATAATGCGAAGAACAAAGTGGAGCATATCTACACAGGACCTTTGGAATCTGATCTTGCTGAAGATATGTGTAACTGTGACCCAGATGTAAGTATGTTGTGTGTTATCGCCATCTCAAGAAGACTAAAAGATTAAAAAAATAAGAATGGTCCAAATTTCCAAACCCACCTCAGGTGCTCTTCAGAACTAAGACAGAAATGATGTTACAATAGGTAGAATGGTTCAAAACTTAAAACTTCCCCCCTCCCCTCCCCTCACTTTCTGGCACTACCTGATATACAGGGAGGTTTTAACATAGTTGTTCATAGAGAAAGTTTTTGCATTTTAGTTTTCATTGAAAACATATTTTATTTCATAAGTGCTAATACAATAATTATACTGGTCAAAAGTGTAAGTTTATGCAGTATTAAAAAGAAAAGTCATCTGACTGTAGAGTGGTATGCATAAGTATTACCAAGCAAGATGCCCATCAACATGTTATCTTCGTTTTACACAATGAGTGCTTCATGAATTGAAACAAAAAAGCCAAACAAGCTGCTGACAACCTCTGTGTAGCATATGTAAAAATCTATTCATTAACAACACACATGATGCTAGAGAAAACTAATGACTATTTAGAAGGGATGAGACAGATTAATCGGTACTCTCTTACTATCTGCCGATATAAGCATATCAGTTTATTGGTAATATTACTGATAATTTTACCAATCCAATGTATCTATAATTAGTGAAATATTATGCCATTTTGTTACATTTTTGTTGATATAAATATATAATCGCCATTCCATCCATTACTCCCGGCGTTCCCTGATTTAAAATGGGTAAAAATGTGTTAATGTTGTAAATAAAAAGTAAAACATTGCTAATTATATACAGTATGTGTTTGACCTATATGGCATTATAATAGCTATTTATCTCGATGCGCCTACAACGCTACACTAAACAGCTCTCGTTATAGCATTTTTCTAATGCCTTTGCTGGCCGGATGCTGGGAAGGTTTGGCGTACAGGACTCTGCCTGCCTGGAGGGAAAGCTTGCATCTCTA
The DNA here is from genome assembly GCF_977018435.1 of Lepisma saccharinum. Taxonomy (NCBI): domain Eukaryota; kingdom Metazoa; phylum Arthropoda; class Insecta; order Zygentoma; family Lepismatidae; genus Lepisma; species Lepisma saccharinum. Next base: position 36,204,229 of record NC_139242.1, on the reverse strand, counting down.
CAGCACGGCACGAAAGGCACTCTTTGATGCCGGCGTACGGAGCACCTGATTGGTTCTAGGGCTTATGTGACCCTTCCTGCTATCCGATGTAGAAGACAAACCTACCAGGTTCTTCGCGCTCGTGCTGTGTGATGCTTCAAAATGCAATATGACTGACGTAATTTTACCAAACTTGAATATAACTTTGTGTAATTTATCGCACGAACAGCAATGTGCATAATAATAATAGTAATAATAATAAAAAGTTTTCGTGAGAGTTTTCAGTCATCGTGGTATGAAATGTTAGAAACAGAGATTATTTATTCATGGGCGAAGTTCAGCCTGTGGCTGCTCTACCACTTAACCTGCAAAACTAATGTATCATTAAGAAAGTTTATTTGTTCGTTAATATCTAAATCCGCCGGCCCCATGGCAGAGTGGTTAGCACATCACGCTATGACGCCAGGGGTTCCAGGTTCTAAATTCTTTATATTTTGTCAATGGAAATGTTTAGCATTCGTTGCAAGGCTCTTAACATCGAATGATCTCTGGACCATAGGTGTAGTTTTGCCCGTCCGCTTGGGGTGCTAGCTGGGGCTAACTTTATTCATGCTTTTATCCATTACAAAAATCATCACGAGCTTTCGCCTTGGGAGATAGGTGATCCCCACATCATCTTCTCCAAAAGAAATGGAATTGTTAAAAGCAAGATATATGCTGTGATAGATGGTTGCAAATTTATTACAGAACATACAAAGAAGGTATTTTTTTGACTTAGCATATTTTTTTGGTAAGGGTGATGTGTTCCCTAAATGTATAGAAATTCATATTGTGAAGAAACTCATTCAATTAAAGTGCCTTTTAAGGGCATATTGTGGCATATTTGGCCATTTCTACGTGATAAAGCATATTTTGATGGATTTTCAGTCCTATTCAGCATATTTTCGTGTTTTTTTTTTCAAGTGGATTCGTTCTTACTCCCATGTTCACTCGAGGTTTTTTTTTTTCTTGGACTGCAGCAAAATCTTTTTCATTTTTAATTCAAAATTTGCAGAAAGTATTCATTGTGCATTTCAACTCATCGGGGCCCATAAAGTGAACTAAAAATAGTATGTATATGAAAATATTTCAGCATAAGTTAGATATTGATGTTTGAAACAGTCTAGTTATAAAGGCATATTTTTCAAATTATAGTGCATATTTTGTAAAATTTTAGGTCATAAGAGCATATTTTATTTTGCATATTTTGGTGATTATTAGGTCATAAAAATCCTAGCCCTAGTGATAATATTAATGGGTAATCCTGTGTTCATGGTACTGAGCAAATTATAATGCTGCAAGGCATTTAAAACCAATCTATAATGCTGCAAGGCATTTAAAACCAATCTACATAGGTAATGGAATAGTAAAGATTTTAATTTCCTTAATTTCTATACAACGAAACTTTGCCTTTTCCTAATTTTATTACAACTGAGAACCACTTGCGACTAGATTCGTGAAGAAAACTTTAAGATGAACTTAGAGAGGATGAACTTAGTTGGTTTGCTCTCTTAATAATCTTATAAATGTTTGCAAAGAGCTCCCCAGAATACTATTTAGTAGGCTGTAATAAGTTTCCATTCATTTAATCCTCACATGTGGATCTTCTTTTTTTAGCAATCTACTATACATACTTATAATTGGACGTTAATTGCTTAATTAAGGCTGCCTGCAGGATTTTTCTCAGGTGATGGTGGGGGGAGGGTTCAGTACTTAAAATGAAGGAAACGTGGGATGATGCTTTCCTCCAGTTAAGCGAATTTTTATATAGCATCTCCACCACTAGGATAATTTGCATAGGCACTTAACCTGCTGTCTTTCACCACATCCCTCATCCATGTTTTCACATTAAATTTCAAAAATTTGATTTGTATGAAGTCTACAGATATCTCCACCCCTCTGCAGGAGCTCTTGTGCTTAATATCTATCGAACAGAAACCAGTGCCATTCTAAGTTTAGTTGATTCAGATTATAGTCCACTACCGTCTATTGGCAAATCAGAAACCAAATATGAAACTTTGAAATTAAGTGCAGTAAACTGGAACACAATAAGTTTTATGACGCTTTCGGATCTTAAGAAAATTTATATTGAAATAAATGAATTAAGGAAACTTAAGAATTACGGACTATTACGAAATTGAGAACCTCGCAAGTTACTAAATGATGGCATGAAGGATGTAGAAAGTTGCTATCTATAGGTGAAATATTATTTAATTATCCTGAAAATTAAACTTTTAAATGAGGATCGCCGACCAAATAACTTTTATATAACAGTTGGGCTGAAAAGTTCGTAGGCTGACTCATAGATGGCGTTACTAGAATTAAATCCATGTGATTTTTACTTAGTACTAACCTTCAAAAGATACGTGTATAAATTTCACAGCTGCCGGATAATTAGTTCGTGAGATATAGCATTGTGAGTGAAGCAGCTTTTGTTATTGTGAAAAAATGGATAAAAAAGAATTTCGTGTGTTAATAAAGCATTGCTTTTTGGCGAGAAAAAAAATACTGTTGAAGCCAAGGCTTGGCTTGATAAACATTATTCGGACTCTGCACCAGGAAAATCAACCGTTGAGAAGTGGTTTGCTAAATTTAAACGAGGCGAAATGAGCATCGAAGACGATGCACGCAGTGGACGCCCCAAAGAGGCTGTTACCGACGAAAACATCAAAAAAGTCCACAAAATAATTTTAAATGATCGTAAAGTGAAGTTGATCGAGACAGCTGAGACTTTAAAAATTTGAAAGGAACGTGTTGGACATATTGTGCATGAATATTTGAACATGCGTAAGCTGTGTGCAAAATGGGTGCCGCGCATGCTCACAATCGATCAAAAGCAACAACGTTTTGATGATTCGGAGCAATGTTTAGCGATATTCAACCGTAATAAACACGAATTTTTCCGTCGATATATTACAATGGATGAAACATGGCTCCATAACTACACTTCAGAGTCCAATCGACAGTCAGCCGAGTGGACTGCACGTGATGAACCGAATCCAAAGCGTGGAAAGACGCAACAGTCTGCTGGCAAGGTTATGGCATCAGTATTCTGGGATGCGCATGGTATTATATTCATCGATTACCTCAAAAAGGGCCAGACCATCAACAGCGATTATTACATAGCGTTGTTGGAGCGTTTAAAGGATGAAATCACGAAAAAACGGCCCCATTTGAAGAAGAAAAAAGTGCTGTTTCATCAAGACAAGGCACCGTGTCACAAATCAATGAAAACGATGGGAAAATTATATGAATTAGACTACGAATTGCTTCCCCATCCACCATATTCTCCAGATCTGGCCCCCAGTGACTTTTTCCTGTTTGCAGACCTTAGAAGAATGCTCGCTGGAAAGAAATTTAGCACTGATGAAGAGGTAATCGCCGAAACTGAGGCCTATTTTGAGGCTAAAGAGAAATCGTACTATAAAAATGACATCGAAAAATTGTATGACCGCAATAATCGTTGTATCGCCCTCGAAGGCAACTATATTGAATAATAAAATCGAATTTTGTCAAAAAAATATTTTTTACTATGTTAGCCTACGAACTTTTCAGCCCAACTGTTATCTCTTGCCAGGCGACTTCAAAAGAACGCTGACTATGACATTCGAAGCAGGTTTTATATGATAAATTTGCATATGCATTTTTTAATTTCATTTCTCACATTCAATAGTCTTAAGCCTGCTTACTCGATGCCTGAATTTTACTTTTGCTAAACTCTCAATTAAAAGAAATGATCATTCTGTCATTGTGTTTCACAAACAGTATGAATACAACATAAAATAATGATGATACAGGGGCCTCCCACATGGCGCATACTAGCGTCGTCGCCTTGTAATCAAGTGGTCTTGGGTTTGATACCCTGTGGAGGCACATAGTGGTTTGGATCCAATTTTGAACTGTAGGTCCAGTTCTGATTAGCCTTACTGTGTATAAAGTGGACTTAAAACACCAACTCAAGTAATCAATAAAATAATGATTTTCCGATAATTTAAATCTCCAAAAGATGATTGAGATTTCTTGTTGTTACATAACCAGCCAGTGGCAGCAATTGGGTTCATAAATTGGGGAAGCAAGGACATGTATCCTTACACGATATTCTTCCTGACTGTAACATATTTTCTCTGAAATCTTGTTCGGAACATAAAAGCACATTCACTTCAACTTTCATTGCATTCTACATCAGAACATAATTTAAAATTCTTTTCTTATTTGTGACTGCCACACCACAAGAGTAATGCATGAAAGTTTCTTGATAATTATCTAATTTCTGTGTGCAGTTTGTTTCCTTAATTATTTTATGTATGTCACATGAGCTTGGGGGGCTAATGGCTGGTTCTGCAGGGGGCTTAGCCCCCTAACCCCTACCTAACTATGCCTATGCTCTGGACGAAATTATTTTAAAATATGTATCAGTTTTTTTATGTCGCAACGTGATGTAAGACAGACAGTTTTATTGACCCCAGGTAAATGCTACCAAAAAATTGAATCTTTCTGGCATGCAGCCCATTCTATCTCAAACGACCTTAGCAACAAACACCTACACAAACTGTCCAACCTCTGCCGCCAGGCTTTTCAGGCTGGCTGCACTCTCCCCCTTCCACTCCCACCACAATTCACTCCCAAATCCACATGCCCTCTACTGCCTGACCCTCCCTTGCCACTACCCCCTCCTCCAGCACCACTAAAAGAGCCGCACAAACACCAAAGCTGCACCCACAATTCTCGCACCTTGGTAAACAACCAGTCCACGGACAAACCCACCCCCACCAGACCCATGGCCACCAATGACCCTAACCTACCCCAACACAACCAAAGTGTACTAAATTTGTCCAACCACAATCTCACCCCTATTGAAATTGATATTCTATTCAAAGGCCTCACCTTCTCCCCCACAACTCCCCACAACCAATTCCGTCTCCTCTTCGATATCCACACCTTTGCCAGACACCTCAGATGGCAACACTTCTGGGCAAAAAACCCTTCCCCCCAGACCACAATCAATGAAACCCACTCAAGCCTCCTCCAATTTTGCCCACCATCCTCCCAAGACCCCCCCCCCCTTGCCCACGAACCACTCCTGGAAAGATACATCACTGCCATAATCTCCACTATCACTGACAGCTCATTTCTTGACAACCTCCACAACAAACCCAACTTGAATCCCTCTCAAGATAAAGCCCTTCAAGATCTCCGCCAGAACCACCACATCAAAATCCTCCCAGCTGACAAGGGAGGTAATGGTTTATGATGGAGGAAACATCAACCTCCGCATCAATAACCACCGCTCCTCCACCCACAACCTGGACTTCACTGTCGCCATCCACACCAATCACCACAACATCAGTTTCAACGACTGCTTCGGGGTAGCGATCATCCATATCCTTCCCCAACCAGCCAACACCTCTGTTTGCAAAAGATGGGACAGGGCCTATATATCGGCCATGAGTGCAACCACTCCACCTGGCCTGAACAAGACCACCCAGTAATGCCCACCCTTCACCCACCGTCCCTACCAAGCCATCCCATCCCTCCCACCCTCCCTCCCAACTCATCTCACACACTCACAGTTTTCGACGAGCCTGGTGACGAAACTGATTTTTCGTTCGACACACCGCTTCTTCTTCGATGGGGACTGGCAAGACCTGGCAAGCACTTACCTGCAACAACTTCTGCTTCGGTGATCAACATTACCTGCAGATACGTGGCACCCCGCTCTTATGCCAACCTGTTCATGGGCAGACTGGAACAGGAATTCCTGGACTCCCAGCAACTGAAACCACTCCTCTGGCTCAGATTCATTGATGACATTTTTCTCCTCTGGACATTTTTCTCCTCCCTCACTACATTCCTAAACCAACTGAACGACTTTACCACCCTCAAATTCACCTGGTTCCATTCAAAAGACCAAGTGACCTTCCTAGATGTGGACATCCACATTGCGGGAGACCACTTGGAAACTTCCATACATAATAAACCGACCAACCACCTCCAGTATCTCCACTACTCCAGCTCACACCCCTACCACACCAAAAAAGCCATCCCATTCTCCCTTGCCCTCAGAGGCCAGCGCCTCAACTCATCCCCCTCATCCCGCCAAAACTACAACCTACACCTGCACCAAGCCCTAACCAACCGTGGCTATCCCTCCACCCTCATCAACAAACAAATCACCAGAGCCAACTCCCACAACCGCACCAAACAACCTAAAACCAACCCTCCAACCCTGGTCACCCAATACCACCCCCATATTACGAAAATCAGACATACCCTCCACTCCTTCCTCCCCATCCTGCACAGTGATCCTGATACCAGGGACATCTTTTGGGATAAACCCAGGGTCGTCTTCTGTCGCCCCCCCCCCCCCAACCTCCAAAACATCTTGGTCCGAAACCCTCCCATCCCATCCACACCACTCCCCCAGCTCACAGGTGCAACAAACCCAGATGCAAGACCTGCCCCATACTCATCACCTCCCCCACCCTCCTGATCCCCACAGCGGCAGGTGAGTTCACCCTTCACCCTAAGGGCACCTGCCACTCATCCAACCTAATTTACACCCTCATCTGCCAAATCTGCGGCAACTTCTACATAGGCGAAACCTCCACCCCCTTGAACCTTAGAATTAATAAACACCCTTCCTCCACCCAAAACTCCGATTTCACTGTTGCCATCCACACCAACAGCCATAACACCACCTTCAATAACTGCTTCCGTGTTGCCATCATCCATCTTTAACCCCCCCCCCCCCCCCCGCTCTGACACATCTTTCCACAGGCGCCGGGAAAGGGCCTACATAACATGCATGCACACCACTATACCCCCCGGACTCAACCTAGCCAACCAGTAACCCTTTCCTCTCCTCCCCAAAATTACCCACCCACCTTACAGTAAACACTGGTGAAAGTACTTCTCGTCATCTATCAACTGTTTCTGGCAACACTGACCGCAGAGACGCTATGGTCAATATTCTGTGCCTTTTCTCTTAGTAACATCGATCTTTCTCCTTCAACTTGAAAATGCGACTTAGGTCGCGAAATATAGAATAATTTCTCTTCGTGTGGTAAGTGGTTACTGTCTCCTTCATCATTAGTGTTTATCCACCCTTCTGGCACCTTTTCTGATCCTATTCCTGTGTTTAGATATATATATCAAATATCTCAAATAATCTCATAAGTAATCTATTAGGCAAAAAAGGGTGTAGTCTTCCTTTGGACTTGGTGTTCCCATCCAAAATGTTCATGCTACACCACTGGTTATCAGTATTCGTAAATTTTATATCGGCACTATCGATATCTGCCAAAATTTCATGTTCGTCCATCCCTACTATTTAGTCATGGACAATTTGCTGAGCAATACTTTTGCATCCCACTTTGCAAGAACCACATTTTTCCTATTCTTTTCTTTATATTTCATGACAGTAATGGTGTGTTGTCAACTGGAAGATATAAGTTTTGAAAGTTGCAGATAAAGTTGGATTATCTGACATGTTATTTGAGCAACGAAGAATATAAAATAGAAGTGTGTGTGCACTTCCCTAAAAATATGTATTTTCAGGGTCGTTTGATGGTTCACAGTACAAAAATGTACCCCACAGAAGACTGCACATTTTTCCAAGTTTTGGCCAGGGTATTGAGTGGAACATTGCATGCTGGTCAGGAAGTTCGTGTTTTGGGAGAGAATTATACGCTAGCGGATGAGGAAGATTCACGAGTGTTAACAATTGGAAGGCTGTGGATATACGAAGCAAGGTGAGGCAGAGTTTTTCAACTTGGTTTTATCATTTGCAACAGTAATAATGATATGTAAATCAATAATTGTTTTTTTCTACATTTATTCTTTCTCTTATTGTGTCATGCATGTTATTGTGATCATTGATTATCATTGACGTACTTAAAATTTCTTACTGCTTCAAATTTTTTGTCACTTATTATGAAGTTGTAATGTTGTTTTCTATCTTGGTTTTAGCAACATAAATTTAGTTTTATTCATATTTGTTTGGAGTCCAATTTTACTTGCTTCTTCAAGTGTCTTGTATGCTTTCTTTAACTCTTTTTCCATTCTGGCTATGATGATTATGTTATCAGCATGTGCATTAATCTGGCTTAATTTGGTGAATATTGTTCCTGTTTTGTCTCTCTTTTTTATTACTCTGTGTAAGGTTATGTTGAATGAGCATGTCGATAGTCCATCTCATTGCTTTACTCCTAGGTTGTATTGTATGAGTTCGCCAGTATCATTCCATACCTTAACATTAAAATATGTGCGTTCAAGTGTCATATTTGTTAATCTTATTAATTTCTTAGGCATTTGCAGTTCTATCATTCTTTGTATTAATTTTTGTCTCTTTATGCTGTCAAAAACACTTTGGAAGTCTATGAATAACATGTAAAGTTCTGCATTATATTCATAATGTTTTTCCATTATTTTCCTTATTATGAATAATTGGTCTCTGGTTCTTCTTCCTTGTCTAAAGCCTGCTTGGTATTCTCCTATTATATTTTCTGGTAGTCTTCTATGTACGAAACTGCTCAGTATTTTGTATGTTTGTTAATTAACACGATACCTCTATAATTATTGCATTCTGTTTTGTCACCTTAAATTAATATTTAGAATATCATACTTACAAATAAAACAAGCCACAACTGTGTTTAAACTGGAAACATTTAATCTATTCACATTGCCAGTCATTCATGTTGACTGGAGCACGACAAAGACATAAAAGAAGGAACCCCAAGAACTGGACTATCAGAACACGTGATCGAGGAAGAACATGACATTCAGAAATGAGAAATAAGAGTTGATTATAAACCATTAAGTAGGAATGTATACGAAGCATCGTATATCTGCAAAGGGAGGGATAATAAAGTAAACAGAGAAGACTGAAACACTGACGAAAAATGGATCAAAATGTTCCCACATACAACAAGAGAAAAAATCGGCTTCCAGGTCACCCCGGCCGTGATCAACGCGTCTCGCGAAATAATAGATTTCGAGCTAGATACGACGTAACCCAACGGAAGTAGGGGGAGAGAAAGGGAGTGAGAGGAAAATACACCGCACAGCTTCTGGCATTCCATGAGAGGCCTCAGTCAGCTGTACAGCGGTTACCGAGCCACGTCTGGAAAAGTGCTTTTAACGTGTTTTAGTAAATTGTTTTAGTGTTTTTATGGACTTTTACATCAGGATTCCAGCGTGATGGGAGAAATAAGGCACACATGTTCAACTTCCTTAAATCACATTTTAACCTTCTTATCCATTTTTACCATACCTCTTGATCCAAGTCTTGTTTGATGCAGCCAATGGCATAATTAAATTGGCATAGCTTATCTACCTGATGAAGGGAGTAGTTACATCCCGAAACATAGTTTCACGGAAATCATATACTCACAAACGTAAGTTACTTTAAGGTATTTTATAAAATATTTTTTCTTTTTATATTGTACTGATAATCTTGCCAGTTATGACAGATCATAAGTTCTCTAGTTGAAAATGTTGTATATAAAAATAATCACGCTGTACAAATTACAACTTTGCCAGCAATGTGTAAAAAACTACAATGGCAATCACGCTGTACAAATTATAACTTTGACAGCGCTGCAAAGAAAAGTCATATTGGCAATCGCATTGTATAAAATAGAGGAATAGGAGGGTGGAGATATTCTGTGGCTTGGTTGAATGGAAGCCGGGGTTGTAAGTTTATGCGATGCATGTTAATCGGATTGTTTTCTAACAAATTTCAAGCATGTTTGCATGTAAAAATTAATAAAAATCTGAATTTACTAACACCAGACTTGTTTTTGACATTTTTCATGAGTTAGCGTATGTGGTTTAAGCCTGAAAGGTAAAAATCCAAGTAAGGAAGTTGGTCCCCTGCGATTCTCCAGTTGCCAGAAGTGCTACGAGAATAGGTAGGCGGTCAAAAAAGATTTTATGAGACTCAGTACGCTGTCTCAAAGATTATTCGTCTAAAGATTATAATGTGAAATATTTTACATTATCATCGCAACTAGTTTGCAAAAACGAAATATGTGATTCCACGATTGTGATAGTGTTCAACTAGTTCTTGTTTGGTGCAAAGTGAATTTAAGTGGTTTTACGTGAAAAATAAGAAATATGGAGCAAATATTGGCTGAATTGCGAGCAATCTCGAAGTCACAAGAGGAACTTAAACAGGAGTTAGGACAAGTGAAAGCAGAATTTAAGAGTGATCTAAAGAATCTAGAAAAAAATATAAGAGCTGATCTGAACATTCGACTGAATGTCATGCAGAAAGATGTGTCCCTATACAGGCAAGAATGCATTTCTAGGAATGAGAAGGTTAGGAGTGAAACCCATAAAGTTGACATGGAAGTGAGAAAATTGATAGAAGAAAAGGATGAATTGCGTCAGGAACTGGTGGTTGTGAAAAACAAACTTTTTGAACTGGAAGAAAGAATAGAAAACAATCAAGCCAAGACTGTATGGTGTCATCGTCAAGTACAAGTACCAGAGTCTGTCAAAAAGAAGCCTGCATTTTCACCTGTAGATCACCAGGAATCTACTGAAGAGCCATCAGAAGCTGAAGAATGGTTTAATTTTATTGCTGGTAAATCCCACACAAGTGAAAATATTCCCATCGAAACAAGTGAATTACAAAATGGTAATGTTTCCCATGAGGTAGAACATTTAGTGGGTATTGTGAACAATACAGTGTTGCCCGTTTTGTCAGGCGTAGCTCAACAAGTTAAAGTTCTACAGAATTCAACTACTACCATGTTACACAGGTTTCGGGAAAGTGATTCAGATAGTTCTCCCAGCACAAATAGCTGTCATTCATCAAGGCTTAAGAGTAGAAAAAAGAATAGGTCTAGGAAAAGGTCTCCCTTAGCCAATGTGAATAATAATGATAGTGTAACAACACTTTTCCCTAATGGAACAAGTAAGAGTGTTTCTAGGTGCAAAGAAAATCAAGTTTCCTCACATGTTACTAAAAGAAATTACTTAAAGTCAGATCAATTAAATAGGTTTCCGAAATTCTCTGGAGTTTCTAGTGAACTAATCCCATCTGAATTCTTAGATGATGTTGAAGAGAATTTCGAGTTATTTCAAATAGCAGAAACAGATTTTATGACTTATGTACCAACGCTGCTAACAAAAGATGCTAAGCAATGGTACAAGATCTCAAAGCAAAAATTTTCAGATTACCAATCTTTCAAAATTCAGTTTCTGAATCATTATCAAAATTCTAATTGGAAAACAACGATGCTCACCAAAATCTTGAATTCCCAGTATCAAAAGTCTGTTCATGGGTCACTGCTAACATTTTTCATGGACCAATGGAAAATTTTGCAGATTGTTCAACCTACCACTGACGAAGCACAAAGGCTAGCTCAAATTGCTACTTTGATGCCTTTCAAAATTAAGGAAATTTTCATAATGAAACCTGTTACCGAGCTGAGTGAAGCCATCACGGTAATAGAAAATTCCGAAGCCCTTAGCAAAACTTCATTACGTGAAAGGCCACAGGCAGTATTTAACAGTAGAACTAAAAACTTTGATAATAATAGAAACATAGCAGTTATTCAAACTAAATGTACCGATCAGTCTAAAGACAGAGGTGACAAACTCAAGTGCGAGGTTGTTGATCATTCCAGCACACAGCGTAACTCAAAAAGAAATGTAATCGCCAATGCTAATAAGTCTACTTTTTCGGGAAACGAGTAAGTCGCTCATGTCGAGAGGGAGGTGTCATGAGTGTACCTGCTAATCCTCCTTTGCAACAACCCAACTCTAGTAATCTTAATCACACCCACAAAAAATTTTACAATTCAGTCAAAACAAATACCGAAGCACAGGTCATTGAACCCTTGTACAATAATGTTCATTTGCTAGGTGATTCCATGATGATCCGCGTAGCAGAAACCTTGGCAAACTACACTGTTTCATATGATTCACTAGGTAAACGGAACATAGGGTTATGTACTAGCGGCCAAACTATTTCCAACCTATCTCAAAAAATCTGTCCAGATACCAAAGTTGGTAATAAAGTGATGTTGCTTATTGGCACCAATGATTTTTTGAGATATACAGAGCTACACAAAATGAAAAGTGACCTCAAAGGTTTAATACACAAGTTATTACCTTTAACGAATCAGTTAATATTACTCACATTACCACCAATCCCAAAGTTGTTAACTGCTGACAATCCTGATTTGTGGAGTAAGTGGAGTCAGTGGAATAATTTTCTAATGGAGTTGGGGAATGATGAGAATCTCATTGTAGTGAATATTAGTCATCTGTTTTTGAATGCAGATTCCAGTATAAAGTTGGATCTATTTGAAAAACACTTGGGAAATCCAAGGAATGGCCGAATTGATTTAATTCATTGGTCAAAGTCTGGGATGAATGTAGTTTTTGATTTCTTGAAACAAAAAGGTCTGTTCAATGATGTCAATCAAAATGAAATCACAGTCCAGGCAGACATACACCAGTTTAACTCGTTAAACTAGTTACGAGCTCATGTCAAAAAGCAGGTGATGTGAGTGATGCGATAAATCCTGCTATTCATTTTATAAACTTAAGTGAATGTGATGAAATAGATTGCAGTGCAGAAATAAAAAATTGTAAGCAACCCATAAATACTAATAGCAAGCGTAAACCTTCTGCTCACATAAAAGTAAGAATAAACAATAAGGAATATACTTCTTTACTCGATAGAGGTGCTGAGGTCAGTGTTCTCTCGGAAACCCTGTGGAAGTCTATTTGTACTCAGGCTTCTAAACCACGGCTATTGCCAGTTACGGGAATTAAATTAGTTGATTATACAGGGAAAAGGAAAGACAAACTAATAGGTTCCACTCATTTGAACGTTGAAATTTGTGGACTTTCCTTTTACATTAAATTCCTGGTAGTCAGACATTTAAAAGTAGACATTATTCTCGGTTTAGATGTCCTATACAATATTGATAGTACTTTAGACTTTGTCCAGCGAGGCTTACTCTTGGAATCGAGCGAAGGAAGCAAATTCTCCAAATTTATCGCTGTTTCAAATGAAAGTTGTCCGGAAGAAGAGTTAGATTTCAGACCTTCTGTATCTAACATATCCCCACGGTCATCCTCTCATCCTTCTGATGAAGACTTGTGGAGAAGGGTTAAAGAGTGTGAACATTTAAATGAGTCACAAAGGATAGCTTTATTTCAGTTGTTAAAACAATATAAAACATTGTTTTCTGAATTACCAGGTCTCTGTAACAAGTATACACACACAATAGAACTGGATACTTCCACACCAATAGTTAACAAAAACTATCCAATACCATTAGCATATAGGGATGAAGTTGGCAGGCAAATAGAACAAATGTTCAACTTAGGCATTATTGAATATTCTGAATCAGAGTACCTATGTCCTCTCCTAGTTGTAGTCAAGCCCGGAGGAGGCATTCGTCTCTGCTTAGATCAAAGAAATATCAACAAACATGTCAAGCTTGAGCAATTACATCCTATGAACATAAATGAACTCTTAATGAGTTTCCATGGATGTCAATGTTTGTCCTCCCTAGATTTGGTTAATGCTTTCTGGCAGGTCCCCTTACACCCCAAAGCAAGAAAGTATACTGCTTTCAGTTTTCAGGGAAAACTTTACCAGTTCACAAGGGTAGTGTTCGGATCAATCAATGGAACGTCTGCTTTCATTAATGCTCTGACACGAACCTTGGAAGGTACGGAATCTTTTACAGTATGTTATGTAGACGACGTAATTGTCAAAAGCACGTCTTTCGAACAACATCTTTTTCACTTAAGACTTATTTTTGACAAGTTACGAGATGCCAACATGACACTGAGACTGGACAAATGTAGGTTTTGTCAAGTCAAGGTGGAATTTTTAGGGCATTCTATCAGTGCACAGGGTTATGAGAAATCTCCCAAGTATGTTCAAGCCATAAAAGACTTACCTGTCCCTTGCAATATCAAGCAACTGCAGAAAGTCTTGGGAAGTTTCAATTGGCTATCAAAATATGTTAAAGATTATGCCATCATGGCACATCCCTTGTACCAGTTATTGAAAAAAGGCAAAAAGTGGGAATGGGATGAAAGTGCACAATGCTCCTTTGAGTTGTTGAAACAGTCCATTATTGCAGAAACAATGCTTTACCATCCAGATTTGAACAAACCATTCTTTGTTCAAACTGATGGATCAAATATAGGCATTGCAGGATATTGTTTTCAACTGGTAGACAACAACTTGTGTCCGATTGGATTCGTGTCAAGAATTTTGAAACCTTTTGAGAAATCATATACGTCCACTGAAGTAGAAGTGTTAGCAATACTCTTTACACTGGACAAATTTAAATCACTGTTGTTAGGTAGAAAATTTACTGTTATCACAGATCATAAATCCCTCACGTGGTTAGAATCTGCACACACTTGGAACAATAGGCTGACTAGATGGTTTATTCAAATACAACAGTACTCATTCCATGTCGAATATTGTAGAGGTAAAGAAAACCTCTTGGCAGACCTGTTGAGCCGATCTTTTAATGACCATGATAATGAACTCATATTCATGAATAACTTTGAGTATCTTGATGAGTCATTAATATGTGATAAAAACAATTTTGTTAATGAACAAAATAGTGATCCGTATTGCAGTGGTGTTAAATCTGTTCTCGCTGGTTGTGAAAGTTCACAACAGAGCAAACATCGAAACTGGAAGAATATATACCTTATTCACAATGATCTACTCACCATCAAAGATTTTCACAATCCAAACCGGATAAGAATATGCGTGCCTCAATCATTAGTAAATCTTGTACTGCACAAGTATCATGATGAAGGTGGTCATTTTGGTACAGACAAGACACTTGGTAAAATTTACCAAATATTTTACTGGCCTCATATGAAAAGAGACACAAAGTCTTACATCACTGATTGTGAAATTTGCATGAAAAATAAACCAGATAAACATCCTCCTAAGTATCTGGAAATCATGCACAAACCCTCAAAACCAGGTGAAATATTATTTATTGATTTACAAGGTCCATTCATACGTTCCTCCAAAGGTGAAAAATATTTACTAACAGTATTAGATTCTGCTAGCCGTTATCTTGTGGCATATCCTATTGGCAATAGTACAGCTTCCATCGTAACTAGAAAACTAACACATTCTTACTTCATCCATTTGGGAATACCAACAATCATTATATGTGACAATGGTCCACAATTTCGTGCAGAACATTTTACAAAAGGTATGCATGCTCTCAATGTAAAAATTTTTTACATACCCAGTTATCATCCAAGTGCTAACTTAGTGGAGAGATATCACCAGGAAATAAATAGATTGATGCGTATATTTTGCAATGGTAAACATAAGCAATGGTCTAGCCATGTTGCTGCCATTTTACATCTGTTAAATAATTCAATTTGTTCCAGTACAGGTTATGCTCCTATAGAACTCAGGCTAAATATTGAACCTCAATATATCTGTAAAAAAGTACTAACGGATCGCATTCCTGATGTAGAGATGTGGAAAAATAAGCTGCTTATGGCAGAAACATGTAGTTTCAATAAGAGACAAAAACATATTATAAAACAGCATGAAAAACAAGCAACAAAAAATCCAGTAAAGCAAGGCGATCTGATCTTCACAAAACTGCATCCTCAAAGTGACACTATCACTTGCATTATAAAAAAATATTGTAATTTATACCAAGGTCCTTTTGTTTGTATGCAAATTCATGATGATAACACAGTGAAAGCCATATGCTGCAACACTGGAAAAGACATTACAAATATTTCCGTAAAAAATATCAAAGCTTGGCATTGTTCATTGGACAAACAAAAACTTTGGATAAACAAACTTTTAAGCATGCGTAACGATTTGCAACTTCATGAGTTAGGTTTGGAGCAGTTGCATGATGCTGTCTAACGATATTTATTAAGAGCATGATAACAAATTGTAAATTATAGTGGTACCATATTTGTGATATGTGGAGTTTGTGCATACATGTTGTCTATTGCATGTTATGAATGTATGCATGCTAATTTATGTATGCAAGATGCATATGTTATGATTTTATCTCTGCATGCAAATTGTACATGATGTGTTTTCTTTTTTTTTTACTGATGCATGTAAACTGCACGTGTGTTGTTTTGTGTTTATTCTTGAAAATTGTACAAATTTGGTTCTGCGATTATGCATACAAACTGTACATATGTGTATTCTGTTTTGTGTTTATGCATGTTAAGTTATTTAATATATGAATCTGATATTTTGTCATAATCTTACATGTTATATCTTTGTTTATGTGGTGTTTGTTTTGTAACTAACTTCTTGCATGTAAACAATGTCATAATTTTAGTAATGCATGAAGTATTTGACATTTCTTCTTGATTCTCAGTAAGAAAGTCAAATTTCCCAACCCCGGGGAATTTATGACAGATCATAAGTTCTCTAGTTGAAAATGTTGTATATAAAAATAATCACGCTGTACAAATTACAACTTTGCCAGCAATGTGTAAAAAACTACAATGGCAATCACGCTGTACAAATTATAACTTTGACAGCGCTGCAAAGAAAAGTCATATTGGCAATCGCATTGTATAAAATAGAGGAATAGGAGGGTGGAGATATTCTGTGGCTTGGTTGAATGGAAGCCGGGGTTGTAAGTTTATGCGATGCATGTTAATCGGATTGTTTTCTAACAAATTTCAAGCATGTTTGCATGTAAAAATTAATAAAAATCTGAATTTACTAACACCAGACTTGTTTTTGACATTTTTCATGAGTTAGCGTATGTGGTTTAAGCCTGAAAGGTAAAAATCCAAGTAAGGAAGTTGGTCCCCTGCGATTCTCCAGTTGCCAGAAGTGCTACGAGAATAGGTAGGCGGTCAAACAGTCTTTGCACACAATTAAGAAGTCTGAATGAAAATATCAAATATATGAGTCCAGAAATTACATACAAAATAATATCATTTTGAAAAGGCATTATTTCAGCACTGTACATGAGGCATTTGTGAAAATAAAATACAACTGCTTGTTTGTTACATTTTTGTCCTTTGTTTAATTTGTGAGTGAAAGTTAAGAAAAATAATTTTGATCAAAGTACACCAACACATTCCAGAGAATATCCTCTCATTTCTTTTAACCAGCCTAGGTTCTTTCTGATCAAACTTGATTCATTAAAGGAATACTCATCTGCTTAGGTTGAAAATCAGTTGGTTTAAAAAGGACAAAGAAATTTGGGTCAACAATCCACAATGTCAGTATATTTTGATCAATGATCAATATTATAAAATATGAAAAATGTGTCCATTGAATAACAATAATGTAACAAATCTCTGTGTGTAACTCATTCTTTTTTCTGACTTTTTAAGATATAAGGTTGAAGTAAGCAGAGTACCAGCAGGAAATTGGGTACTCATAGAAGGAATTGATCAACCAATTGTGAAGACTTCAACCATGACAGATATCAGCATAGATGAAGATCTCTACATATTTAGACCTTTGAAGTTCAACACGCAATCTGTGATCAAAATTGCAGGTATAGTGTTTGTATACTAGCATATGTATGTTTGATTTGTGTGTGTGCATACGTGTGAACGTTTGTTTAGTTTTAGGGCCAAAATTGCTGGTAATTTTGCTCCTATAATATAGTTCTGGATATTATATACGTATTATATTCTGAAAAATAACTTGCATACACTTGACTGCTTCTTTTTCAACAGAGGGGATAGTTTTCATTTGACTTTTGTGATCCTTGTTATGAAGGTGGTTCAAGGTGGGGGAAAAATTCATTAAACTCTCTATCTGTTTCTTGCATCATCGGTCAAAGGAGGTTGTAGCATATGCTCCATTTCATCTTTATCAGTCTCATATTAATTCTGAGTGTGGCAAATGTATGTAGAGTTATGTGCTGTTACATGTGTTCCTGAACCTAAATATTGACTTACTCCACACATTCTCACCATTCAGCAGATCAAAATATGGATCAAAAATGAACATATGGAAAACAGCTCTTTGTTACTGAACCAAGTCATGGACACTTCCGGGTTGTAACCATTCAATCGACTTTCTTTTTGATCATTACAACCCAGAAGTGCGCATGAGTGTACCAGCATGGTTGGTTTTTGCACCAAGAACAGATGCCTTGCCCTCTCTTGTTTCTGTGGTTTCTGTCGTGCCAGCAGTACACAGAGTACTCACTAATAGGATGAATGAGCAAGTCTCGAGTAAAAGTTGATAACCCACAAAAGTATGGAAGTGGGGAAAATGCAAGTGAAAGTTTGTTCACTGCATTGTAGCTAATGGGTTACCCATGTGTGCCTGTACGTTTTTGCCAATTGCTGGCTCCTGAAAGAACTTGGTTCACTATAGTGCAACAGCTGAATTCAGTGTTAACTCAATTGTGAACAGAGTCGTTTATCAAGTTTTGCTCCCTAGCTGCTCAAATATGGTAGGACTTTTAGGATGTTCTGTTCTTTTGGTAGCATCCTGTACATTCTATCATGATATATAAGTATTTTTTTCCTGACGTAATTAATTGAGATCACAGCTATTGAGAAATGTATTACTATCCTTTAACTCCAGTTCCAGTGATAGATACACTAAGTGAAGTGTAATGATGTTCTTTTTTGAGATGTACACAATTATACATGTGTTGTTCTCTCAGGCAAGACGCATATAATTATTAAAATATTATGTATATTTCAGTGGAACCTGTGAATCCTTCAGAGTTACCAAAGATGTTGGATGGTCTTCGTAAGGTGAATAAGTCTTACCCTCTTCTTGCAACCAGGGTGGAAGAATCAGGTGAACACGTGGTCCTGGGAACTGGAGAACTCTATCTTGACTGTGTCATGCATGACTTGCGAAAGATGTATTCAGAGATAGGTAATTATTTGTGCACCTTTTGTGAACTTTTATAATTTATTTTAAAAATAGATAATTTTCTAGCCTGGTGTTAAGTGGAACAATAATTTTCGAAGTATAGTTTTTATTCATGTTGAGGGGAATAAACAATGCAGTTGATAATATAAGACGTAAGCGAGTTACTAAAGATATATCCGGGAAACTTACTTGTAAATGTTCTATTAATGTCAGTGGACTGTGCCACCATACACTACCTAACAGTAAAGCATCGAGTTCCCAAGTGGATGGTGGCAGAGGCCACCAAAATTAATAGAACATTTACAAGTAAGTTTCGCGGATATATCTTTTGTAACTCGCTTACGTCTTATATAGTTTTTGTACTTTAGTTATTTTCATATTTACAAAAAGATATATTTATTATTCCAAGAGAGGCATTTGGATTAAGGAGATTTCTACCTCTTGGGTCTTGAGAGTAGCCATTTGTTAGGGAGATTTTGTACTGCTTATATTGTAGAATACATAAATCAGAGTACATGAACAGAATGCAGGATTTTTTTAAAGCCATGTTTAATGTCCTAGAGTGCAGTCGATGAGAGTAACTTCCTCAGCTGCCACAGATACTCTTGTTTAAACAGTAGAAAAAACAGACAATTTCCAATGTTTCTTTAGATAGGAAATATGATTTTTAAACTTGTGGAAGGTTTCATTTCCTGCTTGTTTACAGTCACTGTCTGCCATAGATACCACTGTTGTCTTGTCCACAATGATTTCACTTAATTTTTCCACCTGTTAATTTCTCGAAACCATTTTTAGTTGACGTTTTTCTGTTCTGAAATGGAGTTTGGTGACAAGTAGCCAATTAAAAAATTATCCCTCAAGAACTCACCACTGAAATATCATAAGACTAAAATTAGGATTTGATAGGGTGTGACATGATGGGAATAATGTGAGCCAGGGTTAGGATCGCATTGTGTGATCGCCTGTGAAAATTCAAAGTTGTACTTTTGCTGTCTCGGATCTTTATGGATAGGTATCGGTTTCTAAGGATTTTCCGGGCAGTAGACGATTTTTAGCTGTGTCAGTGAGGCTTATCTACATTAGCAGGGTGGCTACTCATGGGGAATTCTGCATGAAAGATTGGTTCTGGGAATTTTGTGTAAATTTTTCTCCGTAGACATGAAAAATTGCAACTTTTATTAATCCAAATCCCATTGAATTTATGCATATTTATAAATGCCCTGAGGCAAATTCTTCACAGTTTAGCTTTTATTTTATCGAGGAAGGAAAAGAACGCTGCGTGGGTAATAGAACAGAAATATCTCCGTCTGTTTACTTTGTTAGTGTCCTTTGCAGAACAATCTATCTGACAGATTGAAGATTATTATAAGAGGCACATATTTTTGGTAAATAAAAAAGCAAAATTTCGGTACAAAAACAGTCAACTTCGGGTTCAAAAGTGGTAAATAAAATGAAATTTCTCTGTTATAGCGGTGAAAAACTGGCATGTAAAATGACATTTTGGTTTTAAAAATGTTAATCCCAAATTTGATTTAAAAACTGCACTATTACACAAAATAAACATATCCCTTCTAATAGCAAATTAAATCATTACCAGAATATAAAGTTTATTCCTGTATAAAGGGCTCCATTTTTGCTTCTCAAATGTTTGCAGCAGAATTAATTAATTTTCTGTGAATTGCATAACACTCAGGATACTTCAGACTTCAGAAAGTGTCACGTAGATATATAAACTAAATTTCATGTTTAAGAGTCTATTTCACATTTTGCAGTTCATTTCGCATCATTTTGTGACAAAATAGGGTAGGAAAATGCACCTCACACCTTTCAGAAACATGAAAAATTAACATTTCAATGTTTTATTCCACATTTCATGTTTACGTCAAAAACGAAATATGCATGCCTCTAAAGATAAGTTATTTGGAGTTGATTAGTTAATTTTAATTTGCTATTCTTGTACAACTAACAATTTTTCGTAGATTAATATATGCATCAACACCACCATCGGGAACGTCACACAAGACATGCTTGAAATGGTTGGCGAGAATGGAAGTACTGTCTGTACATCTGCCATGTCACACATGGGGCACACACAGAATGCATTTAAGGCCAGTACAAAACTTCAAACGTCCCTCTTTCACATGGTGGTAAAGTGGTAATATCATGTCTGTATGTTAAATATTAGTGAAACTAGTATTATAAAATTGTCCAATAATTTGTGGACACAGTGTATATACTGTTTAATTGAATTGAATTACAAATTTTGGATACGTTTGAATCACATGGACCCTGCATATTGTTAATATATTAATGTGTGTGGTCAGTGATAGGCATATTTATAACGTTACGTAAATATAAGTTACTAAATTATAAAAATATAATTATTATTATTATTAATTACATTTAAAGAAATTAATTTGTTACTTTTATATATATGACATATTATAAAGTAGCAAACTAAAGTCCAATTTTTCCACTACGAAGTGGATGTAAACAAAAGCACGTGTTCTAGAGAAAGCCAGTGCAACCCTATTGGTGGATTCTGGCAGTAGTCCCTCCGCAGACCTTTTGCACCCTGATAGATAGTCCATTCAATGCCGTCTTGAAGCTAGAGTAATACAGCATTGTATGCTGTTCAAAGCATTTACTAGCCTTATCCTTACGTATGAATTCATAACCAGACTCAAGTAAAGCACCTACGGTGACATACACTCATTCAAATTAACGAAATTCCCGCTACTTGTCCGTCACTCTGTGTTGTGCAGTGTTGCAAATTCGCAATATTAAGTAAAGTCTATAATCTTGAAACACCGGACTAGACAGAATCAGAAAACATGATTTAGACTGACAGTGACTGACATGGGAATCTCTAGGTTACACACGTGTTGATGTATATACCACAAACACACACACACTACTTTCAACTTCATGCGTTTTATCTAGAATGGTAAAATCAACACACTGCAAAAGATTGTAGGGAAACCTTTGAGAAAAGCCAAAGTGCTTGGTGCAAATACAACCAGTGATGCTTAAAATCATACGGAATGTTACTTTAGCATTTATTAAATGATCCACCTACGCTTTCTTTCCTTCCCACATAAAACATGCTCAGATTTCAGGAACCTGAATTCCCCCAGCTTGTCAAAGAAGAATGCCAGATGCATACACTGGCAACTGCTTCCAAGAAGGAATTTGTAGAGGGCGGGGACACAAGCTTTTGGCGTTACAGATGGGCAAACTGTGCCATTCAGTGTTGCTACCCGACCTTTATAGAAACATCATTACAATTCGGTAATATTCCAAAGCCTTTATCGTATCTAATTGCTATATAACCAACTTCGCAACTACAAAGTTTTATTAATGTTCCAACACGCATGTACGTAATAAGACCTTTACATTTCTTGTATCTAATTCATAAGGGAAAAAATAACATAGTTGGAGACACTACTTCTCGTGGTCAAGAATCTTCTGAAACACTGTTACCCTCAAGCACACGGTTCTTTATAGCTTTCCTCCCCTCAACCCTGCAAAACCTGCCCTCCTCTCCGTTGCAGTGTGGTGGTTCTCGAGATTTTGCGTAGTGTTTATAGGTTGTAAGTATCATTGAATTTTGATGTGGCTTGAACAGCAAGTGTTACAAAACATCTACATTTGAAACCTTGAACAAGTGGCGATACCAAAATTGCGGTGAATCCAGAGTATTGTGTTGAATCGTTGACTTCTGAACAGGTGTCTTAAAAACAAGTATTTATGCGGTCCACAAGGAAATTCAGCCATACAAAAACAAATTTTAGCCGATTTTGTACTTGCTGCCATCAGCAGGAAAGTGGATGGTTTTGTTTTTTCATGGATATGAGTTTGTCTACGCTGGTTAAAATTATTGCATGATTCATTTGGTTTATTTTACTTCGCATTTCTGCCACACTTGGCTAATCACAAGGATGAGGAGGATGAGTGATGATATGGTGAAATTGATGAAATAACACTTACAAAGAACATCCATGCCCAGGCCAAGATTCAAACTCAGGACTCCTGGCATCGTACCGCACAGTGATAACCACTCCACTACAACGGCCAGCTGTGTGAATTCTTCTCATATGGTATATTACCATTGACGAGAACTGACATCGTTGGTAAGTGTTTACCTCTATTTTATTATATTTTCTTCATCTCTCGCATTTACAACAGTGTTCATTTTAAAAACTAATATTTGCACATTTTTAAAAGTCAATCTTTTTAAAAGTTTCGAAACATACTGACACTGAAGCTAACACGTGCTCTGGGAGGGAAGGGCAAGTGCTGGTGAATAGAAAGTGGGCACCGCACGCATTAATACAAATTTCGGTAACTTATTGGCCACACCTACTTCGTTTTAAAGCTGGAAACAGTATACTTTCTTTACTAACTGGTTAAATATGTTGATAAATTATGAAATAGTTGAAGTAGTTTTATTATGTATAAGTTTTTATTTAGTTTTTGCTTTATGTTAATATAAATGAATTAGATTTCATAGTTATTATTGTCTTGCATTCTTGTTTTACTTTTATTATGTGTATTGATGTGGATTTGATAATGATCTCTTCAGAGAGAGAAAGCATTCAACACTCACAACCACACTATGTGCGTGTTTTCGATATTATTCTTAGTAAAGTATATTTGAAATTAAAAGTAATTGCTTATCTTTTGTGTGTTATAACAAGAACTCTCCCCCCAGAAATTTTTGGTGGGTCGATTATTGATGCCAAAATTGCTGGTGGGGGTGGGAATCCCTGTCCCCCCTGGATTTCACACCCTGAGGCTACAGTTATGAGAAGTACACATAACCTGACGATACATGTTCCCTTGCTCCTTGATCAGGTCCTTATTTAATATCCATAAATATGCAATCGGTGCAATATGCAATAAGTTTTAAGTATGCATTCAAATGTTACTTGTCAGTAGTGTGGGCAGCTATGCTGCAAGAAACTTTTATTCCATTTTTTTCTGATCTGGTGTGCTTTTTTACTTTTACAGATATAAAGGTTGCAGATCCAGTGGTGGCTTTCTGTGAAACTGTGGTTGAAACATCTTCATTGAAGTGTTTCGCTGAGACCCCTAACAAGAAGAATAAAATAACAATGATTGCCGAACCACTTGAGAAAGGTTTAGCAGAAGATATTGAAAATGAAGTTGTCCAGATTACATGGAACAGGTACGTGCTGTTCTGATTTTTTTATTATTATTATTATTATTTGATTTATTTTACTTCGCTTTTTCTGCCACTTTTGGCTAATTTGCAAAGATGGGGATGAGTGATGATATGATGAAATTGATGAATGGACACTCACAAACGTCCATGCCCAGGCCAGGATTCGAACCGGGGACCCCTGGCATCATAGCATGATGTGCTAACCAATGAGGGGCATTTGAAAGTTATTAAAATCTGTAGTATTTTTCCTTGGAAGGGGGGGGGGGGGTGAAATGTGATGGAAATGAAATTATACACATGAAATATATCATTTTTAGACTGACATTTATTTTTCATGTGGATCATTCCCCCCCCCCCCATACACCTATTCTCTTCATTAGTACATGTAGTGTGTAGTGACTTAAAAAAGTTTGCATTTTGATATTGATCATCAAGGGTCTTCTTCAGGACAAGCAAATAAAAACAAGGAAAGAGCACGTAAGGTGATGGGAGGTTCATTTGTCTTGTTGCACCAGTCTCCCTGAGTTTACATTTTCAAAAAAGTCCTATATTTATTTATGCACATGTTTTGTAGTGATATAAATTTGAAGTGACAACATAACAACACATAATGTTTGCATGTAAAAAGCTCCTAGTCTTGACAAGCAAACTTAAGATGTAATATCTTGCCAAAAAAATTTCCACGATTGTGTTCAGATGATCACTTCAAACTGGTACATTTGCATACTAATAGCAAGAATATGATTAAGTGAGATATTAATCAGAGAAATATTTGATTCGGAATTAACTAACATTTCGTCTTCTTTCTCTACCTCTTATGCTTTGCAGTGTTTAGGGTGCCTCAACCCACTTCTTTTTTATTATTCTTTTCTGTTTCTGGACACCTTTTTCATCTCTTGGAATGTCATCTGTCTTCCCTTCCATTTTTTCCATACCCACAAGTCCCTTCCTTGGTCTACCCATGGATCTTCTTCCTTCTGATTTTACCTCCCATCAACTCCTTAGGTTTCCTTTTCCTTCAGTCTGATTACATGACAAAACTACGTCATCAGTAGTGCTTGGAAGTTGATGAACTAAAGAATTACTTTATAACCATTAAAAAATTACCTGAAAATTTTAAAAAATAACCTATAAATAATTTCACTCTTAAAATGATGGCTTAATTTTTCAAAAATTGCAAGAGACTAGTTCAATAATTTGTTGTTTGGTGCTTTAAACTATCGAAGCAAAGGCAAAAAATAATTAAGTGCAGTTTTCCATATTTTTACTTCGTTACATAAAATGCACCACAAGGTTTTTATGTGCAAGTTATTCACCTCCTTTTAGTGTGGGCCCTTTACGATACAGCATCTGAAAATACAGTCTTGTTTTGTGTGCATCAGATTAACGTTGTGACTAATTTTACTTTAAAATCACAGATGAAAGCGATAACAGTGGCCAACAAGGGAAACTCAAAGTAGGCTTCAATGAAAGTATTTTAAGTTTCCTTGAAGAAAAGAAAATTTACCACAATTAATTCCACAAAATCCATTACCAAAGATTTCAGTTAAAATAATATTGTGCTTTTACATTGAGCTTATTTATGAATATGATTAATTAATGGTGTACTTGCTGAATCATGTTTATTATGCTAGCAAGTGAATTCAAAATTCAAGAAACTTGGAAGGAGGAAAAAGAAACTTAAAAAATAATTAAGAATGCAATAAAAAATGGCAAAAAATACTAAAAAATGATCTAAATTCAAAAAAAGGCTGTAAAATGCAAAATAAAAATAATTTTTGCTGGTTCTAATTCAAGTGAAACAGCATCAGGTTTAGCATTGCCAAAAAAAATATGATTTGTCATCAATTTCCTAGCCTTAGTAATCAGTCTTTTTCATTGAATGGGTGGGTTTTCAATGGATGTTTGCTCCAGCTGTTCATTTATCCTTTCATTCCTTGCTCTGTCTTTTCTTGTTTTCTCTACTACTTTTCAGTAGTACAGTAAAACCTCATTAATCCAGACTAATGGGGGGATAAGTTGAGCGGTTTAACGAAAGTCCGGATTAACTAAAATAACTTGAAAGAACAGTAGAAAGCTCATTAAAACTCCGTTTATAGCAACAACACGTTTATTATGGTGTATTTAAAAGGCATAGGCCTAAATACACTATACAGTACAGTACAAAGTCTGCGAGAAACAGAATTTCATCAGTGGTTAACTGCCTTTTCTTCAGGGAATTTCTCTTGTTGACTTCTAGCCACATTTAAAACCTTGCATTGTACTTTTTTTTTTTTGGCCTGTCCGAATTAAGCGAAGTCTGGCTTATCGGGGTCCGGATTAATGAGGTTTTACTGTATTGTATTTTCTCCAATTATATGCATCAGTTTACCAGAGTTTTGCTTTACAATATTCAAAATTGACATCAGAATATAAAAATACCTGTTATGTAATCACAAAATACAGATTTTTCACATAATATTGGAACAAAATCAACGGAAGCTTCGGATTCTGCATAACTCCGAGGATAATTAGACCACAAAAGTATCATACAGCATTTTCAGTATTTGTTCAGTCCTAGTTTCCATGAAAACTATACCAATTCATCACTTTTGCATTAAAAAGTTCCAAATTTCACATGAGATAATTATTTAATCATGCTCCATTTTTCCCCATAATGTTGTTTGCAAAAATAATGAAAAGAGTATGCATAATTTCCAGGATGTTTAGGCTCTGCGAAAGTGTTGCATGGAATTTTTGCAGGCTCTGCAAATTGTTCCAGAAATATATTGGCCAGTGTTGGTGATTTTAGTTCATTGATAACAGCTCTGACCTACTAATCTTGTTTGATAGAACTGCACACTGGTATTAATAATACTGAAGAATTAGACATTTTACAATTACTTGTAGAACTTCTACTACAGATTGCATTCTCCGTTGTCTATATTTTTGTAATACAGAAATATATTTTGAAAAAACTCGTTGCAGTGGTGCAAGGTCTAGCAGAATCATGAATTACATTTAATATAGCATTTGCAGTATTGAAATTTTTCTCTACTTTCCAAATAGGAAACGGCTGGGAGAATTTTTCCAAACCAAGTATGACTGGGATTTGTTGGCTGCTCGATCTATTTGGGCCTTTGGACCAGATGCAACAGGCCCCAACATCCTCGTTGATGATACTTTGCCCTCTGAAGTGGACAAGGGGTTATTGAATTCAGTAAAGGATTCGATAGTACAAGTAAGTGACACACAGGCACACATGTATTTATTGTGAATATAAATTCAAATTGGCTGTGGAAAGTGTTATGATAGTAAATAAATATTTCCGTTCTAATTGCATATTTATGTATATTTATAGGAGGTATTGTGCATTTCTATACAGATTTAAACATACCTAAACTCATCACAGATTGGTTAAGCAAGAAGGGAACTAAATCATCCTTGTACAAATACAGTTAGATAAACACCAATAAACAATAGTTGCAGCTGAAAGTGTTAACATCAGCCTATATGGATTTGGATGATTCGCAGATGACCGTTGTCTCTGAATAATTTCAGTATGCTGATTCCAAAAAATGAAATCAATTTTTACCCATCACATTTAGTTTCTTCATAAAACAGCAATATATTAACTGCCTTAATAACAAAATAAAATTTCCTCAATAGATGGCTCTGTTTAGATGGTAAAATATTGTTTTTTTACATTACAAATCCTCCAATTTTGAACTCTAAATGCACATAGAATAGTAAGCATTTAATCCACCCTCTATCCTTAGAAGACAAATTGGCATGAAAATTGTAAACTTTGATTACGCAAGTTCCATTTTCGAAATACCTCATGAAAATTTCCTTTGCAAAATGTCAAATACCCAATGTTATAATATGGTGGGTTCATTGAACTTAATGAGGTGTAGAAAAATCCTGACGTAATCATCAGCATGCAAAATAATTCCAGAATCACCTATTGGTTTGAAAACAACCGAAATTCCTCTTGCTTAAATTTATTATTTATTATTAATGAGTTATGGATACAAAATTGATTATATTTATACAATTAGTGCGAACATCTTGCCACATCATAGTGCATCGAGTTATTTTATTCGGTGCTCCAAATTCGTTTACGAGGAAGGAAAGCCATCAATTATATATATTTATATTTATTTGAAAAGCCCTGAATACAGAAAAATCCATTTTACATCAGGATATCAACCGGTAAAGAAATAAACAAAATAATAAGATGGACACATACACACACATATACATATATAATATGAATAATAACAACTAGGGCAAAAAGAATATTATTTACACTTCAGCTCCTTTATGCACACCGTTCTGTAAGTCTGCTTTGATAATTGGAAGCCCGGAGCATATTTTAATGAGTTGTAAATGGTTTGTAGCCTGTAGAGAGGTGATCTTTGCTCTAAAGATAGCCTTGAAGATTTAATGTAAAAGAAGATGTTGCATTTACTGTTGGGACGTGGGATTCTAATATTAAGAAGTGGCAAGAGTTCGCTGGTGAAAAGTTGTCCATTAATGATTCTGAAGAGTAGTGTTAAATCTGAGAGTTGATGGCGAAGAGAAAGGTCATGAATTTGTAGAGTGGATAGAATTTCTTGTTTGGAGAAGTTGCAAGGGCTGGGCATCTGTGTTTGACTATTCTGACGAAGAAAGTTACTACTTTGTTTGTTTTCTTTAAATTGCTTTCACATGCCATTGACCAAATACAGGAGCCATATTCAAGAATAGGAACAACACACATTGTAAAGTAGGTTTGGAGGGCAGAAACGTATGTTATATCTGTAAATCTGTAAATTAGTCCAAGTGTTTTCATCGCTTTCCAAGTAATGTAGTCTATGTGATGGTTGAAAGTCAGTTTGCTATCAAAAATGTTATGTTATGTCATGTCCAGTCACTTACCTTCAAACAATGCAGTGATTTTCTCTTGTAGAAAGAAACGTCTTATAATGCAGGAGGAGTGTCACACTCTGGAGTGACGTGTTATGCAATTCCGTTTGTCATATCAAATAGCTGACACAACGTGACGTCACATGTAAACTAATATATGTGTCTTATTACGTCATGCTACTCCACAAACACGTTCAGCAGAAACAGTGGATTATGTTATATATTCTCGGGTCATTTGGTTTATAGGATATTCATTTTTGATGGGATTACGATTTTACTTTATTATTTCATGTTTTGGGTACTTGAGTTTTATTTGGTAATAAACGATACCTCTATAAGGTTGGATCAGATATTAAGTCTAATTCAAAGGAATTCTTTTCCGGAGAGGGGCATCGTAATGATCCGTAGGATCTCTTAAATGTAATGTTCAACGAACTCTACAACCCGAGACATTTACCCATTCAGGAAATCGCTAGAACCATCTATGGAATGTCTTGTCAGACATTGTCAGGCTTCTTTGATCGCCAGCATGACACAACGTTTCAGAGAAGTTATTCAGATTTTAACCATACAAAAACATTATATTTCCTTTTGTTGCAGTCAATATATTATGTTTATAATTTTTGTTTTTGCAATTCCAGGGATTTCAGTGGGGTACAAGAGAGGGGCCACTGTGTGAAGAACCCATCAGGAATGTAAAATTCAAGATTTTGGATGCAGTCATTGCACAGGAACCCTTGCATAGAGGAGGAGGTACGTATTAATACTAAGAAATTAATTAGGAGTAAGACAGCTTAGAGAGAAAGCCTTCTGGCTGTGTTGCACCATGGTACAACACAGTTAAACTGAAAAATCCATCCTCTTCAGCCATCAGTTGGAACAACCTGGAACTTACTAACACTGCAAGACTGCAACGACATCTTCCAGCAGACGCAGCATGTAGCAACATCGGAACCTTGACCAGCCCTGATGATGACTCCAAGATGAATTGAAAGTTTGGACAAACTTTTAAAGTGTCTTGTATCATGATGTTTGTGTGTTTTGTGTGTTTATAACAACAATTTATGTTGTATCGTTTCGGGGAAACACATGCTCTTTTCACCGGACATTTATTTCTAGTTTGATTAACGAGTGTCATTGATCAACTAAATCAACTAAAAATAAATGTCTGACAATCAAATATTGTCATGTAATAGACAAGGATCCAGTGTAATGTTATTCAATCATACTTAAAATAAGTGTCTGATGAAGGGAGCATGTGTTCTCCTGAAATGTTACAACAAAAATTGTGTAAATGTGCTTGTAACAATTGTAAACTACAAGATTCTACAATGGAATTTACAACCCAGAGGTGTCCGTGACTGTACATACAAGCAAAACTAATGTTTTAAGTCAGTGGCAGAGAATGACCTTTCCAACAGTGTAAGCCTAGCATGACAAAGCTATTTCCTGTTGTGCTTATTTTTGGGCTGGCATGGTCAGTGATTTATCCACACACATTGACCCCCTCCCCTCATTTTTTCAGAACAAAATCCCTGGAACTTTTCAGAAAACCCTAATTTCGGCACTAAATTTAACCTTACACTCCTTAAAAACGAAGTTACACAACATCGGATTAAAAATTCTGGATAAATCCCCGAGCCTGGTGTTTTCTTTACTAGGCTGTGTATCCCTACATTTCAACTGATATTTACATCAGTCTTATTCCAATCACAATGAGTAACGTAACGATAAAAAATATGCAAAGTTAGATAAAGTGAAGAATAATGATAATAAAGAAACAAAAACACAAAGAAAGAGAAAAGTGCTAAATACTTTTTACAACCGCATAACCAAGTATCAGCTTCATACACTTCTGGGTTGTAGTGGCCTAATTTACTTTCAATGGAATCGCTACAATGCAGAAGTGTCCGAGACTGTACCATGAATCACAAAATCAACGCACTTTATTTTTCGTTTTACCATGCATGCTAGAGAAGGGATGGTCCTACCTACATCCACAAGTTTCTCCTTGACAGCAAAATCCTTGCTGGAAAACGGCATCTTCAACAAGTTCTCCACTGCCCCGCACAATCACACTCATTTTCTTCCATAATGCACTTCACTATCGCACCATAGCACAGGGATGACAGCCCACATTTCAATAGATGAAAAAAAAAGAGAGAGTCTAGTATTTAACAAGCACACAACAAGAAAGTGTAAACAAAAACAAACCAGATCCAAGAGCGAGCACTGCTGAAAGCAGTGATGTTTCTGACTCCTGAAAGGAATATCCCTTTCGGATATAAATAGAAAATAGAAAAAGAACTACAAAATAAAATATGAAAGAAATGTTTGCCAATCCTAGGACAATATCCAGAAATTTCTATCAAAGGAGATGTAAATGCTTTCTTAGGGTAGTGTAAAAGCAAATCTAGCACCTAAAATACCATAAACAAGCTTTTCGTACATTCTTTGAAGAGAGTTTAAATCACACACTATGTAAGTAAATGTTTACTGTAAGTAAATAATATTTGGTTCACATTTGACATGAGAATTGTAAAACTTGTTCAATCTTCAGTTTTCATTAAACACCTAATTTTAAAAAAAGAACTTTTACATTTTTTTATCTTAATTATTACCAGCTAAGTTCAAACATAAACAAAAAACAGAGACCTTAATATTTCTGATGTTTATGATCTCCTACAAGCAAAAAACAGAAATACTGAATATCTAGTTTTCCCGTTTCCTTTTTAGTAGGGACGGGACCGATTAATCGGTACTCTATCGGTATCGGCCGATATAGGCATATCGGTAAAATTACCAATTATTTTACCGATCCGATATATCGATAAATATCTGATAATTTAGTGCAAAATTCTGCCATTTTGTTACCATTTTTCAGGATAATCTCCATGCCCTACTTTCTAAAAAAAAGTAAATTTCTAAATATGCAATTTCTTTTGCACTGCAGTCACTTGAAACACACATTTATTAAGGAGGTCAATAAACCTTTCAGAATTGTATTATTATTACTATTGTCTTTTGTATTTCTAGTTGCACTTTTTTTTGTATGCAACTAATTCCTATGTATTTTTTCTTTCTTCATTTTTTATTTTTTATTTATTTTTATTATTATTATTATTATTATTCAAGGACCATTTCTAATTTTATATCGGATGGGTAAATTTTATATCAATACTTCATCAGTATCAACAAAAAATTCATATCGGCCCATCCCTACTTTTTAGGTTAATCCTTTTTCCCCTGCCTGTTAGTTTCTTGCTGCATAATTCCCTGTTCCTGGAAAAAACCTCTTTGAAATACCACCAACTCAAATTTCCTTTGCAGCCACCATTCATACCCGATAACACTGGAGCCTTTCCTCTTGCAGGACATGTCTCGCTGGCTCGTCGTATTCATGGTTAGCTAGTGAAGCCAACCCAAGCATAATGGTGCTAAATCTTGCACAAGTTTAAAAAGTCATTTGGAAGTTGGGGATATAAGTAAAGCAAGTGGGGGCTGTTGGTGGTAGTTTAATTTTCTCAAACTTTTCACGTGTAAGGTTGAACCCATCCTATTGGTTGAACCATTCGAATTTATATTTATGTTTTTCTTATAAATTAACATTAATAACATGTAGATCCCAGAACAATTTAGTAGTATGTAGCATAATTTCGGAGTTTAAACAACACCATGGATGTCCAGAAGGGGCAAGGGGAAGAGACCTTTTCTGGAAAATGAATGTCAACTATAAAGTAATATATTTCACACATATAATTTAATTTCAGTCACATCAAATTATGTTAATTATTGTAAGGGCGATGCAGAAAAATGTTAAATTCAAATTTAATTAGTATCTTTTGAGGAGGCAACTCTATTATGGGGGAAATATACCTACTTTACCCCAAGCCCTGGAAAAAATACTTTGCTTAATCCTCCAGGTGGAAAGAAATACTGCGGACGTCCATGAACAACACTTGTTCTAAACATGAGGTTTGCAACACTACTGTCAGCCTCTGGCTGTAGGTTTACACACTTAGGGTTTTGGCCCACTCTTCTCCATCCAGATATGGTAGGCACTGCTCGTTCATTGTCAGCAATTTGTAAGGCAAAATTCAGAGGGCTTACAACTTTCCACAAGCAGAAGGGAGAGATCCCATGTGTTGCCTGGTACTGAAGTGTTGCAATCTATCAAACAGGATCTTGAACACTGGTATCGACCCTAGTTGAACTTTGAAGTTGTTTACGAATTTTGCCATATAATTACATACATTTTACTAAAACAAATAAAGTGTACGCCTGGCTTACATAGATGCTCCGTGCCTGTTTTAAGTAGATTGAGCTAGGTAAAGTGTAGTAAATATATCCCTCAGAATTTTTTTATGGGTCCTAGGTATTTCTTATAGAGGATGAAAAGGCTTGGTCTTCAGCTTGGTATTGCTAATCAGAATGGTGTTCTTATTCAACCTTTCTTCTTTCTGTTCCTGTGCTCTGTGCAATTATATAAACTAACATTTTTCCTAGAGCACTTACAAAGTCAAAACTACCACTACCATAAACATCCAAATAGAGTTCTGACTTTCATCTGATGCCAAGTTGCATAAATCTTCTTGTTCACTCTTTTTATGATCCATAGAAAAAACTGTACCTCTCATCCTTAATGTTGTCATGTAAATTTATGTTTTGCACAGGAAACTGTTTTGTTACAAGATTATTTAATAACTTTTCAGGTCAGATCATTCCAACTGCTAGGAGAGTTGCATATTCTGCTTTCCTTATGGCTACCCCACGTTTGATGGAACCATATCTCTTTGTTGAAGTACAAGCACCTGCAGATTGTGTCTCAGCAGTTTACACTGTTTTAGCCAGGAGGCGGTAAGAGAATTTCACTTTTTCTTTTTGAGCGAGTGATTGAGAGCCTGAAGAAAGTGTAGTTGGAGGTTCAGCGTAGCAGTAACTTCTTGGTTAAGGTATGTTAAAAAGGTATGCAATGTTTACTCAGTTATAATATCCCGTGAGGGCCAGTGCCTACCTTTCGACCGTCATCTTCACTCCCACCAGAGGTGGGCGATCGTACAACCATTTACGGAGTGAAGTGTGGTCAGCACGAGGAATCCCCCAGGCACTTTTGAAGTTTTTCCTTGATGATGGGTGGCCACCGGTCCCATACACAGGCCGAAATCTCAGGAGAAAAGTTGTTATCCTTTCCCCAGGAGACTCGGACCTGCACCTTGCACTTGCACCTTGAACCGCATGGCCACGGTGCAAGACTCCTCATGTTGCTTCTCTACATTTAATTAACATACATTAAATAACATGATATTCACGATAGGTTTCTATCGTGTAAAGCCTCGTCCATTAAGCCTAGATATTAAATCCAGATGGCATCATGTACAAAGCAAAACTTCAAACCAGGATTGTTAAATGTCCAGGAACCCATAAATTCTAACGGGTTCTATTGGGTTCCGTAACAGGACCGGAACCTTTTTTCAATTTAAATTGATCCGGAAGAAAAGTCCCATGGCCGAATTGAAGTACTTTAATGATAAAAAAAAAAAGTTGTTTTTGGTTCTGAACTCATTGATGCTTTCTAATCTCTCCCGGACCAGAATTGAATTTATTTACAATTTGTTGTCGAACAACCCTGCTTCAAACTACATCACAATCAATGATCATTTTTTTATTTCTCTTTTCATCAGTGTGGACAAATCGTCGGTCCAATGACATAATGACGTATCTCATTTTTTTGCGAAATTGAGTTATTAACATCGTTGTGATCATACTGGTGCCCTGCATGACCTGGCAAATCGGCGTAACTCAAATCCAATTAATAAGGAAGTTATGAATATTTTTTGATTTTGCGTATCTCAGTTTGTTAAAAAATTTGGTATGACATAACGGCGTATCTTGACTTCCGTCGTTATGTCAGATAATATAAATCCTAAACTGTTTCGCAAGTTGGCGTATCTCTTTTTGCTTACAGCAGAAAAATGCAACAATCGGGGCCAATACACTCACAAAGAGGAAAATAAAGCAATGCAGAAATGTATATTTCAGTGTTTACAAATCAGGGGTCACTATATTAACAATAGCGAAACGGTCTAACAAAGGATAAGGAAAAAAAGAGGTAAAATGAATTGTTAGATACCTTTTGTTGATGTCGGAAATAGCACAATTTAACATTAGCGGCACGGTTTTTCGAAGAAGGATCAAAGCTGTATATTAAGCATTGTTTGTAAGCTCTGTTAGGCAATATGCAACGTTGTCAAAATACTCTCAAAGCTTTCAACTTGTCCCGATCATTTTGAGATCAGCAACCTTAGGAATAAGATGGACGTCTTAGTACTCTGGGAAGATGGCTCAAGAAATATTGTTCCATCAAGAGAACTACACGTGATGGGAAAAAGGAAAAATAACATCAAAGCCGGGATATCTGTAAAATTTTACTGGCCTCCAGAAAGGAAGTGGTACAAAGGGACTGTCATAGAAACATTGAATGAAGAATCTGCTGTATCATCTGACGAAGATGTACCTCTGTCGTGTCTGCTGAAGAAGGACGATGTATCATCCCCTACACAAGAACAGGACGAGACTGACTTTGATGCCGAAAGTGAATTTCTTGAAGATGTCAGTGACCCGGATGATCCAGATTATTTGCCAGGAAAATCGCAACATTGTGAAGCAAGAGGATGCAAGGATGAGGTCTTCTCCTCGTGTTCCAGATGTCACATCCTGCTTTGCTGGGATCATTTCGTTCAAGATAATGACTGTACATTACACAAGAAACGGGGCGTTATTGACAATTCAAAATGTGTGGTAAACAAAGTGCAGGATAACATTTCTTTAATATGTGATAGCAATGCCATCACTAGAGACCACATTGCAACAAATCCTGAAAGTTATGATGTCGACGGATCACCAAAAGAAGGCTCTACTACAGCTTCTAGAAAAGGAGGGAAGAAAAATCTCAGTAAGAAGTTACGTAATGAAGGCTACGAATACTTCAGTTCAACTACAGGGAAGGTTGTTAAGAAAAGAAGATTGCTGAAACCCCCCTGCACAGGCTGCACCCATAAAGGAAGAAAATGTTATGTACTGAAGAACAATGAGAAATCACGAATAATTATTTTAAATGGATTTTTCGATCTTGGAAACTTGCAACGTCAAAGGGAGTACGTAGCACGACACGTTGATGTAGAAGATACGAGACAAAAAACCACAAAACAAGCATCGAGACGTACAAAAACACAATTTTACTATCTTTCCCTGGATGGAACAAGGCTGAAGGTTTGCAAGATGATGTTTTTGAATACTCTTGGAATTAGCGAACAATTTATACGTACGACAGTGAACAACATTCAAGAAACAGGCATATTACTAACTGAAAAACGAGGTGGAAGATACAAACATTTGAAAGAAAATGACGAGAGGAAACGGAGTATAGTAGAAGATCACATAAATCGCTTTCCACGAATGGAGTCTCACTATTGTAGAAAATATTCAACAAAGGAGTATCTGCATTCTGATTTAACTGTAAAGAAGATGTATGAGATTGACACAACATGTCAAGCATCTTTGCAAACGTACACAAATGTTTTCAAGGGTATGAATCTTGCATTTCATCAACCCAAAAAAGATCAGTGTGGATTATGCATTACATACAATGCGGGATCTGATGAAGATAAAATGAAGCTAGAAGATAAATTTAAGCAGCACGTTGCAGAGAAAAGTAAAGTGAGAGAATTGAAAGCAATAAGTAAGACTACAGCGACCTGTTCTGCTGTTTTTGATCTGCAACAAGTTATTCACTTGCCTATGTCGAACCACTCATGCGTGTTCTACAACAGACGTCTGGCTAACTACAACTTCACTGTCTATGAACTGAACACGAAAAATTGTCATTGTTTCTTGTGGCATGAAGGAATCAGCAAGCGTGGATCATGTGAAATAGCAACATGTCTTTACCAGTATCTAATGAAAGTGGACCAAGAAAAGAAGAATACAGTTCACTTATATGCTGACAGTTGTGTTGGCCAAAACAAGAATAGGATTGTGGTGGCTGCGCTTATGCATGTAATGCTAAAAGCAGAGAATATAAAATAAATTGTGCTCAGATTTTTTGAGCCTCATCATGGGCAAAACGAGGGAGACTCTGCGCACAGTGCAATATCCAGATCGTTACGGAAAGTTGGAGAGATATTTGTCCCCTCTCAGCTTGCACCCATCATAAAACTAGCCCGAAGAAACCATCCTTACATCGTGCATACAATGCAGATGGAAGATTTTCTGAATTTTAAGGCAATTGCTGAAGATCTGAGGCTTTTCCAGCTTAAGAAGACCGATGATGGTATTAAGTTCAGTTGGAAAGATATTCGTGAACTACGATTGCAGAGCAACAAGCCAGATACTATCTACATAAAACCAAGTTTACTGCAAGAGAATCCCGCAAAAATCGTAGTAAAGAGATGTAATACTAAAGATATAGCTGCGAGAATGCCACCTCCATTGAACAAAGAATCTGTGAAAATAGCACAAGAGAAATATGCAGATTTATTGTCAATGTGTGAAGGTCCTTTTCCCGTTGTTCTAGACAGTGACTGCAAAAACTTTTACGCAAATTTGAATCACTGAATCTGTTCTCCACTCAATTCCAGAAAAATGTTTTATTGATGTTTATGTAATGTAGCCAAATTATCTCCTAATGTTGTACTCTTGTTATGTAGTAATTTTGCATGTATAGCTTTTTAATTGTACTGTGTAGTGAAGTGTTTTGTAATTTGTACACGTACTTAAAGCATGTAAATCTAAAGCATTTCAAAATAAAAATAACCATTCACTTTGAAAAAAAAAACGTCATGAACAATAAAATCATAAATATTATATAGTTTTACTCACATTTTGACTAAAAGAGATTTCTGAAATCATGAAGCTGTAACTTGATACTAATTTGTATGGCGTATCTCAAAGATATTTCTGTGTGAGTAATTATTTTGATCTGACATACTGACGTATGTCAAGAAATTATGAAATTTCAAGCACGTAACGCAACACATGTAACATTCAACCACACTATTTTACAGCAGAAACATAATACAATTTAATGACAAAACAAAATTTGTTATGGGGTAAATAGTTTTCTCACAAACATCTACGAAAGTGTGTGCGAAAACGTTTTTTGCTTCTGAAAAGTTGGAAAAAATGAGATAGGTCGTTATGTCATTGGACCGACGAAATGGAAAACAAAAATTACATTACATTAAATGTTTACCACATACAGTCATCATCTAGCAAATTGGAAGGCACAGATCGAGGCATAATTTTTGCTTTCCATTAAATATTGCACAGATTATAAAAATTATTTATTTTTAAATAAATTCAATTTGCAGGTCATGATTTCCTTCCAATATCGTATTTCAGCCTTAGATAATCTTTTGTGAGAAAAAGTTTAGGATTGATTTTTTAATTCTCAAACTGTGATATTGAAACATGCAAATTTGGTGTTATTTAGTCACCTGATATGTATTGTGGATATATATGTCCTTGGAAGTGGTTTTGCATAACCACTAATTAAACTTTTTAGTCATATAGAATAATTTGAGTTAGTTTTTAGTTAGTTTTAGTTAGTTTATAGGTTAGTTTAAGTTATGTTCTTGTTGGTAAGGAATGCTTGTGCAAGCTTGGATTAGTCTGCATGGACGCAAGTTCCCTGTCTGGTTTCTAGGTCAGGTTTTATTGTAGAGTGTGGTGAGTAAATAAGAATTTTTAATTCAGTTGGGATGGAATAAATTATGGTATTTTGCTGTTTTCTCATGTGAAATGTTTCTATTTTGTTATACAGAGGCCACGTAACACAAGATGCTCCAGTTCCAGGCTCTCCATTGTACACAATCAAGGCATTTATCCCAGCAATTGATTCCTTTGGATTCGAGACGGATTTGAGGACCCACACCCAGGGTCAGGCATTTTGTTTGTCGGTGTTTCATCATTGGCAGGTAAGCAGATACACAAGTAGGATTCTACTCATGTCTGATTGAAGTTTGTGTGCAGTAAATTTACAAGGAAAATACCAGAAAAATAAGTGAATAAGATTCAACAATTACTGCAACTAATTCCTGTTAATTTCCTGTTTGTGTGCAGTAGTAAATTAGATAAATGTGCTAGTGTGAACCATGGTAATGTTTTCATATTGCTGGAACCAAATTAAAACAAACTTCAAAACGTCTATCCTTTCTAAAAGTCAAGACATTCTTAAAGCAATTGCTTTTTTCTCAGGACTCACCAAACAAAGTATCAAGGCAACAAAAACATAAGCAGAATTTTTTTAAAACAAACCAAAATTTTAACAAATTAATGTCTGTTAAACCTGGATTTTGCATTTTCCTTCCTCCTGTAACCCTCCTGGTTTCAAATAAAGCAACTTGCTGTAAAATTTTCCCAGATTTTTAATTTGTTGCATTATAAGTTCTTTAGCAACAGATCCTTCAGAGATACTATAGTAGTTGAAGTTTCACTGCATTTGTTTTTGTATATTATGTGCAGTACAATTGGATAGAAAGTCCTATAAAAAGCAAAATTAAAAGAATTATCATCCATTGAACCTAAAGAAATATTCAAAAAAGGTATGCTATTTACAAGATTAAGTATTGTATCTAGAAATTGTAAATTGCAATGTTACATGATGTAGTTAAGATAAACCATGGAAACTTGTAAGCTGTAATCAGGTTGTCTGGGATTTATGTAAACATACTTTTTGCTGTAAAAAGAGTCAAATTTGCCTCTTCTATTGCCTACTTTTCCCAGTTGTCGTAAAGCTGATATGAGGGGTTACCTAATCAGGAAGTGCTTAGCTGTTACCTTGAGGCTTACTTCGGTGCAAACCAATATGGGCTGCACCTCACAAACGGCTTGTCTGGACAATGTTTCTGCGATATCAAAGTGACCGTGGAGTGATCTTGGAAGGGTCGTCAGTTACGTATTTGTTATTAAATCCACATCTGAGAACCTTGTCCAGATCCGCCAGTTAAGAATTCTTGTAATTGGGCTGAAACCTGGAATAAGCAAAGTTATAGGACAAGTATTCCTTCACCTTTTCATTTCATAAGGAAAGGTACTAAATCCCACACTAGTGACTAGTCAAGAGTCATACAGTACTTGAAAACCAGATCTGAGTAATAATTCTTGAAACTTTCCTGATGGCAAATGATGAAGAGGTTTTCTTGGGACATCAACCAGGTAATTTCCGGATAGGCTTCCGAGCTTTCGAGAGCTAACATCACTCTCATCTTCAGGAATTGAAGTGATGATGAGAGTGACGTGAACTTTCCAAAGCCTGGAAGTCTATCCGGAAATCACCAGGTTGATATCCTGAAGAAACCTCTTCATCAGATCTGAGAAGTTCGATTCAGAATGACCAGTGACCAGTGACCAGTTACAGGCCCTAGGGGACCAGCAAGGTGCTTGTCAAATTCAGGTTAATAGTTGCATGAATTGGATATTTGATCATCTGGATTTTGTTAACGGAAACTGTGAACATATTTCCTTTAATATTTCAGAGGTATCAATATGGTTCTTTGAAATAAAGGAACATATTCTAAGAAGTCACTTCTGACACAAGACGAAGTTCAAAGAAAAACCGTAATTGTGTAATTCCTTCCCCCATATCTCTTCATCTATGTCAACTTCTGAATGTATAACTCTAAATAAATGGTCTACAGGTTCCCTTATTTCTGCATGCAGAAAATTCAGTGATAATTTTTCCACTATCGTCATTTCAGATTGTACCAGGAGATCCATTGGACAAAAGCATCATCATTCGCCCATTAGAACCTCAGCCTGCCACACATCTCGCACGAGAATTCATGATTAAAACACGACGAAGGAAAGGACTGAGTGAGGATGTGTCCATCAACAAGTTCTTCGACGATCCTATGTTGCTGGAACTTGCAAGACAAGATGTGTTGTTGAACTATCCTTTGTAAATATAGCAGGAAGGAAGCATTTGGAACTACTGTACACATGCATGTGGACATTAATTGAAATGTTTTATTATGATGTGAAGTGTGAAAGGTACAACTTGAGCAGTACTTCTCAAGTTGGAATATCCGCTGATGGTGTTGCCTGGTAACTGAACTGAAGCATTGGCAAATATTTCTACTAAGGGACCTGTAAGAGCTACAATTTTTTTTACATAGGATTTGATCAACAGTATTGTGGGGAATTAAGATGTGGAGGGTTGTAATTTTTTGTTTATTGTGAAAAGTGCATATGTCTTGTGATGTAAGCCGGACTTGAGTAAGTAGTACTATTCAGTTGTTTATCCATACGTGCCCAACACTTCTGAATGCTTTTCCAAATAGCCCCCTTCACTTGTTCACAAAGCACATTTTGTGGTCATTTTGCCATTAAATTTATCCTTATACTCTTAAAACACACCCAACCCCCCTCCCTCCCATGAGGAAACTTCTGAATAAAGAGCTGTTACTATTTCAAGATTAGTGATTTCTATTTGAAACTTCAAGCTTAGTTTTCTGCTCAGAAAAAATAAATCTTTAAAGTGGAAATCAAGTTTCAAATGGTATTGTAACTCTGTAGCAAATCTCTCTCATTTTGATTAACTGCACTCATGTTCCAAATTTTAGAAAATGCTAAATATGTTCAGAATTCCATTTAGAATATCCCAGATTTAGGCATGTACTTCTGTCTAGATATGTGTAATAGAAAAAAGGTTTAAGGTGCCATGAAATCATTACACATATCTATACAACAACAAATGTAGTCCACAGAAAGTGAATTCTCTAGGAGAAATTCTACCTAATTGGTAGTTTT
This sequence comes from Lepisma saccharinum, assembly GCF_977018435.1. Lineage (NCBI taxonomy): Eukaryota > Metazoa > Arthropoda > Insecta > Zygentoma > Lepismatidae > Lepisma > Lepisma saccharinum. Next base: position 36,162,458 of record NC_139242.1, on the reverse strand, counting down.
TCTATCTGGAATATTTACATTCCAACATGCACGTGTGTGTGTGTGTAAAGTGCTGTAGCAGAGATCAGCCTTTAAGTCAAACCAAGCATTGAATACTGAAATCTTTAATTCGCTAGCAACAAGAAATTGCCTAGTCAGGTGTCCATAATGTTACAAGGACTAATTTACTTTGTTCTGCATAGATATATTCTCATAAAGAATAATATAACTTTTTTAATCAAATTTATTTTCAAATATTTGCCTTTTGTACTGAAGTTACAAGCAACATCAGCACATTGCATCAGAATTTTTCTTTCGTATCATTATATTGTAGAGTTTCTTCTTTATTTTGAAAGAAGTAAAACAAATGTACTCAATTTGTAAATAAAGTACAAATTGTATTATCAATAATGCACTGTTGATTGTGTTTTGATTGGACTTCGTTTATCTTATTTTTATTAGCAAGTCTATACATTAGTTGAACCTACCAGATGGAGGAGTCTTGGGTTTGGTACCCAGTGAAGGCACACAGTGGTTCAGATCCCAACTTTAAACTGTAGATCCATACTTAATTAGCCTTTCTGTGCATCGAGGGGACTTTAAAACAAAGAAACACTATACATTAGTTGTTAGCACAGAACTGATATCGATACTTGGGTACAGTTGGATGCACAATTTGTCCAACTTTTGTAGTTAATTTTGTACTTGCATTGTAGGTGTTTTTAAGCAATGGACTCTCATGTCCTCTGGTGCAAAGGTTGTCATCTGCTCGTTTGGTGGTTTTTTTTCCAATTCTTGAAGCTCTCATTGACTAAAATGAAGCAAAAAATTATGGTGATGGACAATTTGCTTGGTAATACTGATGCTTCCCACTGTACCGGTATCTGTGTTGGAACGTTTTTGTTGGAATTTCTTCACTGATACCAGCAAATACTTTTCTAGTGTCTTGGTGTTTCATGGAGTCTATAAAAATGCTGCACAGCACTTTTGGGGAATCTAAATATTCCTGGAAATAATGCAAAATGCATAATTTTAATAATTTTTGCAACAACAATGTTGAGAGAAATGAACTAGGTCAGAGGTTCCCAAACTATTTGGTTTCACGGCACCCCTAGTGTTTCAAAATTTTTCCACAGCACCCATGGCAGAATGTGGGCGTATCAAACACTTGCAATGCTCAGCTAGTTGCTTGCCTTATTTAAAAATTATACACATATTTCAAATTCAGAAACATTTTACATGTACAAAGTACGAAATAAGCAAATATTTGGAACAATCATATCATTTCAGTGAACATATTGGAACATTCCTCAGCACCCCTGTAAGCCAGCCACGGTGCACCAGGGTGCCGTGGTGCACACTGATGGAACCACTGAACTTGATGATAAGATGATTATATCATGTGAAATTTTGAATATTTTTAAGCAATCATATTGTACTATGCACCATTATTTTGTTATTAGAAATAGCTATTACGCTTTTATTTTTTTCTTAGTTTCTTGTTTTCTTTGTCATAACAAAAGACAGAGAGGCCATAGGGCTACCCCAACCCCTGCATTCCAGAGAAACCCCATGGGCCAATATAGCCAAACCCCTATATATAAAGAGACCTCCCCGATGGTGCAGTGTTAGCTTCGTTGCCTTGTAATCAAGGGGTCCCGGGTTCGATACCTGGTGGAGGTACGTTCGGATCCCACTTTAAACTGTAGGTCCAGTCCCGATTAGCTTACTGTGCATAAAGTGGACTTAAAACACTAAATCAATCAATCAATCAACCATATATATAAAGGTAGCGCGTCGTCACCTTGTAATCAAGGGGTTCCGGATTCAATACCCCGTGGAGGTTTTCCATTTACATAATTTGGCCAAATCCTCTATTCTTTGCATATGAGTGAAGGGTGGTTGAATATGTAATGGCAGAGTCTAACTACAAAAGCAGCAAATGTATACAGAAACTAAAATAGGGGTAAATACGGATACGAGTTGGCAGTGGTGTGTGTCACGTGAATGGGGGTCTTCAAGAAGTGACTTTTCCTTATTCTTTTTCCTTTTTTTGTGCAAAACCTGGTAAAAAGGGGAAATATGAGAGACAGTCGTCCATTGGGTCAAGGGAGGACAGAGAAGTCGAAGGGTGGCAAGACAGCAACTGATTGGTCTTTTTGAGTCCTTTTTTTTTACATTTTGTTGGAAGAGGGAAACATGTGTTTTCCGGACTATGCTGTGTTTTGAGAGTCTGACGAGAGGGCAAGTGCTATTGTGAAGTGTGAAAGAAGAAGTGCTTCCTTTGTGAATCGGTGAGGTGGACAGAACGATATCACGGTGGATGGGAGAATTTCTCTTCCATTAATTCCTGCTGGAGCTGGGAGAATATAAGGCCCTACCACTGACACACGTAAGTGTACTGTAGGCGAGGCTGGCTTGCAGCCACGACAGGTGCAACAGATGGGAATACTAAGTCAGTCAGACTGCATAGTGGCCAGCAACACCGATTATCGCTCCTCATTTCCAAGACCCTGGCATGCAGAGGAAGTGAAAAGTCAGTGGCAGGTAAGCAGTGTTGGATAACTCAGCTTTGTATAGTTCGAATCAAAATGCGCACCAACTCAGGGTGGCGACTTGCCGGGAATTCCCTGAATTCGAGGAATTATGCATGGATTATTGTCTCCGGGAATTATATCTGAATTTTCTCCGTAGACGTGAAAAATTGCAACTTTTTTTTACAATTGCAATCCCTGTGAATTTACACCTATTTATAAATGCCCTGAAGCAAGTTTTTCAAATTTTAGCCATTATTTTTATCGAGGAAGGAATAGAAAGTTGCGTGGAAAATAAACAGAATTCTATCAATCCGTTTACTTCACACAGACCCCAACTCAAATGTCCCCCATCAGCTGCATCTAGTGACAGTGTTATACCTGCTTGCTCTCCTGACTTCAGGCAGGAATTGAAAACCAGTTTTTGTGTTGTGTTTGTGTTCAAATGCAATAAAAAGATATAGTTTCTTTAATTAATAGCAACACAATAACATTTCCAGCCTCCTGAATATTATAATAAAGTTTTAAAATTGTGGTTGTCCACTATGAATATTCTCGAATTTTTTACTAATATTGAAGCAGTTAGCTGCCCCACACTGTGGCCATGCGGTCTAAGATCAATGCCAGTGGCAGATCCAGAAATTACCGTTGGGAGGGGGATCATTATAGGCTATGTCAAATCAACCAATAAAAAACATTTTTGAATCTTTAGGATTCAGATTTTTAAATTTTTTGTTTATTCATTGTATCTATCAAGAGAACAAAAACTGCCAAATTTCAGATTTTTTGGGCAGTTGGTTTTTGAGTTATTGACTTTCAGAAAAGCAAAATTCCCAAAATTTGACGACATTTTGAAAAAGTTAAACAGCTGTAGATCAAAAACTATTTGACCTAGAGAGCTAAAAATGTTGTCATTCTATTCTTCTTTTCATGAGCTTCAATTTGAAATTCAACATGGCTTTGATACTTGCAATTACAAAAAAAAACTCGAAAAAAAGTTTTTTTGAAAATCTCCAAAAAAAACTTTTATTTTTTTTTAAAAAAATATATATGTTTTGAAGACATCAATTGACTATTTGTGTGAAAAATTTCATAATGGGACGGCAATGGGTTCCTATGAAAATTAATTAATTTGTATTGTAATGGGTGTGTAATTTGCTAAATTTGTGGACTTCCATGTTAAAACCATAACTATAAGAGAACTAAAAATATTTTTAAAGAATGTTGTTGTTTTTTTGTGGCCGCGGTGGCTCAGTCGGTAACGCGTCTGACTACCATGCTCAAGGTCCCGGGTTCGATCCCCGGCCGGTTCAAATCCGGGAACTTTTCTAACGGTGGAAGCGGCCCCGGCGCCCACCCAGCGTCGAATAACATGGGTACCTGGGGGAAACCCTGGGGGGGTAAAGGTGGTCAGGGGCGTGATGCTGATCACATCACCCCCACTCACGACCGGATCAAGAAAGTGTGGGGCGTTACCCCCACACCCCCTATACGCCTTCATGGCATGGTGCTATGCACAGGGAACACTTTACATTTTTTTTTACCTTTTTTTTGTTTTTTTTTTTAAATATTTCTAGTTCGCTTATGAAAATTTTCATTACCTTTTTTTAAAAAAAATTACAAGCACAGTATGGGTTTTTTAATGTTTGTGTGTTTGCTGTATCGCATATAACATTACATCAGTGGTGTGCGGTGCTAAATCAGACAGTGGAACAGGTGACCTGCACTTGCCCCCTCCCATACCTGTCGTAATATAATACAGTAGACCAAGTAAACGCATCCCCTCCAAATCATAAACCATACATATAGTAATCCCCACAACTTATTTATTTACGACAGCGTGTGTACTGAAAGTAACTTCTTTCTTAGCTTTACTGAACACTTTACTTGATCTGCCCCTCCTTCCTGAACAGGGGTGCCCATCACTCAAGACCACCCCTAAAATCGTTCATCATAATCGAGAATATATCTTGTCTGTAGTGTTGTCCACGGGACGAGATGGGACAGGCTTTTAAAAATTCGAGATGAGACGAGATTGACCATGTGTCATGAGACAAACGAATATTTTCGAGACGAGACAGCATTTCCACAAGACGAGACAGGCCAAAGCCTCGTCTCGTGGGCAACACTACTTGTCTTGTAATGCAGCTATAGTATATAAATTTCACATTCACCTCATTCAAGTGCCAAACACGCATCCTAGTAACATATCATTGTGTACGAAGCGAGCAAGAAAATCTTTAAATCCATTCCTTTGCAGACTTTCAAGAATATTAATTTCATGGGATGTCAATACTTTCTTAACATCCCGAGATATTTAGTCTTTTCCAGCTTCCCCCTTGGCACGTTCGGGGTCGAAAACGTGTGGATATCATATCGCTAAATGCAGTCTCCAAAATTTAATTTTCGAACTCTCTCTTCACTACAGAAATCTCTTGACAATCTGAATTTCACCAAAGTTTAAATGCCAGATGCCAATTTTAGACTTACTGTTTAATTGTCCGCAATTTAAGGCTCAATCCCCCTCTAACTAAAATACCCGCAATAATCTAAGACCTAGAGTTGGATACTGCTCCCCACAAAGTTTAATTCACAATCCCTCCAGAAACCTTGTGTCAATTAAGGCCTAATTTGTAAGAGTTGGATATTTCTCCCCCCCCCCCCTTAGGTAATACCCTTAAACACTTTCTTTTCTTCATCTAATGAATTAATTATGGTGCATTTAAGGTGTAAAATTTTTACATATATTTTGGAAAAAGATATAAATGTTGAATTTAATACTATTTGAAGGGACCCCCCCAAAAAAAAATCTCGATAGCGCAACCGGCGCCATAATCCCCCCTGTTGGCAGCCCTCCTGACCAAATAAACATACGATACATATGTTACAAATTGTCAGAAGTAACATACATTAAGCACGTTAACATTTGGACAATAACAATGTTAAAGCAAGTATGATACTATAATGTAAAAATAACATTAAAAACAAAATTGTTGATGCGCAACGAAGAAAATAATAATAAAAGCAAATTTTAAGTGATCGGAGAGAAAAAATGTTTTGTTGAAACCTGTTTCATCTCTCTATTTGTAGATTAAGTTGACTTTTTTGTAGAGTTGAGCATTCTTGTAATTCAAACGTCCTCAATGCAATAATGGCATTCAGATGGCAGAGTTTTTCATGACGTCCGTTAGATTTGTAGAAATTGTGACAAAACCCGAACTGTTCCAAACTCTCTTCTCGGGAACAAGCTAGGACAACAATAAATTTGCCACTGGAAGAGTATCCAGTTAATCATTTTACAGAGTTGTAGTAACTTTTTATAAAATGCCTTGTGTACGATTTCGTTTTTGTTTTTACTTCGGTTAGGGTAGGTCTTGGTTTGCTGTCTTTTCTGTAAAGTTCAATGAACTAAAAGCTTTCGTCTTCAGCCTGTCGATCATACAACATTCTCAACCATACACTCGCAACAATCGCTTTCTTGTCCTGCCTCTGCGTGCGCCTGGTCTTGGGGCTGTTGAAACAGGTGGATGCTAGCTGTTCCCTCGGCAGCGGCGTATACTCTGGGTCATCTAGGTAATCGCAGATGACCCGGCTGTATTTCTTTTTTTTTTAATATATGTATGTATATATATATATATATATATATATACATTTCCTCGCAATATTCTTCCAAACCAATTTCGATGCATACATTTCCTTGCTTCCAGCGCGGGAATACTTCCAATCGTTTGCCGCCGAATGTCCGGGAACCTTTCTCCAGCCGGTGGAATGACTTCAGGGAATCTCACCCTGACGTCATTCCTCCCGCTTTCCTTACAACCCTTGGCGAGGAGGGAGGAGAAAGGAAAGAGGGGAAGGAAACACTGCTTTTCAGGCGCGGTGATTCCGTGCCCAGGGTAAGCTCCTTCTTGTGAGAGTCCACCGGTCGCACTCTCAACCCTGAGAGCCTTCACCGTTCCCTCCGCTCAACTAGGGAAAACATACCCGGTAGAGTGCGAAGAACAGGAAAACTGAATAACATGGGCAAACCAATTCTACGCTAATTTTCACTTTACATTTGCTTCTGTCTTGCTGATTTCTGTTACTTGAACATAAATTTATCAAAAGGGAAAAGCTTAAATATTGAAGATGAAGCAAACTGAATTAAAATTCAAGGCTTAAGCAATTAAAGCACCTATTTGCTGACTCCCCCCATCCTTGTATTTACAAAAATAGTGATTGTTTCTCCTCTCTAATCTTCAAAAGCAGCGAGAATACTTATCTCACGGAACTGAATATTTTTTTAAAGGGAAACCCCCCTCCCCGAAATCCTACAAATATCTAATTTAAAAAGTGTATAGTGGTAATTCATTTTACTTCATTAGCAGGATTAAACACTTTGCTTAATACGTTGTAATAATCTGAGATTCATCTTCAGGACTTCTAACCCCACTGTTTCAAATTTATGTGGCGGCTGATAATAAGGGATGATCCCCATCCCGAAATAAAATTCTGACTCTGACCTGCAATGATTCGAACTTTTAAAAACCTGTCATTTCGAGCTCGGAAAGGGATTTTTTTTATTATTCATAGGGAATTTCATTCTGAGCCAGGAACACAACAACAGAAGTTTGGCGCGTGAAACTGAATGCGTGTAGTCGTTGGCTTCGTGCTGTGCTTCGTGTTTATTATTTATTTAGGTGTTAGTGTTTGTCGTGATAGTGCTGTGTTAAAGGGTAATGGATGTGATACAAGATTTGCTGGTGAAACCGTTTGGAACAAGATCTTTTCAGGAGAAGTTGCAAATTGTTAATACAGGTAGGCCAGTGTCATCGCTTGAACTTATTTCTACACACAAAGACAAAATCGGGAATATGTGAGGCATTTTCGCAAGCAAATTATGACAAAACACCATGGTTGACAGGAAGTATAATTGTTAATAAGCTTTGCATTTTTGTTCGCCGTGCTTACTTTTCGGGGCTGAAAAGAATGTATGGACGCGTGACTGTAATCTTTGCAACACTTGTGCCAAACATGAAAAATCCAAAAGTCACATAACTTCCTTTGTTAAGCTGCAATCTTTCGCCCAGACACGTATTGACGTGCAACTGGACAAACAGCGTGCTTTGGATGTAGTACAGCACAAGTAATCGGGTCCTGGAGTAAGTTGAATTTTGCACTTAAATTAATATTGCGGGTTTTTATTTCACTAGTGCACGTCTTTCATTTTTATATTTCACAGGCTGTTTTTTTATAGCTTTATAATACTGTCTTGTTTTATTATTTGAAATTCTACGCGTATAGTAAACTGCAATAACGAGAATTAATTGATTGTGATCGTAGCAATAAGACAAACATTCCGACACAATATTCCTAAATCCAATATGGAGCGTGACATAAATTGCACGGAAACTTTTGGAGTTTGAGGATCAAAAGGTCGGAGATTACCCACTCGTTAGAACCAGCATACGCCACTGTCCCTCGGAAGCTATTTCGCAGCATTTAGCCAAGACATTTAGCAGACGATTAACTGTAGAAGATTTTTCCAGTTTGTTATGAATGTCAGACGCAATTTTGCAATGAGATTAGGAAACTATAGACTTACTACACTCAAAACTATCACTACGACGCAATTAAACTTTAGCACATAGCAAAAACTCGAAGGAAAACGAATTCGCTGTCTCTCGTAGGGAACTGCTTTAGAGTTCAGCTTCCACTGGGGGGGGGGGGGGGAGGTCTGAAGTGGGACCATGAGGATCGTTTACTTTCGCGCGTGGTCGGAAATACTCGGCGTCAGGCACTAGTGGGTGGTACGACGAGGGTTGGTGAAGTAAACAAACGTCCACTCGCGGTGAAAGTTTTCTTCTGCGTGTTGATTTCGGGAGAAAGAAATGTTAATTAAAATAGCTTCAATGGGCGATAAGTAGGAGGGAACAGCCTGTTCCCTCTGTTCCATGGAGGGACCGCCACTGCATTACATCATAATAATAAACATGCCATTAAATTTTTCACTATTGCTAGCCGAATATGGTAAAGTCAGACATATATTAGAATTATTGCATAGTTTTTCATGTTGTTACCCTTTGAGCCTTCTTGAGGAAGGCCACTCTCGCGCAAGAATTAATTAGGGCTGAGCGAATACTGATGCCGATGTATCGGAATCTGCAGATACCAGTGGTATCGGTATCAGAAAGTATTTGTCGAAATTCATTTACCGAGGGCCTCCCCGATGGCGCAGTGGTAGCGTCCTCGCCTTGTAATCAAGGGGTCCCGGGTTCGATACCCGGTGGAGGCACAAGTGGTTCGGATTCCACTTTAAACTGTAGGTCCAGTCCCGATTAGCCTTACTGTGCATAAAGTGGACTTAAAACGCCAACTCAAACCAAACCAAATTCATTTACCGATACTTTTCTGGCATTTTGGTCTTTCACGGGGTCCGCAAAAATGCCACGTGACACTTTCGTGAAAGAAACTATCGCATTGTAGATTATGAATATGTATGGGTTTGTAAGTAACGTAGGGAGTTTGGATGTGTTCGAACCTACTGCTACCAATTTATTTATTACAGGCTCAGCTTTTGAAGTTATATAATCCATGTCATCGTTACATTTCTCGTAATTTCACACCTAGATATTTAGCTTCCTTCACTCTTTTAAGATTTATCTCTGAATTTTATGTAGGTGTTTATTAGCATTTAGCTTTACCCTTTAGGATTATAAAGTGGGTCTTCTGGGTGGCAATCGTCAATTCCACTGTATTACACAAGTCATCGAGAGAGTATATTGCAATACTGGTAAATCTTTCCAACTCTGTTCTTGAATTACCTTCCATAACAATTATTACGTGATCTGTAAAGTCCATTCGCTCTTCTGATCCCCGAAATATTTCCTAATTTTTTTATTGATGGCTCCAAGTTTAGATTCCACAATTCGAAACATGGAATGGATCCTTGCGTTGTTGATTTTGAGGCCATGAAGTTAGACATCTAATGTGTTCTCCATCTGATATGGTTCATGGGCAATCTATGTCTCTCAAGGTCCTGAAAAGATGGGGCCAGCTAGCATTGGTACAGGTAGATGTCAGTTCAAAGCCTCACAACACCGTCAACGTCTCTACCATCTGTGAGGGCCTCTTTTTTTCAGCTGGAAGAGGGACGCAAGGCTATTTGTACCTTACAGCTTGCACCGGAGAACCAACTGCAATCAACTTGATATATCGTCGCTTGCAAATACACTCGATATAAATGTCGATTGCATCTGTGTATAACAAGATCTTGCTTTCATGTCCACGGCGATCCCTTATAATACACAATTCTTCCTTTTGAGTCTGCAAATACTGACATACATAAATCTAACTACTATCTGCATACCTACATACACACTGGCTATCAAGACTTACTTCATTACACACCTACATTTGCCTGAAGTGACATGGAAAAATCTCAGGGATTACTGTTATTCCTGTAATTTTACTGTGGCAAGCTGGCCAACTTCACCCCAGCATAACAACAGTGGATGCTGAGCAAACATAGGACCTTCCCGATCCAGCAATATTCCAGAACAGACGAACTCGTACTAACTCGGAAAACGTAATGTACTATCACACCTAGTATAGGGCGACCAATGCAGAGGCAGGCCCATTGTCCTAGGTGGAACTTCCACGAGGTCTCCCAACCAAATGGTAGGGAAAAACCTTATCGGGAGAGATCGTACAATTTTTTCTTGCCAACCGAATAACAAGAATCCATGAGATATAGGGTAGAAACGTTTTAAGTGCTTGTAATGTTTTTTTTTTTTTAAAAAAAAAAAAAAAGACTGCCTTGGTCGCCTTGACGGCGGCACGTTTAACGGCCGCCCGGACGCCAACTCCCGTCAAATCGCGTGCAATATCTCCGCTATGAAAGCCACTAGCTTCGGAATGACTTCAAGTTCTCAGAATTATAGTTACAATTACATTCAAAGTAAGCACGTTAATTGTCACGGGGGATGTTGGAAATGTTGTCTTCGTGCATCCACTCGTTTTTGGCACGGTTTTAGGAAATTTGTGGGTTGATCCCGGAGATTTGTTTTAAATTTTATGCAATAGGCCAACGATTTGCCATAAAATGCCTTTTCTTGTTCCTTGGCCAGATAATGTAGGTGTTTATGTTTAAAAATCGTCTCGTGATATTTCTGAGTGGTATTGATTGATTGAGTTGGTGTTTTAAGTTCACTTTATGCACAGTAAGGCTAATCGGGACTGGACCTATAGTTTAAAAATGGGATCCGAACCACTGTGCCTCCACTGGGTATGGAACCCGGGACCCCTTGATCACAAGGCGACGATGTTACCACTACACCATCGAGGAGGAGCGTAGAGGTAACGTCGTCGCCTTGTAATCAAGGAGTCCCGGGTTCGATACCCGGTGGAGGCACATGGCACAGTGGTTTGGATCCCACTTTAAAAACTGTAGGTCCAGTCCCGATTAGCCTTACTGTGCATAAAGTGGACTTAAAACAACAAATCAATCAAAAAATATCGAGGAGGCACAAAATATAACACGCATGATATAACTAGTAGATAAAATAGCAGATAAAGAGAATAACTAGCATTCATTCTGCAATCTAATCTATGAAGCTGTATACAGCAGCGGCGATATCTCCGGTATGGAAGCCTCTAGCTTCGAAATGACTTCAAGTTCTCAGAATTATAGTTACAATTACATTCAAAATAAGCACGTTAATTGTCATGTGTAATGTTGGAAATGTTGTCCTCGAGGCGCCAGAGTGCCAACTGATACACATGGCTTTGAGCATAACTTGTGGATTTCTTTCTTAACCCCAATTCATTTCAGTAACTTCGTGATCTCAGTTCAGTCGTATTTTTAAAGTGGTTACATGTTACAAGTGTTCTTGCGATTTTTGATTGTTTTATACAGTGTTTAGTAAGCGTATACTGTTCCAAGTGTTATTTGTGTTTTGCTATAGTTTTAATAATGGCACATACGCACACATTACAACAAAACGTAGGGCCTCCCCGATGGCGCCTTGTAATCAAAGGGTCCCGGGTTCGATTCCCGGTGGAGGCGCATGGTGGTTCGGATACCACTTTAAACTGTTGGTCCAGTCCCGATTAGCCTTACTGTGCATAAAGTGGCGTTAAAACAACCAACTCAATCAATCAATACAACAAAACGTTTTTATGTACGATTCGTATCTGATTACAAATTGTTGAAGGGATGTTCGTAGACGATTTTCCACAGAATTCCCAGTTGTCGTTCCACACAGAAATACCATGCGAAACCTTGTGAAGAAATTGAGAACGAGAGTCTGTTAAATTTCTGTAAATGAATTAGGGGGAATGTTAGTGTTGGGGTAATTGATCCACGATTAATATTCTTCTCTAACGAAGCAAGTTTCCATTTACAGGGAACAATGGAACCTTACTTCCGTTGTTGAAATCATATTGAATAAGGATATCTTGCCTTTTTTTCTAAATTAATTTTATTTTTTAAAAAAACTTCTGTTATCACATTTTGATAAAAGATTGTGACATCTCTCCTTTCCCAGCAACAATGGGATCTTTCGTTCATTGTTGAACTCTTTATGAAAAGGAATATCTAGCCTTTTCCAAATTTAATTTTCTTTGAAAATAACTTTTATCCCATTTTGATCACAAGAAGTGTCTTCCTTCATCTGTCCTTTCTCATCAATGAGAGAGAGAGCTTTTGTTCCATTGTTGTACTTTCTAAGTTTCAGATTTGCAGCCTTGTTTAAATTTTACTTTCTTTAACAATCTCGCATTTCTGCATTGTTTCTCTCACATTTTTATCGCATGTTGTGCCATTTCCCAGTTTCCCGCCAAATTCATTGAAGTCAACCGATTCCGTGTGCATGGCTACATGGACGTACGTGTTTCGCGCTCATCTCGTGACTCGAACCCGCGACATCTCAATATCTAAACTAACGTGGCTTCTTCTCCCGTTCCTCTTTTGTCACCCTGACTTATCGGTTAGCGTTAGTAAAGTGTTTATCTATGGGGGAAATTGTAAAATAAAGTCTATGCAACAAACCTTCACACATTAGAAGATCTGAAGGAGAATGTCAGGATAGAAACTGTAGCAATTTCAGAAGCTGAAGTGTTGCGTGTAAATGGATATTTCCGAAAAACATTTCCTCAAGTCCATTCTTTGACCGGGCGGACTTTAGGCGGCCGCGAACGGTCCGCCGTCATGCGCCCAAAGGGCTAAAATAGTCTCTGCGATTAAGAAGAGTTTTCATCATTATAGACTGAAAGAATTCTCGCAAGTTCAATTACTAACTGTTTTCAAAATGTTACATAGTTTTTATAAGAGACTTTTCAGTGTCCTATATTATTTACACCATCCACGGTCATCACTATTACCAATCTAAGTGAGGTTAAATAAGGGCTTATAAATAGGATGAGGATTGAGAGGCACTAAAAACTCGCAAAATAAGCAGGCAAATAAGAACAAAATACAAAATAGGTACTAATCGTTCTGCACATAGCCCTACGATGCAAGGGGTCCCAGGTTCGATTCCTGGCCTGGGCATGGATGTTTGTGAGTGTTCATTCATCAATTTCATTATATCACTCATCTCCATCTTCGCAAATTAGACAAAACTGGTACAAAAAGCGAAGTAAAATAAATGAAATCAAATCAAAGTAAACGTGCTGAACATTTTTCATCATTTTCATGGATTAGGCACTGAAAAAGCTGTTATCTTCGAAAGAAGCACTTGCGGCTAAAAGCCACAAAAGAACACTATATCTGTGAAACATGAATACCACTCACTCAGCCACATAGTGGTTCTGGTAATTTACAATGCTTAGAGAGAACAATGATATATTGCAAGCGAAGCGAAACGAGCAAGAAAATTTTTGGATCCAATTTTTTTGCAGGCTGTAATCAATATTGATTTAATAAGGCGCAAATAATTTCACGGGAGGCCAATGCATCCTCTCCTTTAGTTACAACTTTTGTGCCTCCCCGATGGTGTAGTTGTAACATCGTCGCCTTGTGATCAAGGGGTTTCGGTGGAGGCCCAGTGGTTCGGATCCAACTTTAAACTGTAGGTCCAGTCCCTATTAGCCTTACTGTGCATAAAGTGGACTTAAAACACCAACTCAATCAATCAATACCACTCAGAAATGTCACGAGACGGTTTTTAAACATAAACGCCTACATTATCTTGCCAAGAAACAAGAAGAGGCATTTTATGACAAGTCGTTAGCCTATTATTGCATAAAATTTAAAACAAATCTCCGGTATCAGCCCACAAATTTCCTAAAACCGTGCCAAAACGAGTGGATGCACGAGGACATTTCTAACATCCCCCGTGACAATTAACTTGCTTACTTTGAATGTAATTGTAACTATAATTCTGAGAACTTGAAGTCATTTCGAAGCTAGCGGCTTCCATAGCGTAGATATCGCACGCGATTTGACGGGAGTTGGCGTCCGGGCGGCCGCCAAGCGTGCCGTCGTCAAGCGCACAAAGGGGAAAGAAAGACCGTCTATTACTCTAGCAACATAACAAAGACACTTATTGATTTTGTGGTTATGAAGGTGTGTGGGATTCCATATACTGTCGTATCAAGATTGGGGGGAAAAATAATCCTTCCAGATTCAGACTTCGGGAAATGATTTCGCAATTTTCAGTATCTAGAATAGTTGTGACATTTTGAGTAGTCTTGTATTAAAGGTGCCTAATGTATTTGGATGTTTTTCTTGGATGTGTTACTATGTAGTTTGAACTGCATAATTTTTGTTTCCAAAGTCTACCTTTTAATAATAGCGATTCATGTGATAGATGGAGTGGATATTTGATTTTTGTTACTTAGCGTTGCTTTTCTGCCACATGTAGCTAATCGTGACAATGAGTAACTATGTGAAATTGATGAAGAGACACTCACAAACAGGGAGGCAGGGGCATTGTCCCCCCACCAATCTTGGACGGAAGTCCATTCTAGGGGGGGGGGGGGCAAACATTGAAAGTGTTGCCCACGGGACGAGACGGGATAGGCTTTTAAAAATTCGAGACGAGACGAGATTGACCATGTGCCCCGAGACAATATAATATTTTCGAGACGAGACAGCATTTCCACGAGACGAGACAGGCCAAAGTCTCGTCTCGTGGGCAACACTAAACATGACCAGCAGAATTTAATAATAGCAGGACAAATGGATACTGAAGATGGAATTAGTTTTCAAGTGTTTTTTGCATTTTTCTTCCAGACGGCTAAGGGCACTTGCCGGGGGCACAAAGGGGCATTTGTCCCCTCGATTTCAATTTTTTTACAAATAAAAGTACATCTCGTAAAATTTTCTTGCTCGCTTCGCTCGCAGGTACAGTATCTGCTATTCTTATAGTCCAAGTTCAGAGCCATAGCTAGGGGGCGACGGGAGTCAACCCTGGGAGCCAAAACGATCTAAATGGAAAAAAATGTTAAGGAGAATGCCATGGAGCCCCGTGAAAATTATTTGCGCCCTATTAAATCAATATTGTTTTCAGTTTGCAAATATTTGGTTCTAAAGATTTTCCTGCTCGCTTCGATCCCAATATAATTATTTTCTGTAATGCATTCTAAATTACCCGAAAGAGAAGTAAGGCCAGATATGGGGTCTATATATACTTCAGATTGTTGCTGCTTAAATGCATGAACAATTCTTTTGAGGAATAGGAGCGCGCACATTTGAGAGACAATTTGGTGGATGAATTCATGATGTAGGTATAATAATGTATTAAAATAATATATATAGCTATATATTAAAGAAACTTTGAATAGGCTACGTACACAATTTAGCGTTAACATGTTGTTAGGTCACGTTCACTTGCAAAATAATCTAGACTGTAAAACAAGTTTCGAACTTAAAAGAAAGTAAATATTGAAACTGGACGTGAAGTTAGTAAATCTCTGGACTTTGCTAATTTCACTTGTTTCAAATGTTCTTGTGGTAATTGGTCATATTTCGAACTAAATTTCACCAAATACGTAGTTTCCTTAATTTTCTGTTGTTTCCGCTGTGTATAATGTTTCTCGATGTTCTCAAACCGCTAAACTATGAGAAGTCGAAAATTGTGTTTATGCTTATCAACCTTTGTAAGAGAACATTTCATTGTTGTTGGCTACCTGACAGTGGCGGGCGCTTATAAGGACGATACGGACGCCACACTGCCGCGTATAACCACAAGTGAACAAACTTTACATTAACATTTGTGTATTATAGCTTTCACATTGTCTGAATTGCAAATATTTCGTTGTTTACAGATCGTTCGTTAGTCGATTTTGTATTTATTCTCCCGCGACAATTGCGAAGTTTGCACGCCACTGTGCGGGAATATGGAACGCCTCTTTTTTTTTTTTCCAGCGAGAGAAATCTGGCGGGGTGCCGTCCTTCCACTTTACGTCCCAGCAGGCACGTATCCAGGAATTCCTTTCGGGGGGGGGGGGGTTCAACACCATTTTTTAAGGGGTATAGTAAGAACCTCACAATTGTATGTTCAAGACCAGTGGTGGCAATTGGGTTTCAAAACGGGAAGGGGGGGTGCGGAGGGTGTTGCAAGGAAAGTTTACTTTCTCTTGGTAGACAAGGCTTAACATTAAGAGGCCATAATGTTGAGGCAGAAAAATAAAAAATGGGGAGCAACTATCCCTTAAATCGTCGCCACTGTAAGGCTGTCATTTTAATCAGAACGTGAAATCGGAACATCTTTTACCACTTGACTCCTCTGTTTCCATGCATTAACATTGTGTGTTTGTCCATTTCTTCTCATCAGACATAAAAACATCTATGGTATCTTTGAGTGTTTTTACGAAGCTGTTACACTACACGGGATGGATAATCCACTCGACAATGTGAGATCCAAACTGTGGGCTGCGAACTGGACGCAGACTGCTCTCTGATTCGAGCCTGAACACCACTAATGTGTCTTGTCCTCCCATGTTTGCAACTCTTATAAAAAGCCGAAACCCACCAAATTGTTCAGATTCAGGCCTTAGCACTCACAAGTGTTCAAAAATGCCTGTCACAGCTTCCGCTGTCTTGTCATATATCGGCACGAAACAAAGGAAGTCTACTCGAATACAGGTGGATCACGAAACAATTAATGCACAGTGAAAACATTTCCGTTCCCAACACATCTAATGTTTCGTCTCCCAGTATGATCAAATGCTTACTCATTTATCTCCAGTGACGTGCCCAAGGGAGGGTTGGTGAGGTCATAACCCCATTTGACCCAGTATTCTTTTTTTAAAAAAAAAAAAAAGAGGAACGTCGAAGACAGGAAAAAAATGACAAAATGCAGCGAACTTGTTCGTTTATTCTTTGTAAGTTCTAAATCTAATCCAATGAAATGTGATTGCAACGTTTATATTTTATCCTTGAGGAATTTTCGGTGGAGAAAGTACCACGACTCGCAAAATCGATGCAAGAATGTAAACACACACACACACACAAAGAAGCAAAGAAGGCAATGTGCCTTGACAAGTCAAGGTATTTTTATTTTTCACTTGAGTTCAACCCAGCAACAATTTTCAACAAGATCTGGTTGAAAAAGATTGGTAATATATAGGTTTATCCAAGTTTACAATAGATAACAATCCCTTCTTTATGCCAACGACTGGCTGTAGTTGGTTGCGCTTTCCATGAGGGGAGAGAATCGAAACAGCAACGCCACCTACACAGACAGAATACAGGCTCTGTCTTGACACAAAAGAAGATCGAGTTGTGAGTACGAGACGGTGTGCAACTGAATGGAGTCGCTTTCTTTCGTTTATTTTTGTTATGTAAGTGTCAGATAACGATGATTATTGCATGACCTTTATAAAAATGGTATATCCTGTGCTTGTTTCCTGCTGTGAAACGAGGAACGGAAAAGTAGCTTGCAACAATGTAGGCCGTCAGCCCGTTGCCAAGACACACAACACACCGGCTCGGTCCCCTCGACAGACAAAGACCGGGCGTCGCTGCCTACCAAATATATTTGTTATAAATATATAAATGCCACGACTACGCTCAGTTCCTGCGGGGCATGAGACCCCGCATCCCAAAGTTCGGGTAAAGGTCTGCTTTTGAATAATAATATAATTAAAATTAAATTTATGCTTACTTATCTAAGACTTCAAAATAAGGTAACCATTCTCATGCTTGAACCTCCATCGTGATCGCACCCGCATCCCACTGACCAGTGAGGATACGCATGCGAGTCGCGAGCGAAATCAGCATAATCGAATCTGACGTCCTTTGGATTGATAAAGCCTCCGCCTCACTGACCAGTGATGGCGGGACACCTCACCAAACCCAAAGGATGCCAGTTAATTTATACTTATGAGACAAATTTACTATAAGGAAATACCAATTAACGATTATAAATTTATTTACAAATCCAAACATAGTTAGGTTGAAAGAAAAATATACAATCTTCTGATCAAGAGAAAACTACAATGCCAAAATTAAATTTTTATTCAAAAATGACTTCCGTAACATACAGGGTGGTCCATATGTCTTGTTACCCCCTTAATTTTACATAACTTGATAATAATACAACTTTATAATAATACAATATAATATAATGAAGTGTAAGGTAGCCATTCATTCCACATGTCGTGTGACACCAACAATTTTACATAATTTTATATTATGATAATAACAATATAACAATTTGTAAGACGTATGGATTCAGCGTCAACCAGGATGTTGTTCACGCATCCAAAAGGTCAGTATGACCACCATTATTTTCATGGCACAAAATGACACGGCGCCATGACCTGTGTGAGATTTTACGAAGCAAATTTTTCGTGATTGTTGTCTGAAAGGCTGCCCTAATAGCGTCCTTTAATTGTTCTGTTGTTTGGTATCGTTGTTGTGATACCTTTTCCTTAATAATGCCCCAGAGAACATTGTCACAAGACGAGAGATCAGGGCTTCTGGGAGATCAATCCAGAGGCGCCGGATGATGTACCGATCCGCGTCCTATCCACCTATTGGGAAACACTTCACTTAAATATACCCGGACAGCGATGGCATAGTGAGGCGGTGCTCCATCCTGTTGAAACCAGGAACGTCCCAGGAGATTCATTCTTTGGAGCTGTGGAACAAAAAATGCCCGTAACATGGCGAGATAGGAGTGTTGATTGACTACGCCATCGAAGAAACAGGGACCTATCAAGTGTTTAGCGGACATGTGGGGGGGTTGTTTTCCAGCTCTTCGTAATAATGCGGATTTTCCTTGGACCAGAAATACACATCCCTTGCACGTGCACTTCGATATATTGCTCATTCATCGGAGATGAAAAGGTCAGCCCGCTGCGGGAGTGTCGGGAATACCTCCAACATTCTTCCTCATGCTGCATGTCGTCTACGCATGTCATCATCACTGAGCTCGTTGACGCTTGCTGGTTTAAAGGATTTCAATCGAAGATCCTTCTTCGTGTGTTGTAACATTGTTGTTTTCGGGATTCCAAGCTCAGCAGACCGTTTGCGAAGTGACTTCTGTGGTGACCGAAGCACAGATGCCTCCACCCCTGCACATGTGTTCTGTATTTTGGTTGGTGCACCAGGCCTCGGTTTGTCTTTGATACATCCCAACATAAACAGTTTATTTTCCAAACGCAGTATTGTCACTTTTGGTGGTGCATTTTTTTGGAATCGTCTTGTGAAATCTCGTCGCACATCCTCCATGGTCTTGCCGGTATGTGGACGTTCATGGGCCCAAACACTGACAACAAGACGCTCTTCTACATTGTAGGAGCTTGTGTCAGCCATCTATTCAAAAGAAACACTGAATTAGAGATAACAAGATATTGATTCGAGGGGGTAACAAGACATATGGACCACCCTGTAGACTGAAACTTGCTTTCGAGTAAACATACAATCCAGAGAGCTCTCTCTTATATATATATTGTCCATATCCCATCAAAGAACTAACCCAGCTTAACTTGGTTTCAATAAACAGGTGACAAATAATTCAGTAATGATCGACAAAATTTCAATTAACCAAAACCAAAGAAAAATTTGCATAACATCTTTCCGTAAATATCTATTCGTGCTTCTGTCATATTTTCACATCTGCATTATGTTCTCTAGAACTCATGAGGTATACTACCCTCTTCAGGGCCAACCTCCAATAACATTCATAACAAAATATAAGGGGAGCCTTTCTCTACCCAATATCAAAGTCATATCTCGGCCACAAATTACAAATGTCCACGTGGAATTCCTTAACATAATAGGGGACTCTGTCTACCCTTTTTGGCTACTCACATTGCAAAAGCAAAACAATAGACTTTTACATTAAACGAATTTCTATAAAAACATATACTCGACCGGTCACCTATTATAACTGTTTCAAAATACATCTAATATTAAACCTAAATAAGAGAAACCAATAAACGTTCCGGATACTCAGACTTTAAAACGGACATGTAAACTATATAAGCTATCAGATTTAAAAAGACACCCTCTGACCAGAGGTATGCTCTCGGATTTAAGTATCAAAGAAACAAATTTATTTAAATGAACCTCCTGACCAGGAGAATTCAGAATGATTTAAGAATAATTACTCGACGAGAAGAATGTATATCTCTAATTTATATCGGAGTCACACTGACCAGTGATAACTCCAACAGAATTTATGAATCAAAATTAAGATTAAATAAGTATGAATCAAATTATTTATATGCTCGCTAAATCCCCTTTAAGGATCATGCTGACCAGCACAAATCCAGAAAGGTGGCTTACGGAAAACCTCGGACATTGTGGAAGGGAGAGCTGACCAGCCACTCCCCACACAACGCCCGTATTCTCCCAGCCCTGGACCTCGACAAGCGATTTAATCACCTAACGATTCCGGAATCTACTGCTATACTGATTATTTTGCCAGCGAGACGGCTGGTATTTATACTTGCGGGATTGCGCAATTCTATTCCCCAACAAAAGATTTGGACAAACTGAAAAGTTATTTTTATCATCCAACAATTACCCCTTCCAAAAAGGCATATCGAGAAACACAATGCAAGCTAAACTTATTTACAAACCCGCGCAGCGCCGAACGAAAAGGAACCCATTGTTGTTAAGAAAGAAGAATAATGCTGCTTCAACTTGCTTCGCGTTCTCTTTCGCTTGGCAGAAACTGCGTTACAATTTTTAACAAAGATAAAATATACATTCAAAAGATTAGAACTATAAAATAATTTATACGAGGGCTATCGAAAAGTAATTTGAATAATAAAGAAATTTACCAAAATTTATCAATCGTTACAAGCTACCCAAATATAAACGAGACTGACGTCATCGTAAAGGTAAGAATAGCCTACCTTTATTCTTTCTTCTTTCTTAATATCTTACAAACACTATAAAATATTTTATGCCATATTGTAAGAATGGCTTTTTCTGTTTCTGTTTCCAGGGTTGGGAAAATTCGTGTAAACAAATGAAGGTTTCCTACCTGACGTGTTAAATACGTAATGAAATAAGTGCCTGCAATTAAAAATCGAAGGAGATTGGGTGCAATTTGCAGAGTGAATGCAGATCATGCTTACACCATCTCTTCCTTCTTGTCACTTAGCTTAGAAGTTTTCACAACTAATTTGCATTGCAATCGTATGTCTCAACTGCAATAAAAGGAAAAATTACAACATTTTCGGTTTCTGCATGTCATGTTTATTTACTAATGTAGTTGCACGTGTGCAAGTCAACGATTGTGATACGGTGGTAAAATTTTATTTTATTTCAGGGCACATACATATTATTGCTGCGAAATTTTCTTGTAGGTACGTACTGTGTGCATTGTAGATTTATTCTTCTAGTTTACGGTAGTTATAAGCATTTAAACACTTTTTTAATGTCGTTCGACGTGTTTAAATGCTTGTCAAAACAGTAAACTATACCCGAGCCAAGTTCACTCCCGGCGCCCATTCACAGCACAGAACCGTTGACAAAATTCTGTTTCCCTGCTGGCCACTTTGGGAAGGATGGATTCTAAGATTGCCGCTTGTTGCACAAACATGGGGGCAGCTGTAGGCCTAATTGTCTGTTTGACCGCAAGTTCCTTCGTAGGTAAACGCGGCAACAGCGGGTGACTGCCATGAAGGCGTTTCCCGCGCCGGCTCTTACCGTGGTCACACTCTAATCAGCTGTTTGACTGCAAGTTTCTTCCATGTAGGTTTCTTTTCTTATTTGTATTTTTGTTATTTAACGTCGCTTCTGTGCCACTGTTGACTAACCGCGACGATTAGTGATGATTAGATGTAGGGACACAGATAAATCACATGCCCTAGCCGGGACTTGAACTCGGGAACTTCGATGTCACTGAGCGAGCTCCTCCTTAATTAACACATATTGCTGTGATTGAAATAAAATTATATGTGTGATGTATATATATCCAGATGGTTAGAGCTCTTGCCTTGGTGCGAGCGGTCCCGGGTTCGATTCCCGATGGGAGCCTCCAAATTTTCGGCGTTGACCCAGTGTCGTGAGGACAATTGAGGAGCTACTTGAAAATAAGAAGTAGCGGGTTCCGGTCTCCAAAGCCAGAAAACAGCGGCGATGGGACTCGATGCGCTGACCACGAGTCACCCAATGAAAAATCCGCGCCCTGGCCCTTCGAGGGCTGTGCTGTTGAGCCATGGATTTTCGTTTTTATATATAATTTATTAGTTTTATGTTGAAATTCATTTTCCAGGGGAGCCGTTGCCCATCTTTGCCCCTTCCGGATGTTCATGCACCATGCTCGCACACAGAAAAGCGAGGCTCTGTGCGTTGGCGAGAGTGGGTGACCCAGAAGAAGTTTCTTTGCATTCGTTTTTATTCGAAATTACACACGTTGCTGCAAAGATTTCCCTCTGGTATATTTGTCCATCATCTACTTCATCATTTAAGTGTTCATCTTCACTGTCACAACTAACCCAGGAGGTAGAAAAGCGACGTAAAATAACCGAAATAAAACAATTTCCAACATCGATCGTTACGTGGACTCTCGAGGGTAAAACAGAAGCACGTGATTGGCTGACGCACTCTCCATTCTCATGGTAATCCGTTCGAGCTGTGGTAGTTTTGCGTGCTACCAACAGATGGCGTGCGGATCGCTAACGGGAAGCTAAAGGTCGTGTTTTGCCTGCAAGTAGTAATGGAGTGTGTGTGCTCGCTCTGGCTCTTGTGCCTCATTTTTCAACCGAAGTGAAGCGGAGGTTATAACTTCGCAGGAGGTACAGTATGCGTCTGCCGCTTGTCTGTGCCAAGGTTTCGCGTAACCTGAGCAGTATGCGCGTGCGATTGATGTACAACTGAATAGAATAATCTGGCACGAATTGTTACTTACTTACATTTAAAGTCAAACACAATATCCTTTCTGTGAATAGCACAAAACTGCAGAAAGCATGTTCGCTGAGCCTTTATTGTTATATGGAAATGTGGTACTTGATGGTGCGTCGCAGGGACGGCTGAAGGGGTGCTAAAACACCAACTCTTACCTTACAGTGTCATATTATGTCATATCGTCATATTGACCGCAGAATGTTAGGTACTGAAGTAAGTGTCAATCTGAAATATTTTTCACTCACATAATTTCATTTAAGTAATTTATGTTAATTATTATAAGAGCGTTGTAGGGACATAACTTCAAACTGAAGGAGTGTTTTTTTTTAGAGACAGAGCAACACTATTAGGGGGAAAATATGCCTCGTTTGCTCCCCACGTTTCCTCGGGAAAGATGCCTTGCTTGTCTCTCCCTAGGGAAGAAACCTCCTGTCGTCCATGAATGGCATTGGCCTCCCATGAACAAACTGTTCCTTTCAAGTTTCCAAATATATCGTGCTAAAATCAAACAAAAATGAAGCAAGTCACTTCAGATGCCTACTAAAAGATGATGGATATTTTGTTTAGTGGCTA
Organism: Lepisma saccharinum; assembly: GCF_977018435.1. Taxonomy (NCBI): domain Eukaryota; kingdom Metazoa; phylum Arthropoda; class Insecta; order Zygentoma; family Lepismatidae; genus Lepisma; species Lepisma saccharinum. Next base: position 36,139,076 of record NC_139242.1, on the reverse strand, counting down.
AATCATGCATGCATGCATGTTTTCTTTTATTTTTCAACACCGCACCCCCTAAATTACATTCCGCACCCTCTCAGCACCACCCCTAAAGAGGTGCTGGTCCGTCGCCTTGTTTAACCTCTGCGCCACAAAATGTCCTCAGTGATTATTTGTTTCGATTTAAGTATGTATTGTACGCTCATCTCACTTAAATAATAGTATGGGCCAGGATTCGGAGCGGGAAACGCCTTTATGGCAGTGATCCTGTGTTGCTGCGTTTACCTGCGAAGGAATTCGTGGTCAAACTGCCAAATTATGCCCATCGCTTAGGCAAGAACTGACATCATTGAAAAATCTCCCTCCCCAAAGCAGCCAGTAGGGAAACAGGGTTTTGTCAAATTAACCGTTCTGCGCTGTGATTGCACACCGGTTAGTATGGCGACTCCGCTGTAAGTTTGATTCTTTATGCATTTTATTTATTTCGTGCAACTGGTCTTCCGCTCTTCGAAACGAATGGTGAAACGTTTTCTATCTGAATTCACAGAACGTGAACACGCTGTGTAAGTGACACTACATTATTACCCCGTACCGCTGCTAACGACGAAGGTTACTTGTAGTTCCCTCTCCCGTGGGACTTTCCAGGATTAATAAATGAAAGAGGTAGGCGGGGCCTGTAGCTCTTTTCAGTTCTTACGGCGGGCGCTGTAGAAGCTGGCAAGGGAAGTGGGGATTACGCCGCAGACCAACCAGGCAACAGCAGTGCGCCGAGAGATACGCCGTGGCGGAAATAAGTACTACGTGAACCTCGTTCTACAGGCTGCTGCGATTTTTATGGCGCTGGATTGGTCGCTTCCACGCTCCCCACTTCCCTTGCCAGCTTCTAGAGCGCCCGCCGTAAGAACTGAAAAGAGCTCTAACTCAGGTAGATGCAAATGCCGGCTAGACCAGGATATCCTTGAAATTTGCCTGCGATCTTACGTCATGCGAAGATACGTGTCAAAAAGAGAACAATTCAAGTTACATAACCCACCCAGTTTTATGCAAACTGACAACTTGTGTAACATCAGTTTCCTAGATCAGGATAACCGCCCCTAACATCTCTCTATGGATACGCCATTTTGCTAGAAGAAACCGTATTGTTGTTGCGAGCTTTCATACCGAAGCGACACGGGAGTTTCTAACTGACGGGCTCCATCCAATCGGTAGAAAAGCATTCACTGCGCAACAGACGAGGCGACACGATGTACACTATTGAGAAAACGGCCCAATACGAGACACAAGCAACAAGCGCAGCTTGTCTCACTACGGTACTAAAACGGTTGCGTTTATTTCGGTACGAAGGGTTTCCAAAGTGACACATGTTTCTTGTCACTTTGGTCTGAAAGCTCCTTAACAGCCTTTTTCAAGTGTTCAGTAGCCCCGTCTAGTTCGCTGTACTTTTTGACACTCGGTGTAGTGCAAGTGTATCCCGGTATCAGGCTGGTGCAAGGAAATGACGTTCAACCAAGTAGACGGATAGCGGTGTTTAAGTTCAGAAGATTCAACAGCCTATGCCAGTCATGTGATTAGTTCTTTGATTAGTTAGCTCGCACCACGTGATCGTACCCCACACGCTACACCGCTCCAGAACGTAGTGATACAATAGACGCTTCAGTGCAGAGAGAGTAAAAAGTGCAGCGAACGGTTTTTGCGACGTGTCAGGAACCGGTGTGAAATCACATCGCAAAACGGTTATTTTGACAAAATCCTATTTCCTTACTCGCTGCTTTGGGGAGGGGGGATAATTTTAACGTTGTCACATCTTGCCCAAGCGGTGGGCGTAATTGGTTGTTTGACCGCGAGCGCGGCAACAGAGGGTCACTGCCATAAAGGCGGTTGCCGCTTCGGATAGAAGGACGGCGGAAATGTAGACGAAGCTATTGGGTCTACAGCTCACTTCATTCTTACGCCCCCTCCGTTTCAAACACATTTACAGGGAGGTTACACACAGGAGCGATACGCCAAACATGTCGGCTTAGAAATGAACCAATCATCATACCGCAGCGACATGACAAGCAGCACAAGCTGGCGAAATCCTCAAGGGACACTTGTCGCCTCAGTGTGAATTCTCCATGTCGCTTCTGAACGAGCCAATCAACACCAACTTTTCGCACGCAGCGACATGACAAGTCACATAGGCCTGCCTTCGATTGGTGAAATCTTAAATCGGCGCGTGTCGCTTGCCCTTTCGGTGTGAAATCTCGCGTGCATGGCGCGGCTGACAGAGTGCAGTAGAACTGTCCGCCTCCCCCCGCAGGCTCCGTCCAAAAACGGACGTCAAAATGACTCTGTGAAAGGACATGGGAATCCAATAAAAAAAAATTATTACCATGCAGAAAACTGCGATGTTCCGTTTCACAATGGCGAAAATGCCACCGGGCTATTTCTATAGTTTAGATAAACAGACAACTTGGCGATTACCAGCCATTGTCACAAATGAATAATTGAACATCCGAATGTGAAAATACAGACTAAGAACTTGGTAAAATTTTAGGGAGCAATATTAGTCTATTATAACAACGTTTTCATATTCAGAGCTTACGAAAGTCGCTCTGTAACTTGTAACTGTGCATGCAAATAATTGAAACCAGTGACGTTATAAATCGAACCAATAAAAATGGTCTCCATGCAGAAAACTGCGTTGTTACGTTTCACAGTGTCGATAATACCAGGCTATCTACTTTACTGTAGTCATTATTAAAGTGTATGTGAGATGCACGTTTTATTTGATTTATTCTAGTTTCTTGTACATTCGTAGGTCCCGAGTTAGATTGCTGCTGGAAACAAATTGCATAGTGGTTCGGATTCCACTTTAAACTGTAGGACCAGTCCCTATTCGGCTATTGCGGCATGGAGTAGATCATTAAATTATTGTTACATATTTTTCTTTTGTTTTTACGTGCAAAATCAAGCATAGCGTCATTAGCGTGGTATTTCACGTACTGGAAACATGTTACTTTTTCGGTACTTGCATTAGTAACATGCTACCGAAATTACACGAACAGTTGTAACGGCAACTTCGTTATTTTATTTGCGTTACCGTGCTAAATTCGGAACTGGAACTGGAAGATTTTTTACCAGGACGAGACATGTTTCGCTGTGTTGTTTTAAACCCTGCATGGCAAGTTACGCTGGGAAAACATAGAACAGATATGGTACTTATATAAACAGTTAAATACCCTTACTGTATGACAAGGTAACGGTAACACGTTACTTTTGGAAGGAAACTAACGTTAAAACTGCATCGCTTATATCTTTGCATATGTTACTCAACTCTGCTGCAGTTCTCAACTTACAAATCTCGATCCATTATGTAGGACCCCTTATTCAGTACCGCAGACGGATCCTAAAGTCGATATCCCCTCCACTGCTAGAATATAATGTGATGCTTTTGACTGCATAAAAGTCTTTGGTGTAAAAGTTTAGTTAGATGCGCTTCCCGGCCCGCTACTGCCACCGTAAGGTGTCACCATCTTGCGACAGAAAAGAGTAACAGAGGCATTTTAATTTTCTCACTATAATGGCCATGAACCTTACTGAAACCTCCAGTATTTTTCCATCTTGCAGTAATAATAAAGAACCTCATTGATATTACAACACAAAACCAAATATAACGAAAAATGAGACTTGAAATGGCAGAACTGTAGCGGTGTGATAGAGAATTAAAATAAGGTTTTTACTTGTTATTAATCATTAATCTGCCTGTAATCTCGAATTGAGTACTAAAGCGTACAGTTAACATATTGAATACACGAGTACTTGTTGCCCAATACAATAGGCGCATTCCAGAATTATAAAAGGCGAGGCAGTTAGATAACTTATCTGTTCATTATCGGAGCAGCATTGTTCATGTTCCCTCCGGTTCGGCTTATAAAGTAATACGCGCTTCTAAGCATATAAAATGCTTGGTGAAACTTTTGCCCAACGTTTAGTGTCCTCATATAATTCGTAAAACATCGGTTGAACGCGCTACCACGATGGCGTACGACGAAAGAATATAATCTTGTCCCATTCTTCCTTGTCCGCCATGCTGCACGAACCAGCGCAGGCGCACGCCCAGCCCACTCGGTCACGTGATTCCCCGGATGGCGTGCAGCTGCTGTTCGCTTGTCTTCGGCAGGCGGGAAAACCGCATACGCTCAGCAGCTTTTTTTTTGACGAATCTATAACTAGTATCGGAAAATAGGCTACGTCACGTTACTCTCCATGAAAAGGTGCTTCATTTAATGAAAATTCCTTGCCTCTCCGCCAATATTTCTTTGAGTAAATAGCGATTTTAACTTCACATGATGCGAGAACAATTTACGCACCGGCTAACGACATTGGTAATTCGTTATTTATTGAACTAAAGCTAAATTTTCGTTTGCAGTACTTTTGCACACTTGTCGCTCATATATATACTTGGCTATCGCATCATTGTTTATTTACGTGCTTGCAGAATCTACATTTTTTATTTTAACCGATGCATCAATTCTTCGCAGCGCACTTACTTGTGGGCTCCCGTACTCCAAGTAACAAGAATTGCAAGCAAATCCTTTCACATGCTTCACACTAAAGAATTTACACAATATAGTACAATTAGAGCATTCCGCGAGAAATTAGGATTATTTTTGCAATACTTTAGCTGCTGGTGCGTCGCATTCGTCGAAAACTTGATCCGAAAATGCGACACGAAAATGATAATTTGCGCTTGTTCAAGTAATTAGTGACATTTGGTGTTCAATGCGCATACGAATCGACGCGGCGTTATCGGTACATCAGTTCTGTCAAGTTGCGAGCGCAATTGGAACACCGGTGTTCCATATTTCGTTGTTTTCTGAACGCGGCGCCCGACGCGCTCGGAACGCAGACTGTGCTGCCGACCGACATTGTGAGCCAGGCTCGGGAAGTTCAGACACTTCGCTTGATTTCGATTGGTATTTTCACACAAGAACACAAATCCCGGTGCTTCGACTTGCTTCATATGCAAGGAAAACACGGAAGCACACTTGCTCCTTGACTTGTTGGCCCTGCTAGGCATTCTGACCAGCGTTTAGCGAGTCTGTGCTGAACGAAGAGTTATTGAAAGCTACTCGGCCCGTCTCAGCCATTTTGGTTCTTACATTTTCATCCATTTATTACGCCACAAAAGTCCATACGCTATCGGTAACTGCAGCAATTGATGTTCTCATGCCTCAGCATTATAAATCCAACACGAGACACAATACACACGACAGGGTTGAACCTTTTCTGCGATTCACATGCTACTTTTTAGAGAGTTCAACGGCGGCCATTTTCTGCTGATACAAATATACTGTTTTATAATCTCCTGGTACATATTGTATGTTTTTTGTTTCCTTATAATAATGAATAAATAATGACTACTGCAATGGGTTGGTTACATCTGTATTTTTTACGAGGGATGGTTTTATTAAGAAGAAAATGCAAATAGTATTTGTTCGCGTAGACGAGGGAGTGTTGTGAAATTTGCCTGTGATAGCCGTTGGATCTTTCTTAGCTGTGTGATGAAATAAATGTTGCTATATATATATATATACAAGATGGTACTTGTAGAGAGGGGATGGGGGAAATTCCTCATCCTGGTTTTTTACATCCCGCGCTCTGTTGCAAATTTGAACCCACATTTATCATGTAGCCTACATAATATTCCGATCCTTGTAATTCCTTCAAATTGGAAATATTCCAAATATCGCACTGTGTGTAAATACGTACCATCTCGATATATTTTTCTTTTTTCATTGCCGAAGTTGTACCGAAAATTTGCTTCTGAAAATGGCGTCTACTTTCGGAGAACGACAAATATATTCGAAACGTTAAAAAAAGTTCGTACCTTGTACTGGAACGAAACTTTGAACTTCATATCCTGCACATACACATGAGTGGTCTCCCCGATGGTGTAGAGGTAACGAACGCTGTCGCCTTGTAATTAAGGGGTCCCGCGTTAGATACCCGGCGGAGGCGCATATTGGTTCGGATCTTAATTTAAGCTGTAGGTGCAGCCACGATTAGCCTATCTGCGCATGAAGTGGACTTTAAACAAACTTTCATTTTTTTTGTACAGGAACTTGATTTGAAATGTTTATATAGGGACTATAAGATGATTCTTTCGAATTGATAAAGAATTTGCTTTTTTATTTGTGTACTTTGTACCTAGATAGGATAAATCTCCCGAAACATAACAAGGTGATTGTTCTTTTATCATTTTTTTGTATCCTTTGCTTTGCCAGTGATGAAACACAAATTGCAGACTGGGCCCTGCCATATAAAATGTCTTCTGCAGTAAGGAAGTCTTTCTCTGGAAGTTCAAGGAGTGTTCTTGTCTCTCTCCCTCTTTTAAAGTCCGTTTAATGCTCTCTGATAGGCTAATCGGAACCGAATGGACAGTTTAAATGGGGTTCAAACCGCTGTACTCGGGATCGAAACCGCGACTCGGTGGCCCTGTCTAATTCGCTGAACTTTTTGACTCTCTTTGCACTCACGTGTCTAGTTGGTTGCAACGTCTACTTCGTTGATTTGGTATCGAGTGGTATATTTGGTGTCTGCACCGTTTGCACTACATTGTGGAGCGGTGTAATGTCTGGTGCATGCTAACTAATCAAATGAACGTTTACAGCGGCAGAGAGGCATTTGTTGAATCTTCTAAACTTAAACATCGCTATTCGTCTAGTAGCTTGAGCGTCATTTCTTTGCACCAGCCTGTTCTTTTAACATTTTTTTACCACACCTAGATGGAGCCGCTGTACAGGTTCAACGAAGTTAGTACAGTAATAAGTTGTGTTTTATGCAGCGTATACCAGGGGTCCCGGGATCGAATCCTGGCCTGGGCATGGATGTTTGTGAGTGTCCATTCATCATTGAGTATACAGTCAACGGCAAAAATAATAGTAGGCGATTGTCCATCACTATTTTCATTACTCATTATTCCACACCCTGTGTTGTTTTAAGGAATGAATTTCTGTTGATACAAAGCAGATGTTGTCCTCTGCCTATTAACGTTTTTACTTCAATTCATGATCATCACATTGTGGAAAACGGAAAGAATGAAAATGGTGATGGACAATTTGCCTATCATTTCTTTCGCCGTTGGGTGTACTAACCGGTGTGCAATCACAGCGCAGAACGGTTATTTTGACAAAATCCCGTTTCTCTAATGGCTTCTTCGGGGAATGAGAATTTTAAGGTTGTCGGTTCTTGCCCAAGCGGTGGACGTAATTTTTGGCCGTTTGACCACGCGTACCTTCGTAGGTAAACGCGGCAACACAGGGTCACTGCCATAAAGGCAGTGTCCGCGAGTGCAACGAACTAGACGGGGCTATTGATTGCAAGGCGACAGCGTTGCGAATACGCCAGCGGGAAGCCCATTGAAACGCTATTTTGTCAAAGCTAAAACAAAGATTTTGCCAACGCGCGTAATTCCTTGTTTTTGCAGAGGCGAAGATATAGTGCAAGCACTGCTTGCGTTATTCGAATATCATTTAATGTACTTAATGTTTTAGCCTTATTTAGTTTCCATCGCACTCATTTCGCGAAAAATTACGGCCGCAAACTCAGCAGCTCTGTAGCAAGCACCAGGCTCAATGCTTGCGGCCGCTCTTTGGGAGATTGGGTGGAAACCGTCCACAATGCTTCTACAAAAAGCTCAGCTTGCGTGATTCCCGAAAATAGCCGAGCCCAACCGAAAGCAGAAGGATATATTGCCACCAAAAACTAGTAACGAATATTTGTCTTCATGAACACTTAAACAATATCGCGAATATAATAATAATTCTTAGTCATCATATTATATTACAAATTATTTTAGATTTCACGAAATGTAAAACGCGTAAAAAATTGACATTGGGAGTTGGGGCAAGATGGCAAAGGGAGAGCGTTTCTGTTTCCAGGAACTGGAATGTGCACCCCTGTGAAGTGTTTCCCCAGGGAGGGGGAAGATTCGATGGACCTTGATCTACACCCTGCGTCCAGCTCGGTCCAGTTGAAATTACGTCAGAAGTGTTGTCCGCTACCAGTGTTTGCAACTGCCAAATTATTTACACAGTAATTCAAGTGAGCTGTTTCTCAAATTTTACAACTACATTCAATAAATTGAAATAAATAAATTCAAATAATAGAACTTGGGGTGAAAATAAAGCTATCTGAAAAATAACTATCTACTGATATTTGTACACAGCACAGAAGTAAATCGTATTCATTGTGAACAGAAGAACATGTTTTAAGTTTTATTGTTGTTGTACTAATAAATAAATAAGAAATTCCGTACACCTTTAGTCGTATGCGCAAAGTTCACATATGCAAGACGTTTACTACCTTATGAATAACGTTACCTGGAATTTTGAAAGTAAATGTGACGTTTGCGGATCATATGGTTTATTTTTAGTACAGTCATTTTATTATGATATTGTGTCAAATTCAGCGTACGGGCCAATGAGGCTATAAACCTCGACCCCCCCCCCCTTTTCGGCATACCATTGTACAGTCAACTGCAAAGATACTGGTAAGCAAATTGTGCACCGCTATATTTTCATTATTTTTTTATTTTACATCCTGTGTTGTTTTAAGGGATGAAACTATGTTGGTTCGAATCAGGCATTGTTCTCTGCTTATTGACTTAATTATTTCAATTCATTGCCATCACATTGTGTAATACAGACCGAATGAAAATAGTGGAGGACAATTCGCCTACTGTTTCTTTCGCCGTTGGGTACTACTTGTTTTGTTGCAATGAAACATGGCTTGACTACGCTTCGTTACTGTGTTTTTGTATTTGCGAGGATAACTCCCCCACCCCCATTTAATCCCTATTGTAACCCCGTGATTCAGTTAGAAATTACCCACAAGTTACGGTTGATAGATTATCATCCTAGCAAATGCGAAGCAACAGTTTGCGCACCTAATCACATAATCCAATCACAAAAATCATATCATTTTGTGAGCTTTGGCGCGGCGCCAAAGGTAGTAGTGTAGAAGGGAGGGAGGGTCCAGGGGGGGGGATTTATTTGAATCCCCATGGACACGGGGAGAGAGCCGGGAAAATGGGGTGCTATAGGAGCTTCTGTTCGGACTCGTCGGAGCATTCTCGTTGTTCCAAGGTGCACTCTCATATACATTTGGTTCTCTCCGACAATGACGGAACGCCTAACGCGGTGCGAATTCAGTCGCATTTTCTCTTTCACCTGTATCTCATCAATGTATATAGTTCGTCCTGCTTGCTGCGAATAACTTTAGAAGCCACTAATATCAAAAACTAATAACAATGCAATCAGATAGGTGCGTCCAGATATCACGGTATCTAGTGACATGTGAAACGCAGTTCGATATAAATTATTTTTTGTTTATTGATTCATTTTATGCACAAACATGAAAGTGTGAGGTTTGATCTTATTTTGTGAATAAACTCGTATCCGAGCCAGACGTCGGAAACTGGGGACGGGTCTTTCTTGAGTGACAGCCGCCGCTTAGAACATGACATATTTGCACCAACGCGGAGATAAGGAAAGATTATTTTCGCCGCTACCGGGCTCGAGTCGCAGCGGGCGTTCGAACCCATGTTCACGGATGACCAGAGAGATCAGCTGGAGCTCAAGCCTGCAAGGATCGACGACGCGCACTTGACCGCGTTTCAAGACAATGGAGAGAGGTCATTTCCATCCCCTGAGAAAGCGAAGCCAAGCCACTAGAGCGTCCTGTTCAACGGAAGAATTCGAATCTCTTATATATAGGCGGTGCTACCATCCCAAACACAGTTTTTTTGCCCGGATTTCACAGAGAGAGCATCTCCGCGCTACACTCTCGCGTGATCATTGTTTTGTGTCCGTGAACTTTGTTTCCTTACGTACTGTGAGCGACTTGCGGATAGGGAGTTACCAGTGTGCGCCTTATTTTGGTGAAGATTACGCGGTGATTTGTTTTTGCCAAGCGTGGACTACATAAGGATGGAGGGCTAAAGAAGATAGAGAAGGGGGGCGTCGCTTCCCTGACGCCTGCAACGACGCCGAAGCCAGTCAGACGACGCCGAAACCAAACACTGCCCAAAGCCCGAAGGACGCCGTCAGATCGACGTCCCAACCAAAGCCCGAAGGACGTCTGCAGAGAGAGAGATTGAAGGACGACTCCAGAACGACGCTGATCGAAGCCAGAGGGAGAGATTGAAGGACGACTCCAGAACGACGCTTCCAGACGACGCCGAATCGAAGCCCGTCACCAGAGAGATTCCGAACCGACGCGTGACCACGTACACCCGACGCTAGTGACAAGAGGAACGCCCGAAGTTCTGAGGAGGTGCAAGTACACCATATCGTCGCAATTATTCTTCGTCGCGATCGACCTCGGAGGACAATTTCGCCACAAAGGAACCGTGTGCAAGTCCCGCGTCCAGGAGAGATGAATAACCACGCCATGTAGCAGAGTCTGGTACAGTATACTTCAGAGGGTCTCATGTACATGTAAACGTGCGTCGTTAGTATCAACACCGTACAGTTAACGCCGAAGTCTCACTAATTAGCAAAGTCACTCAGGAAACCCCGAAACCAATTTCCGCGTCTGATAATTTTTGATATTGTTGTAAAAAGGGGTAATTTCATGTTCAGATGTTCTAATTTAATTGTCTGCATTCAGCGTTAGAAGCTCCATTTCATTTCTTTAATATTTAGTATAAATGGTCAAAGTGTGCTCCATTTCTTGTGTAACCGACCGCCCCGTCGCGCCATTTAATTTGTCAATAGTTGACTGATGAGTCCTTTTAATTGTGGAAAGCGTAGTTGTTTTTATTGCAAGGTCGTGTGCGTGAAATAGTATTATTTGTTGCCTAGTGGTTTTTGATGTAATTTTGCTCGCGCCGACGATTGATTAGTGTATTCCGGCAGCTGGAGCCAATTAAGTTTTTGCATCCCTATGTAATTGAGTAGTTGTTCTCATTGGACGAGAGAGGCTTGTGTCTAATGCCCCCGTCCGAGAAACTTGTATAATGTCGTGCATACGACTGGGTGCAAACGTTCATTCGAACGAAAGATTTAACCACGCCGACCCAATTGTCTTAGTTAACCGCTTTCCGAGGGCTGGCACTTAAGTTAATTTAAAAGAGCACAGGAGCTGGCAGACAAATGCCCTAAATTCACATAAAGGTTTAAAATTAAAAGGAATGGTATGTTAATGAGATCCATGATTTGTATCCATACTTCACATGTAAAAATACCTCATGTGTGTGAAAGAGAGATAGAATGAATGAGAGAGCGTGTGAGGAGGCTTTGTAAACAGTTGTTGATTGCAATATTTTTGTTGTTACAATATATATATTCACTTTTTACCGTTCGTCAGTGTTGTTATTTGACGTTTTTCAGGTACCAGATATTATGCTATTAGTGTTTTATGATTGTTCGAATCTACATATCAAAGGTAAACAAAACAGTGTAACTTTTCAAGGTATTAATCTCCGCCTCGCAATAGTATGACAATGAACGACCGTCTCAGTACCGAACTTGAAAACCTGGACCGTGAGTCACGACCGGTCTCCCGTACACATAACGACGTTTGGCCCCGTGCCGGGGTATGATTGACACGTCATTTCGGGGGCCGTGAGTGCACTCGTTACATTTGGCACCGCGAACATGGGACGGCAACTTTGTCTTGTCTTTCCAGGAAAGCCAGGTTGCGAGAGCGGTAGAAATTTCATTGTTGTATACGTCATGCATAAAATTCTTGTGTTAGGTTCCTGATGATTTGTGTGTTTTTCGTTTTGTATGTCGAGGGTTATTTTCATGTATTTGTCGTAGGTTCACGTGTAAGGACACGTTATTGGGCGTAATTGGTAACAATAGGGCAGATATTTTTTCGGCGAAAGCAGCAAGGGCAGCTGCATAGGGAATTTTTTATGTACTTTTTGTGTACTTTTTTTGGTTGTTGGCGTAATTTATGGCATCAGGCTGAGTTGCGGGATAAGGGATTCCCGACGGACCTCCTTTTTCTTTTTATGTATCGATTTGTAATTCACATTTTGTGTGAGCTCGCGTAAGTTTGCTTAACTGTCCCAAAGTGTGACATAAGATTGAGCAGATAATTAAGGAAAGGCCTTCATGAGATTAAGAAATCGTCGCATAGACTGTTTGAACAAGAGTGACGTCATGATGGTTTGCAAGGTTTGTGGACAGGAATTTCATGATTTCGAAGTCGACAGCGAGGGAGATTCCGGACCGGTTTGTCTCCAGTGCAAGAGCCCGCCAGGAATGGAAAGGGAGATACCAAGTGCCCAGGGGGGTACATCGTCACGTGCGGACAGCGACCACAGCAAGGAAGAAGATGACGTAGGAAGTGGCAGTGGTGCCAACCAATTCCAGCTGCTTCTCCAGATGCTCCAAGGAATGCAGACCGAGATGCAAGCCAACATCCAAGGAATGCAGACCGAGATGCAAGCCAACATGCAAGGAATGGAAACCAGGATGCAAGCCAACATGCAAGGAATGCAGACCGAGATGCAAGCCAACATGCAAGGAATGCAGACCGAGATGCAAGCCAACATGCAAGGAATGCAGACCGAGATGCAAGCCAACATCCAGGGATTGCAGGCTGAGGTGCAAGGGATGCAGACCGACGTGCGAGGGATGGAAGAACGCCTACAAGGGACGGTTCGCGCCTCCGGAGAAGAAGTGACGCAACGGCTCCTTCAGACGATCCAAGAATCCGAGGCTCGAATCGAATCCAGGATCGCCAGGACCGACGCTCGCATCGATGAACAGGAAGCCAAGGTGGCAACACTGGCGCAGAGCGTAGGTGAGCAGGAAGGTGCTTTGCAACACATCGGCCAACAATGTGCACAGCTGGAGTCAGCCTGTAATCGGAGCAACGATACCCTCGAGCGACAAGTGCGGCGAGCAGCGAGCATAGCGGAAGGGAATTCCGACAAGATAAAGGAAATCGAGGATAAACTGCAACGACTAAACGTAGCCGACGTTCCTGGATCATCGCGAGAGCCGGCGGCCATGACGTCACCACAGCCAGCTGCGGTCCCCTCGTCTTCAAGGCGCGCGAGTGACGCAAGACCGACTACACTTGTCAACGGGGGAAGCGAAGTGGAACCTGGACTACATCTTCCATCGCCGCGACCGTTCGAAGCCCAAACTTCAAGCCGGGAAGATATACGATCTGAACCAGCACCGGCGAGGAGGGTTCTGTTCCCGCCGGAATATAAGAAACATTTCAAGAAGTTCTCCGGGGCCGACAGGATATTGCCGTCTGCCTTCATCGAGGAATTTGAAGCAACAGCCCGGGAGTTAGGACTTGCGGATGGGGAGCGATTACTCGTGCTGAAAGGCCTAATGCAAGATCGGGCAAAGAACTGGCTGGATCGGAATGAAAGACACTTTCATTCATACTCGGCGTTTAGGGAAGCGTTCCTGACACACTTTCAGCGCCCTATGCAAGTGGAAAGAATGCTCATCCAGCTGAGGAACGAGAGGTACGACAGGAACGGGGGACTTACTTTTTCACAATATTTCTGGCGTAAGTTCAATGAGTTCCAGGCTCTCCAGCCACAGATGACCACGTCGGAGATAATTGCGGCCCTAATTTATCACTACCCGCAAGAGATAAGACGGCATCTCAACGGGGCGTGCGTTTTCGACGCAGAAGCCATGTCGCTCACGCTCGAGAACCTGAACCAGTGCGAAGAGGAACGCGAAAGGATGCGGAGTGACAGATGGAACAAAAGGAGACGACCGGAGGATGAAGGAAACCGGGGAAACAAGCACCCACGCGTCCATTTCGTCCATAGGAGGTACGATGGGCAGCAACGCGCTCCAGGAGCCGAAGTTCGCCAGTTTCGAGATGATCCACCTTCGCCACGACAGAGACGCCAGTATCGGGGACAGAGACGTCGAGGTGGTCAAACTCCTAGGTCACCGGGTCACCATGGCAACAGCAACGACAGCAACTTTTCCAACGGCCGAGTGAACAATGGTTATTATCAGCGTCACCCCGACAGTAGACCAGAGAGCCCGCGTTCTGACAATGGGCACACAAGGCGGAGCCCGCCGAGGGTTCAAAGGAGCCCGACGCGAAACGCGAACGGGCCGAATCCCAGCAACACATCTCCACAGCCGGGCCCGTCAGGTCGTCAGCGCCGAAGGGAGGAATGGGATGGCGAAACATGGTTAAGCGACATCGCGCCATTTTAGAAGTATAAAATAACATTGCGCCATACCCAGAGTGTATAAAATGTATATTTATAATGTAAATCGGAGGTATCATTTATATCATGTGTTTTGTGTTATCGAACTGGTTGACTTTTCTCGTACAGGGTGTTAAAAAATTTGTAGTCAAAATTTCATGCCCCAGAGTAGTAAAAAAATTTTATTCGCCTACAGAATTTTTTGATCGGAAGGAGGGCGAGATATCACGGTATCTAGTGACATGTGAAACGCAGTTCGATATAAATTATTTTTTGTTTATTGATTCATTTTATGCACAAACATGAAAGTGTGAGGTTTGATCTTATTTTGTGAATAAACTCGTATCCGAGCCAGACGTCGGAAACTGGGGACGGGTCTTTCTTGAGTGACAGCCGCCGCTTAGAACATGACATATTTGCACCAACGCGGAGATAAGGAAAGATTATTTTCGCCGCTACCGGGCTCGAGTCGCAGCGGGCGTTCGAACCCATGTTCACGGATGACCAGAGAGATCAGCTGGAGCTCAAGCCTGCAAGGATCGACGACGCGCACTTGACCGCGTTTCAAGACAATGGAGAGAGGTCATTTCCATCCCCTGAGAAAGCGAAGCCAAGCCACTAGAGCGTCCTGTTCAACGGAAGAATTCGAATCTCTTATATATAGGCGGTGCTACCATCCCAAACACAGTTTTTTTGCCCGGATTTCACAGAGAGAGCATCTCCGCGCTACACTCTCGCGTGATCATTGTTTTGTGTCCGTGAACTTTGTTTCCTTACGTACTGTGAGCGACTTGCGGATAGGGAGTTACCAGTGTGCGCCTTATTTTGGTGAAGATTACGCGGTGATTTGTTTTTGCCAAGCGTGGACTACATAAGGATGGAGGGCTAAAGAAGATAGAGAAGGGGGGCGTCGCTTCCCTGACGCCTGCAACGACGCCGAAGCCAGTCAGACGACGCCGAAACCAAACACTGCCCAAAGCCCGAAGGACGCCGTCAGATCGACGTCCCAACCAAAGCCCGAAGGACGTCTGCAGAGAGAGAGATTGAAGGACGACTCCAGAACGACGCTGATCGAAGCCAGAGGGAGAGATTGAAGGACGACTCCAGAACGACGCTTCCAGACGACGCCGAATCGAAGCCCGTCACCAGAGAGATTCCGAACCGACGCGTGACCACGTACACCCGACGCTAGTGACAAGAGGAACGCCCGAAGTTCTGAGGAGGTGCAAGTACACCATATCGTCGCAATTATTCTTCGTCGCGATCGACCTCGGAGGACAATTTCGCCACAAAGGAACCGTGTGCAAGTCCCGCGTCCAGGAGAGATGAATAACCACGCCATGTAGCAGAGTCTGGTACAGTATACTTCAGAGGGTCTCATGTACATGTAAACGTGCGTCGTTAGTATCAACACCGTACAGTTAACGCCGAAGTCTCACTAATTAGCAAAGTCACTCAGGAAACCCCGAAACCAATTTCCGCGTCTGATAATTTTTGATATTGTTGTAAAAAGGGGTAATTTCATGTTCAGATGTTCTAATTTAATTGTCTGCATTCAGCGTTAGAAGCTCCATTTCATTTCTTTAATATTTAGTATAAATGGTCAAAGTGTGCTCCATTTCTTGTGTAACCGACCGCCCCGTCGCGCCATTTAATTTGTCAATAGTTGACTGATGAGTCCTTTTAATTGTGGAAAGCGTAGTTGTTTTTATTGCAAGGTCGTGTGCGTGAAATAGTATTATTTGTTGCCTAGTGGTTTTTGATGTAATTTTGCTCGCGCCGACGATTGATTAGTGTATTCCGGCAGCTGGAGCCAATTAAGTTTTTGCATCCCTATGTAATTGAGTAGTTGTTCTCATTGGACGAGAGAGGCTTGTGTCTAATGCCCCCGTCCGAGAAACTTGTATAATGTCGTGCATACGACTGGGTGCAAACGTTCATTCGAACGAAAGATTTAACCACGCCGACCCAATTGTCTTAGTTAACCGCTTTCCGAGGGCTGGCACTTAAGTTAATTTAAAAGAGCACAGGAGCTGGCAGACAAATGCCCTAAATTCACATAAAGGTTTAAAATTAAAAGGAATGGTATGTTAATGAGATCCATGATTTGTATCCATACTTCACATGTAAAAATACCTCATGTGTGTGAAAGAGAGATAGAATGAATGAGAGAGCGTGTGAGGAGGCTTTGTAAACAGTTGTTGATTGCAATATTTTTGTTGTTACAATATATATATTCACTTTTTACCGTTCGTCAGTGTTGTTATTTGACGTTTTTCAGGTACCAGATATTATGCTATTAGTGTTTTATGATTGTTCGAATCTACATATCAAAGGTAAACAAAACAGTGTAACTTTTCAAGGTATTAATCTCCGCCTCGCAATAGTATGACAATGAACGACCGTCTCAGTACCGAACTTGAAAACCTGGACCGTGAGTCACGACCGGTCTCCCGTACACATAACGACGTTTGGCCCCGTGCCGGGGTATGATTGACACGTCATTTCGGGGGCCGTGAGTGCACTCGTTACACAGAAACAAGCTTACCGAAGAAATCCAATCGGTGAACCACAGCAGGCACACATAATGGAGTAGTGAAAGGGAAGAAATATGAATTTTGTCTATGTGTGTGTGTGTGTGTGTGTATTTTTACATGTAACAAAGCACTAATGTATATTGAAAATTTGACAATAATGGGTTTGAAAAGCTTTTGTGTACATACAGGGTTAGTCAAAAGTATCGGGAGAGGCCAGTAATAACGAGACCCGTGGACGGAGGAAAATCATATGTTGCAAGTGGGTATTGGTGCGGAAACTGCATTGAATGGGGGTGTGGCCATCATGGCAGCCATCTTGGATTCCGTCATATTGGATATAACACAATATTTTCAAATGGAAAGGGGTATGTATGACACATCAATTAAGGCTAGAATCGTCCCACAAATGACAATCCGAACTCATTTTGGATCTATTGCCATTCTTGGAAGAGATAGGGTGCACTAGGTTAGACTGCAAAAAATAAGATTTGTCTGAAAGAATTGTTTACTGTATTCTTGTGTGTAACTGTACACTGCAAATTACAGAGAGCATGAACAAGAAAACATGACATTGACTTACATAATGCCTCAAAGCAAGTGCTCACACTGCTTCCCGTCGACTGTCTGACAATACTATGTCAACCGATCGTAAAAACTGCAAAGTACACGTTGTAGCATATCCGAAGAAAGTCCTCTTGTTTCGTCCACAATGCGATTCTGTATATCATTCAGGGAGTGTGGTTTGGTTCGATACACTTTGTCCTTCATGTGCCCCCATAGGAAGTAATCCAGGGGTGATAGATCGGGAGATCTTACAGGCCATTCGATCATACATCGTTTTCCAATCCATCGTTGTGGAAAGGTTTCATGTAAGTATTGTCGAACACCCCGTCCATAGTGTGGCGACGCTCCGTCCTGTTGGAACTAAACACGATTAAAATCCCGTGTCGACACTTGGATGGCAGGGACAATGTGCTCACGAAGCATTGTCAAATACTTCTCACCTGTCAGATTGCCGTCAGTGAAGAAAGGGCCGAGAATGATGCCTCTTATCATTCCTACCCAAACATTCAGTTTCTGTGGATACTGGGTATGATGTACCATCATCCAATGCGGTTTTTTATCGCTCCATTAGTGGCAGTTATGTCGGTTCACATGTCCGTTTAACATAAATGTCGCTTCATCAGAGAATGCAATGTCATTGAGGTGAATACTATCGTTATCGATATTTCGGATCATTACTTCGCAAAATTTAATACGGCGATCAAAGTCATCTTTCGTCAGTTCGTGCCTAAACTCACTTTGTAGGGTTTAAACTTACGGCGCACTTAAATTCGTTGCACTGAACTCTGGGAAATGTCCAGCATGTTGGCAACGCTGGTTGTCCATGTATGCGGATTTTCCACAGAAGATTGTAACACATCCAAAGAAACTGCCTGGTCGCTACACGATTTCGGCCTTCCTGATCGCACACGGTCTTTAAAACTTCCACTTGCTGCAAAACGTCGAATGGTTCTTTCGACGGTTGACTTCGAAATTGGGTTACGTTCAGGAAATGTAGCATTAAATAACTGTCGCACCTCGGTATACGATCGCTTGCGATCTCCATAGCCACGCATCATTAATAACGTAATACGTTCTCGCGCACTGAGCTCCATTTTTGACCACTGACACGGACACAAATCTCCTTCCTTTGGCTCAACACTCACCAACATGAGCGACATGCAGAACTTTCGCAAGGACGATAACAAATGCAACTGACCTTCGAGGAAGTTTACTACAATCTACAAGGGATGTGTACAGGTAGAGTCCATATCCAGAGGAGTACTGTTATTGCAGTCCGTGGAAGGGAAAGTAAAACAAATACGTACCTGATGCTCTTAATTCGTCAAATAGGATTGTTAGCTATAAAAGAGTATGTTACTCTGTTGTAAGGAAGGATTGTTTAGACTGGCATTCTTTAATTCGGTAATTTGCGATATTATGTTATTTTCAACAAACTATCAAAGCAACCCGAGGAAAGGACTAGAGGCAGGAAAGGAAGAAACGAAGATAAGTAGAAGTCACAGCCTCGAAGTAAGGTACCATCCCGGCATTCGCCTTGGGAAACTGAGGAAAACCGATCTCCTGATCTATCATCCCTGGATTACTTTATGGGGGCACATAAAGGACAAAGTGTATCGCACCAAACCACACTCCTGAATGATCTACGGAATCGCATTGTGGACGAAACAAGAGGACTTTCTTGGGATAGATATGCTACAATGTGCACCTTGCAGTTTTTACGATCGTTTGGCATAGTATTGTCAGACAGTCGACGGGAAGCAGTGTGAGCACTTGCTTTGAGGCATTCTGTAAGTCAATGTCATGTTTTCCTGTTTACTTGCAGTGTACAGTTAGTTACCCACAAGAATACAGTAAACAATTATTTCAGACAAATCTCATTTTTTTGCAGTCTAACCTAGTACATACACCCTATCTCTTCCACGAATGGCGATAGGTCCAAAATGAGTTCGGATTGTCATTTGTGGGACGATACTAGCCTAAATTGATGTGTCATACATACCCCTTTCCATTTGAAAATATTGTGTGATATCCAATATGGCGGAATCCAAGATGACTGCCATGATGGCTACACCCCCATTCAATGCAGTTTCCTCACCAATACCCACTTGCAACATGTGATTTTCCTCCGTCCACGGGTCTCGTTACTGGCCTGTCCCGATACTTTTGATTAACCCTTTATATAATTTGTGCAGTAAAGATTTGTGTCAAATGCGTAAACTCATTTCTTTCACATGTGTTGATTATGTAAAACATATTATTATTGCATCCTTATTCTGCAGAATGTAACTATTGTCACCTTGTTTGCAACACTCAATAACAATATTGTGTTCTTTAGAACAAGCATTGTTGCGAGTAACACAGCTGGTTGCTGCAAAGAAAGACGAAAATATGCATTGTACTCTTGCAGCATCTCAGACTGAATGTACATAATCACCTACATCGATATTTGTACTCATCACACCAACAGCTGCAAGGTTATTATTGTTATTTGCGACATGAATGTTTTATCTGATTATGTTGATTATAATCCAAAACGACCACATATAATCTAAATCTACCTCACAGTGAAGCAAGATGTAGGATACTTACCTTCAATGTCGTCAGCTCTTCCCGCCATCGTTGCTATTTACTCTATATTTTCTATCGGTGATACCAGGTGGCAGTAGCTTAGCGACTTCTCAGCAGACGAAATATACAAAATGATGCGGAAACGAATCAAATGCTGAAACATTCGCCATCACGCATTAAATAAATAATAAAAGTGATGTACATGATCATGTACAAAGGGCCTGAAGGGGTTTGTTGCAGTTACACTAAAAAAAAATCGGTGCATTGTGCCTCTTCTTCAATTTCATGTAAACACTTATTTATTCTTGCCGTTTGGGTTAACCTGGATAGGAAGAGGAGCGACGTAAATTATAGTCTATGCAAATACGTTTATTAAAATAACGCTCATCTGGCCGGCTCTGTTTATGCTATGCTGTCCATCATTCTCTGTCATTTGCAATAAATACCAACAGTCACATGAGAGACTTACACAGATAGTAATGCTGGTTTTAAAATGGCCATCTTTCTTATGCGAGCAGTTACATGCCTTTGAGAAGTTTGGTCGCAGCTTTCACTTTGCCCATGCCTTTGATCTTGTCAATGATCTGCTTCCCAGGAGGGTTTGGGTTTGTCTACGAATCCTCGGGGCGGAACTTCTTCTGCTGGCGTTCCAACCTGTCACAAGGAAGAATGAACGAACTTTTGAAAGGGACAAATGTTGCTCTTAGCCGTAGGTCCAGCGACTCAGAAACAATGGTATCGGCGGAAAAATTTCAACCAATACTTACCAATACCACTGGTATCGGCCGATACCGATACATCGTCGGCTCAGCCCTAATCTAGATATCTATGATAGTTTCTTGTCGCTAAGCCTATTTTCTATCACAAACATGCAGACAATAGCAAAAGGAAAACAGTCAAAGATTCACTTCAACGCTCCGGAAGGGAATCTAAACAAATGTAATATTTCAGAATGTAAAATATCACGGCGGTTTATCCGAAGGTGAGGAGGTTTCACCTAAATGATTGTGAATACATGACGCAGCTGAACTAGAAATGAAGCGTAGGTGTTTATGACGTCATAGTTAATGGCAATCTCGGTGAGCAAACACTCGCAGGATATTAGCCGCGAAATGTTTTCATAACATAAGAAGGCGACTAAAGTTTACAGTGGTCTGGGAAAATATTGCATTGTAAGCATGCGAACTGCTAAGGTTGCATCGTGGAAGAAAGGAAATTCTAGCAGAAAGTTTATCATGTTTCCTTAGATTCTGATACTTGTAGTTGTATTTTTGTTATTTAGCGTCGCTTTTCTGCCGCTTATGGCAACGACGAGGATCACAAAGAACTAATAATGTACACATGTACACGCCGGGATTGGAACCGGAAACTTCGGTGGTGAAATCGAGCGATTGGCCACCGAGCCGGTGATTCTGATTCTTCAGCTACAGGGTGGCGCGGAGCCGACTGACACATTTGAAAGTTGAATATATTACGCATGCGCGATAGTTTGAAGTGGATTGCGGAGGAAATGAGAAGAGGATAGGATGCCATTTCATATGAAGACAGCAACATTCATAATGGACAGTTGGAGCGTTGAACATCGCGTTTTCTATGTTCGTAGATATTACGAAACGAAGTCAGTGGTTAAAGTGCTGCGATTGTTCAGAAAACAATTCATTGTTAGCCGACATGGTAACGTACAGTCTCTGAATATCATATTGGCTTGGGTGAAGAAATTTGAAAAAACTGGCAGTGTATTGGATGTGACACATGGAGCTCCAACAACAGTGCGTACGCCCGAGAACTTGCAGAGAGTGAACGTATTCCACAATGCTCGGCACGCCAGCAGTCTCTGGGGATTCTTGAATGACCGTGTGTTCAGAAGGCATATTACGACTCTTCAACAACTGAAAGAAGCCATTGTTGAGGAAGTAACGGCTATTGTTGAGGAACTACGGAGATAACTTCCAGAGACGTCTGCAACAATGCATTAATGCCAAAGGAGGCCACCTGTCTGATGTAATTTTCAAAAAATGAACTTGTAAGTTGTTAGTACGAGGGTCACTATTTTGAGCCTAACAATGAAAAAACAGGAATTTGGAATTGAAAACTGCTTTATTGTTTTCCGAAGTATTCTCCTTTATGGTCAATACACTTTTGCATTCGTTCGAACCATTTCTCAAAGCAGTTTTTCCAATCTTCTTGAGACACCTCCATAATATGGTTTTTGAACGCATCAACGGCGTCTTCCGCCGACGAAAATCGTTGTCCACGCAATTTATTATTGACATTCGGGAACAAGAAGAAGTCATTGAGTGCCAAATCAGGACTGTACGGCGGATGACCCATCAATTCGATTTTTTGACTGTTCATAAAGTCGGTTGTTAGACGAGATGTGTGACAGCTGGCATTGTCTTCATGAAAAATGATCCGACGGCGTTTGTTTGTTTTCCGTATTTGACCGAAGACCTCTGGCAAACAAATTGTTGTGTACCATTCAGAGTTGACCGTTCTACGTTCCTCTAAAGGCACAGTTGCCACATGACCAGATTTCCCGAAAAACAGGTGACCATTTGTTTCGATGTGCTTCGAGCGCGAACAACTTTTGTTGGATTGGGTTCATCTTGAAACACCCATACAGTCGACTGCTGTTTACGTTCCGGCTCATATGCATATATCCATGATTCGTCACCTGTTACAATCTTATGTACGTCTTTTGAAGCACCACGATTGTATTTATTGAGCATTTGTTTGCACCAATTGACGCGAGCGTCTTTTTGAGTTTTTGTCAAATTGTGTGGGATCCAACGAGAACATACCTTTCTCACAGCTAAATGATCATGTAAAATTTTATATATGCTGGTGGAACTAATGTCTATGGTTCCCTCAATCTCACAGTATGTCACATGACGATCTTGCAGTATTAGGTTTTGCACAGCATCAATGTTTTCTTGAACAACAACTGATTTTGGACGACCTTCGCGAATCTCGTCGGTGAGCGAATGGCGGCCACGATTAAATTCGTTATACCAGCGTTTCACGGTGGCAAAGGATGGGGCTTCATCGCCAAATGTGGAAGTAAGTTGATCGATGCACTCTTGTCTTGATAATCCACGTCGAAAATTGTAAAAAATCATCACACGAAAATGTTCACGAGTTAATTCCATTTTATTGTTGTCGCGCAATCTCCAAGGCAACATAAACAGCACAAATGAAGCTATTGACAAAACATTTGAAGTATGTTATGGTCAATAATGCCAGACGATTCCGTTCAAACGTCAAATCGCGCCTAACTTCAATCAGTGTTGCCAAGGCTCAAAATATAAATAGTGACCCTTGTAATAAAATTGCATACTTCAATATACCATTACATACGGCTTTCCTTATTCTCCTTCCTTTCTTTCATCATATATGAGCATATCAAATGTGTCAGTCGGTTCCACGCCACCTTAGATTCCCTCCATAGCGTAGTGGTAACGTTGTCGCCGTGGAATCAAGTGGATCTGGGTTTGATACCCGGTGGAGACACAATGGTTCTGATCCCACTGTAGGTCCGGTCCTGATTAGCCTAACGGAGCATAGATTGAACGTACACAACAAACTTTGTTTCAGATTATTTGATTGCTGCGAACTGATAGTCGACTTTGGGAGCGGCAACGAATATATATATATATAGTCCAAAGAACAAGAATAAGCTAATTTCTTGATCGGATAGCCTAGCCATGTAAAACTCGCGGCCCCCAGCACCCCTTAATGCCTTGTCCCTACGTTCAGTTCATGCATGTAATATTATTTCTACATTTATACACGTAGTTACCCCACTTTTTCTTTTCTCAAGAAGCAAGCCCCGACTTGACGGAAACTTCCCAATATCGACAATAACTTCCCTGCACAGGCACATGAGATGCAGGTGTGATGTTGACTAAGCAAATTGATTGACAGTTTGGTCCTACAAGAATATCTTCCTGGCTCGTTGGGGGAGGGAAGCGTGCATACTTTTTGCTGCCAATAAGTCAGTTCCTGGAAGGATCGTCAGTTTTTGGAAAAGTTTCAGACAACCATGTCGCTTCCTAAGCTTTGTGGAAGTAAGAAAAAAGGTATAGAACTGGAATGTAGACTTTTTCAAGTGAAATGAGAGATTGCCTACTTTTGTTGTGAAGGGAATAGTGAAAAGGGTGGAAATTTTGTGCCTTGGTAAGTGAATTTATCCAGAAATATTTCTTTCTCATCAAATACAGTTGCCAACCTCTGTGGTGCAGTAGTTAACACAGCGTCATACGACACCAGGGGTTGGGTTCAAATCCCAGTCTGGGCATCGGTGTTGTTTGTGTGTGTCCATTCATCAATTTCAGGATATTATCACTCATTCTCACCGTCGCTATTAGCTAAGAGTGGCAGAAAAGCGATTCTAATATGCTAAGACTCGTAACAATGATCAGAGTATCTAAAAAGATGCTATTTGCCACAAAACAACGTTGTATAAATCTACGTGACATATGAAAAAAAATACCGGACTATGGAGCCTGTTTCTCATGGAATTAATCGGGTCTATCCGATAGTGCAGTGCAGTGGCTAATGGCTATCCCCTTGTAATCGGAGGATCCACAATTCGATTCCCGGTGCAGGAAATTAAAAAAAATTAAAGTGAATTAAAAACAAGCTTTGTCTCGTGAAAATGATAATTTATAGAAATATTCCGAAGTACAAAATTGAGTACTATATTTTTTAATGCCGTAACGTATCATTGCCACTTTTCGTATGTGTATTGAAGCAGGCATAGAAGAAATGCTGAGAACTGTATACAAATATACGCATACTGCGAACGCATCCGCTGATTGATAAGCAGTATTTCAAATTTTCTGTGAACATTATTAGAGATCGTACAGCAATCACACGCGTTTCAAAGCATGCTGATGTAAAGAGTAACACAAAAGTCACATAACGCTAGCCATAAACACAGAACTTGCCTTTCAAATACGATTCATATTTCAACCCGCATTGGATAAACCACGCCATGTTAACCACCGAAACAACTGTATGATGTTAGATGTTCTCTCACAATTAATACATAAACACACAACACACAGACACAGACACACACACACACCCATACACAACTCACTAATTTACCAAAAGGAAACTTCATTTGAAAATATACAATAATACAATT
Source organism: Lepisma saccharinum (assembly GCF_977018435.1). Lineage (NCBI taxonomy): Eukaryota > Metazoa > Arthropoda > Insecta > Zygentoma > Lepismatidae > Lepisma > Lepisma saccharinum. The sequence continues at coordinate 36,114,079 of NC_139242.1, read as the reverse complement.
AAAAATTTTAAACATCGGGTCATTTTCATGCATGCACGGAGCATATGCTTCACACCACGCTTGCCATGGATTGTCGGACCATGCGGTTTTGGCCAGATTTCCCATAATGCGCCGCTAACGTTACATTGAATATCATCCATTGAAAGCGAGAATTGCATTTTCGCTCGCAACAGATGATTGGTTGAGTTTGTGTTTTAAGTCCACTCCACTTTATGCACAGCAAGGCTAATCGGGACTGGACCTAGAGTTTAAGTGGGATCCGAACCACTATGTGCCTCCATGAGACTCCTATTGAAAGAGGTTGTTTCTAGATCTTTCTCAAATCTCCCAGAGCAGTAACCTCGGATTAGAGATATTGCTACTGGAATTGTAGTGATTTTGGCAGCACTTACCTTGGTTTTGATTGATTGATTGATTTAGTTTATTCTACTTCGCGTATTGTGCCTCTTGGCTAATTTGCGAAGATGAAATTGATGATTGGATATTCACAAACAACAAAGCCCGAGCGGGATTCGAACCCGGGACCCACGGGACGAGACGGGACAGGCTTTTAAAAATTCGAGACGAGACGAGATTGACCATGTGTCATGAGACAAACGAATATTTTCGAGACGAGACAGCATTTCCACGAGACGAGACAGGCCAAAGTCTCGTCTCGTGGGCAACACTACTTGGTGTCGCAGCGCGATGTGCTAACCGCTCGGTCACAGGGTCCGGCACTTGCCTTGGTGAACGGTTCATCTCCATTATAAATAATAATACAAAACCGCCAAAAGATCAAGAATAACTGACAAACATTTGCTTTCTGCATTAAGAGTTTGTTGCTCACAAAAGCATAGTGCGGACATTGAGAAGAAGTTTCTAGAAAAAAAAAAGTGTCAGTTCTCTCTCTGGAAAACGAAACTAGAATGTTTCTTGCCAAAATGTTTGCACAATTGTAACCAATTTATAGGCCTACATGTAAGATAATATCACAGACTACGAACAAATATTTGAGTTTAATTTTATTTCAATAAAACCAATGAGGATTATAATTAAAATATTTTTACTACAATTATACACACACACGCAATCTTGTAATCATTAAGCAGGGTGGTATGTGAAGAGGGGATGAAGGGGAATTCCGCCTTCTGTTTCTTCCATCTCCTGCAGTTGCTAATTTTTGACGCCCGCGAATTACGACTGCAATTTAATCGAAGACCACGAAAAGATGGACGTAGGTGAAGCATTTGTACTAAACGCAGTCAGTATTGATGATGTTGAAAAGGCAATAAAAAAGTTAAAACCAAAGAAATCCTGTGGCCCTGACGGCATTCCGCCCTACGTGTTAAAAGGTTGTGCAAACTTATTAGCCCTACCCTTAATGAAAATATTCAATCTTTCCCTAGCAACGTCTGTATTTCCCAGCAAATGGAAAACATCTACAGTGCGTCCCGTACCCAAAAATAGTGGCACCGGTAACATTGAAGAGCATAGGCCCATATCTTTATTGTCTGCGCCCGCAAAAGTTTTCGAAAGTATTATTTATCAAAGATTGTTGTCACACATATACCCAGTAATATCTGCAAACCAACGCGGCTTCGTCCCAGGTAGATCCACTGTTACGAACCTATCCCTCCTAAGTCATTTCGTTGCAACTAATCTAGAAGAAAGAAAGCAACTAGATGTCATCTATACAGATATATCCAAAGCCTTCGATAGAGTAAACCACGATATTTTGTTGAGTAAACTCTCGTGTTACGACCTCTCCAAACCAGCACTAAATTTCTTTGCTTCTTATCTAAAAGACCGTAAGCAGAACGTATCTTATAATGGAATTTTAACAGAAGAGTTCGCAGTTTTCTCAGGAGTCCCCAGGGTTCGAATCTCGGACCTCTGTTGTTTTTAATTCTAATCAATGACTTACCAAAGTACCTGTGTGACTCTTTCAGACTCTTATACGCGGATGACTTAAAATTCGGTAGGATTATTTGTAATATTGATGACTGCAAATCGTTACAAAATGAAATCAATACAGTAACAAAATGGTGCGAAATAAATGATCTTAATCTGAACATAGAAAAATGCTTCGCGATGACATACTCTTGCAACAGGAAGCAAATTGAATTCAATTATAAAATAAATAACACAAAAATTAAAAGGGTTAACGAGATGAGAGATCTAGGAGTTACATTTGATTCAAAACTTACATTTGCAACACATGTTGAAAGGGTCGTAAATGAGGCACACAGAAACCTAGGGTACGCAATTAGAATGAGTAAGAGTTTATGAACAAAGAAATAATGAAAATAATATTTAACGCTTTAGTCCGAAGCAAAGTAGAATATGCAGCAGAAATATGGGCTCCTCAGGACAAAAAAGTACACGCATAAAATAGAAATGCTACAGTCTAAGTTCGTAAGGTACGCCACTTATAAAGAAACAGGCATATATCCCCGATACGAATCATACACTTCCCTCTGTAAACACCACAACCTGCCTTCTCTCAGCAAAAGAAGGAAGATGCAATTGCTCTGTTTCTTATACAAAATCATGAACAATAATATTCAAGTGCAACATCTTCTAGAACAAATACACATACGTGTTCCTATCCCCAAGACACGATCCAAAGGGGGGGCCTCTTTTACTGTAGTAACATAAGATCGAACATTATAAATAAATCACCTATCAGGAGAATGTGTGAACTGTACAACAGATGTTCCGAAAGGGAACCAAAATTAGACATATTTCACATGCCTATTGGGACATTCAAAAACGTTATTCAAGGAATGGAAGAATAAATGTCAACAATGTAAACATAAACGCAATTTTTGTAAATATATATTTCTTTCGTAGTTTATACTCAATTACATATATGTACGTACTTTCTAGTGTATCAATTATTTACAAGTCATTTATTACACACATAATTTATATATTTCTTTAATGGTAATAACTTCTATCCTTGATTTATACTGTGTTTATTTTATTTCCATATTTTATGTAATTTATAATATATTATATCAGTATCTTATATATATTGTACATGGTGGTAAAGATCTGAAATACTGAGTGTAAAGATAAATACGTTGTGCATTGTACTTAATAATTGAAATCTTGTATTCATGTAGGCTATTTTTGTAGATAATAGTTAGATATTTTATTCCACTCTCTTCAATTAACATGTATTATTATAACTCGGTTTGTTACCTGTTGTATACACATATAATTTAGCGTTGACATGTTTTATGTTTATTTACATTTCTGCACAATGATATTTCTTACCAAACTGTAAATTTACAAACTCAAAGCAAGAAATGTAGAACACTGTAATTGGGCATTCGCCTGTTGTATTTAACAATAAATAAATAAATAAATAAATACCGATGCTGCAATAGTAAATACTGGAATCTTCCCCGTCAGGGCCGAACCCCTTAGTTTTGGACTTCAAGGGGTTTGAATTTGAGATGTGCGGCCCGGAGAGTTTTGACAATAACGTTATGCGACCCTACTCATGAACTGAATATGACATGGCTGGTCTAAACCACCAATTAATTGTTTCCACCCTTTTGTAAGCGTATCGCTGCAAAAAAACCTTCTTCGTTGTCGGTTTTATCGAAGTTCTTATTTGCATATTTCACCAACAAAAAAATATTAGACATCTCTTTTATAACTCTCTCTCTCTCTCTCTCTCTTTATTTCTTTCTTTCCTTCTTTCTTTCTTCGCACCTGTAACCTATGTGCTTCACAGACAAATGAAGTCAAACTTTGCTACATTTTTAAAGCGTCACAAACGGATCACGTTTTCGTAAATGCTTTTCATGCATTCAGCCTATGCTATCATACTCACGTTTTTTTTTTCATTTCTTAGCAAACACCACGAAGTACTTCATAATTCTATGAAATCAGTTAATTAAAAATATTTTAATCCAATCGCACGTCTGTGTGTAAAATGTTACACACGTAACGCTGGAATGCCTCCGTAAATATGAAACTTAATAATTTTGGGATGCAAAAAAAAAATTGTGGATTTTGGAATTACAGTGGGTGATTACAATTACCGGCTATTATATGTTATGAATATGATTTAAAAGTCGCATCAACCCTGAACTTGTGACAATGCCACTGGTACAGTTCATGCTTGCCGTGTGCAATTAACACGTAGTCATCTGCGAGGCTTTTATTTATTACACTTCGCTTTTCTGCTACTTTTGGCAGATCGCGACGATGAGGTTGAGTGACGATTAGATTAAGTTGATAAAGGGACACTCACGAAGGACACCCATGCCAGGACTCGAACTTGTGAACTTCAGTGGCCAGATCAAAGGGTGGAAAACTTCTTTTAGCCGTCCAGTGGCTTTGATAGACATCCAGATAAATTTTTGGAATGGTTTCAGCCTCCTGTCAACCTACAAAGGGAAATCTTGGGTTGGCAATCATGAGAATACCCAGAAAAAGAACAATTTTTACATATATCACAGTTTCCCCCTTTCCCATATCAACTTTTCAGGGCAACTTTTATCGAATTCAGAACCCCACCAATTTTATATTTTCTACGTATGCTTACATAGCATCAGAATGCAATTGAATTATGTATTTGAATTCATTTTTTCTGTGCGAAGTAATTTGCTAGCAAATTACACGTAATTTACGTAAAATATTATCGAGTATATTACGTCGCTAACCCTGGTCTCAATGCTGCAGCAATATACTGTAGACCATTGTAAAGGTATCAGTGTTCGAATTGAAGGGGATCGGGTGGCAAATTCCCCCTCTACATTTCCTTTATTAAACTTCTCAACGAGGGAAATAATTTCCACTCATCTATATTTTCTACCGTTTTTGTTGTCATTGATGAAGAATTGAAAGTAATACTTTGTCTTTTAATTTAAAATAAGTTAATTTTACTCTAATAAGTCAGTCCAAATTTCAGGTTTTTAACAAAATTTGATATTTATAACTGATGATCTGAAAAAAAAAGTATTATTTTCTAGATCGTTCCGCTCGCAATATAAATGTTTTCGTAAGAGTTACGTTAAATTTGTATGCACAGTATAATAACAAAATGTTTTCTTGTAATTTTTTTCATCCTCTGAAAATTTAACCGGTAGAAGTAAGACCTTGCAGAGCTGACCACAGGAGGCACCGAATTTTATTCTTGACTCATGCGTAGAAATCTTTAAAAACGCCTCTGTATATGTATAAATAGGCTATGATTAGTGTTGCCCACGAGACGAGACTTTGGCCTGTCTCGTCTCGTGGAAATGCTGTGAAATGCTGTGTCGTCTCGAAAATATTCGTTTGTCCACGTGATCAATCTCGTCTCGTCTCTAATTTTTAAAAGCCTGTCCCGTCTCGTCCCGTGGGCAACACTAGCTATGATTCAGTGTGTTATTTATGTGTAATTATTTATTTCAGGCGAACCTTGTCAACAGATAGGACAGTTTCCGAAGAATGAAACTCATCAATGGGGTAAGTTATGTGATTCAGTTTTCTTCTAAATGGCAGTGGCGTATTCTTCAAATTTGACCTGGTTTACCGCAACAATTCTTATATAGGCCTACATATTGTATATATTTATTATACAGCACAACTAGATTAATTAGATATAATAGAAATAATACAACAATCAAGTGAAACACATACAGAAGTCCGACAACTTAAAAGTTTCCGGCAATTTCTATATTTTTAATAAAGTCTCCCTTTTTACCTAAAGTTGGACCTGGATTTCCTTCCCTCCATGTAGAAACGCTGCATCTGCCAAGCGCGGCACAGAAAGCAGGAATGAACCGGCAGTTTTCTTCCGCCAACGCTGATTCCAGCGGTGGAACTGACCACACAGGACATGTGTGTTTAAATAGCCACTCACTTCGGCTCCCTCGGCCTCCCCGCGTACAATCGGGGAGGAAACCCTGCCGTCAGAAGGGTGCGATGGAGAAGGATCAGTGGTGTACATAAACCAGTCTTTCATTTCTTTAAATAATTTACATAAATTCCGGTTTAGAAGCTTGTTTTAGCAGTTTGCATTATATATCTATAATGATCAATTACCCAAATATGAAAGCTAAAAGTATAAAATTATAAGAAAATAGTTGGTTTACAGGCGAAACGCGGTAACATGGACAATGTGTCATTAGTTCATCACAGCTACACTTCTAAAGATTCAGGAATTGACGAGGTTTAAGGAATAACTGAACAAAATTTATGTTGTTGCAATTTTGGTGAGGGACCCCTTTAAGTCGTGTTTACACCTAATGTTATCAACTTTTTGTTACCAACACGGTTAACAACAGATGTTGTCAACAAATGTTGGTAACCAGAACACTATAGTTTGACTTTATTTTTGTTAATAACTTTTGTTAACAGTTTGGCTGCAAGATGCCGACTGTGGAGCAAGTTGAACTCTTTGTTCAACTTGACAGTTGGCAGCATGTGTCATTTTGGCGCAAGAGAGAAGACCAAGAAGATTCTGGGTGAAACCTTCACTGCGGGCAAGAGCTAATTATAGCGGAAGTGACCTGTTGGATCTTGTCTTTTAAATTGTGGATAAGTTTGGTCCCAAAGGACAGGCTTCTCACGGAACGATTCAACTAGGTTCAGCACTTGATCCCTTGACCACTCCATCTCACTCAAAAAAAATTTCATGATAAATATTAAATTACAAAATAAAACGCACCTCGCACAAAACGATGCTCTCGCACTCACTGTCACTGGTGTGATGGTGACTGGAGGGGAAGCGGGGGAACTGTTGCTAACATCGAAAAGGCTCTATTTATGTGTTGGTAACAAATGTTGCTAACATTGTTTGGTCTCTACCGACTTCTTGTGGATAACAAAATTTCTGTTGCCAACACGGGAAATCTGTTGCTAACATGAGATGTTGATAACAAATTCACAAGCGGTTTTCAAAATTTTACCACCATTTGTTGGTAACACGTGTTAGCAACCGCGGGGATGAGAAATAGTTTCCTACTCCACTGTTATAGCCTACCCAGTTCACCGCACAAATTCATAATTTTGAGATCTTATCATGCGTTCGCAGAACGTCTACAGCCTTTTCGTGACTCACTCGAATCGGCCGTCCTACTGGTGCCACATATAACGTAAGCCGTGGTTTCCGTTTGCACATGTTGAAATACCATCAAGCTTTATAAACTTCCTTTGACGAGTAGAAAATGACAAATGTCCAACTTCCTAAGAAATTGAGCGCTCAGAGCGGAATGAGTGAGCAAAATTGTCCCATTTTCCAATGAACTTTCAATTTAAACAATCATTACAAGATTGCAGAAGTTGGTACAGTTGTATATATTTTTTTTAAATATATATATTTTCATATGTTTAAAAATATTACCTTTCAGAGAGTTTATTCGAAGTTGGATTAAGACAAACACGATTTTTACGTGAGTAAAATGGGTTTTAGTGGTAATCCCATTACTATTTGCAGGGTCCTGTGTGCAATTTTTGTGTTAATATTTTCAATTGTTACATTGTTAGAAACAGTGCAACTGGGAAGCAGAGGGGCTAAGACTTCAAAATTAGTAAAACAAAAAATAAATATAACTATCTTTAGAGCAATTGAGGCATTTTCAATTGGTGTCATTGAAAAAGGTAATACAAGTTATATTTCTCAATCGAAATAATAGTTAAATGGCCGCAACATTTGCTACAAGATCGGAAAGCGACATTTGATTTTAACAATGGAAGCAACTACGATTTTGTTTATTGTGATGAGTTATTTTGTTGTGTAAGCTTATTATGTACATTCGAATCACTTAATAGTGCTGCAATTCGCTTCTTTCTACAACATTTTTGACCAAGCCAAGTTGCCGAAGGACGCAGAAGGAGGTTGGTTGATGGGGCTACAGCCCTCTCCGAAATTTAGTTAAAGTCAATATTTTCAATTAAAAGAAATGAAGAACTTGGGAAAACCAGACTTCCTGTTGCCATTTTTGAGAGTGAAGAGTTATAAATAGCTATACGAAATATCTTATTGTGTATGTCGCCCCCATAGAAAGCAGCTACTCGCTATCCACCTCTTCAATTCCAGCCCGTTCCGAAAAACAACCCTGCGTGCGCCAGTGCAAGGTGCATTTCGACCGACATCATTCGATTTTTTTAAGTAGATTTTTTAATTAGTTAATGTAATTAGTGTTTAATTATTCTTAGTGAAAGTGTAAACTTTTATAATTAATTTTACCAAACGTTAAAATTAGTGTATCAAAATTGCGGTTTAAATTACATAGTACCACTAAAATCATTGACTGTGTTTATCAGAGACAGTGGTGCGAATCCCGAATCGGGGCGAGGGGGCGAATAGAGACGAAAATTAAAAATTTTCTCAGTTTTGACCATAGGCGTGCGCACGGTGGGGGCAAAGGGGGCAATTGTCCCCTAATCACATACGTTCGGATTTTTTCCACGAAGGGACAAGTTAGGTATTTTTCCATGGGGCATAACATTGAAGTAAAAGAAAGCAAGACTAGCAGAATCTACTAGTAGCAGGCCAGAACGATATTCAAGATGGAATTTGTTTTCACGCCTCTCTTGCATTATTTCTCCCAGACGGCCAGGAGCACCTGCAGGGGGCACAGAGGGGGGCAATTGTCCCCTCGACTTCAAATTTTATACAAATAAAAATACATTTCGTAAAATTTTCTTGCTCGGTTCTCTCAATACCATCTGCTTTTCTTACAGTTTTGTCAAGTTCAGAGCCGTAGCTAGCGGGATTTGTCTCTTTGCGCCGAACAATCTGATTGAGAGAAATTGTAAAAGAGAATGCCATGGCGACCCTTGAATGTTTTTGCGCCCTATTAAATCAATACTGTCTTCAACTTGCAAAAATTTGGATCGAAAGATTTTCTTGCTCGCAATTTGTTTTCTGTTATACATTTTAAATTACCAGAGGGAGAGAAGTAGGAACAACTAAGTACTTCAGACAGTTGCTGCTATAATAGTTTGATTTGGAGGAAATGGAGCGCACACGTTTCAGAGACAATTTATCATTTTTGCTGTTAGCTTGTAATGGGGCGGATGAATTGATTATGTAATTTATTTAAATAATATGTTATATGTACATATATACCCATCGATGCAATAAAACTAAAACAGATAAAATGAGATTTTTCTTTCCCGACTAAAGTTTCAAGGCTTTTGCCCCCCCCCCCACCTAATCAGAGGGTCTGCGCACGCCTATAGTTTTGACCTGAGAGTTCCAGTTACTGTGGATTCCTGCAGGCATTTGCAGGTTAGGCCAAAGGCGATTGTTAGTGTTTCACAGCATTACATCTCTGAACTTCGAATGTAGTGAATTAATCCACTTGAATTCTTATGCTCTCTTTACATCATTTATTAACCTCAAATCTGATGGTTTTACTCTTTTTGAATGGGTTTTAGAGAAGATTAAACTAAGTCACGTTTAATAAGCTTTAAGCAAAGCCAAATATATTGAGACCGATTTGAATTATATGTTATTGGCTTACAAACGTTTTTATCCAGCGCTCTTGCGAAAAGGTTCGTGTGAACTAATTGTGTCAGAAAGGTTAACATGCCCTTGCACCTTTTATTTGGAATCAAAACCTATAGTTACTGCTTATTATACTTATTGGGTTTTCACAGTTAGTGAATATTAGTATTGTTTTATTGTAACGTTTACATTCATTGTTGTCGAAATGAACCCAAATAACCACAACATTTAGTCTTTCTATATAATTAACCAATATGCTGTAGTGACGTGATATTCTTGGCTATATCTCAGGGTTTATTAGAGCTGCAACGATAAACTCTGGTTGACTTGAAGACATATCAGAAATGACGTCATTTCTATACCTCCTTGTCGAGTTTCTTTAATCTTGAAGATGCAAAGTTGAACTTGGCAAAATATAGCAAGCCCCTATTTCAAGAGCGACGGATAAAGATACTTCATTTGTTAATAGTCTATGTAAGCACTAAAGAAATTGTTGTCACGTATCAGTCATGCACAATAATGCTATGTTTTTTTTCTCTCGGTCCGATCTTCGTGGCGGAGTGGTTAGTACAACGCGCTACGAGGCCGCGGATACCGAGTTTAAATCCCGGTCTGGGTACTGGTGTTCTTTGTGACTGTATCTTCATTAAATTTCATTAACCACTCATCCTCATCGTTGCGATTAGCTAGAAGTGACAGAAAAGCGCACTAAATAACAAAAATCAAATCATTTTTTTTGTATCGGAACGAAGGGTTATTACATTTCTTGAATTTTCCTGGACAATACAGGAATATAACTCTTGTCTTGGAGTTCAGAAACAATTTATTGGGATAGATAAATATTTCAGTTTACAAATATTGAGACTGGTCATTTCATTTTGCACGACAACTTTCATTAACAATAATTTTGTAGCGGAAATATTCTGACTGATTGGAATTTTTCTGTGTTCAAAATGCAACGTGCCATTGAAAATTACCAAATTATTTTAACCGAGTTAGACTGAAGAAGCTACAAGATTACATTTGAATTTTGAATTTGAATTTGATGTTAAAATTGTGGGAGCGTCAGCACTTAGGCTATTTTGCTCCCGTCACATTATACGGGGACCAGCCCCTTATTATTACAAAGAACAACTCTAACGTTCCATAATTAAAAATCTTAAAATGTTCTGACTTCTGTTAAAAGCTGAGGCTGTAAACGGACACTCAGCACACATAAGGACAACAGGACAATACAAACAAAATCTGGCCATGGGGCCAGTCGCCAGAGCCTCGTTAGTCTTCAGTCCAGGGTGCACTAACGTGGAAGTGAGGTTGACATTTGGGTGTACTACGTGGATGGTCACCCCTTACACCCCAAGATTATATTAGTTCCACTGGTTGAGAATTAACGTAAATATAATTTTATATTTGTCAATAAGGCTGGCGTATTCGAATTATTACTTATTATGCAATGACATTAATTAATGTATGAAGTTAAGAAAAATAGAAAGGCATGTACGAATTAAATTGTTGGGATTTGGACAACATTTACCTTTTAAAGAAAAGAAATTAGCAAACTGCGGTTTCACGTGCCCTAAATCTCTCTCTCTCTCTCTCTCTCTCTCTCTCTATGCCTTTGTTTCTTCTCTGGTTTTCTTCTTTGTCAGTCTGGTTCTTTCTCTTCGCTGTATAACCACTCCACTGTTCATGAAACTAACAGATTAGCTATTAACAACAGCTATAAGCATCTTTCGTACTTAAATATACTATCATTTGTGCGAGGTTACTTATACAGAGTTGAGGCGCAGAATTTTATATCATTATTATCAATTGAAGAGCTCGGGTGTAAATCATGGTAAGTGACATTTAGGTTATTTTTGAGTTACAACATAAAATGTGCCGTCCTTCAATTTTCAAGTGAAATTGCCATGTCATACAATTTGCATTGGAGTCAGTGAAAACTTCTGAAATTGGTCAATGCAACACGCAAACAATTTATCTACAGTTATAGCTTCTAATAACCTTTTTTTCTTAATGAACTCAGAAATGACAAAAATGTCGCTTACCATGTTTTACACCCGAGAGCCCTTCAATTACATTCTACTCTCGAAGAAATAACAATTTCTCGATAATATTAATAAAATTAACACATTTCTTGAATAAATGAATACTAGTGATTAATTAAATAAATAAAATTAATGGACACATTTTAATGATTGATTTATTACGAAGTAAACCAATAATTATCGTAATTATTCATTTCATTGGAACTGAACAAATATTCCATTGCTTAGTTTCTATCTCAATAATTTCTGCGACTCCGAGAGGGGTCAAGGGTCAAGGTTGACACCTGACACTTTCTGGACTAAGGAAATACTAACCTGTTCTCTCCTTCTCCCTTGTTTCTACTTATTTATTTTTCGGTCTATTCTCTTTGTCAGATTCTTATAGCTATATTCTACAATATGACTCTTGTTTGTTTCTCTTTTTCTCTCTTTTTCGTTTCGTCATTTCTCTTCTCTTTTTTCTCCCACTCTATCTTGCCTGTTTATTTCTTTCTTCGCCAGTCTCCCAAGTCTTTTCTTTTCTCTTTCAACCTCTTCCTTTCTCTCTGTCCGTCTTGCTTGCGCATTTCTCTTTCTTTCTCTGTCTCTCGTGTCTTAATTCCTCTTATCATCTCCTTTTCTCTCAAGTCTTTCCTATATCTCATTTTCACCCGCCCTTTAAAAACGTTTCTTTCTTCTCATATAGGGCCTTCCCGATCGCGCAGTGGCAGCGTCGTCACCTTGTAATCAAGGGGTCCCGGGTTCGACACATAGTGGTTCGGATCCCACTTTAAACTGTAGGTCCAGTCCCGATTAGCCTTAATGTGCATAATGTGGACTTAAAGCAACAAATCAATGCAATTTCTTCTCATACAACATGTACAAACGAAGTTAATATATCCTACTTACGAGCACACAGCTGTTTGCTTTTGGAGAAGTTTATCTCATGTGCAATGCCACAGTTCTCGCAAGAACTGCTTATCATTTATCAACATATTACTTTTTCTTTTATCACATTAAATCTCAGAGTTAATAACATTTCAGTCTTGTGGCCATAGTACTCCGATAGTTACGCCCCTTATCCGTTGAATTCCTTGAGTTAACCAATATTCGATTAAAGCCCCGGGTTCGAATCCCGCTCGGGCATGGTTGTTTGTAAATGTCATTTCATCCTTCATCCCCATCTTCGCAAATTAGCCAAGAGGCACAAAACGCGAAGTAAAATAAAACAAATCAATCAATCAATCAATCGAATAAAGCATTCTACACAAACAACCGAAAGGCCTTCCTATCATCAACCTCTCCCGGATTTGTTTGTTTACACTTCCACCAAGGTCAATGGCAGGTCATGTTATAAACCCCATAAAGTATTTAGTTACTGAAGCGTATGTATTACTGAAAATCACTTTTTAAGCTTTGGTGAACACTTTGCTTCATTAGTCTCCTCCCCTAAATTATTATTTTTCTTCATCTAACGAATTATGTATGGTGCACCTTGTAGCAAAAGTGATATGGAACCAGCGAAAGAAAATCCCCCCTCCCCACATATTGTAGCATTTTACATATATTTTAGAAAATATCTTGCACATCAATATATTAATAAGATTAATATGTCTATTAATATTATTAAAACTGACCAATTAAAATATAAGAATAGGGACATAACAGCATGTATTCATTATCTAGCTGATGTCTAGTTCGACCACTAAAATTTGTTTATAACAGCTGTGCTACCGAAGGTCTTAATGTAAAATAAAATAATGGATTATTTATTGAAAACCAAACGAATGTTGATAGGTCCAGCTGATGAGAAGTGTTTGATCATTAATTTTTATGGCACATATAAATTTTCGCAGCTACTGTCAACACAAAGCTGTACAATCTCAATATTGCGCAATAATTTCCTCTATGTAGTATTGCGGAAATAAATGAGCATTATGTAATATATATATAACATCAATAATGGACTTTGTAAGTCTTTCGGAGGGGGTCCGGACCTCCTGCAGCCCCTTCTAAATACGCCCTTCATGTCACGGTCTCGAACTGTTATCAGAACGTACAGAATTTGCTGAATAACATTAGCTTCAGTTCAGAGAAGGTGTGACGCAGCTTGCACGAGAGGCCTTGCACATTTCAAGTTGAGAGAGCTTGCTGGCGAAGAGAAACAGCACAGCTCTGGTTGCGAATCGAAGCAGGAAGTTGGGGGGGAAATCTAGGTTAGGGAAAGCTTAGTAACTAAACACAATGGCAACATTCAAGAGCTAAGAAAGAAGAAAAAAGAAGCACGGTACATCAAAACTGTGGTGAAATGTGCAGTCAGTTTCATGCGCAGCAAATCGGGAGACTTCAGTCAGTTTTCTCTTGCCGAGTGTTTCGAATGCTCTCCCTTCCCCCTTCTCTCCCCCCTCCCCGCATTTCAATCTCCGAGCAACGCTGCCAACGCTGCACGACTTGGCAACACGGAGATCCTCGCTATCGGTTAGAGCCTCAACAGTGTCATGGTCTGGCTATCGGAAGAGTCTACTTTTCGCCTCGGGTGAGAGGGTTGTGCTGCAACCACGAGGTTGTTTTGTCTGAAAATTAGCGCCGTAGCGGAGCGGGGGACCCGGGGTGAGGGGACCCGATATACCCTTGGGCTGTGTGCAGTTGTCTCTGTACTGTCGCTTATCTGCGGCGTTGCCAGGTAACCCAACTGTATTACGTTACCAGGCGCACAAAGCGTGGCATTCATCTTCTCCACGCGTGTTATCTGCCATGAAGGAAGGGAAAATAAATGTAGCGGTAACATGTCGTCAATTTTAAGCGCCTTCCAGTGTGTGGATGAGGGACTACTGGGTGTGGCGGCGTTAAAAAAATGTAAACACATTTTTTATCTCTTCCACGACAGCTAGTGTTCAGGACTCTGAAGTTGAACAATCTTTTTTCTGGACTTTTGAAGGCAACGCTAAACCGTTTATCTTCTGTTAGAGCCAGTGGCGTGCCCAAGGGGGGTTGGTGGGGGTTATAACCCCCTTTTTGGCCCAGAATTGGTAATAAAAAGAACGTCAAAGGTAGGAAAATATTACAAAATGAGGGCTGACTATTAAGAAAAAGTATACATAACCCCTCCCTTTCGTTAATCCTGGGCACGCCACTGGTTAGAGCCTGAAAACATTGTTTTTATGTTGCATTTCTTGGGCATTATTAGGCATTTTTTTGCTTTTAGTCATTTTTCAGTATTTTTTGCAGTTTTTTTAAATCATGTTGAGGTTTCTTTTTGGCTCGTTCCCTGTAATTTCGTGGATTTAAATGCATTTGCTAGCATAACTTACATATTTAAATTTCGTAACTTGATCAGCTAGTGTGTCATTAATCGAAAATTGGTCAATCCAAAAGTACAATATTATTTATAACAGAAATCTTTGACAGTAGCAATTAATTGTGGTAAATTAATTTCTTCTCAAGTAAAATTATATCAAATACATAATCAGTTTTTCATTCTACAGACTGACACACGGTTGTATATACGTTGATTGACTGATTCATTGAGTTCGTGTTTTAAGTCTACTTTATGCACAGTAACGCTAATCGGGACTGGACCTATAGTTTAAAGTGAGATCCGAACCACTACATGCCTCCACCGGGTATCGAACCCGGGACCCCTTGACTACAAAGCGACGACGTTGTTGAGATTTCGGCTTATATCACTCCGTTGTTAAAAAAATGTTCCATACGTTACACGGAGTTACATACTCAGTTTATAAGTTTACAATCGGCCGCAAAGATAACAGTAGGCAAACTGTCCATTACTGTTGTACACTCTAGGGATGGCCCATGGTGATGCCAAACGGATCCGGATCCGAAAGTTTCGGATCTGGATCCGGATCCGATAGTTTCGTATCTCAATCCCATTATAATGTTACCACACCTTAAAAGGTATTATAATCTTCGATTACAAAGAAATTTTTCATTTGTTAGTCCTACAAGATTTTTTTTCAAGTGCTGTTCCTAAAATAATTTGCTACTCATCGGCTAACACACTCGTGCACAAAAATAATCATACTTGTTAAACATAAAATGTCAGAGGTAGTGTTGCCCACGAGACGAGACTTTGGCCTGTCTCGTCTCGTGGAAATGCTGTCTCGTCTCGAAAATATTCGTTTGTCTCGGGACACATGATCAATATCGTCTCGTCTCGAATTTTTATAAGCCTGTCCCGTCTCGTCCCGTGGGCAACACTGGTCAGAGGTGATTTTGTAAATTCCATTGAATTCATTCGAATGTATTGGAAATGGAAACACACATAAATGTGAGACATTCCATTCCAGGATGAAACCTTTAACACAGTTAACAAGATAGAAATGTTATACAAAAATTATACAATTGTTCTACAGTTACAGTTTTAAAAATTAAAATAAAACATTATAATATATGCAGTGTTATATAATTACAAAGTGTAAGACTAACAAGTGAGGTTATCTAAGTGTGCCCCTCCGATTTCCATGAAACTTGGCAGGTGTATAGAGGAACCCTATGCCCCCTGTTTCTTCCTATGCCATATTTACGTGGTTCATATATGTATGTATGTATATATATATATACATGTATGTATGTATATTATATCCTAAGGATCCGGAACCAACCGGATCCGGCCATCCCTAGTACACTCCTGTTCATACAAAGAGGCACACTTTATAGGGTTGAACAGTTGAAGAATGTGCCACTTTATCTGAACAGAAGCGTACATTCTACATTGTTTTTTAAGAAATGGAATGTGGTGATTCAGAAGTGGCCTCTGATTGCTTCGCTTTTGTTTCAATCCATGACCCTCCTCGCATTGCAGAAAACCGAATGAACGAATATGGTGCTGTTGACAGGGGGTGCCCACAGGAATGATTATGGCGCAGGGTGCGCCATCGAGATTTTTTTGGGGGGGGATATTTTCCCTTCAAATAATATAAAATTCAACATTTATAGATCTTTCCAATATATATATAAATTTTACACCTTGAACGCACCATATTTAATCCATTAGATGAAGAAAAGAAAGTGTTTAAGGGTATTATCGAATGGGGGGGAAGAAATATCCAATTTTTACATATTAGTCTTTAATTGACGCGTGGGTTCTTGGGGGGGGATTCTGAATTAAAAGTTTGGGGGACTCTAGGTCTTAGATTATGGGGGTATTTTAGTTAATTGAGCATTAAATTACTATTGTCTTAGACTGTAGCGGAAATTCTGGTGTGGATACTGAGAATTATTTTTTTGGAGGAGGCAATATCCACTCTTCAATATCAACAGTCAAGAGTTAAATCTTAGATTGCCAAGGATTTCTGTAGCGCAGAGAGAGTTCGAACATTCAATTCTGGAGACTGTATTTCGACACGCTTTCGACCCCGAACGTGCCAAAAGAGAAGCTGAAAAAGAATAAATATCTCAGGGTCCTAAGAAAGTATTAACATCCCATTAAATTAATATTCTTGAAAGCCTGCAAAGAAATGGATGTAAAAATTTTCTTGCTCGCTTCACTAGCAGTAATGTGTTGCAAGAATGCGTGTTTTGTGCTTTACAGAGGTGGATGTGAAGTTTTATACTATAGCTGCATTACAAGACATAAGCGATATTTATTAATAACACCACTTCTTAAAATATAATGTTGGTATACTGCTTAATTTAAAGCAGGTCCATCATTTGCAACAAAAATATATCGAATCCGCAATTCTAACTTCTTGTCACAATAAAATTTTACTTCAACAAGTTAAATTTGCACTGAAGATAAAATCCACGTAATTATTGTTATGTGTTATTATCCCAAGAAAACGGCGGGGATGGGGGGGCGTATTATATATCGCCCTGAGTTTAAGAATTTCTAGCTAGGGTTCTATAATGTCTCGTGAAACAATAATTGAATCGGTCATACGGCTCTAGCATGTTATTTGGTTTGCCAAGGTTGAATTTTCTATCTTTATCTTAAGTTGTGTCACAATTTGTGTTAAATACTGAAATTGTGAGTTTTACAAACCCACTCGTAAACGCTATTTATATGCATATTTACATAATTTAATTTACTACATTTTGCTAGCTTTAAGTTTTATCGAAAATCGAACAATTAAAAAATATGGACAATTTAACATGGCACTTAATTCAAATAGACATCAATTATCACGTATTCATCCAAACTATTTTGGGGGGATTATGATGAACAATTTTTGGGGCGGTCTTGAGTGATGGGCACCCCTGTTTAGGGAGGAGGGGCAGATCAAGTATGGTGTTCAGTAAAGCTAAGGAAAAAAAATACTTTCGGTAGACGCGCTGTCGTAATTAAATACTGTGTGGGGATTACGACATGGTTCGAGGGCGCGGATGATATGATTTGGGGCGGATGCATAACATGATTTTGGCAGGAATGCGCCATTGGCCTTTGGGGAGATGGGCACCCCCTGGATCATGATAATATGATTTTTCCATGAGGATGGACTGTATTCCCCTTTTGACTTTGTAATTATGAGTTGTTGTTTTTTCAATTATTATTTCAAATCAAATGCTCTTACAATTTGTCTTTTACACACCTTTAACCTTTCCACATCCATGATAAAATTACCATCCACACACAAAATGGCATATTCTTTCTGAAGTGCAGGGCCTCCCCGATGGCGCAGTAGTAGCGTCGTCGCCTTGTAATCAAGGGGTTCCGGGTTCGATACCCGGTGGAGCCACTTTAAATTGTAGGCCCAGTCCCGATTAGCCTTACTGTGCATAAAGTGGACTTAAAACACCAAATCAGTCAATCAATCAAAAACCTGTTTCAGCAGACTTCTTCAAAAAATGTTCTCGTTCCGAAATACCGCTGTGATAAATTCGGAATCGGATAAACTCCATTTGTTTGGAATTCCTTCCAGGTTATTCAAGGTGAACTTCGTGTGGTTTGCTTTCGCTGTTGTCTGGATGTCTGTCCAGGCAGAACTAGAAGTGCATCAAATCAACTGCACTTTTGGTGCAACAATTGACACATGCAATTTTAGATTATTTGAAATGATCGTGCCTGATCTTCTACCTTGATGCTTTTTGGTGCATCACAAGCATCAACATAAGATAAAATTACCATTTTATGCAATTCTGTATGCATTTCGATGCACGAAAGAGCATCATTTGCAATTTATGTACTTTAATCTGTTACTGAAGTCAACATTTGTATTTGTGTCAGTTGACGCATTTTTGATTAGGCCTATGTGTGTGAGAGTTTAGATGTCCCGTATTATGTATCACAAATATCTGGACAATTATGAAAACAAAACACATCTATAGAGCCTTTAAGTGAATTTTGAATGAATGCTAATGAGATGTAAGAGGTGTTTACCCAAAATTTTCTATCTTGAAGCCAAAATTGGGTCTTTCTGAAAACTGAGTAAATTTGGGAGGGAGGATGAAATTTTTCATTCTTTGGAATATCGTACCGTTTTTTCGAATCGAAAGAAATCTTCGAGAAACTCTTTGTCGAGACAGGCTAAAATCTAGCGATACCATAAAGAAATACAATTAAAACATAAAATTGTTACACTTTCGAATTTCCTGTTACGGCAAAATGGGCGCACCCTGTCAAAATTGAATAGGCAAATCTTACAATGAAAATAAAATGAAAGTACATAGGTAATGTTGAATATGATGAGAAACCTCGGAAGATTCTAACCCAGGTTTCGGATCACGCTATAGCTACTATTCCTGGATCTAACGTGAAGGTCTGAACCTACAATTTGACAATTTTGCAATGCAACATTGGAATTAGTATAATTGGTCTTTATTTTTTGAGTTTGTTCTTAAGTCCACTTTATGCACGGAGTGCTAATCGATACTGGACATATCGTTCAAAGTGAAATCTGAAATTGTGCCTCCACCGGATATCGAACCCGGAACCCCTTGATTAAAAGGTGATAACGTTACAGCTACGCCATCGCGATATATCGAGACGCCCCTAATTGTATTTGGGCGAAGTAATAGCATTGCGAGTATTAAATACATCTGTATTTGAAATTGTGACCCTCTCCTACATCTTCGACAGCCATCCATTCACAACAGAAACTTTTGGCGCCACCACTAATAGTATGTCGCCAAATAAAGCAAACTTGGCCATTTACGCGATTCTTTACAACTTTTTTACGTGCATAGAACGAAAAATATCGCGACATTAGGAAATTTACATCAGAGTATTTTGTGATTCGAGCGTAATCTTTGTATACATTATCACATTTTACTATCTTATTTTGTGAGTTTCTCCTTAGAATACGCCCAGGTTTTCCAAGTCATTGACTAAGAAAAACAATTATCGTGTGCAAGTTTACATAAAAATAAAAAACTTTGTTGATCTTTACATTTTTGTGCGGAGCGACAGTCTTCTAGGATTTTGACGACCTTAAAATTGCCAAAAAATGACCTTTAAAAAATGCATTTATAACCTAATAAATTAAAGAAAATGCCCTATAAACTTAGAAATGTGACCTAAAAATTCTGAAAGATTTGTAGAACAAATTTATAAACTACCAAGAGAACTTCAAATTACAAATTAACCTTACAGTATCTATCACATGTTCATTGCGTATGGTACACTGTAAAAAAAAATACACTTCTTGTACACTTTTGGTACACTTTCTTGCATATAATATGCACAAGATGTGTACTGAAGGTGTTGCAAAAGTGTACTTAAAGTGTTCTAGATGTGTGCGACCCAAAATGACGAAATTTTGTACACTTGTTGCACACTTTGGGGACACATTCAAAGTTGTGTGCACTTCTTCAACGCTTTCTGTACACTTTTGTTTAAAGTAAGAGTACACTTCTTGTACACTTTTGTAGCACATGATTTCATTTTGTGTTGTTGGTCATATCGATTGTTATTTTATACTTTTTTGAGAAATGAATATGTTATGAACATAAATCAATTTCATTATATAAAGCAGTAACACACTTGAAAGCAAGCAACATTAAACAATAACAAAATATAACTATTTTTTTCCTGGAACACATGGAAATCGCATTGCATCATGAAACTATCAATACTTTTTTGTTTAATGTACCAATTTGATAATTGGATAAATCTCATTAAAATTGAAGAAGGATAAAGTTGAATGTTCCGAGGAAATTAATAGATTTTCTTAAATCGAACTATTCATCTTTAAAGCACACCAAAACAGATCGTTAACTTCGGGGGGCTGGTTGTTCCTACACCGGCCGCTAGATGGTTCTGTCAAAATGTGTACAAGAAACATAAGTTTTTGTACAACAAATAATGATACGTTCGATTGTAATCATAGTGAAAAATTGTGCTTTAACACTCTTCGAAAAATATGTGAACATCTAAGATACAAATTAAAGAAGAAAATGTACTGCAGTGAATAAAAGTGAATCTCCCATGAGCAACCTTTTTGATTCTGGACTATATATGTAGAAGGTACGTGTGTCGCAGAAAAACAAACACGCATCTCACAAAATGTAAGGTTCACAGTTGAAAGTTGTTGCTTTTTCCTCTTTCAATTGTCAAGTTAAATGTGAGTGAACTGTATTTTTATTCTAGAAACTAAGTATAAGTACTGAATTGCGATATATCTCATGTGTGCAAGAAGTGTCGCTCAAGTATTTTCACAAGTGTTCCAAATGTGTAAAGTGTACCAGAAGTGATCAAAAGTAGTTTCTGCAGCACACTTTTGGGATACCTTTATATTGGAAGTACCTCTTGCACACTTCCTGTACACTTCTTTTGCTGCACTTTTTGTACACTTCCTGTACACTTTTTAGCACTTCGTGTACATTATTGAAGCACTTCCTGTACACTTCTTGTGCACATTTAATGTGTACAAGAAGTGATCAAAAGTAGTTTCTAGGAAGTGTTCCAAAAGTGTGCAGAAAGTGTATTTTTTTTTACAGTGTAGTACAAATAAGAAAGTTCACTTTTTGTCATCTTTTACACTTTAAGTACTGAGTTGCAGTACACAATGAAAATCATATGCAAATTTTCAAAAATGAATGACTGTCGGTTGTCGGACAAGAGAGCCTTGTACATGGAAAAACTTCTCTCGACTTCCAATGAACTTGACTTGAAATGAACAATATCACTTGCTGTTAAGTCACTTTCAATTCCATGGAGTGCAAATTGTTTCTCTGTATGTCCGATACAGAGCACAAAACTTTGTACCCCTTGTTTTTTAACAATAATCCGTTTGGCGACAATACTTTCTGATAGAGGAGGAAATCACATTATTTGAGCTGAATTGTTACACAATAGCTTGTATCAACAATACTGCACAGAATTTCTTTGTTTCTTCAAACACAGGCGTTCAGAACTGCGCTGAAGGCAATGAGACAAGAGTCGGGAACCTCTCTCCTTCAAAGGGTTACATTTACATGTAAAATGCCCCTTCTTTCACCAAAATGTAGAAAAGTGCATAAGATGGCTTTTAAAAGGCCGAAAAATGACAAACTGTTTAAAAAGTTTAAAAAAATTACCTTTACTCTAATAGCCTAAGGGTAAAAAAATGCAAAAAATGCCCTAACAAAGGCATCCCAATTTATTCACTTACGTGTAAAACACGTTCCTATCTAGTACTTATGAAATGTTTCTGCCTTACCAAAAAAAGATGCATTTGCATCAAAAACCTATCCCTAGCGATCACCATCGTCGCACTTTTCGGCGGTGCTTCTCGCCTAATGTTATGTAACTCGCACAATGTTTTCAAAAGATTTTAACAATCTCTTTTTTGTTAACATTTTTTTATGCTGATTAATTTCGGAAGAGATTTATGCAGAATTTTTCGTCTTGTGGGTGTATGGGCAAATTTGGAGCCAAAATCACCAAAATTTTTACCCTTGTGAAAAAAAAAATCAAGTAGATGTTGTAGGTCTGTAGAAATATATTTCACATCTCAAGCTACGTATAACGAGTACGAGAGGCTAAGAGTAAGCATGGAGTAAATGTTAAAATTTTAATCCTGAGTACAGCTTGTTTTTGGAAAACAAGGGAATTAACCGCGAACAATTGGTTCTTATGGTTATCACCGACCACTTCCACAGTAATTAATATGCTCTCTAATGGGGCCTTCAGCTGTTTCATGTAACATGCATGGTTGACAGCGATTAAATTTGCCTCAAGGTGGAATTTGTACAGGTGGGTCCGACCAAGATATTCATACTCGATTATGTGATATCAGATAGAGCCCTTCACTTTGAACTATTATTGGAAGGTCTTAATGGAAGGGGAAAAAAACTTTCGAATGATTTTGTGCAAATATTGGGGACCTCCAACCAGCAGGTTGCGACGCCAAAGGCGGGTCAGGGAGCCTACACCCTGAGAGCGAGGAAGTAAAACTAAATAAATATATGCTTTTTTAAGTTCAAACATCATGTTTGTATGTTATTTAGGGGTATATTCATGAGCGGCTCAAGATAAAATTTTCACCCGGCGAGATGAACTTTTGCGCCCCCCAATTCCCACCTTCCTCCAGTAAAGAACATGACCACGTTATACACTTGCCGTTTTAAGGACCAAACATAATACCCTTCTTTTATAATTTTTTTTAAAGGTTTACTGTACGATAGGTGCTTTAAAACTTTGAATTTATTAGTAATATAGAATTGCTCACATTTCTCACAATTTCATTTTTTTCTGTTAAAATAACACGTATATTGTATTGTATGTGTTTATTTAAAACTGGCATCAAAATAACAGTAATCTCTTAGCTTAACTTGCTACATGATTTTGCAATATACAGCCTGTACATAAACTCCGGACCCACATTGAAAAATTTATTGTAGACAAAATGTTAGCACTATCGAGTAACAAAGTAGATTATTTTAAAGAGTAAAGTTGATTTTTTTTTGTATTGCAGATGTTTCTAGTACCGTACTTCCATTTTCTGCCGCTAGAGTGCCAGATTCATCATTGCGCTTTCTCAACTTGAGAAGGCCTTTTGTGTGCGAATACTGTTGATGTCTAACATGGCATGGGCATTCGAACAGGAACCTTGACAGGATCAAGACGTACATAAGCAGATCCTCGTGCAGTGGTTACACGTTCAATAGTTCTCGTGACTATATTCCTAAGTAATAGTGTAGTGAACAGGTATTGTATAGGAACAAATACCGCGTGATATAATTGAACAAGTGATACGTATACATCCATCCGGGTAGCCGGCCCGAACGACAATGGATGGGAACGGAACCCTGGCTCTTGACATGGACACAACAGAACAACTTCAACCGTCGAACAAACCTAACCACACAACAACACCTCAGTCAAATGCGGAGAAAAACACCCAAAAACGACACCGGTATGAAATGGAGGACTCAAACCAGCCAGACAAAGTTCCCCGCGGAAACACCACCCCCGAACATCAACCCCTTCTTCCCGATTATTGGTACGACAAAGACATTCTGGGACCATCCATATGTCGTCCTCCTGGACGGCATTGAGAAAAACGAGAAAAGACTTGCCGCAGGTAGGGTCGGAAACATTCTCCGCAAAAAAATGTGGCCATTAACTTGGCAGAGCAATGTGGTATCAACCCGGTCAGGGTGACATTAAAAACAGCAAGGGCAGCAAACAATTTTATGCTGCAGACTGCTTTACACCAGGAAATGTTGATTAAATCGCGGGTGCTAATTTCACTAGTTCAAAGGGAGGGCTTGGTTTTTAATATCGAATATGATACCTCCGAACAAGACGTATTGGAAGGTATAGAAAGCCTCATCCGGGTTCTCACAGTCAAACGTCTGCCGAAGAAGATCTGGCGAGAAAATGGGACCTTTGATCTCGTCCCAACAAAACTTTTCTGTGTTACCTTCCGCGGGAACCAAATTCCTGATAAAATCATTTTCAATAGCCATATACATGAAGTAAAACCGCGAACACGAGCAGTCCTCCTACAATGTTTACAATGTTTCTGGTACTCGCATCATCAGAGGCAATGCCGTTCGAAACCCTTGTACGCTAACTGTGCAAAAGAAAACATGAAGACCAGTGCGAAAGCACACCTTCATGCATTAACTGCAAAGAATCACATTCTTCCTTATTCAAAAATTGCCCCCGCCGTAGACTAGAAACAGCTATACAAAACAAAATGGCTGAAGAAAATATAGCATATCACGAGGCAAGAAGTAAACTACAAGGGCTATTTATTCCTAATCCCACCAGTGAGGAAGTACTCCGCCCCAAATTTACAGGTGCTAACTTCCCCCTACTAAGCCTCCCAAGGCCGGAACATCCGGTGGACAACACTAGATTCGAGTTGCCCCCATTCGACACAAACGGTCAACTACTATCAGATATTGAGGATACAGAAGCGGGGCTCACAAGGGATGAATCAGAAGTAGGATATATTTCCCCTACCGATGCCATGAATCCACCAATACGTTCCACTCGACACCGTCCATCCAAAACAGAAAGAAAAGACGAGCACAAATCCCGTAAAACGAACACTGGTACGATGACGATGAAATACTATCCAGGACCTCCAGTCCCACTTCCGATACAGAGAGCACTCGCTCAAAACCGATAGGACAGAATGCTCGGCCCGCTGCTTTGACGAGTACGAGTGAAATCGGTCGAGTGCATCCAGTTCGGTCAACAACAAATATGCCCTCGAGACATTGAACTCCAGCGCGCATAACAATAGAGCAAAATCAAATTTACAAGTCTATCCTAGAAATGATTCCCACCTTATGGGACGCGGTACGGGACACAACAAAAACAGCCGAATTCAATTAATCAAACAAATACAATCTCTGACATCCAACCTTTTGACTATTATAGAATACACGCCGTGACAGAACAAGGTTTGATAGATACCGGAAATGGAAATAATAGTACAATGGAATGTCAATAGCTTCTCCGCGAGAAAATGGAAATACTATAGACTTAATTGCCGAATATAAACCCCAAATACTCTGTTTACAGGAAGTTAAAGGTACCAAACGCTAAAAGTATCGAATCGCGCATTATAACATATGGTACACCAACAACTAATCGGGGAACGGCCATATTCGTACACGAAAAAATACAACATACAGATGTCCCAATTCCGAATGACATAAAGTTAAAACAAGATTTCCAAGCAGAAATAGTAGCTCTTCGTGTTTCCATATTCCTACGAATATTCAGTCATATCGATATACAGGGTGTACCAAGAGTCCCATTACCCCCCCCCTTTTGAATTGTAGACAAACCTGCAAAATGTTATTTTATCAACATGCGTATGATGAGAGGATGGTATACCATTAAATCAGACCAATGGACACCATTTACTCTGTGTGCACACCGCCATTTTCATGGCACAGTATTTTTCGCCTCCAGGTGCGATGTGAAATCCACCGTAACGTGGCTGGCGTGAAGGAAGCAAACGCACTGCGAACAGCTTCTTAAGTTCCTCAGTTGTCTGATAACGATTATGGGTGACTTTCTGTTTGATGTGCCCCCATAGCGCATTACGAGGGTCACTATTTATATGTTGAGCCTAACAATGAAAAAACAGGAATTTGGCATTGAAAACTGCTTTATTGTTTTTCGAAGTATTCTCCTTTATGGTCAATACACTTTTGCATTCGTTCGAACCATTTCTCAAAGCAGTTTTTCCAATCTTCTTGAGACACCTCCATAATATGGTTTTTGAACGCATCAACGGCGTTTTCCGCCGACGAAAATTGTTGTCCACGCAATTTATTCTTGACATTCGGGAACAAGAAGAAGTCATTGGGTGCCAAATCAGGACTGTACGGCGGATGACCCATCAATTCGATTTTTTGACTGTTCATAAAGTCGGTTGTTAGACGAGATGTGTGACAGCTGGCATTGTCTTGATGAAGAATGATCCGACGGCGTTTGTTTGTTTTCCGTATTTGACCGATCTACGTTCCTCTAAAGGCAAAGTTGCCACATGACCAGTTTTCCCGAAAAAACAGGCGACCATTTGTTTCGATGTGCTTCGAGCGCGAACAACTTTTGTTGGATTGGGTTCATCTTGAAACACCCATACAGTCGACTGCTGTTTACGTTCCGGCTCATATGCATATATCCATGATTCGTCACCTGTTACAATCTTATATACGTCTTTTGAAGCACCACGATTGTATTTATTGAGCATTTGTTTGCACCAATTGACGCGAGCGTCTTTTTGAGTTTATGTCAAATTGTGTGGGATCCAACGAGAACATACCTTTCTCACAGCTAAATGATCATGTAATATTTTATATATGCTGGTGGAACTAATGCCATCTTGCAGTATTAGGTTTTGCACAGCATTAATGTTTTCTTGAACAACAACTGATTTTGGACGACCTTCGCGAATCTCGTCGGTGAGCGAATGACGGCCACGATTAAATTCGTTACACGAGCGTTTCACAGTGGCAAAGGATGGGGCTTCATCGCCAAATGTGGAAGTAAGTTGGTCGATGCACTCTTGTCTTGATAATCCACGTCGAAAATCGTAAGAAATCATCGCACGAAAATGTTCACGAGTTAATTCCATTTTATTGTTGTCGCGCAATCTCCAAGGCAACATAAACAACACAAATGAAGCTATTGACAAAACATTTGAAGTACGTTATGGTCAATAATGCCAGACGATTCCGTGCAAACGTCAAATCGCGCCTAACTTCAATCAGTGTTGCCAAGGCTCAAAATATAAATAGTGACCCTCGTATCACAAGATGTCAGATTTGGACTTCGTGATGTCCATTTTAAATTTGGCGATCCTCGTCCAATCAGTTTGTCTCTGAACACATCATTGAGGAATTCTCTTAAAATGGCCATCCCGAAATCCAGATCTGACATCTTATGTTACGCAGGATTTCACATCGCACCTGGAGGCGAATAATACTGTGCCATGAAAATGGCGGTGTGCACACAGATCCTCTGGAGTAAATAGTGGTCATTGGTCTGATTTAATGGTATACCATCCTCTCATCATACGCATGCTGTTAAAATAACATTTTGCAGGTTTGTCTACAATTCAAAGGGGGGGGGGGTAATGGGACTTTTGGTACACCCTGTACATACCTTCCAATCCAAACTCCCAACGCATACGTTCAAGAGATCTTCAAAAACTGATGCAACACGTCTCCGGACTTATCACCTTTTTAGGTGATTTTAACGGACACCACTCAACGTGGGGAGACCTCCATAACAACAGACTAGGTAATGCAATTGACACATGGATCACGGAGAATAACCTCATAATCTGTAACGATGGAACCCCCACCCACTACCCCCTAAACCGAAACAACCCCTCTAGCATAGACCTGACGATAACGTCTCCGGAAATATTAATCCAGTTCACGTGGTATAAAGACGAAGACTTACGAGGCAGCGATCACACACCCATTTTATTAATCAGACGACACCACAACTATCGACATCCAAGCTTGGACACCCGACAACCACCCCCGGTAAGGAGATGGAGTAAAGCTTCCATTAACTGGGATGCGTTCAAGGACACATTCTTAAAGCTATTTATCCAAATTACACCATTACGAAATGTAACCTCAGGTTACTATACAATCTCATTGAAACTATCACGGTTGCTATGGATCACAGTGCGACTCGTACTCGCATCAGTATCCCGGCCAGATACCCATCCATAAGTTGGTGGTCGCGAGACTGCGAAAACATTAAAATCAGAAAACGAGATGAACGACACCACACCCGAGAAAATTTGTTTGAACTAAAACGCCTACAAGCGAGAGCCAAAAAAAACTTATCTCCACGCAAAGAGAGCAGCGTGGCAAGATTTTTGCAATACATTAGATCGCAGCGATAGCGTAAGCTCCATCTGACACAAATTTAATTCCATCGTAAAGCCACCCAAAGTAAGTCAAAAACGCTAGACCGAATCTAGGAAAACGACTTCATCTCCCTTCGGTCAGCTCGGGATACAAACATGACGAAATATTAAACTCGACATTCACAGATGATTTCCCTGCGGTAACCGCATTAGAAATCCGAAACACCTTAGACTCCTTCAAAAATACCGCACCCGGATACGACGGCATAACATATGACATACCTCGCCACTTACCGGAAGAAGGTATCCAACTCATTGTAAAAATTTACAATTAAATATATCGCACCGGCACCATACCCACAAGCTGGAACAATCATATCGTAATTCCTACCCTCAAACCATCTAAACCTCGTAACAACGCACAATCGTACCGCCCCATTGTCTTAATTCCGGTACTCACCAAACTTTTTGGAAAAACATTACAACATCGAATAACTTGGGCCTTGGAAAAGCAACAATTCTTCCCCCCAACACAAATGGGATTCAGGCTCAATCACGGCAGCCAAGACGCCGTATCCACGTTCACAGTAGCAATACAAAATAGTCAGATAACTGACTATTGTTTTAGCCTGTTTACAGACATTGAAAAAGCCTATGATTCGGTTTACATCCCGATACTATGCAATGTCTTAGATAAATTACAAATACATCCTTCCGTTGTTAATATTATCTGGAATTTATATAATGAACGAAATCTTGTATTTTGGTTCGATGATCGAGTGGACGGGGCCAGAAAAGTACGAAACGGAATCCCACAGGGGTCCCCCCTCAGCCCCCTACTATTCAATATATATACCCAACACATCCACCAATTAGATCTCGCTGCATTTAAATTACTACAATACGCCGATGACTTATGCTGTTATAAACAAACTTCAGATGCCACTCAAGGCATACTTGCTTTAAAAAGAGCTCCCGCTGTATTTTGGAATAACCTCCAGAGTATAGGACTAACTTTCTCACCCTCCAAATCAAAAATTAAAATCTTCAACCACCGACAATCCTTAACTTATCCAAACAATATCCCAAGCATCCAAAACATACCTCTCGTAGACTCCCATAAATATCTCTGAGTCTGTTTTGACAGAAAACTAACGTGGAGACCCCACATTGAATACATTAAAGCAAAGGGGGGGGGGAATTATAAACATATTACGAAGCATATCCCCCACTAAATGGGAAAGTCAATCACCCATACATCATGCTATTATTTTTTTAAAAAAATGCTTTAGATCACTTTACGAATTACGCAGCCCCAGTATATGGAGGGGCAAATACAAAACTCCTGAATTCGTTAGATATTTTACAACGACATGCCTTACGTACTTGCCTTGGACTTCCAGCCCAAACATGAGTGTATATCTCGAGAGCAATGAACAATCACTCACTCAAAGACGTAAAAAACTCACAGTACAATTCCTCCTCAAAAAATGGGCTATACACCCCCACCCTTTCAATAGAGAATTCGCCATACAAAGACAATGGGAGGTAGTAAAGATAATTGATCAATCACCCGATATTATTTCTTGTACTGTTATTTCATACCCACGAACACCCCCTCACATACCAATTAAATATCCCTATAGAGTCAAACCTTGATATCCATTACGTCGACCGCGGTGAACATGGAATCTACCAAGAAAGATGGCCGGAGTCGACGCTAATATACACGGACGGATCAAAAGATGATACCGAAGTAGCTACGTCATTTTATATCCCATCCCAGAAAATAATTAGACAATTTAAATTACCTCCCGACGCGTCAATCTACTCGGCGGAATGTTACGCAATTTATAGAGCTCTACTTCATATTCTAGCGTCGGGCATTCCACACTCTCTTATCCTGACCGACATGCCCTGAGCGTGCTCCAAACGTTGTCACGAACAGGCACTGCAGCCTACAAACTGACGATTTTCCCTTACCTTATTCAAAGTGCAGTGTTACGATTACGAAAACTGGGCCAGGCAAGTGACCTTCACGT
The DNA here is from genome assembly GCF_977018435.1 of Lepisma saccharinum. Taxonomy (NCBI): domain Eukaryota; kingdom Metazoa; phylum Arthropoda; class Insecta; order Zygentoma; family Lepismatidae; genus Lepisma; species Lepisma saccharinum. Next base: position 36,083,829 of record NC_139242.1, on the reverse strand, counting down.
ACATCAAGGCTCATACCAATTAAAACAAATCCCAAGACTTAACACACGAACACGTAACTCCATTACGATTACCGTACGCAGACTTGCTCCCTCGAGTAAAAATTAAAATCCAACAAGAATGGGACGATTGGTGTGTACATGAAATCCAAAACACAACCACTTACAAGTGGACCGCGCAAATCGGTAAAAACAACCTTGGTATCAATCTTTCAAAATACCTCGGGGAGTGATTGTGTTCACCTTGAGAATGCGTACGGGTCACGTTCTCGTAAATCAACATTTGGCAAGAATACATGCGGTACCTTCAACTTCCTGTCCATGCGGAGATCCCACCCAAACAATAACGCATCTGTTTTTCCAATGCCCTACTCGGATTAGATGTTCCATTTCCGGTGTCAATCCCAACCCTGATAAGTCAGCCTCGAATACCCATCATGTGGTCCTTATATAGCTTCGCACGACAACACAACATTTTCATGTAAACAAAAACTACAAGGAAGTTCAGAGTGTAACATACCCGCTAGGATACCCTCCCATAGTGAAAATCCCGAGTGAATGTGAAAATGTATCGTGCAAGTGCCATAAGGAACAATGAGGAAGACAACAAACAGAAGTAGGATCACATAAAGCAGTACCGATGGCTAGAAACCGCAAAGGATAGGCGGTGTGAGCCAATATAAAGCAACATCAACAACAACAACCTTTTGTGTGCTACAATTTGAGGAATAATAAAATTCAAAATGGGTTAATACCACTGTTGAACAATGATTCAGAAAACTATGTGCTACAGTTAGAGCTCCGCATTTTCACCGTGCTGTTCGGAAATTTCTTAACGCAGAGCTTCCCAACCGCTGGATTGGTCGTGCAGGAAACGGTGACCAGTGTGTGATGAAGTGGCCCCCTAGGTCCCCCGATATCACCCCCTGAGATTTTTTTTATGGGGATATGTGAAGAACCTTGTTTATGTCCCTCCTCTTCCACGTGATGTTGTGGAACTTAGGGGGAGCAACAACCACAGTTACAGAGGACATGTTGAGCCGTGTTTGGCAGGAGTGTGATTACCGTGTAGACATTTGTCGGGTCACCCACGGTTCCCACATAGAGCATTTGTAACCAAATTGGCATGTAAAAAACTTCCATGTATTCTCTACAATATTTTGTATTCCTGATGGTGATAAATTTCATAGGTTGTTGCAAATAAATTCTTCAAATTGGGTCCAGAGTTTATGTAAACACTGTACTTATTATGGTAGCCTATCATGTAGCAGTAACTTCAATGAATTCTTGTCTAGAAAATTTGAACTCTTTTTAAAATAAATAGCCACACTTATGCAATTTGAAATAACGTTTTGGTATCATTAAAGGGGTCGTCCTCGCTTGGCGTCCGCCTGGATCAGTCAGCCCTTAGGCCGCTCCTGGGCATATTTTAATAAGATATTTCCTCCCACCAAAATTTCAAACTCTTACCTCTCCGTTCATTCTTTTTCTGGCGTCGTCACTGTTGGTAAATTACAAAGAAGTTGGCCACGAACAGCTTGGAAAAATATGCATTTGCCTTTACTGAGAACTTGAAATGTATGAAATAAAGTCTGATGCATCATTTGAGACAATTTTGGTTTCTTAAGAAATGATTCTGTCTTGATCATCTTAGTGGATGCATTTTAGTGCATCGCGCGAACAGCAGCTGATAAAGGTATATTTTGATGCAACTAAAGTGCACATCAGCAGTTGATGGAATTTAATGTGTAATTAGTTAACTTAATTTGTGTCCGTTAACATGTTTCCGATTCTGCGCTGAATAACGGAGAACCTGAAACTTACAGTTATTAGTACAGAGTGGGGATTAAAAGTCTAAGAGGCCCCTCTGATGGCGTAGTGGTAACATCGTCGCTTTGTAATCCCGGTTTACAGGCACATTGCACTGTAGGTCCAGTTCTGATTAGCCTTTCTGAGCATAAAGTGCAATTAAGGCTTGGCTGATGAACCTTTGGCCAACGCTGGGGCAGCTGTTTTAGGATTTTCTCTCCTTTTGAAAAACCGCTATGATAATCCAAAATTGAAAAATCTTATAGTATATCATCTTGTAGAACATTCACGTGAATTTTCATGTATTTTGCTTTCGTTCTTATGTTGCCATGGATATGTAAGTCTATTAAACGTAATTTTTCAGATTTTGGTATATCAAAGCGGTTTTTTGAAAACAGCTGTCCTGGCGTCGGCCGCGGTATTTTGACCGTGCGAAGATAGCATAATCATTAGTCTTTTAATTGGTGTCTAGCATGAATGTTTGGACGAGGAATAGACTGGCTTTAGTTAATTAATATATAATTTTACTTTAAAGCGAAAAGGAGCCTTAAACTCTGATATATTCAGCATGCCCCTCTTTGCATGTTGTCACTCACATCTCTGCCCTGACCGTTTTCTGCAACTTGTACGAAAATACCTTCTTAACACCATGCACTCTTGTATTGAGATTAAGCACGGCATTTGCATATTCCGCAAAATGTTTTGAGTGACGATGGAACGTTTGGGAAAGCATCCTCACCATGTTGCTGGGAAGCTTTTCTTTATGGAAGAAACCGTCTGTATTTCACAAGGCACGGACGGAGAGCGAGCGAGAGAGTGTGTGAGGTGTTGAGGTCACAGAGGAACCGCTTTCTAGTCCACTTCCTCGTTCTCTCCTTGTCTGCCGCTTGTGCAGCCAAGAAGGGAGTGGGAGTGGGGGAATGCCTTCGCCTACCTGTCTGAAGTGTCGCTCTCGGTTTTCCTTCCGGGAAGAGCTGCAATCCAAGCTTGCAGCTCACACAGTTGGAATGGCCTCGGCTGGATGATGTTCAATTTGTTTCGAAAGATGTTGCTACCACAACAGTTTTAAGCAATTCGATTGGCTGACGTGACGTCATTAGTGTGATGTTAGATAGAAGAAGAAAGTGTTGTGGGACTAATTCCAACCGTCTCGAAAAGGACATCAAAATTATCTTCTGTTTCAAAGAAACCATGGTGGATCCCATTGGCGGATGAGGGGCTAATGACTTGAAAGTGTATATAACAACGAACAAAAATATTCGAGTAATCCTTTTCCAGACAGTAAAAGAATACAACAAAATTTAGCACAGATACATTAATTGAGACTTACTACGAGGGTCACTATTTATATTTTGAGCCTTGGCAACACTGATTGAAGTTAGGCGCGATTTGACGTTTGCACGGAATCGTTTGGCATTAGTGTTGCTCACGGGACGGGACATGTCCCGTCTCGTCTCGTGTCCCGTCTCGAAAACGAGACGAGACACGAGACGGGACAAGCCTTTTGAAATTCGAGACGGGACGAGACGGAATGCCTTTCTCGCCTCGTTTTCGAGACGAGACACGAGACGGGACGGGACGGCTTTTGAAAAGTCTCGTCTCGTCTCGAATGTCTCGAAAAAATAAAAGCAAAATTTTTAATCAGTTGCAAATGCTTGTTTGCTTGGAATAAAGTATTTCAATTAGAAACGTTGATAAGCGTGAATTAAGTCAAAATAAGAAGACTATTCTAGAGAGAGGCATGAATGAATACCTAAACTTATTTCCTATACTCTTTCGAAACACAGCGTTACTCCCCATTTTTTTTTAAAAAAAATATTCCAGGTTAATAACTTTATGTTACGATAGTACTCCAGATACTAATACAATTCTGAATAACATCAAGTAAAAGGGCAGGTAGAGAAGGTGGAAGGAGGGGCCAAAAGATCGTGGAATGTCTGCGTCCGAGGTTTATCTTGTAAAAATAGTCTCAGCTCTATAGGTTGGAAAGATAAACGGACCGACGGATATGGTTTATTTTTATTATTTAATTTTTACATCAAAGAGTGTTGTACAGAAGTGATTGTTATAAGGAAGTAGGAAAGGCATTGTAGGAAACATGGCAGTACAAATTGATAAGGAGTTGTTGGGAAAGTTATTAAGGAGTCCAAGATATAAGCAAGACTAAGAGAAGGAGATAATTAGGGACAAATAATCTTGCATTATCCCACTCCGAACAGCTGAGAGCTAAAGAGGAGGAGAAAATACGGGAAATATGGAAATAAGTTATTTGGTGATTTTAGTGTTTACAGGGAACCACGACAAGATTTTACCACATGATTATTTGCACGGGTTGCGAAATTATTAGAATGTTATGGAAATTTCGGATGTCTTTGTTGAGAAAATTCTTGTTGTTTCCCTCAGGCATTCTGCAGGTGGTTGGATTCGATTTTTTACGTCCGTTTGAAGATTATTTCCAATGTTTTTTTTTTATTTCTTTATTTCTTATTTAAGGAGAATACTATTCCTTGGATTGTAATAACGAAATACTGAGGCTGATATAGAATAGATTTCAAATGAAGGAATTGCACTAAGTTCTGTATAATCGTCGTAGAAGAAAACTTTGTTCTATGAGAGTTGCTGTTTTAAGTCCACTTTATGCACAGTAAGGCTAATCGGGACTGGACCTACAGTTTAAAGTGGGATCCGAACCACTTGTGCCTCCACCGGGTATCGAACCCGGGATCCCTTGATTACATGTTCTATGAGAGGACTCCCCGATGGTACAGTGGTAGCATTGTCGCCTTGTAATCAAGGGGTCCCGGGTTCGATACCCGGTGAAGGCACATTGTGATTTGAACCCCACTTTAAACTGTGGGTCCAGTCCCGATTAGCCTTTCTGTAAATCATATCAAGGAATGTTGTAGTTGTTCTTTTTATTCTGTAAATTTAGCCTTCAAGTTTATGAGCAAAATACATGTAGTATCCCATACAGCACAACATGGTTTCAGATACGTTAGCAACACATAAGTCGTGAAACATTGTAACATTGCGGCAATGTTGCAGAACATTACAAAAATGTTTCGGGTAAGTTTCAGTAATGTGGAAATGTCCGCGAACATAACACAACATTGATAATGTTACAGAAACATGTAAATGTAACATTACCGACATTACAGAGACATTTCCATTAGGTTGCATAATATGTCAGTTAGATTACTGCAATGGTATTTTACATTGTGGTTATATTGCATGTATTCATGGATGGCATATTTGAGGGGGGGGTTATTGGGGTTAAGCCCCTTCAAAAATTATTACAATATTAGCTTGTAAATCATTTCCTGAAAATAGAATTCACAGGATTTTACTTAGAAAACTAGGTTTAGGCAAGATATCTAAATGTATTTATTTTACCTCTCATGAATTGACCACTTATCTTAATTGTCGCAATTAATACAAGGGGAGAAAAACTGCATAAAAGTACTGGATATTAATTCATTAATATCAATTAACAGATAAAGCTAAAAAAAAAGAAACTCAAATGAAAATGAAATATTGACAACTAAATCACTAAATTCTAAAATAACATCAAATTTGTATAAAATAGTGTTTTACATGCTATAATAAAGCTCTCCCTGGTTTGTAACACCATGTCATGAAGAAGATTGGATTTGAGTGATGTTATCAGCATCATGCTCCAGTTGCTATCCATCCCCTTTACCAATTGATGAGAGGCTGGGAGGATGTAAAACATTTTGCAGAATCATGGTCATCTGATAATTCGATTCTCTCTGCATTTCTCAGGGATAACAGGGATAATTTTCAACTTTCATGGTTTTTCAACCTACACAGTGGTCAAACTATCAGTATTACACAGGAATAAATAGAACACTTGCATGTTTGTAGTTTATCAAAACCTTGTATTTACCTACTTGAAATTCTTGACAAGTCTGCATTCTACCTCTGGAGATAATGCAAAGGGTCCTAAAGTAACCTGAATTGGAAGACAATGTCTCTTATACTTACATAACTGGAGAATGTAGACACACATTGACCATGAAAAGAGATTCAGTTAATGAACCAGTAAAAAAATTTAAAAAACTGGGAAAAACTACCTGTTCACAAGAGACAAATGCAAAATGGATAAAAGCTAAACTTCAGGAATTTTTGTGCAGTAACATTACAAAAATGAGAAAACGCCAGACAATTGTTATGATGTTTGGCCGGTTTGAGCCTACACTGTAAGAAATATAAATGAGAGCCTTGTAATCAAGGGGTGTCTAGTTCGATACACAGTGGAGGTACATATCTGTGTATAGCGTGTTTAAAGCAACAATAACAACCAAACAAATATAAATAAACATACTTTGATACAGTTATGATGCCAGCGAGTGCTCAGGCACAATTCATGTCCAAGGGCTTCCCCGATGGCACAGTGGTAACGTCATTGCCTTGTAATCAAGGATCCCAAGTTTGATATCTGGTGGAGGCACATAGTGGTTCACATCCTACTTTAAACTGTAGGTCAAGTCCCAATTAGACTTACTGTGCATAAAGTGAACTTAAAACACCAAATCAACCAACCAACCAAGCAATTCATGTCAGCATTGAAGTTCAAAAATTACACATACATCATGTGGTTATGGTTATTATGAAAAAAATAACATTTTTCATAAAATATACCCTTTATTTTTATTTTTGTTGTTTAAATACACTTTTTTCTGTAGTTCAGAAGAATTCCATTGCAGGTTCTGCAATATACCCTCATGTTGGAGTGGAATAACATTCAGTTCCTTCCTGTAAAGGAAATACGGTCATGTGTAACATCAATTCGGAATTAACATTCTAGTCAGAACTTTCATTTAAAGAAAAATATTTTGCATCAGTAAAATAACAACAATCCAGATTTTTTTAACTTCTAGTTCCCATATACCAAATCTTCTTAACTTCAATTTTATTTCTAAAATATATTGTGTGATAATATCTGCAAAAGAATACCTATGCCACACTAGGGCTTCTAAACAAAGATGACTTTCATCAACAAAAAAGACCAACTTCATCACAGAAAGAATACTCCAGCTGCCTCCATGATGGAGTGGAGTAGTTATCACAACATGCTATGATGCCAAGGGTCCCGGACCGAAGCTTGGCATAGGTATTTGTGAGTGTCCATTCATCAATTACATCATCCCCATCTTTGCGATTAGTCAAAAGTGGCAGAAATACAAAGTAAAATAAGCCAATTCAATCAATCAACAATCAGGAATATTGCACAAATTTGGAAGACATTTAATTTGAAAATAAAAACGTTGCAACAATGTGAAAAGTGATCAATAAGTAATCGGGAAATTGTGATTTGACCAATGTTTGAAGATGACATTTTGGCATTCTGGGCTGTGCAACAACCTACTGCATAACATGCCAAGTTTTCTTGTGAGATGATAAGAGTTGCAAAAAATCTAGCTTTTTGAATGAACTGTTTCTTTCTTCGATAAAAAGCAGGCTTTTTTTAAAGAAAAAAACAACAGAAATTTTGGCTTTTTACCAATTGCAGCTAACCTATTTCACTTGAAGTTATTATTAGGAGTTTACAGGTTTGTACTCACATATTTTACAACTATCACATATTTTACAACTAGCTACAAAAATTTTACATGATGCAGCAGCCAAGAGACATATATTGGCCAATCTCAGTGGGCACATATTGCATAGTGGTTCAGCTACAATTTTAATCCTAGCTTACCGAGGAAGAGGGGAGGGGGGTTTGCAGTCCAACCACCTCTTATTTTTTAGATTTTTCAACTGTTTGAAAATAAATTACATGGTTCCCTGGAATGTTCCTAATATTTCTGTATTACTTCTGCTCATAAAAACATAAATGTAATGTAATTAGGAGGCAAAATGCACTTGGGGGACATATCATGCGTCATCTTTGAATGCGTCTCATTCGAGATATTCATGCCAGTGACAGTGTACAATTAGTTGGTAATGATGGTAATTATTGTAATAATTATATTTAATAAACAACTGCACTTCTACAAACAAAAAATCATTAATAAAAATCATGGGTTTTGCGAGTTTTAGGGAATGATAAAATATATGTGACACACTCATGTAATAATTGGTTATTATTTTTTATTTGTGATAGTAATTTCTGTAATTATTATAATTAATAAATAACTAGCCATATATAATCAGCAAAGGAAGCAGTGATTCAATAATAGAATGGTTTCAATGTGACACCCCCACTACGAAGCGTTGCTTCGGTCTGAATGTTCTTTCTCTATACTTAATAAGATTATTAGCTACTTCATCCAAGATTAAGATTTAGTTTAGCCTGCAAATCAGAGAGAACAATTTGCAAGTACTGTTGTTGGAAAAAGGCCAGATTTTTATATAAGGTACCTTTCATAAAAATAAATGGACCTCTGGAGTGGAATAAATTAAATGCTCTTGCCTTGTAATAAGAAGGGGTCTGAGGTTCAATCCTCAATGGAGGCAGAGTGCTTTGGATCTAATTTCAAACTGTAGGTCCAGTCCCGATCTCTTAAATATTTTTTTGCCATTTGCGGTCAGTCTTATTTGCTTCTGCTTCAGTTTTAATGCCAGTGCATTTCAACAAAAGGTCCGTTGCACCCAGGGGTTGACAACTAATTTAAATCTAATTTCATATTTGACAGCAAGCCTATACATAATTGAACTATGTATTACTCTTTATGATTATGCCATAGTTTATATATTAATATTGAATATTCATTGAGAGTGCATGTTAATTTACACAAACTTTAAAGATCAGAAATGTATTTATGAATGAAATTCTTGGGATCAGGGCATCGACTTTTAAGAAATAAATTTAGTAGGCTGTGATCTCAAAGGTGAGAACCACTGCAACAAGTAACAAAATTATATCACTAGTTGCTACGTGTCCAGGTTTAGCCGCCATTTAACCAAATTATACATTATGTACTGGAAAGCCAGAATACAAATGTATTTTACCGAACACAAACTTTAATGTAAAGAGATTTCATACAAGATTCTCAAAAGATAGAGGAGTATATTATTTTTTGCTTCATGTAAATTATCCTATAACAAATTCAAGCATTGAAAATCATATCATACTATTAGGTTACATTAAAAACACACACAAAACTACTCTAGTTATGTGAATATTTTTATACTACATAGATATATTTAATAAGCCTACCGAAATATGAAGATTACACTCTGAAAGAGCAGCCCATTCAAAAAAAGCCAGCTTTTTTTAAAACATTGTTTATATCTAGCTACAAATTTCATAGTGTAAATTGTATTTTATATTTAGAAATGAGTGCCTATTTTACAGTAGGAAGATATACGAAAACCATGCAACAGGAAAAGTACTGCCAACTCCTGCATTTTCATTGATTTGAGCCACTTTTGTGAAAAAGCTCAACCAAAAATAACTACGGAGGAAAAAAACTTGTATTTTTTCCCCCAAAAAGCCAGTTTTTCCGACCACTTCCAACTCTATGAGATTATAAAACAAACATGGAATGACAGTTATTCTATGCATTTATATCAAAACTTTTACAGCAATTCCTTCAGTCAAGCATCTCAAACTCACTATGCCACATCTAAGGGAAGGGATAGATGTGCCAAAATGAGACTTGTTTTTCTAATGTCTGTGCTTTAAGAATACAATAGGATCAATTTTGGAAAGGGAGAAAATAAATTAATTATGAGCTCTGTATGTTTGTACAATTTCTCAAAGAACCAAAACCATTCTTGGAAAAAATTCTGCATCTCACATAAAAAATGATAACACAAACACTTTATTGCCTCCCTACTGGCATAGTGGTAACGTCGTTGCCTTGTAATTAAGGGGTCCCAGGTTCAATTTCCGGTGGAGGCACCTAGCAGTTCGGTTTCCACTTTAAACTGTAGGTCTAGACCCGATTAGCTTATCTGTGCATAAAGTAAACCTAAACAAAAAAACACTTCAAACCGCAATGAACACTTTCTTATGCTGTGCGAAAGTCACACAAAAGGACAAACAGGAATATATGTCTGCTATGTAATTTAACCAACATTTGCAAGGCTGATTTGGAAAATAAATTTGCATTTCATTGTCTCTGGATTCTGACTTTGAAGTGGAAAATGTTAGATGGGGATGTTTGATAGAGCCTTGGGGTTAGTTTGGGGATGCTCATGTAGTTTAACATGGTGACAGTGAGACAACTAGGGTGGAGGGGTGCTTGTGAATTTTTTTTTTTATTTCTTTTTATGAATTTTTATGCTTGCCATATGGAGGGAAAAAGTTTCACCAAGTTTTCTAGCCATATATGCCTTTAGCAAGCTGTCTGGTGGGAGGAACAATGGCTGATGGGAGCAATGGCAGATATCTATATCTTGCTGATGCCAATGTTCTCACTGTAAATCAAGGAGAATGTGATGGTAGATTACACATTAAAACTAGCACAACCACAAGCCCGGCAAATATCTAATTCGTAGTTAGGTTTCTGTAACTGCAGTGTAAATATGTTAATCTGAATCAGTGTATTGCTTTTCATGACTTTTGAGAGTAAAAAAATGCAAATTATTCCAGTTTCCATTACATGTAACTTACTTGTTTTGTTTGTTGTTTCCGAGTTTGACCCGCACACGCCACTTCTGCCATATTAGACACTTCTTGCTCTAGCATTTGGCCAGTGTTGGTGAACAGATCCTAAAAGAAGAAATTTTTTGAATTAAATCAGTAGTAATTTATTTCTATTTAAATTGGATTCCTAATGTGGATGAGTACTCAAAAAAATTACTTATGAATTAACATGTGAAATGCTCGGTAGTGCATAGAAGACAAATTGCAGAAACAATAATGCAACCTTGGACATTGGGTATATTCTACCCCAGACAGAACACAACCATTACATGCAACAGTCAACAGTCAGTAATGAACTGACAGGATTATTTTCATGGGTGACTGACAGTGGAATTAATGTAGAGTATAAAAAGGGTAGTGGTGGAACCTACCCCACATGCAAGGTTGGAGTTAATGTTTCATTTCCCCCATAACATTGCAATTGAACATTCATTCCCCCCCAACTGTGGGACCATTATTACCATTACAGCAAATTACTTTTCCCCCACAATTTAATAATGGAAAATTATTCATCCTTGTAGCATTTTAAAATAATAGGATTCAATTGTCTGGAATGGCACAGCAGCATTTATCAATCGTAGCACACTTTTGATGGACTTTCAATTCATCCAGCACTAAAATTGTTGCTTGAGAATAAGAAATATTAGGTGCATTTTTTTAATTATTTTTTTTATAAGAGGAATGTTCCTGGCTATGATGTTTATATAAATATATATTAACCATTCAGTACCACGAAGGTCCACCTAACTAGCAGACTCACATTTTCATTTGGTTGACAACCCTCAACCCCTCTCATACAAAAATTCCTGGGTGCACATATGTTTAAAACAAATAAAACTGATTGAATTTTTTGATATTCTCCTCTCCTCGATTGCTGACCTTCCTTGGAACAATTTGGTTTGATTTTAACCACATGCCTATGTATGCAGGGCATCTCAAGCCTCACCAGAAAATAAGTCATACCTCCATCCTCAAAAGATTGGAGAAAAAAAATGAGTAGAGAACATACTTTTTTAAAACAGTTATGGCTTGGCTCTCAAAATGTATATCACAAAATTTAAAGACAGTACTGCCAGATACAATGAAAGGAAAACATTGCATTCTCTGCTTACAAGTGATAAGCCTAACTGAGTAACTTAACGACTGGTGCAAGTAAAGAATAAATAAAATTAGAAATTAAGTTTTGATTAATGGTGAAAATATTGGAAAAGCTGACTAAATATCTGGTGATATGGTCATTCCAAATTTTTAGAGTGGTGCTTACTTAACCCATGCACATAACTGCCTAACCTAATAAGCAGCATGGAAACTAATAATACAACACAATCTCTTATGAATTAGTGTGTATCTCGTAACAAACATTCCTCATATTACAATGAATAATGAGACCAGATTCAATAATAATAATAATAAAAGCATTAGCTTCATCACCTGGCACACTTGGTCACTGTAATAGGAACGACTGAAGATGACCGGACCCAATTTTCTTCATATTTGGCATACTCACTAATTGAGGCCTCGTAATCACGAATCTGAAGTTAAAAGTTATCGGAAATGTCTAGAAATTGCAAAATAAGTGAAAATAAGGAGTTAGTTTTTGGAATGGAAACAGTCTATTTTCGCAAAATGTTTTGTTGCACAAGCAAATATATATATATATATATTCCTGATACTACTACGACATGAAATTTTAACTATGTTTGCCTAACCTAACCACACGTCAATGGTTCGTTGGGCTAGCGTCAATGGTTCGCAAATATTTTGCAATTTCTAGATGTTTCCGACAAATTTTAACTTCAGATTCATCATTAGCAGGCCTCAATTAGCAAGTATGCCAAATATGAAGAAAATCTGAGAGGGGTCCGGTCATCTTCAGTCATACCCTGCAATAATATACATGTAACCAGTCACAGCACTGTGACACTACTGCAAGTCATGGCATGCTGTATCTTTCAGAGGGCTATGGTAGCCAGTACCATGTCTGTTTTGTCTATAATTGTATACTTAAATGTGAAAAGAATTTTGATTAAGAGTGTCATGTACATTTTGTGTTATCAACGGCTAATTTTATTATTGCCACCAAAGGAGCTGAAGTAACAAGAATCGAGATTCAAAAATAATTTACAATTTTACTTCGTGCATGTTGTAGATCCCATCCATATTTTAAAACAAAGTCTGATTGCATAAGTTTGCAAGAATGTGACAATTATATTTTTGCAAGCAATGTAATCAAAAATAGAGTTGGGAAAAACAGCTTGGAGACATGTGCGAACATGTAACAAAAAATATTTTTGGGCCATTTATACAGTATGTATAAACCTGACCTGCCTAACCTACTGACGTATGCATCCAATAGGTGAAATAACCTAAACTTGACTTACCTATACTATTCACATATTTATTTCTGCTATAAATAGGATGCACATATGAGTAGGTTAGGCAGCTCAGGTTTATGCCTACAAAAGGGCAAAAAAGGTTTTTGTTACATGTCAGCACATGTCAGGCATAGCTGTTGCTATCTACTCATCTAGCCAGTGTGTAAAATTCAAAAAACTGCATGACAATGGTGCTGCCCTCAATTTACACATTGTAACTATATCGCAGAATGAATTAGTTGAAACGTGAATATTTTTAGATAGAGGCTGGGAACGTAACGACTTATATGGTACAAGGTATTCTATAACTCTTCACTATACACACGAAAGATAGAAAATTTTCTTTTCCAAAGAATAGGGTAAGTTTTGTGCAAAATTAGGGGGGGGGGGTATACTGTCAATGCAAAAGGTGTATATTTAGGCCACAGCTTCTTCAACAGGTGATGAGAATAGCATATGGAATTGCTATCACAACAGCCCTAAACCTGGCCTGCCTAACCTAACAAATGCATTTAGGAATGTAATACCCCTTCACACCTACATCGCGGGCATTGTAAAGTATTTACGGAAGAATTTTAATGCTTCAAATTTGAGCTGTCTAACCTAACAATGAAAGCATTTTGGTCTGTAATAATTATTCATACCAACGTCAAGTGACATTAGCAGCAGCAGCAGTCCACAACGGAACACTTTCCAGTATTCTTCCACGTTATTTTATTTGTGCGTGCTGGAAATGTTCACTTGTCCCTCTGTACCCCAAAAGAAAGTGAAATATCTTGCATTGTTTATGAAGATTTTCTTGTTTATGAACGTTTTCAGTTGATTTTAGCTTTCGGAAATGTGTTATTGTGAAGCAAAGTACGTTTGTTTCCTTAGCATGTTACTTTACTGTGAAGCAGAACAGCCCGAAGGCTTCACACAAGTGAATATAGCACCCAAAACGAATTTCCACAAAAGCAGCTATAATTTTACGTAGTTAGGTTAGGATTGTTAGGTTTGGTACTGATAGTCATTTTCGGCGCGTTCTTTCGCTATTTTACTGTACATACAAACAATTTTTACCAACAAAAAGTGGCGAAAATACTTAGAAATTGAAGATTTCATCTTACGTGTGCCATTCTATGGTATGAAATATATTCGTTATTTGAGCTTTCCTAAAGCTGGAACCACTTTTGCATTACATAAAACATTGAAATCTGTCGATTAAAAAAAATTCTACGTAATTCTCGAGGGGTACAGTGGGTAAACGGTCCCGCGATAGTCAGCCACGCTCGGCAGAATGATAACAAACTCTACATCCTTGATTACGTTGCACGCAGAAATAGGAATAAATTACACGGTACGTAAGTAATTCTGTTGTGTGTATATATATATATATATATATATATATATATATATATATGTATGTTCACACACACTACTTTAATTTCACAATAAAAGTAACATACTTTTCGCTCTAATCTGAAACTCACTTTGTTTCCAATCATGGAGGAAGCAGAATTAATTATAGTAGCCTATATTTAATTTATTTCATGTTGTGAATTCTGTATTTTCGTCGTAAAAAAGACTACTTTTAAAAAAGTAAATATTAATACACTTACCTCTGCCTTTACAAAGACGATTGTCCCATGAAACAAAGCTCAAACCACGCTACTCATCTGTGTTTGGTTTCGTCGGTGTGCAGCGTCGTTCAACTTTTTTCGCGCAGTGGATGATGGGAAGCAACGAGTCTGCTATCGCACGTAACTACATTGAAAGATCCCTGTGTAAGATGTAACGAGCGCAAAATATGAAAGCAACACGCAACGTTAAAGCAACCACGACAGGGAAACACTGAAGTATGTTATGTAAATGAGACTTCGTAACCTTTCAGAAACATGATTCTGACTTCGTGTGCTGTATGGGATCTACTGTCTACATTTTCACTCGTTATTAAACACATTTCACAAATTAGTTTTATCGAACTTCAGAGGGAAGCTGACAGCAATGTCAGGGTGGCGGGAGCGTGTTTACGACCAGGGTGTATTCCGAGACTATTTTTCGCCGTTCCCCACTGACAGAGGTTTCGCTTTGAACAATGGACACCGTTGCTTCAGGGGGGCAAACACCAAACATAGGGCGAGGTTGACCCGCAGTAGCGGGTACGTGCCATAAATCCAGGCCTAAAGTAGGAATGAAAGTTGATGCAAGGGAGGGGCAATAAAAATTCTGTAATTTGGTTTGCTTGCTGACAGGAAGTTTTGCAGGAAAAGCTGAAAAGGAAAACGGCAGACTTTGAATGAAAGAGGGACAGTGAACACAAGTTCTTTGTATTATTCGCCGACACACAAGCTTCCATTTCGAAGATGAAGCTATCAGCAGCGAAGTTATTACAGGGTTGGAAGCAGTGACGACGCCAGAGGGGGCCGGGGGACGCCCCATGTCAGACACTTCGCCCCCCCACCCGGGCCCCCCAACTGAAGTTAATTAAATATCGAATAATAAGAGAGTTCATTTATAAGAGTATGACGATTTTCACCGTTTCAAAGTGGTGTATTCTGCATGATATCACTTTCCTGCTTATAATACCAAGTTGATTAACAAATATTAATTTGTTTCGTCCAAGATTCGAGCGCCGACCTGGGCATAGGTGATTTCTCATTCATTTATGTCCTGTAATAGCCGAGATTAACCTAAGTTTTAGCCAGTCTTAAGAACTGGCAAAAAGTGTTGAATGTGGATGGTTTTAAAACATCACGAATATTTTGAGGACCGCAAGACAGCATCTGTAGTACGGGCAAATTATTCTAATCGTGGTCGTTAGTGACAACGCTAATTATTAAAAGACATTCAAAGTTGATTCAAGAATTGGTTTGTAGGTTGATTTGGTGTTTGAAGTCCACTTTATGCACAGTAAGGCTAATCGGGACTGGACTTATAGTTTAAAGTGCCTCCACTGGGTATCGAACCCAGGACCAAAGGTAATCGAAGAAAACCCGACACTACATGTCAGTTGTTGTGGATTCATCGCGGTTTCTTACTATTCAGGGACTTGAATTTGGAGATGATGAGTCTGAGGAAACCTTAACAAAGGAAATTTCTTCGATACCCTTGAAGTTAATGAGGGGATATTATTTGGAAATGTATTGAACGTGAACCTTAAAATGCAAATTACATCTAAAAATTGGTTCAAAACATATCGCGGGCAGGTAAAAGAACGCTTATTAGGATTTGCCACTCTTCAATCATTAGATGCAGGTTCGCTCTTTCTCGTACATATCAAAATCGAAGAACTTCTTCCCATGAACTCCATAGGTGACTGTAATTGTGTAGCACAGACATACGTTGGAGTGATAGAGTAAGAGTAAGTATTGCCAGGGTCAGAATATTTCTTGAATTCTGAGATAACTGTAACCTTTGTCTGATTTTTTATCCTGTGATAACATTTCCCTGAAAGGTGAAACACAAATTTTGCCCAAAACTCTTCAGCGTTACGAAGATGGTTGTCCTTAAAATCTTTGAAAAGGCTTGCTCGAAACAGGATGCTGGATGCAAACTGCCTCATTTGGCTGTTCTTGCCATTGAGAAGAAATGTCAAGTCCTGGACGTACCAAAGGTGCGCAATGTGTTCTCCAAAGCACATAGAGCAGAATTCTCCTACAGGTGAATTGCACTTCACTAAGTGCCTCACATTGTTTCTAATACTTAAGAAGATTAATTTCTTCCAACGTCACGTTTATTTTGAAAGAAAATTAAACTCTTAGAAGCATTATTTTCATCATTTATATTATTATCTTATAACTTAAATATTTATATTAGTAGTTTCATCTCAAGAAAGTCGATGAATTATAAAAATTATGAATGTATTTCAATACTGAAATAGGCCACTAGAGACAACGCAACTTACCAATAAAAAAGAATTAATGTCTTTATTAAAACGAATGATGTGGAGATAAACTCGTAATCAAGAAGTAAATTTAGGCAGTAAACGTCCACTCTAAATAAAAGACACACACAAAACACCATACATGAATATAATAATAATTATAATAATAATAATAATTATTATTATAATTATTATTATATAAGTATATATATGTGTAGTGTTTTCGGGCGTTTTAATGTGACTGCCCCCTTACAATATTTTGTTGCCAGCCTTCCCCCCTCCCAGTTAAATTTCCCTGGCGCCGTCACTGGTTGGAAGTAAATTTATTAGGACGAGGAAAGTAACATTAGCTATTGACAGTGTTGCACCAAAGGACGTGATATGTGTTACTTTTTGTATAAATGATAGGAAATTTAAGCAAAAATTTATAATTGTTGAGACTTAAGAGTTGTTTCCTTCTTTTGATCGTAGGAAGAGGTTTTCTGAGACAGAGTGGGATTATTTTACACATACATTGGAAAGGGTGGTTGTTTATAGATAGAGACGCATTTTGTACATTTTTTAAAAGTTCAGATAAAACGAGAATTTAGCCTTACTGTTATGAAAAGAAATAACTTCACATTTTTCGCACCTGGTGGGATGCAACACAAGAGTATTGCAGGAAGTCTATGAACGAGGATGAAGAAGGATATGTGAAATTTGACTTACCTGCGGATGAATTAGTTTATTTTAATATTCTTAAGGTTGATATTGTTTTTTTTTAAGTCCACTTGATTCGCAAATAGGCTAAATCGCGAACCGACCTACAGTTTAAAGTGCGATCCGATCCACTTTGTGCCTCCATTGAGTATCGACGCGAGGACCCTTCATTACAAGACCTCGACGTTATTACTACGCCATCGGGGAGGGACCCAATTTACACAAATATGTTGATTCCAATAACACGTTATGTGCATAATCTGATAATGATGCAGTTTGGGTGCATCTAAACATATTTTTTTCAACTATAGCATGTCTAAAAGAATCATTGAAGTTGGGATTTTTATAACTTCAGGAGGCACGGCTCTGTAAAGGTGCGATATAATATTAATGCAGGTTTGCCTTCCATACGCGGTGGTTTTGTCACGTTTCTTCGCTTCGTAAAACATACACTTTTGCAGGAAAGGCTTCTTGCATCCTCCTGGGGCCTTGCTCTAGCTAAACAAAAAATATATTTGTTTAGCATAATCGAGGGTTACATATTCCTGCCGAACTTACTAGAAAACAAGGATTCTATTGGGATCATACTGCTTTGAATGACAGTATCAATGAAGTTTTATGTACGCTACTACTTATAATAATGAGCATAAAATATTAATCAGGAACTTTATTTTTCGTCAACTGGATGTAACATCTTTTTTTGTTATTCAGCAAATATTCAATTCATCACCTTTTTTACATTAATTTTCTTGCCAGGACAGCTGTTTTTATGCAGAGTTTAACGATCTTAACTACACGTAAGCTAGATATTAGCTAATATTCGTGCTGTTATTGAATTGAATTGATTTTAAAAATTGTGGGTGCGTCAGCACTTAGGCTATTTTGCACCCGTCACATTATACGGGGTCCAGCCCCTTATCTTTACAAAGAACAACTCTAACGTTGCATAAATAAAATCTTAAAAGCTTAAAATGTTCTGACTTCCGTTAAAAGCTGATGCTGTAAAGGGCCCTCAGCACACACAAGGACAAAAAAACAGGACAACACACACAAATTTATACTGGTCAGAGTGCCAGTCGCCAGAGCCTCGTTCGTCTGCAAAACGCAGTCCAGGGTGTACTAACGTGGAAGTGAGGTTGACAGTTGGGTGTGCTACGTGGAAAATCACCCCTTACACCCCTATTCGTGCTGTTATATTACTATTCTTCTACCATCTTTGTAAAATGTCATGCAATAACAATAATAGAATTGATTAATTTACATATTCAAGTGAATAGAGCTATGAATTATATTAATGCATTGATTTAAACATTTGCTTAATTGTTGTCGTTAATGTTATTATTATCATTTTTTCTGAAACACTTGGCTCGGACTCCTTCCCCGACATATATTTCTAGATGCGTGACTACCGAAGGATAAATTAGATCAAGCGGTGGTGGTACCGGACTTAGAGGCTAAAGGGAAAAGAAAGAAGTATGTGCGTCATAAGCTGAACATAAGAAACAGCACAATATTACAAAGAAACACTTTTTGAAACTTATGTCATAGAAGATGTTTAACAATATTAAGAACAATAAATGCTTTCTATTTGTAATATACTAAATATTGAAATTTTAAATAGTCTTTTGTGTTCGTACTACACATTTAAAAACTTTTTTGTTGCTCCCCAGCGCCAAGCTTAGAATTTAAAGAAAAAATGTACATTTTCATAGTGCACGGAAGTTCGACATTCAGAAAGAAAGAAGGTCTATTGGAAAACATTTCAAGACTTCCAAAAGGTATAGCAGTAATGAAAAAGAGCACTCACTTATACCGTGTTTGTTACAACCTGTCCGGCTTCCCGCGGTAGCTGATCGCTGGCTTTTCTAGCATAAACCAAGCGGTGTTGCTGCTGAAGACCGCCTGAACTCGGTGCTGGGGAAAGCCAAAGCCAGGCAGCAAATTAAAATACGCAACGTGACAACAGCGTCTACGTAAGCTCCTCTTTTCTGGCTTCCATTCGCTCCTCGCTGCCCAGCAGACGACTTTTTTCTCGTCGAGCGATCGCTAGCGCGGGAAACGGGACAGGTTCTAACAAGCTAGGTATAAATGTACGATGGATAGACAGTTGTATCAACCGAGAAAAACCACAAGGTAGATTTCATAAGATACCTAGCAATCAGTAACCAACAAACTGCATTTATAATATTAATGTCCTTATGATTAACGAACCTTATTTATTCTCACCACGCAATGGGTAAAATATTTGGAGCTTTATCCCACTTTCCGGAAAAATATTTCGTGTTTCTGCTACTTTTGACTTTTGTTGGCATGATATCCCGGATCACTTTTACGAGACGAGACGGGACAAAACGAGACGGGACGAGACGAGACGAGACAGAACCCTTCGAGACGGGACACGAGACGGGACAAACGAATATTTTCGAGACGAGACGAGACAGAATTTTCACGAGACGGGACGGGACAGACCAAAGTCTCGTCTCGTCTCGTCTCGTGGACAACACTATTTGGCATTATTGACCATAACGTACTTCAAATGTTTTGTCAATAGCTTCATTTGTGTTGTTTATGTTGCCTTGGAGATTGCGCGACAACAATAAAAAGGAATTAATTCGTGAACATTTTCGTGCGATGATTTTTTACGATTTTCGACGTGGATTATCAAGACAAGAGTGCATCGATCAACTTACTTCCACATTTGGCGATGAAGCCCCATCCTTTGCCACTGTGAAACGCTGGTATAACGAATTTAATCGTGGCCGCCATTCGCTCACCGACGAGATTCGCGAAGGTCGTCCAAAATCAGTTGTTGTTCAAGAAAACATTGATGCTGTGCAAAACCTAATACTGCAAGATCGTCATGTGACATACTGTGAGATTGAGGCAACCATAGGCAATAGTTCCACCAGCATATATAAAATATTACATGATCATTTAGCTGTGAGAAAGGTATGTTCTCGTTGGATCCCACACAATTTGACAAAAACTCAAAAAGACGCTCGCGCCAATTGGTGCAAACAAATGCTCAATAAATACAATCGTGGTGCTTCAAAAGACGTATATAAGATTGTAACAGGTGACGAATCATGGATATATGCATATGAGCCGGAACGTAAACAGCAGTCGACTGTATGGGTGTTTCAAGATGAACCCAATCCAACAAAAGTTGTTCGCGCTCGAAGCACATCGAGACAAATGGTCGCCTGTTTTTTTCGGGAAAACTGGTCATGTGGCAACTGTGCATTTACAGGAACGTAGAACGGTCAACTGTGAATGGTACACAACAATTTGTTTGCCAGAGGTCTTCGGTCAAATACGAAAAACAAACAAACGCCGTCGGATCATTCTTCATCAAGACAATGCCAGCTGTCACACATCTCGTCTAACAACCGACTTTATGAACAGTCAAAAAATCGAATTGATGGGTCATCCGCCGTACAGTCCTGATTTGGCACCCAATGACTTCTTCTTGTTCCCGAATGTCAAGAATAAATTGCGTGGACAACGATTTTCGTCGGCGGAAGACGCCGTTGATGCGTTCAAAAACCATTTTATGGAGGTGTCTCAAGAAGATTGGAAAACCTGCTTTGACAAATGGTTCGAACGAATGCAAAAGTGTATTGACCATAAAGGAGAATACTTCGAAAAACAATAAAGCAGTTTTCAATGACAAATTCCTGTTTTTTCATTGTTAGGCTCAAAATATAAATAGTGACCCTCGTATGCAGACACTTCAAAAAGTCGGCACAGGAAATCGAATTAGGGACTTGTTGATTACAACGCAGTTTGTTAACTGGTAAATTGATGGATATGAAACGAGAGTATTGTATAATTATTTCCGATGTTTGTGCCAGTTTCTCTTGAGGACAAATTTTCAAGTTTATAAATCTTTCTTTCTGTAATCATTTCTAGTACACCCAACGGCAAAAGAAACAGTAGGTGAATTGTCCACCACCATTTTCCATCGGTCTGTATTACACAACATGATGACAATGAATTGAAATAATGACGCCAATAAGCAGAGAATGCCTGCTTCGAACCAACATAGTTTCATAGGATGTACGTAGAATAAAAAGTAATTAAAATAGCGATGGACAATTTGCTTACCATTATCTTTGCCGTTGACTGTACAAACAGTGGCAACAACTTAGGCTATATGGGCCCGAAGCCACCAAATAATTTACCATCTTCTTATTATAATTATTATTATATTTGTTATCGTAATTCGTGGTGGATTGCTTATTGATATCAGCATATAACAGATTATTTTAAAAAAGAAAAGTAAGGATACATTGTTGGCAGTGGCGTGCCCAGGATTTTCGAATGGGACGGGTTATGTATATTTTTTCTTGGTAGTCAACCCTCATTTTCTCATACAGATTCCCTACCTTCGACGTTCTCTTTTTTTTAGGAATACTGGGCCAAAAGGGGGCTTATAACTCCACCACCCTCCACCCCTTGGGCACGCCAGTTTTTGTTGGTGTGCATTGATATCATGATAGATTGGGAGGACTTATGAGATATTTTTGTGAACTTATGACTGAAATGTTTTTCACAAGTTGGCACCCCCTGAATACAAATAACGTAGAGCTAGTTCTGTTTCACAAGAATCTACTATATAAGTGCCCTAGCTTCGTTTTCTGGCTGAAGAGCAAGAAAGGAAAATTCTTCTTTTCTCCTCTCCCATTTTTTCTCTTTCTCCCCAGAGAGATAGGAGAAAGAATATATACAGTTCGCTTATTTCTCCCATTATTTCTTTGTTTCCTTTTTTCAACTTCTCTTTCTTTCCTTTTTCTTTCTTTCTTTTATGTATCTCTCACTCTCTCTTCTCTATTCTGAGGAGAACAGAAGTATGAGAGAGGAGGAAGACAAAGAGAGGAATGAAGAAGTGTATTTTTCTCCAGCTCTGTTTCCTTCTCTACGTTTCCCTGTCCATCTCTACTTTCCTTTTCTTTCGTCTCTTTCTCTTTATATCTTTCCTTTATCTTCTTCTCGTCTGTAGGATAAGAAAGAGGAAGAGATAAAATTGAGGAAATAGGGAGTGAAGGGAAAATATAGAGAAAGAGGAGAGGGTAAAAAGAGTAAAAGATGAGAGAATATGGAAATAAAATAAGAGAAAATATGAGAGTAAAGATAGAATGAAAGTAAAGATGGAGAAGAGAAATGAGATAGAGGAACAGACAAAGGCAGAGAGTAAAGGAAGAAAGGGGAGAAAAGAAAGAGTAAGATGGGTGAAGGGGGAAGAAAATGAGAAAGGAAACAATAAGAGATATAGATAGAGGAAGAATATAAAAATAAAGGGAGAGGGTAATAAGATATATCAAGAGGGAGAAAGAAAATATATAGAGGAATGAAAAATAAAGTAAGTTTATGTACGAAAATATGTGTAACAAATGTGCAAGCAAGGATTTTAATGTGCATATTTCTTACACACACACAATTTCTTCCATGTATCTTTTTCTTCTATCTTTGTATCTCTTTCCAATATATCTTCTCTCTAATTCTTCTTTATATTTTATTTTCTCTACCACTCTCTATCTTTTCTCTTTCGTTTCACTATCTCCCACTCGTTTTCCTCACCGCTTTCTCTCTTTGTTTCTCTTTTCCCTTCCTATCTTCTCTCAGCTTCTATTTTTTATTGTATTTCTATCTTCTCTTTGTCTCATATTTTCCTCTATTTACCCCCTCTCCTCTATATTTCCCTTCTCTCGCTATATTTCCCCTATTTTCTCCCTTGCTATCTCGTATCTCTGAGAGAAACGAGGACGAGAAGCAGAGATGATAGGAAAGAAAGAGGAAAGGCATATAAAGAAGGAAAGAGAAACGCAGCGAAAGAAAGCAAAGAGTTCTTCAGAAAAAAAGTCCTTCAATTCTCTCTTTCTCATCTTCTACTTTCATCAGAGTAAAGAAAAATAGATACAAAAAAAGAAAAGAGAAAAAAACATCGTGTTTTGTTTTTCTTATGAGGAAGGGAGAGAAGAGGGAAGCATTTTCTTTCTTTTCTCTCTTTGACCAGTTCTTCTCCGCTTCCCTTCTCTCTATTTCTGTCTTATATCTTTCTATACCTCTCCTCTCTCTCGCTCTAATCTTTCCATTATCCATTGTTCATTTCTTTGTTTCCTTTCTCAATTTCTTTCCTCCCTTTTATTTTTCTGCAGAAGAAATAGAGTATTGAAGAAGATAATTTTTCTATAACACTCTTTCCTTTTCCACTTTCTTTCCTTGCTTCCCATTCTTGTATTCTCCCCTTTCCATCCTTCTTTCTTTCATTTTCTATTTCCTTACACTTTTTCATTCCGTCTCTCCATCTATCTTCTCTCTAATTCTTTCAGTTCTAATTTTATTTCCTCTCCCTCGCTCTATCATGTCCTTTCTCTTTATACTCTAATTCTATGATTCCCTATTTTTCTTATCTTCTCTCTCTCGCCTCTTCCTCTTCCTTAGAGCTGGAGAAAGAGAGGAAAGACTCGTCGAGGAAAAGAGTAAAAGAGACGTTACGAAAGCAGGCGAAAAGGGAAATAGAGAAGGAAAGAGAAACACAAAGAAAGGAAAGAGGTGTAGAGGGAAGTAAACTTCTTCTATCCTCTTTCTTCGACTCTCCTCAGAGTACAGAAAAGAGCAAGAAAGACAAAAGATAGAACGGGGTCGTCCTGGTGTACATTTAAGGTCGTCGTCGTCGCCTAGTTCAAGGGGTCCATGTTGGGGGCACATTGCACAGTGGTTCGGATCCCACTTTAAACTGTGGGCCCATTTCCGATTAGCCTATTTGGGTATAAAGTGGACTTAAAATAAAAAAATCAATTCAAACAAAAGTTGGAAGAGAAAGAAAAATGAAGGAAAGAGATTAGAAGTGAAATAAGCAATATATATATATTATATATATTCCTTCTTCCACTCTCCTCCACTATTTCTTCTCTTCTCGTTTCCTCTCTCTCCGAAGAGAAATGAAGATATTTTCCTTTTCCCTCTCTCTACTTTTCTCCTTTCATTTCTTTACCCTTCGTTCTCTTTCTACCTGAAGAAGGGGGAGAAGAGAGAAAGAAGGGAGAGAACATAGAGATGGGAGAAGAGTAAGAAAGATGCAATGAAAGAGAAAGAACTTGTTGTCCTTCCTCCCCGTCCCTTTTCTTTCTCGTGCTCCCCAGAAATAGAGAGAAAAGTAGAGAAAGAGGAGAGAAGGTGCTGTCGCAATTTCTTTTCCCTTCCTTTCTCTTCTCATGTATCTCTCACTCTTTTCTCTCCTTTAAGGAGAGCAGAAGAAAGACAGAGGTTGGAACTTTATTATTCTCTAGCCTCCATTCTTTTTTCTGTTTCCACTCTATATCTTTCGTTTTTCTTTCTCCCCATCTCTCTTGTCGTCTCTATTTCTTTGATAAGATAAAGGAAGAGATAATAGGGGACTAGAGTGAAGGGCAAATAGAGGAAGAGAAGAGGGTAAGGTGAGACAAACAAAATAGAAATATCAGAAAAAATAGAACGTAGAATGAAAGTAAAGAGAAACAAATGGAAAGAAAGAGAAGAGGGAGAATACTTCTGGATTGTAATATGCAGATTTCTTATAATACATACACACACACACACAATTCTTTTTCTTCCCTTTCTTTCTCCCTCTTTATATTTATATTCATTTTTCCCTTTGTTTCCTCTCTATCCATCTATCTTCTTTCTTATTTTATCCCTTCCCCTCTATCATCCTTTCAATTTAGTTTTTCTCTTCTTCTCTTCCTTTGTTTCTCTATATTTCCTTTCTCTTTTCTTTCTTTACTTATACTCTTGCTCTTCTATTTTCCTTATCTTTTTGTCTCACCTTTTTCCTCTTTCTCAAACACCCTGGACTGCACTTGCAGATTAGCGAAGTTCTGGCGCCCGGACTCACGGCCAGCATAATTCTCCGTAGGGCTTGTGTTGTGTGCTGTCCTTGTGTGTTTGTTTGAGTTGGTGTTTTAAGTCCACTTTATGCACAGTAAGGCTAATCGGGACTTGACTTACAGTTTAAAGTGGAATCCGAAACACACACTCTCTCTCCACCGAGAATTGAACCCGGACCCCTTGATTACAAGGAGACGACGCTATACCACTGCGACATCGGGGAGGCCTGTGTGTTTGTTATTGTCAGGACATCCAATTTATCTTATAACCCATTCATCATCATCTTCCCGATTAGCCAAAAGTGGCAGGAAAGCGAAGTAAAATAAATTACCCTTTCCTCTTTATTACACTCCCTCTTCCTCTCTTATCTTGGGGTAATAAAGAAAGATGTAAAAGAGACCGAAGAAAGAGACGCAGAGAAGAAAAGGAAAGAGGGCAACAGAAAAAGAAACTTCTTCAATCCTCTTTTCTTTTTTCCTTCTTTGCTCCTAAGAGGGGAGAAAAAGTCTACATAAAAGAAATAACAGAAAGGGAAACAAAGAATTCAAGAGAGGAATTCTTCCTTCTCCTCGTCCCCTTCTCTATTCCACTCGTATCAGGACAAAAATCAAGAAGATGAAGAGGAACGAGAGAAATAAATGAAAGATTAGAGAGGGAAGAGGTATAGAAAAAAAGTCGGAAATAGAGAGAAGAGAAGCGAAGAGTGACAGAGCGAGAACATTTTCTATTCCCTTCCCTTCTCTCTCTTTCTGACTTTTCTTTCAATACCCCTTCCCTCTCTAATATTTTCTTTATTTCTCTCGCTCTCTTTAAGAAAGGAGAGAACATAGAGATGGGAGAATGAAAAAGAAAACGCAAGAAGGAAGTTCAATAATAACGGCTTTTTTTCTATTATTTTTAACAATGGGAACATTTTTATTTTCAAACAAACATTACTAATGTGTTTCTTAAAAATGTGGGAATGGTATGTACAGTCCAGGACATTTCTGGATTGTAAGGACCGTTTCCTTTCAATAGAATCATTACAACCCAGAAGTGTCCGTGACTGTACAATGTAAGAGTTTATTATTAAAGACTAAATACTAACAAAGTAATAAACTTGATTGGCAAATGAAATTACGAACTGCATTTAATGAAATTTTTATATTAATTTGTACATAACAATACAATGATCAAACAAGATCATTGTTTTCTGTTTTTACAAAAGAAAAAAAGAGAAATTCCCACAAAAATGCACACAGTTTCTCAACAACTGTCTTCCCACGAATATGCACATGCGTACATAATGTGAATTAACAGAGCACAACATTCGTTGTGTGAAGAAAAGAGTGTATATATATACACAAAACGTGACCCTGTTCAATATACAATTCTCATGACGAGAATATGAACCCGACAAACTTATTGTCAATAGTTGAAAGCCTCTCCATACAATCTTTGATGAAACATACATTGAAACGCTTTCCTTCCAAGCTAAATACACAACACATTGTAATGTAAGCTTATATATAGCTATGTACAGGACTGTACATCAAACGTTCGATATTATAACAAAAGTTATTAACTCCACAAATAAATAATGAATGGCGAAAAGAAGACAGAATTCTTTAACAAACCAAAAATTGCAAAAATATATATATATATATAGGGCTAAAGCACTATCACTTCTAATATACATTTGAGAAAATATACTGATTTTTCCAGTGTTTCTTCTTTGTCAGTTGGAATTGTCAAAAGCTGAGATCAACTCCATTTCAGGTGTCAAAGCACAAAACAGAAAGAAACGTACTGACAAATAACAACATGTGCTTGAAACTAGTAAACCCAAGGCAATGCTACAGTCACACAAAATAATCTTTGAACGTTGCTGAATTCGTTGGTGTTTTATTTACGGTTGAAAGCCGCAGGGAAGAGAGGCATACTGTTCAGTGACTTCATGAAGTCTTCCAGTCTTTTCACAGATGAGTTGCTGAACCAGTCGTTATCGCGAGGCAGGTTGGGGAACGCAGGAGCCTGGTGCGAATTCGTGAGCTGCTGGTGTGCGTGCCACTCCGCCAGGAACCTATTCTGCAGTTCCAGCTGCTGCCGTATGAAAAGGGAGGGACCGTTCGCAATATGGCGGACGGGCTGATTCGGTTTCGCTCCCGCGATGAGATCCTGCAGCCTCGGTGACTGGGGTAGGGCCTTACCGCCACCCCTGACGCCGCTCAAGCCGTTTTCCGCGGGAGGGGAGGGAGATGGGGAGGAAGACGACAAAGAGGAGGGCCTCTGCTTGGTCGACGTTATGGCGGGGATCTTCAAAGGCGGCGGTGGACTCCTCACGGGGCCCGTCCTCGCCGATCCGGAGAAAGGGGACATGGCCGACAGGGGCGATAGAGGAGCAAGGGGTGAACCCGGCTCCGAACAAGGAAACAGTAGTGGGGCGGGGCTCGGACTTGGGGTTGGGGCAGGAGACGGGCGCGAGTACTCCGGACTTAACGGTAGACTTCGCGCATGCGCCGTGAACGATGGGGGAACGGGACTAGGGGTGGAAGACTTGGGGGAAGTCAGGCCGCCTATTTGCTGTTGCTTTTGCTGCTGCTGCTGTTGTTTACGAGCAAGATTTTGCGCTATGGACAGAATGGTTTGGGTACCTTGGCCTTTGGTGGGTTTGTTCGACCTCGCCAAGGATCGAGACCGGGACGCTTGCAGGAACGAGTTGGACGAAGTAAGGTTGTTTCTAGGTTGCGTTCTGGAACAGCTAGAAACAGCAGGAAGAATTGGTCTATTTGGCCGTCCCGAAAGATCCAGAGCACCAAAACTATCTTTAGAGGACAAACTCTGACTCCTCTTGTGCAGAGGTTCCCCTTTAAGGCCGGAGACAGAATTACTTTTAGTAGTTTCCGAGGAAGACACTTTATCCACTGGTATGGGTAACAACGCTGGGGGAGTTTTGTCTTTCACGACCGTCGAAGGCTTGCTGGAAGACTGAGAGTAACACAGTGTCTTTATTGGCGACTGGGGATTAGCGGCACTGCTCACGTGATCGGTCTTTGACTGTCGAACATTCGGTTCCCATGGCAACTTCCCGTCCACGGACGTTGCAAGCTCATCGGGACCCGACTTATCCTTGAATTCGTAGACGTCATCCGGGGGTGCCAAGGGTTTTGTAGGAGTCTGGCTTTTTTCGGAAGGTTTAGGAGGTAGATTCGTTGACAAAGTCTTTTCGTCAGTCTTAGTTGCGTCATCGGTCATCTTCACGTCGTTACTTTTCTCACCACTGCTTAAGTTTCCGACTTCTTTATCATTTTCATTGACCAAACCCTTTCCTTCACCTCCCTTCTTTTCGGCTTCTTTCTCTTCGGCAGAACCCTCCTTATCACTGGGTGCCTCGGCTGCAGCACCATCGACATTTCCGTTCGGTACACTTACTTTCGTTTCTTCGACTTTATTTGTTGCGTCTGCGTCAAGTCTTGCCACCACACCTTGCTTCTCAAAGTCCACTTGCTTATCGAGACAGCGGTCACTTTTATCGGACGCACTGCGCTGCCTTTTGGCCGGTTTTAACTTAGTTTCCTTGACGTCGGTAGAA
Source organism: Lepisma saccharinum (assembly GCF_977018435.1). Classification (NCBI taxonomy): domain Eukaryota; kingdom Metazoa; phylum Arthropoda; class Insecta; order Zygentoma; family Lepismatidae; genus Lepisma; species Lepisma saccharinum. The sequence continues at coordinate 36,055,027 of NC_139242.1, read as the reverse complement.
CTCCACCGTCTCTTGGCGCCTACCTGCTTCGGTTTGCGGCCGGACGCGACGGCACAGGGTTCGGTACTCGGAATTGGATTCTTGTCCGATTTCTTTTTCAAGTTCTCGTTCTTGTTCTCCGCTTCGGCGTCTGTTTTCCGACACGCAGCCTCCTGCACCCCACCACTGGCACTATCTACCGGGGAAGAAGAATCCTTTGCAGGATTGTTAGAGGAAGTATCACTGCACCCTGTCTCGTTCGCTGTATCCAAGTCGGACGGTTTCTTCACTGGTCTGGGAATGTCGTAGATCCTATAAAAGAATCTCATGGGTCCATTCTGAAACGAAAAAGAAAAGAATTAGATGTTCTACCGTTACTATATTCCAGGCGGAGTAGGGGCTAAGAGCACGACTGGCGTAACTCCACTTTCCGTGCAAATTGATGCATAACTTCAGTGCTAGAAGTATGTATCTCCCAAGTTTCAAATTTTTGCTCATAGAGACACCACTATGTTTGTGCTCCCAACAACTAAACATAGTACTTGTGCTCTGAACCCATTATATATTGGGCTTTTGGCCTACGCGAACAAAGTCATTTTCGAAAATTCTCTTCTTTCGAAAAACTGCTATGATGTTCCAAATTCTGTTTACGATTCCTTCTGGAGCATTCACGAGAATCTTTGTATGGTTTGCTATTGCTGTGTCTAAATATCTGTGAGAAAATAGGCTTACGACGCCACGGAACTAATGCGAATATCTAGATAACAGTGAAAACATACCACACTAAAGATTCATGTGAATGCCCTGAAAGGAATTTTAATTGTTTTAGAATTTAGAATATGGCTGACAACGGGCTCTTCTTTTTCCGAAAGGAGATAAATTTTTCGAAAACGATTTTGCTGTGCTGGCGCAAGCCAAAGCTCTTTCATAAACTTTAAAATGCTGGAAAATTTGAAGGGTCAGGGTAAACAAAACACACTCACATCTTTACAGTTTCTGCCATGTGAAGGTGATGTGACCAGCACTCCCCGTCCGTTTTTACCCCCTTCCGTACCATTTTTTACAGGCTGGGTGAATCCAGGAGCCACTCAATTAAGGGACATTACTGGTAAAATCCCCATGAATCCTGGGAATGGAAGCAAGGTCTCCCGCATGACAGTCAAGACGTAGCACCGACAGGACCACAACGATTTTTTTGAATTAGTTAATAATTTCTAAAAATTTATAATAACGAAACGCGGTTCTGTTATATCCATGTATTTAATTATCTAATGATATACTTTTGTTCTTTGACCCATAGTCTGCGCAGTTTCTGTGATTGCTACTATTGACATGAAGAAGTTAGGTTTCTTGAAATTTAGATAAGGTCGCTTTCTACCTTGCTACGTTAATTGCGATGATAATGAATGATTCATTTGTGAAAGGCCTGAAGCCGGCAATGAACCATACATGATTTACACTGGATTCTACCAAGAACTCCCATGTTGTAGCGCGGCAAGCTACCCATTACGCCATCAAGGCTGTAACAGGTGTCTCAATTTGTATGGACACACTACACTCGAGACAAAAAGCACTACACGTAACTACATCGTCGTGCGAGAACCAGAGGGACGGAACTCCAAATTATAAAATTTACAAAAGAGAGGAAATAATGTATTCTTAGGAATATGCCTGACTCTTAAAAATAGTCAGTTATTTGGATATACGTGACTCCACCTTACTGATAAGGATTAGAAGTAGAGATATGTCCTTCTGACTCCAAATAGAACTCTTCAGAGGAGTCCATTTAAACAAAACTGAACAACAGCAGTTTTGGAGTTACGTTCCTCTGGTTCTAATACGACGATATGCAAATGCATCTCAACTCACCCTCTTCCAAGTATAAATGTAGGCCACATCCATCAACGTATACTCATCTGGAAGGCACGCCATTTTATGTATAATATCAACCTATAAAAAAGGGGAGAAAGGATTCTTTATTAGCCATACGCAAAAAAAATGACAAAACGAACTTAGAAAGAAGATTTTTACCTTGAATACAGAGCTGTGGTACCAGTGATACTGCCTGTCCCAATTAAAAGTAGTCCGGCTCAAAGAGATTTGTCTATGAGGCAAATAACGTGAACCATGTTATAGGTACTCAAGGTCATCAGTACACACACGTCATTTCTCTTCATGACCCTTGGCCTAACTGTTCATCGGAGCCGGGCTACTTTTAACTGGGACACTCTGTAAATATTTAAAGCCCTGCACAGCACGTACAGCTCTATATTTTGGCGACATTCTGACAATGAACTACCATGTAGCAAAACATTTCTTGCAAACTATTGATTTGGAATTACAAATAATTTTACTCACTGTATGATACCGATAAAAATATGTGCTGAACATTAAGCTTGGGATTTTTTTCATGCCCCTCCGTACAACATGTCGTGAAGGTATGGGGGGAGGTTTAGTGTGGAAGTGATGTGATCAGCATCACGCTCAGACCGTCTTGCTCCCCGGGTACCCCATGCTGCGTGAACACCAGGGTAACTCCATGCACGCACATGGCCGGAAAAAATTTCCTTCTGAAGTCAACCATCCCTGGTATTCCGCGTACCAATAATTGGAAAAGCAAATGAAGTAAATTACCTGCAGTACTTGTAAATGTTATGTAGTAGCCACCAGGCAACAATAAAGAGCCTCACCGATGGCGTAGTGGTAACGCGGTCGCCTTGAAATAAAGGAGTCCCCGGTTCGATCCCCGGTGGAGGTCCCGCATATTTCGGCTTATGAAGCCGGAAATGTTACCAGCAACACTAATAAGTTTCCCCTCTGTATTTTACATTCCAGGAACAGTGCACATTAATTTCAAACCTACTCACGAAGAGCGGCCACTTTTGTAACTTTGATTTATAACCGATTAGCTTCGCAACCTTCGAAACTCAGACAGATCCTTGGCTAAATGCATGGACGCGTTCGTTAAGGGTTTAAATAATTTTTCTCGCAGCTAGAATCATTATAAATTGATTGTATCGAGCAGCCACAGTGGGTCGACTGAAGCATATGAATCAATCCCATACATAAATTGTTTCCATACTAAAAAAAAAAACAACTTACCTTGTGTTCAGGGGACAGCCCAAATTTCATCCGGATGAACTTTTTCAGGTGGGCCATTGTGACGACAGCCGGACACTGCAGGTACCTTCTGTGAGGGACAGGCTGAAAGTAGAGAAGGAACTTTTTTTTAGTATCTGTTACTTCGTCAAGCAACCACCGGTAGTCATTTATGAGGTAATACTGCGGCATGCAAGCAGTAACAGAAAATATATAGTACCAAGACGAACTTGTAAAAATGGAGATAAGGACGAGGTCAGATATCTATAAAATCCGACAAGGCTGAGACTTGAGACTGTTTGTCTCATTCGAGAGTTTGCTACGATACTGAAAATGTATGTAAAGCAAATTTACTTTACCTTGCAATTTCTTCAGAAGTCAGCCAAAGTGGATATCTCCCTGATTATTTATAGGTAAGGCATATAAGTTGTTTATAGCAAATGCATGGTCTCTATGAATTTAGTATAGAACATTTGAAGCGTGCTACTTGTGGCTACGGCCCACGCGGATATTACAAAGAATCAAAATATTACAGAACGCAACTTTAGAGTGATCGATACCTATGAGAACGGATTTGACATGCGATGACGACGAAGTCCATATACGTGTATGGCTTGGAAGGATTTAAATGGTGCCTTTGACAGCAATAGTATAATTAAGTCGAATTTGATAAAGCATCAAAACTTTAACTCTCATAGTCTATTAGTAATTCCTCGCGTGACTTCTATTGTTCTTCTCTGTTTCTGTTGATGGAATCCTTTCATTCTAAACTTCAGTGTCTTTTCTTTCTTCAGAACACTATATTCTGCCGTGGCTTTTAATACATGTCCGTCGTCATAGCGTGTATAAATTCGTCCTCAAAGGACAAAGTCTATGCATAAATATACTTAAAGGGATGCAACGTACCTCGGCTTCTGACCCGCCGCTTTCGGAGCTTCTGGTAGATAAACAATCCCAATCCTCGCGGGGAGTGTCACTGGAAGGGAAAAAAATATATAATTGAAGGGCAGTAGCAAAACACACATACATTTAACCATCTTATGAGTGACTTCCAAGTTTGATTCAAAACTATTCATTTTTGAACCTTTAACTGCACGATTTTTTTTCCCATTTAATGAGTACTTTATATGGAGCTACAACATAGATCTCTTTCATGAACATCTCTACTACCACACACAAACAAAAGAGTATGAACGAACTTCCACACATGGCACCGCCATGATAAAATTTACAATTATATTCCCGCCTAAATAACAATGCCAATGCAAGTGTTCGAACACAAATTAGTTCCAAGCGGTTACTGACGCCATTCACTCTCTTATTCTAGCCACAGTCATGCGACTTGAATGGGCCTGTGCTCATGGAAAGAAAGAAAGAAAAAAAAATCGGTCGCGTCCAGTTTTCGTAAATTAACAGGAACACTGTTAAATGTTAACGGTTGAATATTTCAAATTTTACGATAACTTTCAACAGTGCACGTTTGGTTAAGCTTTTGGGCAGCCCATTAAGAAGAATGCTGTCCTTACCAATTTGGTAAGTTTGACAAGTCTTGGGTAATCTTAAACGAAATGTTGCGATTTGGTCAGAATTAATGAAAACAATTGGTGCTGGTGACCAAACAATTGTTTGCAATCATGGGCGTCGGGAGAGGGTTGACCAGGTCCGTCGCTGCCCTTACAAAAATTCAGAGATCTTGTTATTTTTATTATTAATAACGGAAATAAAATTAAGTTAGTTGCTATTCGAACAGAATAACGAAGTAAAAAATGCGTTAAATAAAAAAAAAACAGTGTAAAATATATACTTTATAATTTAAATCAAAGAATAAATGATTTCACGGATTTTAAAAATCAGAATCGCATCGTAAATACTATGGTTAAAATTTCTCCCCTAGAATAATTAAGCACTTCTGTACACTAAGTGTATAAAAGGTGAAATAATAATAATAAAACAGTTGTGCTGGATGTTCACTCATCTGGTGTATTGAGCAGGAAAGTCTCCCCAAGCATATAATAGATCCTAATAATAATAATAAAGTTTGCAATAAAATTGCTTTACTTTTATTACTTTATAATAGTTACTTTATAATAATCATCATAAGCATGCTAGTAATTATTATTTCTACTATTCACGTTTTATCAATTGCTTGACCCCCCCCCCTCTACAAAAATTTCTGGCTACGCCATGTTTGGAATATATTTTTAAACATGTTTGGTCATTAGTTCTTTTTTGGTTTCTTTTGCTTACACCAAACAAACTTTTATTTCTGCAAGATAATAACTACTTTTAAAATAGTAAAGACTTTCCGTTACGTCTGTCAGATGTGATGGTATAAATATTGCAAATAGATTGATTGATTTATTTGCTTTATTTTACTTCGCTTTTTGTGTCACTTTTGGCTAAGTTGGGAAGATGGGGGTGAGTGATGACATGATGAAATTGATGAAGACACACTAACAAACATCCATGCCCATGCCGGGATTGGAACCCGGGACTCCTGGCGTCGCAGCGTGATGTGCTAACCACTCCGCCACGAGAGCCGGCTATTGAAAATAGAAGTGTATATTATCCGTGTAAGGTTCATATTTCGCCGACCCGTTGCGATGTACAACAATGAATCGACTTCATTAACAATTGAAGAGTTATCTGGTTGGTTATTTAGCAGGCGCGCGGGAAGAAGGAACAATCGTATCTCTTGCGCTGTAGGTATGCATTTCCAACCCACTCCCCTTCCAATCCAAACCTCCAGTTTCCAATTTTTAATTCCCATCTACTCCTAGCTGTTTGAATCATCTCGTCGCGTACAGAGGGGGGTGACGTGCTCCTTTGTTCTTCCTGCCTGCGGCTAACAACGTTTTGCATTCCACTTAGCGATGTTATTAATCCAATTGGGGGGAACGCTGCGCATTGCAGGGGTATAAAAGATACCGTATTGTCTGCTTATTTTGTCCCCCCTCCTCCCTTGCCCCCCTCAATCACGCGCAGGCAAGTTGGTGGCAAACAACGCTGCCTCGTGCCGGGTGAAAATTAAATTTGGATGAGAGGGCTATGGTCCCCCCTCCCCCTCCTTATCGACCAGCCAGACGGCGGTAGTTGCCTTGGTAACTGTAACCTCCTCCCCTCCCCTTCCCGGCAGCCCCGTCAGGCCAGGTAAAGTAAGTGAGGGGGAAACTTACTGGGCAGGGAGGGACAGATGTCGGAACGGAACGAAGGGTCCGAGAATGAAAGAACTGAAGGGCAACCAAGGGAAAAAATAAACCTTTGGTATTTTTTTTCTCCAGCCAATATTTTTCATCGTGATGAGGTTTTGCCCCTTCAACATAAATAGCGTTTTCTGAAACAATTGCTTTTGAAAGTATTTGAAATATAAGCATTCCTCAAACTTACAATGCCATGTGGGAATATTTCATCCCAGCAATTTCCAATTCGCGTGGTGGTTTCTTTGGGACTTGACTGTCTTTTCTTCCAAAGAAGGTCTGCTGCCAAGAATGGTGCTCATTATCAATACTCTGAAAACTGATCTTTGAGAGATCATGTCTAGTCTACCTACAAGTATCCAATACCTTCCTGGCGTCTATTTTCTATTATAAATATATAGAGAACAGCGAATGCACCTCTCAAGAACTGCCAGCATCTTCAGAAAGAATTTAAAATAGATCAAAGTTTTCTACTGAGCGATTTTTCGAAGCAAGACATTTTTGAAAACGTCGCTGCCGAGACAATGTGTAATGTACATGAATTTATTCTTCGAAATAATTCTAGTACTCAGTGAAACTGTTTTTTCAGGAAAATATTAAGAATCTAACAGTTAAAATATGTCGAAACACACATACAGAAAGAAACATATGGGCAAAGAAATAGGTGTCAGCAGTGGCGGCTCGTGGTCTGGCTCTATGGGTGTGCACTTCAGTCTATCGTCCAAAAGCATTAGGCCTATACCACCCCTGTGAAATACTCACACCCGTTTTTGCGTACATAATGAAGCTTAATATATTGGCAACCCAAGTTTTGATCACCTTTCACCTTTCGGAAATTATCCAGCCAATCACGAGAAGAGCGATGTTATTGTGCACTATGTAATTCAGCATTCGATAACCTGACAAAACCACTCAAAACAGAAATACCGATCTACAATATCAATACTATTGTCGATTTGCAAAATATTTCGTAAAAACTCTCCCCCCCCCCCCTGCTGTGCTGATATTAATGAACAAGGAGAATAATAACATTGGCGTACACCAAGGAAGCCGATTTAACTACTGCGCCACAGAGGCCGTTTATTTTGATCAAGATGCACGAAGCAAAGGCATGCTTAAAACACCCGTTTTGGTTTCAGTTGCCCCCTCTCCTCCTTTTCTTCCCCTGTTATGCTCGGGACAATATACCATACAATATACAATTTTCCTTTCATAAAAAAAATCCCTCGATTTGCGATGATGTATGGGTTGAATCGACTCCGTCACACGATCTCCAATGGAATGGGTTTGCAACACTACATTTCCTCGCACACAGATCGCTGCGTTCACAGCCTTCCTAAATGATGCAACCTCCTCTCACACGGCGCTCAAGCCAAAACATCCAATCAGCGTGCTCGACGCGACTGCTGCAACAGCGTCATAGCGAGCGAAACTACCATTGTGTTCCTGCCCCGTTCGCGGCCTGGTCTAAGCAGGTTGATATCACGGATCGCAGGCTTCTCCACCATCTCTCTTGGTGGAGCGGCGTGGGAACACTTGATATTTCGAAGGATATAGAGTTCAATAAATAAGTATAATAATAATGACTTGCATTACAGATTTATTTGGGTGTGCACGTGCGAATAGGCAGAAGCAGGTACTGGGTGTCAGTGACCAACTGTTTATTTATTTCATTAAGCGACAAACAAATTATCGCTTATCAGCTTCAGTTTACCTTTTCTAAGGTAATTATAACCAAATCTGGCAATTTAGTCAAAATTACCGAATTTTAGTAATAACTCTTGCATTTTTGTATTTGGAATTTAAAAAAAAAACTCAAGGAAATGCTAATAGTTCAAATTTTAAAAAGCCAGTCCCTTTTCCTGTTTACCCTTCGATCCCTGCTGGGACCCGCAAAATTTCGGCGTTGACTCAATATCGTGAGAGCAATTGGAGAGCTACCAGGGGACTTCAGTCTCGTGAAAAACTGCTTGGGTCTTGACTGGGTCACGTAGCATTTTTTAGCAAAGGCGGGACTCAATAAGAATTTTTATTAATGCAACTGGCATTGAAAACATGAGGCTTTGGGGCAATCGTAATATAGAGAAAATAGGTTTTGGAACGCGAAGAGCAATGCGTTTTTATATGGGTGCTTTTTGGAAGTACTATCCTATTTTTTTCCAGTAGTGTAAGAGGATAATACTGCAAAGAGGACAAATGGAAAGAACAAAGATTGAAGAAGAACTGGCTGTTACAAAGAATGCCAAAAGATTGATTTGAAGCTGAAAAGTGACGTTTTCACTCGCCGTAAGAAAATACATAGAGTTGAAACATTTCATTGTTTTCAATAAGCTTTATCTAGCTTTCTAATAGCCTTACAGATCAACTTGCAAATGCAACGTAAGAATACTCGCTGTTATTTCTTTTCTTTAATACTTGCGCGCATTTTGACACAATTGAAATTAATACGCACCTCACTCATTTAACAATGTCACAGAATATAAAAAAAATATTTAAACCACATTTCGCAATTCTCCAGACCCCACCACCGAGAGGTATTAATTCCAGTCTCATCTTTCCTTAACCGGAACAAATCTGTTAAGTGGAACGCTCCTCACCAAGTACAAGGAAGAAATTAAATAACCAGTACTTACCTCTCTGAATATTCAAGCGATAGGCTGATACTGTCTTGGGGTGAATATATAATCCTGTCCTCCGCCATCCCCCTTTCCTCGAGCGTCGCCAAGTGAACTGCAACGAGAACAAGAGGGTGAAAGTTAATAAGTTCGAATGAGGAAACATTCCGCGTACAATGTCATTCTTTACCGATGTGTGTATAGCCATTACTAACTAGCGTAAAATTTATGCACAACACAGGATGGAATGCAGGGTTTGGAACGAATAAAATGGTGTTAAGTGCGCAGCGTTGAATTGACTTGTAATCTCGCAAGGTTTCGGGTTAGAGTCTTCGTCTTTGCGAGTGTCCCTTTCCATCCTCATCTTCGCGACGGAAAATAACCGAAAAATAACAATGTCCGTGGCATTCATAATAACTAGCGTTGAGCGATATATATCGTGGAGACGATATATCGCCGATATCACGATACGCAAAAAATATCGTATCGTCCGTGACTATATACAGGGTGTTTCCGGGCTGATGATACAAAATTTCAGGGATGATGGAGAAGGGCACGTGTATCAATTTGAGATAATGAACCCTGGTCCGGAAACGACTTAGTACAAAGTTATAAGCGAAAATCGGTGTATGAAGATGTAATACTTTTATTACCTGCACAAGTTTCACAAGCTGCTACATTCATAACAGATGTTCAAAGTGCCGTCGCACAAAGTTCTGGCACTTGTAGTAGACTGAAGAGTATCTCCTGGCAAGAATTCTCGCTGCCTGTGACATTGTTCGAACGACCCCGGGGTTGTTCCAACGGGTACGCCAGAACTTTGTGCGACGATGTCATGCCTGCAGCAGAGCTGGGGGATGCCACTTTGAACAACTGTTGTGAATGTAACAGCTTGTAAAACTTGTGCAAGTAATGAAAGTATTACATCTTCATACACCGATTTTCGCTTATAACTTTCGACTATGTTGTTTCCGGACCAGGGTTCCTTACCTCAAATTGATGCATGTGCCGTTCTCCATCATCCCTGAAAGTTTGTATCATCAGCCCGGAACCACCCTGTATATCGTTCTCTCCAATAAAAACATGTTCTTGCATTTTTAATACAAACCTATTCACAGAAACATTCTTGGTAGTGTTGCCCACGAGACGAGACTTTGGCCTGTCTCGTCTCGTGGAGTCTCCTGGAAATGCTGTCTCGTCTCGAATTTTTAAAAGCCTGTCCCGTCTCGTCCCGTGGGCAACACTAATTCTTGGGATTGCTTATAAATTTACGTAACTGTATATAGAATGTATACAGAAAGAATGAGTGCAGCTCCACTTACTCCAACCCAAGTATCCAGTTTTTGTAAATTAAGGCTCGACTGGACTTTTGGCAGCCGAATGGGCGATTTTTTAAAAAAATGTCCTCTCCATTCGAAAAACCGCTGTGATATTCCGAATTAGAATACCTTCTAGAGCATTGACGTGAATTTTCGTGTACTTTTCTTTCACTGTTATCTACGTAGATCTTATCAAAAATTTCGCGATTACGTAAGTCTATTAAACTTTTGATAATATCTAGATGACGGTGAAAGAAAACTACACGAAAATTCACATCAATGCTCTAGAAGAAATTCTAATGCAATTTTTCACATTTTGAAATATCCACGAGGTTCTTCGAGTGGAGAGGAAAACTTGAAAAAAAAAATCGCCCGTTTGGCTGCAAAAGGTTCAGCCAAGCCCTAAAGGGCTAACTGTTAAATTTTAATGGTAGGATATTGTAGATTTTACGATAGCAGTGTAGGCTCAGTGGACCTATTGATGCAAAGAAAATTCGGAAATTTAATGCACAAAACTGCGAGCTTACTAAAAATCAATAATGACATGCATTGAAAATCACATTGCTCTCATCAAATGTAAATGGTGATCTTCAATGAAGGCACTCTGGACTGCTTTGTTGCAGACTAACGGGACTCTGGCGCCTGGACCAAAAGCTCATAAAATAAAATGGAGAACTAATTTTCGGGATTCAAATCCTTGAAATAAGCCCCTACAAGTATTTTTCATTATATTACGTCACTGCTTTATGCCTTCGTAGGTTAACTTGAGGGAGAAAGCGAAAGAAATGTACATGCATCAATTTCGATTCGAACCCATGACCGACAACAGACTTACACTGTTTTCTTTAAAGTCAAAACAGGTCTGCAGGGAAACTTCAATCTTAAAAAAACGGACGCCTCACTCAATGAATAACGAATGGTTTAATTATGTAGACAATTCCTGCACAAAAAGGGGAGAAAGGCTTTAAAAAACGCCAGCAACTTTGCATTTTTAAAAACAGCGAATGGCGTTTACCTTAATTTGTTCTCTTCACTCGTACTCATCAGTTCACTGCACGAACCTATCAAGTGCAGCATTCACAAAAGCAATTTAAATGTACTTATCATCTGCAATTAAGAAGAAAAAAAGAAAGGTTTCCATGGCCACGAGCCCAGGATGGCTTCGTGCTGTAAGGAACACGGAAGTAACGTTCGCTCAGTGTTGCCAACCAGCATTTTCTTTACTAATTTATATTTAATGTGGCGCTTTGTGTTGTTGGTTTTCGAAGAACAGCACGGAAAACAGCTCGTTCCAGCCATTATCCATCTGGAGTGGCTCAGGGAAACAACGGAAAAGCCTCGCTCCGAATGAGAGAGAAATTATGCGAACTGGTGTCGAACGGAAGCTAGAATTTTACATGGGCGATTCTGGAAATATTAACTTTTTTTTTTAGTTTTTGTTTAAGTCACAGTATGCACATACAGGTTAATCGGGACTGGACCTACAGTTTGCAGTGGTATCCGAACCACTATACCTCCAGCGGGTATTGAACCCGGGATCCCTTGATAAGGAGACGACGTTACCACTACGCCATCGTGAAGACTATTACCCTTTTTGTAAACGCACTAGGAATGCAAGTGCATAACGCACATGAGCGGAAAAAAGAAAGACTAAAGAATAGATCGGACGAAAAAAATGTCAAATCAAATGTTCTGATCAGTGAAAACGTTATCTCAAATAGGGAGTGTTTTGTTTTCATTCTTCATAAGAAATACACGGGAGTCTAAACACATTTGTTTATAGTATTTTAATAGCTTTTTACATCTTTATAATCAGCATAGAGCGTTGCTAGAGAAATACATGCTCTATAATACAACGGAAGCTTTCTTTCCCTCAATATTCAAGCCCATTTCGAAAGAACTGAAACGAGTCCAACTTATACAAAACTGTACTGAGCAATCTTGACGCTAAAGGCACCTGACCTTGCAATGACCCTGACCTGACTAAAACTATTTATTTGATATCATAACAGTGGTTCTTGATTCTGAATATGAGACCACTCTACTGGAACAAAAAGGTCCTAGATCAGAGTTCCGATTAAGGCATGACTATTTTGCGTGTCTTTGCATGTGGTTATTTAATATAGGCTACTTTCTTTAGCCTCTTTAGGTTAATCGGATGATGAGGTTATAAAAGAAAGAACGAGAACAACAAACACAATGCGATGGCAGTCACTCGAACGTAGTGAATAGAATCATCTCGAGTGCTTTCTGACCGCTCTGTCATCCACTTCAATGTTGACAATCATCCTTGCGGTCGCAGAGTGGCGTAACTGAACGATGTTGAATTGGGGTCGCTTGAAGACGATGCTAATTGCAATTGTGTTGCGTTACTGTCTCGTTAGTACCAGAAAACTCCTTTTATCTTGCACTTTTTGAGGTTACTGTTGTTTTTCGTTATTTTTGCAGGGTTCTTTATACACTTTGATTAGTTTTGAGGTTTCTTAATTGCATGTATTAAACTTCCAAAAATCCCGCCTCGGATTACTTCGGCTCTCGTCTTTGGTGCGAATGGTCCCGGGATCGACCCCCACGGGGGAGATACAAAATTGCTGTGTTGAGTTAACATCACCAGGACAATTGGGGATCTCTACTTGGAAGCAATAGTAACGGACTCCGGTCTCGACAGCCAGAAAACATCGGCGATGGGACTCAACGCACTGACCACGCGTCACCCAATGAAAAAGCCGCTTGACAGGCGTTGGTCCTCATCGCGCTATTTTCTCCCCCCTTTTTTTCCTAAATTAAAAAATAAAGAGCAGGCGTCTAATTGGCTGTAGCAAGGATGCAAAAGACTTCACACTGCGCTAAACACATTACTAGGAAAATAACACTTAATCCCCTTTCCCTTCCCACAATAATTTAAGGTGCCAAAATCTGGTTGTATCGAACCACACGTTTCACAAGCACGGGACACTATTGTTATTCATAAAAAATACCATGATTTTAATATCTAAAGTGAACATTAACAAAATTAGATCGTCAACTTGCGAGTTCTACTTATTATGATTAAGTTCTATAAATTCCCCCGCAGAGAAGACTTCTGATAAAGTTTAGCATTAAGACAGGGACCGGGTGGGGGGGAGGGGGGGCTGGCACTACCGTCAGCACCCGTGACATTAGGTAAAACAAATTTATGTAATTTCTGAAAATGTAGACAGCAGATATTATTTTGCTCACAACTTGGTGAAGGATAAATTCAGCAGCTATTAACAGCAGCTATTACATCTTGTTTATGAGCAGAAGCAGCAGAAGCCTAAGCTAGAGACGAAAGTTCTTTCGAAGGGGAGTTTATTGCTTAGGTCATGCACTATGATTGAATATTGTGCATCTTTCGTGCATGATCTAAATATCTGTACCATCAAAAAGAGTGTGCTGTAAAGGATGATGTTAACGGTTAACACTTCAAGAGATGTTTTAGAAGATATAGAAAGAAACTGTAGTTTTTGTACGATACTGTTAAACGTTTGAAAAATGGACTTGGTTTAGAAAGCCTCCCCCTGGTAACCCGTGAGCACCCCTTGGAGATCAATTCTACCTACTTCCCTGCCGTGAGAAATCATTGCATTCCATATTACTAGGGGTGCGCAGGATCCCGATAATTCGAGACCGCGATCGTGAAAAAAAAAAAAAAAAAATTCCCGTCCCGATCCCGACTTCTGGAAATGACTTCCCGAGCAGTCGGGAAATACCGAATGGTGATTTTAAAAAGTCGTTAATTCTCGAAGTTTCCTGCATTGTAAGTGTCTGGAACTTATCGGAAATTGTCAGTTTTTATTCCAGAAATGCAGTTAAGGTGAACATTTCCCGTCCGGAAAATTTCCTGACCTTGTCGGGAAATTGCGAATTTTTCCCGTCTCAAATGTCGGGATTTAAAAAATTCCCCGTCTCGATCCCGTCCCGACCAAAATAATTCTGTCCCGCACACCACTACATATTACACCTTTACTACATAAACATCACACCAATCAACCTTGCACAAAGAAAAATTCATAAAGGGTAGCCTACTCTTGAATGTGTTAATTTCGTCTTCTCTCTTTTCTGAAAGTAGAGAAACTTCCAACAAAATTGACAAAATAGTTTGCATAATTTGCGCAACGTCATTAACCTTTGGATGGGAAAGGCTGGATTTGTGAGCTAAGGTGTTCCAAATGATAATTTACATCCATTAAGAATTCCTTCTAAAGCATTCAAGCGAATCTTCGTTGGCTCGCTTTCACTGTTGCCTACACGTAAAAAGTTGACAGAACTTTTTTTTTTACAGGCAGACACAAAATTTAACGTTAACTTCTAAGATCGTAGATATTTGTGATAAGTCTGCCAGGAAATTATTACATATATCGAAAGCAAATCACAGTGAAAAACAACTCTATAAGAATTCTGAACACGTAATTTTTCAGATTTCTTATCTTGGCAGTTCGAAAGGAGAGGAATTTTCGAAAAAAATACATATGCTGAAAAAAGTCTAATATAAATCCTCATAAATAAAATGATGTTTTCGTTTGTGGCTGCTGGCTTATCAAGAAAAGAATACTCGTACAAAACTCCACACACAAACGAATCTAGAAGCTCTTTCGCGACGATGTCGCGAGAGAATTTCGTTCGGATAGACGAAATATTTACAGATGATCCGAGGTCATATTTGTTAAGATTATTTTTTTTTATCTTTTCCTCTGTTTATCGCTTTTTATTCCTTTAGATTTTCCCCTCTCTCTTTGGATCTTCATTTGAATGAACAGAAGCTACGCCAGCCTGGTAACGACGCCCTTGGAGTGAGAGATAAAAAATAGCCATAGGATTTTTTTTCCAGCACGAAGTGGCAACACTGAGCTCCGTACAGCATTACCTCGTGTCATTAATTGCTTCGGTCCTCACGACTGAGTCGTTAGGTGCTCATTGCAACGTCAGGAACAGCCAGAACGACTTCGTCATCCTTTGTGCTCCAACGAGTTTTAGTTTATCGAAGCGACCGACTTCCGCAACCAGTCCACGGGGGAGGCGTACCCCAGCAGCGCAAGACCGCAAAGAAATGAATTGCGTCGCCACCGAACCTTATTTCTGCTCCTATTATTTGTACACTTTATATGCATTGGAACAGAAACAGAAGAAAGGATAACGAGGTTAGAAATATGGCTAACCCGAGGCTAAGTAATTTCCTAATGTACTTCTCACCCGAAACCTGACAAGGACAAATGCATTCGCTTGATGCCAAAGGCATTCCGTGATTCCATGTAATGTAGGAGCGCAGGAATAAAGAACCTTCTAGCAGTCCGGATAACTGGACATTCGTCTTATCGAATTTCACAAAGTGCTCCAGGGTAGCATCTCAATGGCATGGAAATGTCTGGGGTTAGGTTTGAGTCTGAATGAAACTTCCGTCTGTCTCGGCACAGATTTTTTCGAAGGAATAAAAAAGAATCTCGTTTCAAATAACCACGCCCACATTCTGAATAACTACATTGTTTAGAATTACGATCTTAAGTATGTGGATTGTGTCTGATAGTATCTACATATTTGTAATACCTTCGTGCCGCCATAGATAATGCCTGTTACAACAATCTAACGCAATTCACAAGGTCAATTCCCTGAATGTCCCAGAAATTAGTATTTTTTTCAAAATCAAGGAGACGGGGAAGTAGCTCAGATTCAGTCAAATCTTAATTTTTAATAAAACCTGGAATAGCCCTTCGTAGAGGCGTGAAGTCATCAAGCTGAGCCTACAGTGTGTCCTAACTCACGACGTCCCAATTCAGGAACAGATATTTTCACGTGGAATGTTCCCAATTCAGGAACCAATATTTTCACGTGGAATGTTCCCAATTCAGGAACCGATATTTTCACGTGGAATGTTCCCAATTCAGGAACCAATATTTTCACGTGGAAAGTTCCCAATTCAGGAACCGATATTTTCACGTGGAATGTTCCCAATTCAGGAACC
The DNA here is from genome assembly GCF_977018435.1 of Lepisma saccharinum. Classification (NCBI taxonomy): domain Eukaryota; kingdom Metazoa; phylum Arthropoda; class Insecta; order Zygentoma; family Lepismatidae; genus Lepisma; species Lepisma saccharinum. The sequence continues at coordinate 36,038,841 of NC_139242.1, read as the reverse complement.
GATATTTTCACGTGGAATGTTCCCAATTCAGCAACCGATATTTTCACGTGAAATATTCCCAATTCAGGAACCGATATTTTCACGTGGAATGTTCCCAATTCAGGAACAGATATTTTCACGTGGAATGTTCCCAATTCAGGAACAGATATTTTCACGTGGAATGTTCCCAATTCAGGAACAGATATTTTCACATGGAATGTTCCCAATTCAGGAACAGATATTTTCACATGGAATGTTCCCAATTCAGGAACCTATATTTTCACGTGGAATGTTCCCAACTCAGGAACCGCTGCCTTTTGAGGGGAGAGGTAGGAATTAGTTTTGAGAGGTTCTTATTGTTACTCTGGAATACATACATATCTATATATCCCAGAAAAAGTAATGTTCTTTACGGGGAGTTACATTTTTCCTCTGATATATTTCCACTATATTGCAAATCTTTTGCTTGTAGATTAGGTTAGCAGTTACACAGCTGTGCATAATGTCAACTATTTCAAACGCCAATTAATCTTCCTTCGAAGAAATTGACGGCCTGAGTTGCGAAGACATTTCACTGAAATATCCAACTGGTAGACACGTTCCTGAAATGGCACTTTTTTCATTGGAATTCTGAGTTGGGCGTCCTGAATCTGGAATAAATCTTAATAACAGTAATCCTTCAATAGACCTACGCAAGGATCATTCTCAGTCCTATAGGCAATTAAACCTCGACACTGACGATCTTTCCCGTTCCAATAAAAATAGCGACTTTCAGAGGTGCGGATTTTTGCCTATTTGCCTTTTTTATTCCTTTGTAGTAATGTTTGAAGCTCGTTTCGTGCCTTAAAATGCCTATTCTGCAATTTTGCTTACTTCAGCTTTTTTTAACGCACCTTTCACTGTCCCTACATTGAGAAATGTATGTTTTTGTTAATGCTGAACTTGCTGAAACCTGGTCTTCGCCAGATTTGAGGGTCACAAGGGATGTCAGATCTTCGTAGATTTTAAATGTCCCTCAATCAGGGTAAGGAAACTGGACAACCGGTTGGTGACTCATGCTTGGACAAATCGATTCTAACCAACCCCCTCTTTTTTTCCAGCTGAAAACTTGTAGGAGTCAATCAGTACATTGAAGGTTCCGCGTGCTATTCCTCAGCTGGGCAGGGGTGTTTCTTCGTAGTGTCCTTTCATCAATTCATTTTATGGTCCTTCATCCTCAACGTCGCGATCAGGCAAAATGGTGGAAAAACAACGTTAAATAGGAAACATAAAATAAAGGTTCTCAAAAGAGTGTTTTGCTTTTTAGCCAATTTTAGTGCACTTTTGATTTTCGGATGCCTTTTTAAGTGCCTATATTAGTGCCTATTTTCATCATTTTTGGTGCTTATTTGAGAGGTTTTTAGTGCCTATAAATCCGCACCCTACTAATTAGAACAGTTGATTAATCGGTGTATTTAACTTCGCTTTTCTACCACCTTTGGCTAATCGTGAAGATGACGATGCGTGATGATATGATGAAATTGATGAAGGGACACTCACAATGAACACCCATGCCCAGGTCGGGACCTCTGGCGTCGTAGCGCTAACCACTCCGCCACGGAGGTCTTCAGCAAAAAAAAGTTGTGAAAAGGGCCGTACTGGTCATGTCCGTTCTTGCATGTCCAGTATCGGCAGCTCAGGAACTACCAATTATTATTAGCTGAAGGCAATATAAATTAATTGGATGGACTTGTTTGTTGAAGAATGACAATTTCGGATAGTAGTAAACGTGAAGCTCTGAAAATTTCTGAAGGTCTTGCATTTAGGAGTTTAATGAGTAGAGACCGGATTTTAAAGGGAAAAAATGGCAAATATTGTGCTTTCTTTTAAAATAATATTTTTTAGTGGACTACAAAATATAGTCCTTTTTTTAAGGTAAAGTACAGCGAGTAATCTTACCATCCGTTTCGATTAAATCTTCCTTGCAACAGCTTACCGCATTCCATAGCTTGCTGCCACTTGTGTCTGGCTTCGTCATTTCACTGACACTCAATATTGTCGTCACTGTCGCACAGTTAAGTTAAAACTATTCTAAAAAACTTCACAATAAAAATCGAAATCTAGCAGATAAGTACACTTTCAACCCAACAGGCGAGCCGCTTACAATGCGTTTGTTGCTGCGTAAGCCCAGATCGCATTGTTTCAACAATCGCTGCATTTTACACCCAGCACTCGTGGAGAGAAGGTAAGGTAGAAGATGCTTGTTCTTCCTTTCCTCTAAACTGCACCAAATAGACAATTGTTGAATGTTTTGTTTAGGAAAAATACAGTCGCACAAAATATTTGACTTCTTGTCAACAAAGGGACCAAGGAAGATTAAAAAAAAAAAGTGGAGAAAAAGGAATGTAAGCTGAAAAACTAGTCAACCAGAAAGGAAAATATTTCGGGAATGTAGGCTGAAAAAAGGAAAGTCAAAATCATGTAATCTTGTTGGTGGAAGAAAATTATCAACACTGTTGTTATTTATTCCATGATCCGTGTTGAAAAATAAAAAAGGATTTCCCTTTAAAATCCGGTCTCTATTAATGAGCGTGTTTTATTGGCCTGTCTGTTCATTACAAAGAATAAAATCATTACATCTTAAAAGTCTTTATGAACCAAGAAACCATTCCAACCATTATATCCACCCTTGGTAGATGCGATCTCTGAATTATCTCATCTTCAACTTGGCCACTCTCACTGCGATTTCCTTCAGGAAACCTCGACGTCACTGAACGATAACAACCCCTAATGAATTCGTGAAAAGCAGCAGACCACAAAACGCGAAGACGATTCCCAAGCAACTTCACTTCGCTCACCGCCTCAATCCTGCGCCCTGACCGCCTAAGCATTTTTCCTCCCGCAGCGTGGAAGCAGATAATTAAAATAATGAGCACCGTGTAACATGCAGGAGCACTTTGTCTAATTGCTGCCACGTGTTGAGTCGCTCATTACACGGGGCTCTTGCTTGACGGGGCCGTCTCCCTTCCCCCCCTGTTTGCGATTTGCACCAACCCTCCGTCGAAGATTAGCAATTTCCAACAATGAGTCATCGGAATGACTAGTGTTATCAACTCCATAACCTCCACCCCCTGCTGCAGCCCGGACCCCTCCGTTCGCTCGTCCTCAGAGGGTAAGGGGACTTGACTTGCCCTGTGCATCTGCATGCATGATTGGAAAGAGGACACGAGACCGAACTATCTGGAACGAGGGTTGATGCATTCTGGCTTCCACCACATTTCACGTGAAGCTCGCGTATATTGGGTGATAAATTTAAGAACTTTCCCCTGCTTAGCACCATGCCTTGGTAGCACAAAGAGAATGGGGTGTTGATATAGGCCTATATAAATTCCACTTTGTACTTGATGTTTAGTAAAGGACCTTCCACTGGCCGAGGCGAAGATGGAGGGATAACGTTGAGATGGACCTCAAAGGAAATCGGTAAGGATGGGAAAGATTGGATTGATTTTGCCCAGGAGAGGGACAGATGGAGGACTTATGTTGCTGCAGCCATAAACCTTCGGGTTTAAGAAGGCTAGAGAGAGAGTTCTTCTATTGGTGATATCAAAATTCCCCATCGTTCTGAAAATTGATAAACGTCGTGTGAGAACCAGAGGCACTAACTTTAATTTATCGAATTTACAGGAGAGAAGGTATAATGTATTCTTAGGAATATGTCCGACTCTTAAAAAGAGTCAGTAAATTAGAGATACGTGACTCCAGCTTACTGCTCAGGATTAGAAGTGGAGATATGTCGATCTTAATGCAAATAGAACTCTTCAGAGATGATACGTTACAGAAAACCTAAAAAAAAACGCATGTTTGGAGTTACGTTCCTCTAATCAAGACTGGACCTACAGTTTAAAGTGGGATCCGCATTACTGTGTGCCTCCACCGGGTATCGAAGCCAGGATCAATTGATAACAGTGCGACGACGTTATCGCTACGTTATCCCCATTTTAAAATTTGTCAACACCCCTAGACGTAATCGAACTATTACTTTTTATGATTATGCCAGAATTTATTTATCAATATTTAATTTCAAGAGTAGGCTACATGTTAATTCATGCATGACATAATAAATACTGGAAAGGTATTTACAAGGAAAATTCTTGGGATCCAGGGATTGACTATAAACAGCGGACCACGGTGATGCAGACAAAAGAGCCTGTCTGATTTCTCTGAGGGGTGATACAATTCGGATGAATGGATTTCTGGGGGGGGGGGGGGGGTAATGTACTCTTTTCCAAACATCGAGGAGGTATTGCGGAAACCGGTAATAAACAAATAAACAACGACGAAGTTAAATTGTTCTCCGAAACCAATTATCAGATTGGAACAACTTTTAAGATTTTTTTTTAAATATCTCAATGGTGCACACTCCTCAATATTTCCACCATGATCCCAATTCCGGCATTCACTTCCTCCCCACCACACTGGCCAGCTTTAGAAATTTCTGCCGTCTCGCTGACAGGGCAATTCTTCATTTTTAATAACGGTTGCTTTAATCTCTAGCTGCAGTATTTCTTCAAATAACGAAGGGAAAGTTGTCTGTTCTCCTCCGCTAAAGATCCAGGCCTGACCTGTTGCGCAATTTAGCTTCCGTATAATAAGTCCCTATAAACGCTAACAACCGGTTATCAAAACTAACAGGCGGCCACTTAGCAGCTTTCTCACACAATTATCATTGCAAACGATTTCTGAAATAATAGCTGCCTACGTGTCGAGATTCAATAACTTACGACGCCGAGAATAATAATGGCATAATTAATCCCTGGCGTTCTACTAAAGGCTTGCATTTTCTGAAATAGCTTCTTGTCTTATTTGTATTCGAATAAGTCTATCGTTCTTTCTCAAACATTCAGATTAAGGTCCCCGTTGCCTTTTTAGGCTGTGCCAGCAAAATCGTTTTCGGAAATATATAGTAGTTTCGAAAAACTGCTACGACTGAAATCAAGGGAATGGGGGCAAAGCAAGATACATAAATTTAGTAGGCAAAAAAGAAAGTGGAGGGTTAGCATGGTTCAGACTGGGGGGTTGGAACAAAAGTGGGTTAAGAACGTAACAGGGAGGGAAATAATGGAAGTGGTAGAAGATAGAAGAGGAATCATACGTGAGATAGTGCAACGAGTGGGGAGATATTTGTGGGAAGTGAGAGAACGACGAGGAAAGGCGATAGCGGATACCGATAAGAGCGAAGAAACCGCACAAAATAACCTTAGCTTATAATACGTGGACTGTGGAACCAGCATTGTGCAATTTGTTTTTGTTTCATATTTTCAAACATGTGTCAAAAGAATAACAATGTGAATCAACATGCAGTGCGTACAGCCAACGGCTCGCACATAGAAGTTCAAATATATATATATATATATATATATATATATATATATATATATATATATACACTCAGCCCTCACGTTACACTTCAAGTCATTCATTTCCCCAATAATAGAATACTGCTCTCCCGTCTGGTCCATGGCGTGTCCCACTTAGCTATCTAGAATCGATTCAGCCTTCCACTTTTTCCTAGCTACAGTTCATTACAGAGTTCCCTCATTACGCAATTTTTCAACACCGCATCTACTGTGCTATTATCTACACTTACATACTCCCAATCAGAGCCGTTTACTTAATGATTTCAATTATCTCTACAAAACTGTCAATGGCAAAATCGGCTACAACACGCTCCTCCAGGAATTCATATATTCTACTTTCGAGTGCCTATGCACACAACACGTAACACAAATATATTTTACACATAAAAAGCCTAGATTACAAGTTCAAAAAAGATCGCTCTTCCACAGACTTCACACTCAAAATTTTCCACAGAGTACGCCCTTCGGTATACCATCAGAACATGTGTTGCTAAATAATAGATGTGCTACCTTGACTTATTTTTGTTAATCCTTTGTGTTATTTTGTAATTTTTATTTTTGGGGACCTCCCCGCGCAGTGGTAGCGTAGTTGCCATGTAATCAAGCGGTCCAGGGTTCGATTCCCGGTGGAGGAACATAGTGGTTTGGATCCCACTTTATACTGTAGGTCCAGTCCCGATTAGCCTTACTGTGCATAAAGTGGACTTAAAACACCAAATCAATCAATCATTTTTTTCTTCTTGTTCTTTATATTGTTGATGATTTCAGTGTAAAATGGCCACGTGCTGTATCTGAAATTTTCTCAATAAATAAATAAATTCCTTCTGAGCATTCTTGTTTATCTCATGCAGTTTGCTCTGTTTCGTGGGAACTTAAGCCTATTTTGTATTACAGATATTTGGAGTTTGGACAACAGCGAAAGCTAACCACACGAGATTCGTTCGAATGCACGAGAAGGGACCCTAAACATATCGATCCCCCCCCTGATTTTGGAACTGATTGATTGATTTGCTTTATTTTACTTCGCTTAGCAGCAACTTTTGGGTAATCGCGAAGATAAGGATGAGTGATGATGGTATGATGAAATTGATGAAGGGACACTCATAAAGAATATCCACGCCGGGATTCGAACTTTGTGCTAACCACTCCACCACGGAGGTCGACGATTTTGGAATATCATCAAGGTTTTCCGAAGAGGGGGAGGGGAGGAATCTTTGAAAACTCCTCAAATATCGACTGGTAGAAATAAGGCTCCCCAAATTGCACGCAGATAATGAGCTACACCAAAAAAACCTCTCGGAACTATGTTAGTGAATGTGCAGTTCGAATGATGGGGTGGCAGTCCTCAGTTCTTGTACTGGAGAAGGGGGAACAGGAGATGCCTCTTTACAAAACCATTAAGAGATTTCGGACCAACTTGATGCACAGTGTTCCGGTTAATAATTAAGGAGTGAGTCGGACATCAAAGATGGCGGTGATGTTACAAAGTGTAGTACAGCATGTTCAACGCAACTGATTCATACACTGAACTTCAAATAAACCCCGTAACGTTGTCGCCTTGTAATCAAGCAGTCTCTGGTTCGATACTCTGTGAAGGCACATAGTGATTTGGATCCCACTTTAAACTGTAGGTCCAGTAGCCTTTCTGTGCATAAAATTCTGCTTTGAAAACAAAGTCAAATAGAACCAATGACTGGACCATTGCTTCATGTCACTTACATCCTTTCATATTTGAATTTTTGTCTTAAGTCTACTTTATGCACAGAGAGGCCAATTGGGTCTGGACCTACATTTGAAAGTGCGATCCGAAGAACTATGTAAAGGGTTTACCAATAAGGGTGTCAGAACTTTAAACGGTCACGTTGGCAACACTGGTTGAAATGTTGGCGGTCTGCTGTAACAACCGTGCTCAGTAAAGTTTGGCAAAGCAGATACACGATTCAAGAACGGATGGAAATCATAAAACAGTATTATCAAAATGCGTGTTCGGTGCAACAGACAGGGTTATTTCACGGAATGGTGATGTGAACTGGCCGCCCAGGTCGTGCGATCTCACCCCTTTTGGACTTCTTCCTGTGGGGTTATGTGAAATCGCAGGTTTACGAGAATAAGCCACGAACGATCCGTGACCTTAAACAGAATATCACACACACCATTGCTAATTTACTAAGCGATATGTGTGAAAGAGTGGCCATCGTTTTCGTTGTGTCGAGTTTTCAAGTTCTGACACTCTTATTGGTAAACCCTTACCTCCACCGGACATATCTCGTGTAACGTCAGTCTTGTATAAACAGATAAACACTCTGGGTGCCTTCAACGATTCACAATTCTGTTCCGGGGAAAAACGACTTACAAAAAATTACAGCATGCAGTTATGTTTTTTTCTTTTAATAGCAAACATTACGGACATTATATAGATGTTATATCATCACTGTTTAGAATCCTTGCAGATGGCCAATATAAAACCATTCTTTAATGGGTACAGTGTGACTTAAATGAAAGCGACAAAAAATCGCGGTTGGTTACTTAAGTACTTTTTCCCGAACACCTAGAATTGATTTGTCCTTTCATTTCTAGTTCAGTTGAAGGCTGAAGTGAACTGTAGATCAGCATTACATAGAAGATAAATAGACGGAATTGCGTTTGATGGCACAATTTGTTCTTGATAAAGCAGCAGTTTGTGTTAAATACTTCGTGTACTTCTAATCAATGTTCACATTTCTTTAAATACAAATGTGACAGAAGATTTTTTCACATCCGACATTTCACATGAAGCTACGCTGCGGTAAGGAAAGAAGATGCCATTAAAATATTTTCAGATTTGTAAAACAGACGCTTGGAGATCATTAGAATGGCTCACATGAGTAAATATGCATCGTTCTGACGTTTCACAAGTCCCCTACCTCCGACATGGATGGAAGAGAAAGTTGCGTTGGGGTGGTAAGTCAACCATCACGTGCAGCACATGGTTTAAGGATGCAGAATCGAAATCCTCTAAAAGCATAGGACCAAAAAGGGAGCATCACCACCACTCCCTCCGTAACGCTGTGAAGCTGCAGCCGAAAATAAGTGGTTGAAAGACGAACCGAATATCACATTAGTTTTCATTGAGTTCATTTTACTTCGCTTTTCTGCCACTTTTGAGATGGATGAAGGGACAATCACAAACATATAGGGACAACACACAATACGAGCCCAACAGAGGAAGTTACTGGCTGTGAATCCACACGCCAGAGCCTCGCTAGGGTGTACTTGAGAGTCTTTGGAAAGGGTCACCCCTTACACCCCAAATCACATAAACATAAATAGTAAAGAACAAGATTAGGAACAACATGTACATGTTAATACATGCAAAAGAATACTACATGCTATAATGTAACGGGAAGTACAGTGAATTAAGCACAGAAAGTAGCACGTGTGGAAATTTGGTGGAAATATATAGGGACCAATTAAGAATGAAGCACCATGCACAACGTTGAGTTCTCTTGCAGAAATTATCTTCGACAATATTGTTGCATTATTGGACGGGGAATTCTAATCAAGATTCAAGACAGGAGCAGAAAAATGTAACTGGACACGCACAGTTACACTTGGTTCACTTCAACATCCAGACATGCATCATTTCTTAATTTTTTTATTTACCGTTGATTTTCTGGCACTGTCGGCTAATCGCGACGATGAAGATGAGCGATGACATGATGTAGGGACACTCGCAAAGAACACCCCTGACTTGTAGCGCGATGTGATAACCACTCCGCCACGAAGGTCAGAGTGCATATACCAACATTCAGTTTCGAACACAAGAAATGTAAATTAAGTGACAAAAAGAGACACTTAAAAATCTGAAGAGAAGTGTGTAACTTTAAACTTACCGAGTTCCGGATGCTTGGTGTAAAATTCCCGTCGCTTCCGCATTTCAGAAAGATAAAGACCAGGAACTAGCTTGTACACGATGTCTTGCAGCGCTTTGTCGGGCCTAAATAGAAACATACACGAAATAAATATTTAAGAATGCATAAATGATTGTCATTTTTAAATATACATAAGATATAACAGGTTAATCTAGGTCCGTGGTAATAATGCTAAATTCTAAACATAACGGTCTGTAATGAACTGAAACAAAACTTGTTAGCTTTGGTTGCGTGTACTTCCCCAATACAGGAAATGAACACAACGGCATCGGGAGACTGAAATGGGAAAGAACGCCTGCTATACTCTGTCCCAGGAATCTCTGGAGCGAGCGAACGAAAGTAAGTCGCTGCACAAGTAGTGACTCGAGAGTACTCGACCAATGAACGCGTGACAGGGAACAAAGTTGCAACACCGTTTACAGCAGTTGCTTCGCTTCACCCACTCGCTTTCTTCCCTTTTCTACCGTAATATGCGACGTGGCTCTACAGGTTCCTGGGATAGACTGTAGTTGAAAGTGTTCATTGTAGCTTGAGTAGCGAACCTAAATCTGGCTCTTCTATGGAAGCTTGATTAAATTAGGTTATTTTAGGTCGCTCTTACGCCACTTCAGGCTGATCGCGATTCAATGCACTCTCTCATGGTACGAGTAAAAGTACAGTTGAAAAAGAATCGAGAATATAGCTGACTAGCAACCTACACGATAATACAGTCGCGGATACTTATGGATTGTAACCACCCCACTGACTTACAATGGGATCATTACAATCCAGAAGTGTCCATGACTGTACAAAAAAAACAACAAGAAATGCAGCCATCGAACCATCAACAAACAGGAATGCAGAAAATATAACAGAACAGATGATAGGAATTCAGGATTTAACAGCCAACAGCATGTGAATAAGCTATTTCAAGCACAGGATCAAAAAGGAATGAAAAACATGAATATTACCCGAACACGTCAAGTAACCTATTTTCCTCAACAGCCGTTGCAGGAAACAGCTTCAGACAAACTTTCAGAACTGGGTACACTGGTACACAATTCGACGGGTATCTCAGTGATTCGAACCATTTCAGCAAACTTTAGAACCTATACATTGGTATACAATTCAACTAGCCAAGGGTATCTAAGATACGGACGATTTCAGCAAACTTCAGAACCGGATCTATTGGCACACAATTCAACAAGACAAGGGTATCTCAAAGATACGTACGATTTCAGCAAACTTCAGAACGGGATATACTGGTACACAATTCACCGGGTATCTGCGAACCGTACCATTTCAGCAAACTTCAGAACCGATATGTCGGTACGACTTCAGACAAACTTTCAGAACTAGGTATATTGGTACACAATTCGACGGGTATCTCAGTGATTCTAGCCATTTCAGCAAACTTTAGAACCTATACATTGGTATACAATTCAACAAGCCAATGGTATCTAAGATACGGACGATTTCAGCAAACTTCAGAACGGGATATATTGTTACACAATCCAACAAGTCAATGGTTATCACCGTGATGCTGGCAATTTCAACACACTCCAGAACACGATGTAGCATAAAGTTAATGGATATCTATCTCATAGTGATGCTGACGATTTAAACATCGTCTTGGCGTTGAGCCCAAGTCGGCTCCACTGAAACTCAGACGAGCAATGAAATTTAATCCTGCCACACTGTTTGGAAAAAGGCACTTCTCCAACAGCGCACTATTACCCCCTACCAACTCTCCTCAGAGTTACGTAACAGATCACATTTCCCTGAGAGGTTTCCTACGTTCAATATTAGATTTCTCTCGCTTGTACCTTATTTCATCGTCAAATGGGGGTCATTATTTAATCGCCGTCCCGAGAAAACATGTAGCCAATTGACGAACGCTACAGCCGACGGAAGCAATACGTGTTAATTCTTTCAAGACCCTTCTACTCCACAAACGAAGAGGGGGATCTTTGCTAACGAACACATTCAAGCTCTTAAATCCAATAGCTGTGGCCGCAACCCAGTCTGAAGATTCCCAAGTAACGCGACAAGAGGGTGGGTTGATTTCGACTGGTTTCACAATGGCCAGGAGTCGACGTGGCACTTCCGTCGGTTGCCGCCTGACTCTCGGGTGATAGACACCTTTGGCTGTTCCTATTCTTCTCCCACCATCAACACGCATCTGTCCCCTCGCTCGTCCACACATCAACGGGCCCTTCCTTCTCTCTTTTCCTTTGTTGCGTGCTTTTCTTCCGAGGGACGACGAGTGTCTTTTGCATATCAGGATCAATATCCAGAGTTTTCTGAAGACCTGGATGGGAAGTCGATCCACAAACTAGAACATCGGGGACAAGAATCACCAGACCGTGAAAAATCCTCCCAGATTAAAACATGTTCTGGACTTTTTCAAAGGAAAGGAAATATTCATATTCGGGATATGAAAACGATATGGAAGCTGTCTTTGATTCAGTACTTCAATCATGTCGCTATCAACGGCCAGGTGAACCTTCATCACGACAGCTTCTCCTTCTGAATGTTGTTCGACGAATGCCATGTTCTCAATTTGAGGAGAAAAAAAACAACTTCTGCTAACAAGACTTCCCAGGTCTAGAGTAACAGAGACAGTTACGTAATTCCAAATCTTGTTCACTGGATTTCCATAATAGTCCAGTCGTAACCGCACCATTCACAGCAGAGTTTGGATGTACCTAGGTATATTAGCAGTATATCAGAACCACTTCCATCGGCAAGTTTATGGTTTCGCTTTCACGTAGCTCATTCATGTCTTTTGTGAAGAAAGCACATGGATCCATCTTCAATTAATGACGCATTTACGATTTCATTTCTACGCTCATTATTTTTTCAAGCGCCGATTACAGATGGACACTCAGTGCATCCATAATATAAAGGTAGTATATACATATTTATTTATTTATTTATTTATTTATTTAATAGAAGATTCCAAATACACACAGTGGACTCTTATTAATTGGTATTACTCGGCTTATTCCCCTTGAAATCATATTTAATGATGTGATGTTCTTGTTAATTCGAATTTTGGATAATTCGAACTTTTTTCGTGGTTCCTTGGAATTAAAAAGAGTCCATTGTATATACACTGTTTACTGAACTTAATATAAAGAAAGTACTTGGCAAAATGAAAATTTAAAGCTGAACAGGTGATAATAAATATTAATTCTTTAGTTTGAGGACATCTGTGTGTGTTTAGGAAGGGGGGAGATGGTACAACATGGGATTCAATTTAAAACCTCGACCTTCTTTAATCAATGTCTTAGCTTTTACTAACCCAGCGTCTTTCCCCCTAAAATGTGGGCACCTTGTCTTCAGTAGGACAACTTAAAAACAAAGCCTATTTGGTCAAAATGCGCAACGGAACATACACACACACAAATATTGTTTGAATAAACAGAAAAAGTGTAGACATAATTTGGAAACCATAAAAAATACATGGTAGTCTCTACTACATGTGATAATTTCAAGTAAGTTATTTGGTAATTGTAAACAAATGGTCCAGAATGGTCAGAATTACTTTGTACAGGTGAACAAACAAAATTTTCTTGTTGCCTATTTAAACAAATTTTGGTAATTCCACACAAATATTTCTGTTTGCGCAAACGCTCTTCGCCACCTTGCCTAAATGAAAGTAAAGAATGCAAGAATTAAAATTTTTATTGGTTTATTACCAAAAAAATATCGAAATCATTGAACAGCTTACGCAACGTAGACGCAAATTGGATTACGACTGGGGAGGAAGAAAACAACTTACAATACAAATTAAACAAAGTAACTTCCAACCATTACCAAGAGTCGGCACGCCCTGTTGCCTCCGCAAAGAAGTTATCTCATAAAATGTACTTATATTGCGCCGCCAACAATTACTTTAACGTCTTGAAGTTATATTTTCTGCACGCGACAAGAAATTCCCGTGCTGTGGGGCGAGTTCACTTCGCAACGCTTCACGGCATACGTGTTTTTCTTACTGTTCACGGCTTCTATGCCCTTTTTTTTTTCCTCTCCTGGAGCTGAACCTAGTCTGAGGCAGTGCAACGGTGCTCCCCCCGCATCAACAATCTTCACACGGGCACGACTCCTATTGTCTCACGGGCTAGAGATCGATAAATGTATCGATTCCACAGCCTCCATCAACAATTCCCATCCAATGTCTCCCGAGAAAGCTGCTGCACTGGGGGAAAACTTTCCCTCACGTTCTTTTCTGCCAGTCATTAATAATTCATATGCGAATAAGCAACACACAGGGACAATTGCTGCATGCGAGTGATTTAAAAACCAAGGCTCAACGTTTACACTGTTTGTCCATTACTAGTCTCAAGCAGCATGCGCATAAAATTTGCCACGTTATTTTCAGTCCAGCATGATCTTATCTCATGTTTACTGGCCCACACCGCTTTTACTGCAGTCTCCGGCCAAAGTTGCTAATGATATTCTTCTTTTTGTCAGTTTGTGTGCGCGCGTGGAATGTATATTTGCACGTCTACGGAGATAGTTCCCTAAAACGGAATGATTTAACTGTAGGTTGTTTTTATAATGTGAATTAGGGGGGAACCCCCGAAGAATGCCCAGCCTCCACCCGCATACAATCGAGGGTATGCGCTTATGTCCTGGTGCCTAAAAAGACCAGGACGTCATTTACATGAATGTCGGTTCCTCAGTTTTTCTTTTCGCTTTTCTTTATTGTTTAAATTTTACAAGTTGTATTGATTCTACAGGTGTCTTGTGCAGACATTCTGCAGGATCAAGTACCGAGGCTGTTCGGCAGTCCTGGACAGCCCCGGTTTACAAATATATATTACAAAAGTAAAATCATTCTGGTATGATATAAGTGTGTAATAATGCATATAAAGGAAAATAGAATAGGCTATGTAAAAGTTACGTAGAAAGGAAGGTAGCATTAGATGATATAAAAAGTGGGTGGTTACAGTTGAGAGGAAGAGGTATATTGGAATGACTGCAATAAGAAGGAACTATTCTGGAAGTTCCAGGAAGGGTAGGTCCTGGGATGCTTCAGGACAGGAATGTGAAGGTGGGTTACGATGTAGGTGAAAGAAAGTAATTACTGTTGAGTGTTGAGGTTAATGGTTATATGTGTATGTAATGTTGATATGAATAATGTGAATTAAAGGACTTATGTTGGCACTCAACCCCTATGCAAATCTTAACATGTGCTAAGTGCAACCACGATTCTGTTTCACTGCTTATCATCGCTAAAGTCCAGTAATGAAAATTCAACCAGCGACGTATTGATTACCAGGCAACAACAACAACTGTAAGGGAGTATCACATCCAGGGTTGTCATTCAACATTATCCTATTTTTTTTTTTTTTTTAAGTAGGCAGTTCTCTCCAACAACGACAAGGATGTCTGGTCACTGGTGTGTTAAAATATTGCAATTCTAACTCAGTGTAACCTAACACGCATAAATCTTATCAAAATGCTGGCACATCTTGATAAGGAATTGTTCGGATGTACAGTTGGTTGACAATAGCACCAAAGGATCACCACCACCCATATTTAATTATCCGTGCTCCGAGGCCCAAAGTTTCAGGAAAAGCCACTGGTTTCCTCGATATTGCACATCGATCTGTTGATTTCCATCAATAATGGAATCGAAACGTCCTTAACACGAGAGCCAATCTTTCTTAAAATCTGATCACAAATTTAGGACCTTGACAGACAAGAGAAAACCTCACTACCTATGGCAATATAAGCGAAGATATTCAGAAAAGTAGTATTGTGCCCGTTCATCACATCCATTCCAATTAATATAGTACAATCAACAGCAAATGAATTAGGAGAAAAAATATTTTCTCGACGAAAAATGAGTTGGCAATGCTGCGAACATCGAGGCATTTGTGATAAGACGCTTGAGGAGCCTCAAGCAAAGTTTTCTCAACGCACAACTTCAGTATCGAAGGTCATGTCGATTGGCAACTTTCGGGAGCATGTTGTCTGTCTACCTCTACACATTTCTCCCCAAATGCCTGTTTGAAAATGATCTGGTGTTCACTTTTTTTTTGCCAACGTAGTTCTGACATTGCAGTAATGTTACAATATTTTTTTTCTTATTTTGCTTTGTTTTTACCATGACACATTTATAATTTGTCGCAACTATGAGGATGGATGATAATTACATTAAATTGATAAGGAAACACTGCAGAGATAGAACTCCATGCCGAGACCAGGCCTCGAACTCTGAAGCAAGAGCGGGGAAGTTTAGTCACATTGTTCTAACTCTCGGCCACGAGTTAGCTTATAATTATTTGTAATTGCTAAGGAGTATATCATCGTATATTCATACCTAATATCTGTTTCTGGACACTTAATTTATGAGGGTATTAGATCCAAAATGTGTTCGTCGGGGGGAATCCGCTTTTTGTATGACGGGGCGTTTGGGGAGGCACATCTCGTTCATATCCGAGAAACAATTAGAGTAAAAATTGACATGTGTGAAAGTTTAAGAAATGTGTGAATGACGGGGGATACTACCGAATAGGTGTATTCCATTTTTTTAAAAAAAAATACCGGTCTGGGCATTGTTTTTTGTGTGCTTTTATCATATCATGACTCATCCTCATCGTTGTGATTCTTTAACCAGATGTGTTCACCCTCGTGAGGGCAGACCTCACCCTCACCCTCCGGAAGACTTGTGAGGGTGAGGGCGGTGGAGGGTGAGGGCTACTGCGATCTCGGAGGGTGAGGGAGGTTGATTCCAAATGAACACCTCTGCTTTCAACACGTCTAATACCATACCTAAACAAAGAGCTTTAAATCCAAACATCCAACGATATAATTTCAAGAAAGCCGATTTCATTAATATGTTTCGGAAACTCGAATTAGCTGACTGGGACCAACTAAAAGAATGCGAAGACGTAGATATTGCCGTTGTTAAATTTTATGAAATAATCGAAAGCATTCTTAATGAATGTGTACCATGCTCTCGCTCCTCTGTAAAAAAATCTTACCCATGTTGGTTCACGCGGGAAATTATTAAAAATCTGAAAGCAAAATCACGTCACCACAAAAAATGGAAACAAAGAATGGGAAATGTAACGCATCATGAAATTAAGTATAAAACTTTAAGAACGAAATTAAAATGGGAGATCAGTAAAGCTTACCAAAACTATATTGAAACTTCAGAAATCCATCTTGCTCACGACACTAACCAGTTTTGGTCTTTCATTAAAAATCAAAGAAAAAATCCACCCGTGCAGCCAACTAATATAATGATAAAACTATTGACGATAATGGAAGTATCCAAGATCTCTTTGCAAAGTATTTTGAATCCGTATATTCCAAAGAACCATCTTTCTACAAGGATCCGCATCCTAATGTAAATATGAACTCGCTTCCTAGTATCTTAAATATCTCTGAAATATCACTAAATGAAATTGAGGAAGCCATTAAAAAACTCAAACCTAAAAAATCCGCCGGCCCTGATTCAATCCCCCCTTATGTAATTAAAGGATGTTCGGAAATTCTTAAGTACCCTCTTCACACCCTTTTCAACTTGGCTGTCAGAACTTCGAGATTTCCAGCAATGTGGAAAACAACTGAAATCTGTCCGATTCCCAAAGCTGCTGATAAGGCTGACATATGTAACTACAGGCCTATTGCAAAATTGTCAGTACCAGCAAAACTCTTCGAGCAGATAATATACAAGCATATATATTTTCATATTAAACCCATTCTTTCCCCCAAACAGCACGGATTTGTGCAAAAGCGCTCAACCGTGACCAATCTTGTCGAACTGACAAGCTACATTGCACCCAGTATAGCTAATAAAGGGCAAGTTGACGTTTTATATACAGACTTTTCAAAGGCATTCGACACAGTTCACCACGATATATTAATACAGAAATTAGCCAACAATAGCCTTTCTCCTCCACTTATAACTTTTCTTTCTTCCTACCTGCAGAACCGTCGACAATATGTCGTGTATCAAGGCTGCAGATCAACCGAATACGTGGCCAGTTCAGGAGTCCCACAGGGGTCGAACCTAGGTCCCTTGCTATATTTAATTTTTATAAACGACTTGCCTGAACTACTCACAAAATCTGAGACATTAATCTTTGCTGATGATGTTAAAATATATAAAAATATCAAAAACGCTGATGACTGTATAATATTACATGAAGAGCTGAATAACTTGCTTCAGTGGTGTGAAATTAATAAAGTCAGCCTAAACCTAAAGAAATGTAAACTTGTATCATTCACCCACAACAGACACCCTATTCAACATTCATACACTATTTCTAATGTGTTAGTACAAAGTGAGAATATCGTTACCGACCTAGGGGTTACTTTTGACCAAAAGTTAACATTCCAATCACATATTGCCCGCATTTTAAGCGAAGCTCACAGAAATTTGGGATTTGTAATGAGAATGGGCAATCAATTTAGAAAAAAGGAAACATTTCTCTTGCTGTATTATACCCTCGTCAGATCTAAACTCGAATATGCTTCTCTTGTTTGGAATCCGCAACTCAAGAAAGATATCGAAAAATTAGAAAAGCTTCAAAATAAATTTCTCAGATATCTACTATTTAAACTTGATGGTACATATCCAAAACTCACTCCTACCAACATATTACGCGAAATCTTTAATATTCCGTCACTCGACGAAAGGAGGCAAACAAGTCAAATAACTTTTCTCTCCAAGCTTATCAATGGTAAAATAGATTCTTTTAATCTGTTGTCGAATTTAAATTTTTATGTGCCAAATTGTATGTTAAGACCCAGAACTGATCTCTTTCAAATCCCCCTTGGAAGAACCGAAATGACCGAAGCTGAACCCATGAGGAGAATCTGCAAGTTATTTAATTTAGTTTCTAAGAATAATCCAAGCGTAGACCTATTTAAATGTAATTGTAACATTAGATCTTTTTGCTGAATTTCTGTATGTTTTGTTTTGTTTTGTTCATTGAATTTTGGTTTTCATTCAGCTTGTAAGGTTATATCCAATAGTTTAGCGTCATTTATTGTTGTTTTGTCTCTGTGTTCCCTATGCTTCTATAATCTAATAGTTATTTTCTCTCAATTATTCTTAAAAGTAAAATGTATATTGCATCATTCATATTTCTTGTTAATTTTCTTAGTTATGTTCTTGTTTATGTAATGGTGTCATCCCATATTGAACACTGTAATTGGGCATGCGCCTGTTGTGTTCTAATTAATTAAAATAAAATAAAAATAATATCCGCATATTCTGCAACAATGCAACTTGCGATCAGTAACTAACTGTCACAAATTTTGACCAAGTAATTTTTTCAATCCACGTTTTGCATAGAAAAGCTAATCGGGACTTGACATACGTTGTAAAGTGAGATCCGAACCACTATGTGCTTCCACCGGGTATGGAACCCCGGACCGAAAGAAGTAAATAAAAAAAACGTGACTATACAGCCCTGGAAGGGCCTTGGCCTATCTCCCGGCTGCCAGTCTCCCTCCCACAATGAAAGAAGTAAATAGATGGATAAATAGTTCAAAATTGAAATTATATACCCAAGTATTGCTTTCAGTTATCTTCACATGCTCTAGAGCAAATTATGGATCTGCATTACAGGGAAGATTCACGAAACCCCACACTCATTTGATATGCAATGATCGAGATGGAAATTTCTGTGAGGTGGATGCTGGATCGATCCTTGAAAACAGGTCGGGGGAGGGGATGTTTAGTGTATTGTTTCGCATAATTTGTAGGTAATTACAAGAGATCTGAGATACAGAAGTAAGTAAGAAATCTCCATAGGTATAAAATACAAATCTATCATATTCAAATTTTACGATGCCACGTGTGTCATCAGAAAACCAAACATACCAAATTTTGGAAAGTAGGAGCTAGTAAGTGAAATACGTTTCAAGTTGATGATTTATATTTGATAGAAATTCTATTAAGATGTCAAACCTGAAGCCCGTAGTCAAGTTGTATTATGAAAGGATAGAGGATAAGCTTCAATCAAACTTAGTATATGCTCACAAACAAAAATGGCGACTGAGTGACCTAGAGCAACGCAAAGTAAAGAAAGCACTCGATAATTGGAAGAAACAATGAGTTACAAGGGCGAAAAAAATGTATTTGCTTTTGGAAACTCGACTTTAGTTTGCCTGTTCCAAACTGAAATGCCATATTTTGAGACCATTGTGTCACATGCTAAATTAATGCAGCCTTGTAAAAATCAGAGTTCAAAATGTTTCAAAGAAAATAAATATATTGTCTCTAGGGAAAACAGAAAGAAACAAAGGACACACTCATTCAAACAAACAAAAAATAAACTTGATTTTCAATGTTTCAAATAATGTTGACGTGTGTTCAGTAAGGAGTCCACCAGCCATTGTTCTCGATTACCTCACGTAATCTTCTGGGCATAGATTCAACAAGTCTATGAGAAATAAGTGGCCTGTTCTGTATAGTTCTCCATACGTCATACACATGGCCACGTAATTGTTCTCTTGTTCTTTCATAGCTAGGTTCCCATTCTCTCACCATAATGTGTATCTCTTTCAGATGCCAGAATTTGAACCCTAAAATAATAATTCTGAATTTACGAATAGTAGCGTGTTGAATGGCAGTGGGTAATTAGAGGTGCTGTGCGTATTATTGCTTTACGGATTCATTTTCGTTCTGAAGAAAGTTGCCATTCCGATACAGACAGAATATTTCGAAAAGTCCTTAATCATTCTGAGTCTGAGTTTTATGCACAAATAGGCAAACCGGGACGAGATCTACAGTTTAAACTAGAATCCGAATCACTATGTGCCTCCACTGGGCATCGAACCGGGAACTCCTTGATTACAATGCGGCGACGATTTCCTTGCGCCATCGTGGAGGCTCTCTTAATCAGTTGCATATGCATAAATTAGTATAAATTAATTTAAAGTATATTTCTCATACTACATAGAATTCATTATCACCACAATTGGGGAAAATAGTTTTAGAGAAAATTGAAAATAGAGGAATATCTATCGCTCTTCTCGTTTTACTATTTCTTATAAAATCAGAAGCATTTCACATCACTGTCACAATCTAGAGCCGCTATTGAATGCAGAAACAGTAATACTTCAAACTTTGAAATCGACGCCGAGGGTGATATTTTTGTTATTTACCAGTCTCGGATAATCGCAATGATGAAGGTTGAAGATGTGATAGATGGAAGTGGGATGCAGACAATGACACATCCTCACTTTACTTCGAAGCGCGTGCGCTAACCAATTAGCCACGGGGTTGGCTTTTTTGTGTTTATCAGTTCACCAAATTAATTTATTCGTCATTCAAGATCCAGAGGTAGAAAAGCAACGTAAACTAACGAAAACAGAAAAAATGCCATTCACTTATCATCACCCAACAATTTCATGCTGACCAAATCCACACACGAACCTCTTTTGGCATTTGTTTTGCAGAATGGCCTTGGGGATTAAACATCGCCAATTTACTGGTTCGGTTCGAGACAATCCAGGTGACCATGTTATCGAAGCTTATCTTCAATCCTTCACACAACTTCGCTATTTGCTTCTTACAGGTTTGACATCTTAACAGAACTTCTATCGAACATCGCTCATAGAGCATATTTTACCTATCAGCTCTTAATTAACCTTCTAATTTTCACATATATTTTTATTTTTATTTAGCGTCGTTTTTCTTCCACTTTTGGGCAATCGCGACGACGAAGATGAGTGAAGATAAAATAAATAGAACATTCAGAAACAACACCAATGCCCAGACCGGTATTCGAACCTAGGATCTCTGACGTAAAATCGTCTAGCGCTACCACTCACTCAATTTTCATAGAAACTTACACACCTCTTCCTTACATATGTGGTTTGTTTTACCTGCCGCACTTCCCTTATGGTGAATTCTAACCCCTCATTTCAGGTTTATCTCATGTTTATAGCTATTGCTTTGTAGTGAATGATAATCCTATTACGCCATGTGAATCTTACTCCAACAAAAATCCTGTTAGAGGATGGAAACGTTACGTGTGTAATGTTGTTAAAAGTCTGCTTTGGTTAGCTTTTTTAGTGTATTGAATGAATATTACATTTTCATTTCGTGTTGAGGCATATTTTCGTCACCTAGATTTTGCATTTAAAATATGTAGGTCCAGTATATATTAGTCATTGTGAATTCGAGTCAATTAAAACATTTTGCGTTTTTGCGAGATTATCTATGAGGCATAATGAATAAGTAGACAAAATGCAACTTGTATATCAAAATTGCTATGTCCAACTGATATCCGAAAGTATTGTTTAGCGCGTCACATTTCAAGTATAGTCCATGATTGTATCTAGTATATGTATATGTATCTAGTCCCTCCTCTCAAACAATACGTGGCTTGTCCCCACCGAACGAAGTGTGTCACTTATAAATGAAGTGTCCGAAAGCAGGTATTACGAGTGAACAGAACAAAAAATACTCCTGAGAAATTACAAATTTTATACTCCAGTTCATGGCCGGGAGTTATTGACGGTCACCCCACCTTATCCGCTTTAGGTTCCGGGTTCGAGTCCTGGTCTGGCAATCTCTTTTTTAAGTGTCTCTTCATCAATTTAATCTCATCATCCATCTATCTTCATAGTTTCGATTAATTGTAAAGGTGACATGAAAGCAAAGCAAAATAAGAACAAATACAAATAATTGTAAAATGACTACAACGTTAGAACTACATTTGAAAAATAAAATGCGAGCAGAAGGTTCATCTTCAAACAGGCATTTGGGGAGAATTGTGTAGACAGACAGCATGCTCCCGAAAGTTGCCAATCCACGTGTAGCATGACCTTCGATACTTGAGTTGAGTTGTGCTTTTCAGGAAAGTTTGCTCGACGCTCCTCAAGCGTCTTATGAAGATTGCCTCTGTGTTCGCAGCATTGCCAACTCATTTTTCGTCGAGAAAATCTTGTTTCTCCTAATTCATTTGCTGTTGATTGTACAAGTAGAAAAAAGTGATTGTGTGCATATACGTCTAACATGTAAATAATTCCAAATCTTCAAGAATTCATTAATACAGGCATTACGGCGTAAAGTGTGTGCATTCCACGCATAAAATGTAAGAGTCTCGACACGAGATTGAATTAAAATATTCATAATAAAATTGTTTCATAGAATTATGAAGTATTTGATGTGTCTACTAACAAATTAAAAAATTATGATGACATGGTATGAATGCAAGGAAAGCTTTAACGAAGAAGTGTTACGTGTGAGATGTAGCAAAAGTTTGATTTCAACTGTCTGTCAAGCACATAGGTTACAGATGCTAATATTTTTTGTTGGTGAAATATGAAATTATATGCATTCACAAACATTTAAACATTACAATTAAAAAACAATAATTTTCAGGTTAGTTCATTTTGTTATTTATATGGAGTAGGACCACTTTTCGTGGAATGCCTTACTATTGAAAGAACTAGATAAAAATATGCATGCATATTCCTGAGGAAAATTGGAATTACATATCTGTTTCTGTTCCCATTTAAAAAGGGTGTAACATTTGCAGAAAACACGCTTGTCATATATTGCTCCTGCTTCTGAAGGCTTGAGAACAAAATTCTAAATGACAGACTAAGCTGTTCTTGCAAGTGATAGGTAGACAGTTCCTCTTGTTCATCGGTCGTGTCCCCGTGTGGCACGACCGCAGATACATCTCCCTGGAGGGGAAAAAAGGCCGATGTCCACGAATACTTCGAGAAACCACGAATCGCGAAGTCATTCGTCATGGTAAAAGAGCATGGCTCTCTAGAATAGCGGCAACCTGCACAAGGCTTTGTAATTTATTGCAACAACTTCTGCCTGTGACCCAGAATGGCACTTAAGCGCCGCTTTTACTGCAGCTTTCTACGTAACACTAAGGTCAGGTCTTTCACAGACACACCCACCCCTCCAAGAAAACATCTGTTTTCTCCTCCGCATCTGAAGAGAAAACTATCAATCTTTACAACAGCTTTCTTCTTCGTATGAGCAGAAATGAATCTTGAACCGAAGCGACCAAAAAGGCCTCACGGAAAACTCAGACATTATAATTATTACGAGAAGACTTGCAGAGGTGACCTGCGACATGAATAATACATTATTCATGCCAGTCCCATGACCGGAACAAAGCAAACAGTGGAAGCAATGGTGATTAATTATATATAGAAATATCAAGGCGGAGCGGAGCTGCTTACTTTCCCAACACAGAAATTAAACCTCGTGGCGTGACAATGATGTGTAATCATCGTAGATTTTCCCATGCTTTTCTAAGTCTTCTAACTCCACATATTCGAGTAGTTCCTCAATTGTCCAAACGAAAAAATGGAATCAGATTGGTGATAAGAGGATCAAGAATGGTTGAATAAGCTACATGAAAACACACTGAGTTACACCTATTGCAGGCCCGTAGCTAGAATTGATCTCCAGGATGGGGCTTTGTAAACAAAGTCCATTTTTCAAAAGTTTAACAGTGTTCAATGAAGGTAAATTATGTGCGTGTGTGTATGTGGGGGGGGGGGGGGTCATTAAGTTATATAAAATTTATAAATATACAAAAACATCGCTTGAAGTGTTAACTGACTGCTATTGAAATCATCCCTTACTACAGAATCCATACTACTTTTGATGATACAGATATTTATAATCACACACAAAACAAATGTACAATATTCAATCATAGTGCCTACTGTACATTCCACCCCTGGTCAAAGCAATGAAACCCCCCTTCGTTCCCAAAACTTGGGATCTGTTAACCTTCGACGCACATGCGGAGGAAATTTGCATGATGACATCAAAGTCACAGATTTTTGTCTAAAATGGAGGTCGCAACAGGGGTAGCGAAGGTACAGATAAATAATGTAATAGCTGCTGTTCATATTATGTGAATTTTTACTTCACCAAAGTTGTGAGAAAAATAATATGTGCTGTCTACATTTTCTCCCTTCACTGCAAACAAATTATACAAAATAGTTTTACCTAATATCAAGGGGGCTGACGGCAGTTCCAGACAAAGTAAGTATTGCCCCTGCCTGACTACAGGCCTGACCTATTGTAGTTGACCCGATGGGAAGACACAGTAGTTCGGATCCCACTTGACAGTGACAAGTCCATCCCGATTAGCCTGAGTGTGCATAAAAGGGACTTAAGAACTCATACAAAACAAACTTATTGTTGTAGAAATACGGTAATAATTAATAATTTGTGTATAGAGGCAAACACACTACCGCGTTCGAAGAAAACCAAGGCGAGCTATCGAATATCTTCTTACGACAAAGTCCGGTGTACGGACCTACCCTTAGTTTACATGAAACATCACTGATAGGTCATTGATCGCAAGACGCTGTCAGCAACACAATCGAAAATGTATGCTGAATAGGAGCAAAATTGGCCAGTATCCCTGCTGTGAGTATAAAGTGTAATAATTGCAATATGGCGATATCGTGGGCAGTTCATGACCTACCAATGACTACGTTGCTTGTAAACAAAGATCTTATCCATAGGCCTCATTATAAGAATGCATCGTCTATCTACAAGCCTACTAATTCACATTTCAAATGTTATACCGAACATTACTCGCTTGTTCATGTATACAGCAAGAATACACACATTCTTCTTGCATTTTATCTAACTACATCTTAAGCTAAAGAACTGTATGATGATTAACCAAAATATTACATTACAGCCTATGCACAATCAGATGCTTGGCGATACAAAATTGATATTATTATCCTCATCGCGTCGTGCTTGGGAAAGATTGCGTGACTATAAGATTAAGTTTCATGGCGGAAGAAACGTTTTACGAAGCACGGACTTCTAATTTTGTACACTAAATTCGCCATGATGATTCTATGCAGACGTTCAATTTATCCCGCGAAGTTTACACACATGGAATGTCATTATCAATTACATGTGTTATAAACTAGAATCGCAGAATAGAAAGATCTTTTGAGGGCCTCCCCGATGGCGCAGTGGTAGCGTCGTCGCCTTGCAATCAAGGGGTCCCGGGTTCGATACCCGGTGGAGGCACAATTGGTTCGGATCCCACTTTAAACTGTAGGTCCAGTCCCGATTAGCCTTACTGTGCATAAAGTGGACTTAAAACACCAAATCAACTCAACTCAACAGAAAGCTCTTTTGGGACCTCACCAACGACTTTTCTAAAATGCCTAGTTTCCAAGAATTACGATGATATTTGTGAATTCTGAACATTAAAAACATTCACGTGAACTGTTTTATTACATACATGTAGGCCCATCTAAACAGCAACAAATGCAATTCACACGAGGTTATCTAGAATAATTGATTTTTTTTTTAGAATTTGAAACATCAACACTGTTTCTTGAAAATGAGACACTAATCAAAAAGTAAAACTAAAAACATATAATTGCAACATATCGAAAATCCAAAGGCTACAAGAGTTATTAATTCAATGTTCTGTTGATGTAGATCAGTTTATAACGGTCAAATATTGAGTGACAAGTAATTAATCTAATTGCCCGTTAGTAGGAATTAATTGCAATTGGTAATATTAATATCCGTCGCGAATACAGGTGTCTAGCGAACTGCCTTAGCCAACACTAGCTTGCTCAACCACCGTTTTTCGCCCGAATTCGGATTTACATGCATTCTTATGGGAATAACAAGAAAAATGCAACTTCTAAACCAATGGACCGAATTTGATGAGATTTCAACCAGCGGAAGACCACATCATGAAAGTACTGATTCCAAGATTTGAGCCTAATCAGAACAGAACTACGGGAGTTATGAATTATTAAAGATTCATCGCTGAATTGAAAGGGAGAAGCTACCCTACTGAGATGTCCTTGCTTTTCGTGACTGACTACAATGGAGAAAGAGTTAGCCTAATCTCTGCGCGAGGGGCTGCTACCAAAGGTTAAGGACCGGAGTGAGCATTGACCAGGATAGGAGGACAACGGTCAAAGCACCAGAAACAATAAACAAGCACCTGATCATAGAGGGTAGCGCGTCACTACGTTCAAATCTGGAATAAAAGGGATGATTTGAAACAGTTTTGCACAGTTTGCCTACTATCGCCACCGGAGTGTGAGCTACGCGCGACCGAGCTGCGAGTTGCAAGCAGACTCGAGGTCTGGATTTGTTTTTCCTCGAGTGAGTGTTTCAGAGCCATGGAGTAGAGCAGAATAGAACCAGGGGATCGTTCTCCCCTTGCCGTCAACGCATCCGTGCACATACGTGTGGTTATGTGAGAATAACGCCAGACACGTCCACCCGTGTCAATCGTCCGAAACAACGTCCTAAGTAGTGAAAGTTAATAACATTTGATATCCATGTGAAACCGCGAATGGCTCATCGCGTATGTTCGTCTCATCGCCCAAGTCACGTATCTGTACTTACGAGTGACCGCGAAGAACTGACCTATTATTGCGCAAGTTGTCGTATGGAGTCGACAGTGAACGAGTGAAGCCAGGATCCGATGAGGCCAGATGGAGCCGCCGACTGATCCACTTTCGCCAACCAGGATAACCGCGAGGTGCAACGATGGAGTGTGGGGAGGCCTTCCAAAACTGTAGGACCACTTTCACCCAACCCAGGTCAGAGGGAATGCAGCGAAGGTAAGATCCAACCATGTGCGTGTGTGAGAGAGATGACGACAATCTACCGCGAATCTGCGTAAATCAAATCATTGCTTAACTTAAATCAGTGCTATGGCATCCCTAGACATCTGTTTTCCGGCGGAGTAATCAATTTTAAAGATGAGAGTTTATGTTAGCCGCAAACGACAGTTCATGAAATATATTTATACCTTCAGAAAAGATAGAAGGGGTTCGCACAAGGAACAATTATTCACTTTATGCTTAAAATCCTAAACGATAAATTGTAAAAGGCAATGTAGCCAGACATAACAAGAGTATGGTCAAAGTAGTAATTAATCTAACCTTTGTAATTGTCATATTGTCGCAATATGCCATAGAATGAGAGAATGAATGTGAGATCGAGTGAAAGAGGGCAAGATGTACTGTGTTTTTATCTGTGCTTTAATATATGTGTATATTCAGAAACACCGTAGTATTATGTAACGTCATTTCAGGTATTTAAAATCAAATCCTCCTAGGTTTATTCTTGGTAACACCGACTGTTAGGCACTTATCCTGACCGTATTATATTTCATGTAATGTTTAATTCGCCCAGCAGGTGAGGCGAGAGATTCTTCGTTGTTGCGTTGCTAAGCTCAGCTCAGTTGAGTTAGTTGAGTTAATTAGTTTATTTATTAAATTAGCAGCCCGTGACAAGTTTACATTACGGCGTATTAGAGTACATTGATATTTATGCACACTGTCAGAAGTGTGTTATGTGGGTAATGTACTTATATGAGTAATATACTTTATATTCTTGCACTGCTTTTAATTTGATTTTTTAAGTTTTGTTTTTATCGTTGCTCTATTTTCTTGAACATAAGAAAATCCAACAGGTGTAAACTAGCAGAATGTCAGAAAAGGCCATACAGATTTAACTCTGCCACGAAACGGAAAAAATATATCAAAATTAATTAAATAATTAGTAGAAGGCGACAATGGATTCATTGTATTCATTTTGGCTTCCATTTTTACATGGAGGGCATAACAAGACCCCCTATTTCAAACTCGGGTAGCTAAAACCTGATCAAACTCCGCTTTTGGAAATTGGTATATATATAAGATAGAATATTGCGTTATCGAATGAAACCTGACCCTTCAAGGGATCTTGAAAAATACCCGAACCTAATGTTAGTATAACCAGATGTCACACTAGGGATTTGACATAGTGCCAACTTAAAACAAATTTGTGGGGAGACAAGATTAGCAAGTAATATATATATATATATATATATATATATATATATATATATATATATATATATATACTGTATATGTTGTTCGTCTTGAGGAATTGATGAAGGAGGGAGAAGTGCCTTCCTTGCCTTCCTTCAAGTCGCAAAAGCAACCAGTGATAAAAGCCACCTGTCAAACGTAAATTACGTTTGAAAAGGTGTATCCACAATCGTGAACTTCAAATCTTAACAGTACTTCAAGGCTCTTGAGAGTATAAAGTGTGCTTCATTATGTATTGAAATGTACCAACACTTGGAAGACGTGAGCCAATCCGTGAACCACGATTTTCCATGCGATGTTACTGAGCCATACATGTGGATATGTCTCTTGTGGGGATGGTGGTATCCGTAATGAAGGACGTAAAGAGGTCAAAGAACAATGAGAACTGCTCGTATGACACTTCATTGCTAAGTGCTCACCAACCACATACGAATGCTCTGTGTTCGCACGCGTGCCTAGCATTGTGGAGGTAAATGCCTTGCATGTAGACTGAAAGTACACCAAATAAATATAATTTTGCATATAGCAAATGTATGGTATAGTGAAGGACAGTTATTGGTTGTAATGTTCTTGACAGTCAATGGTATCATCCCAACCCAGAAGTGTCCATTGCTGTACATGCAACTGAATATATTCATTCACTAACTAGATGATGATTCTTACCTGAGTTGCCGATATGGTTTTGCCTTGTGGACCTGAATCCCACAAATTGGACAGGAACTGCTGTTGTTCTCAAGGTATTTGATGATGCAGCTTCTGCAAACTGCAAGGAAACAAAATACTCGGAATTAACATATTTGTTCATGTGATTTACTGACCTCTATCAAAAGTTATATACTATTATTATGACAATTACCGAATGTTCTAAGTGTGAGGCAACAAAATGATTATTAAAAGATGTATTAAATATTCCGATAATAAAGAATAAAATGGAGTATGCAAAAGTTTGATGTGCTCATGAAGGTTGCGAGATGTAAGATCTGGGCAAGATTTCTGGGATAAAACAAAACTATCTTATTCGAAATTCCGATTACCTACTACAGAACTTAGAATCATCCTCGGAATTGCTTTCGCTGTTGGCCTTATATTTCTACGAGGCCATAACCCTATTCTCAAGGACAATATCTGCACGCAACAGAATACGAAAATTCTAATCAATGTGTCATCAATGTGATGGGAGGAATTCCAAGCAGATATTTCCTTTTTTTCCGAATTTAGAATATCCCTGTGGATCTCCCAAACGAGACAACGAGCAGGCCCAATGGCCGGCAAGTATCTAAACCAGGTTTGCATTTAAGGCAAAACGTGCTAATTTTATGAAAAGATTTCAGTTTTCAAAATATATTTTTTTACAGGTTGTAAACACGGTTTCTACGGAAAATCCCGTATTAGATTCTTTAAAAGATGATCGCGTGGGAACATTTAACCCTCAACTGGTAGCGTGCAATTTCTGTAACGTTGTTGGTAGGGTGACGTACTAGATATTTTTTCTAAATTTTTAGTTACCATCAACATTTTACCCATATTTGTTTTATATGGTGGTGCATCTCAATGAGAACAGCTAACTATACAAAAATTTACTAAATTCAACCTCCACATTAGATGTGCATATAAATAAAGTTACGCATCAGTAGAATGACGTCACTACGGCACAAATAGATAATTTTCTCTGGAACATAGACATGTTAAAGCACATGAACAAAAACTGAACAGTCGCACAAAAGGTAATTCAAGAACAGACAATTACAATCCTTTTCGTTCCGCCAAAAATCTAAGAAACTAAATTCTACTGTGTCACTCTGATGCACTGTTTAGAATTCCTTGTAGAGCATTCCAATTGAGTCCTGTCTAGGTTCTTGCTATAGAAAATAATCTTACGGCGACACGAAACTATTCCATATATTTAGACCATTCTTCCGTCTCCCAATTCCTCATTATGATCTGCCAAAATGTGTAGAAATCTACATGTAGGTTGATATGAATCTACTCATATGAACTCTCCCATGTACAGGAGGAAGAACAAAAAAACTGCAGTAAAAAAAAAGGGAGGTCTGTGCAAACCAAGAAGTCTCACACTGTGCGAGAATGCCCCGAAGCACGGTATTCAGTTGATGCACATGTGAAGTGAAGCATGACCTTGCTCCATATATTGCGATTCTCCAGAAGACGGAAGCAGCCTTCTTCAGAAGACCAGCTTGAGGCGGGACAGGTTCTCGGTATGATGAACACGCCATTTGACACCGCTACGGACGAAAACAAAGGGTCCAGTTCCTCTGGGCAAAGAACACAATCATCATTCGCCCAGTACGGAGGAAATTTATTTCTCCAGCAGTTCCGATACAGTTAGATTCACCCTTAGAGATATTCATTATTTACCTTTATATACGAAGAAATATTCCTTTCTTCAAACAAACGAGAGAAGCCAAATGGTAATGATATTACAGTATCTCCTCCTGACTTAAGAATGTTCTCCATTCAGTAGTATTGCTGTAGACGTTGATGAATCCGAAATGGCCTTGCAATCAAGGGGTCGTCCCTGGTTCGATACCCGGTGGAGGCACATAGTGGTTCGGATCCTATTTTCCAGTTCCGATTAGCCTTTCTGTACATAAAGTGGACATAAAATGGATATTTAAGTTCTGAAGAGAAACTTTTAAGATGTTTGTGTATAGTTCCAGTTTGACAGGAGTATTATTTATTTGTTTGTTCGACACAGAATATATTTCTCAATTACGTGGAACATAATTTGTCATATACTGACATACCAGTGCACTGAATATACACAAGAATATTGAGCATAATATATGCTACACACTAATACTGACACATTAGCGTACTACTTTATGTACAAGAATGCACAGGAATATACATTATTTGGCTGTTCGGTCAGTCTTATGTAAATGCACTTTTACTAATTACACGATTGCATTATTTACTTCTTGGTTATACTGCGTGTGCGTGTTAATATGTCGACGTCGACGGTCGGCTATACATCTTCCGGTGTGTCACGGGGGAGGGGAGGGGGACTTGTGCACAAATATCCTTGACCCTATTCCTTTTCCTGACTCACTGACAGGATAAAGAAGGATAATGAATACAATTTTCTGACTCGCAGTTTCTTTTCCTTGTGACGGTATTCAAAATTCTGAAAACTAGATCCATCCAGAATTTGTTTGAGCATTTAAGACAATCAATATATATCTGTGGGTCGCATTCATTAATCGACTAGATATAGGCGCCATGAGCAAATTCCACCAGACGTTGTGTTTTAGGATGTAACCTCTTGATTTCCCGTGCCTCTGCGGAGTTCATAATGTATACAGAGAGATGCGCGGGCATGAACATACACCACAATTGACAGTGACCTTTCTGCAAACGTTTAATTCCTTGGCCTCCCGATTACCTGGTAGTCCTGGTTAATCTTCCCCAAACTGCGCCATCTGTGCGACCATAAAAAGTGAGACAAAACATCCTTCGACGCTGACAATGCACCTGGCTGCTTTAGCACCCTCTGGGAGACCACGGTAATTGCTTCACATCATGACCTTGCTTTAACGATCAGCGGCGAAACTAACTATACATTCTTCTGACGACCAACTGCAGACTCCTTGGTGAACCAGTCGCTGCAAGGGGAGTAATGTTGGTACCTGCGTTACTAACGCGTTAACAATATTACGTCGTTAGTTTATTTGCGGTACCTTGATAAATTCATAACTGGACGAAACATGCATTGTTGTGCTTTCAGACCGATGTGACAAGCCACAAGCGACGCTTCCCGCTTGCAAAGGAACCTACAGAAATAAATCCAACCCTTTGTACCGAAGTGAAAAGTTGCAAATGTTTGTCGCATCTCTCAAGACTGGTCCGTGCAACGTATCGCTTGTCACTTGGGTGAAGAGGTACACGCCCTTACTGTATTATAAAGTAACGGTTACTGTAACGTATTACCTTCGGAAGCAAATTACTAACAGTAACGCGTTGATTCGGAAGTAAATAACGGTAAACGTAACGCGTAACTTACACATCCCTGGATATCATCAATAAAAATCGTTACTTTGCCGGTCGTCTCCATACTTGTCAACCACCAACATACTGTGGTTAAACTACAGTAAAAGGATTGCATAGGGTAAACAGAAGATAACGGACACAATGCTAGCCGACTGGAACTCGTACTGACTAAATTCACACTCATATGTAACAACTTATGTCCAATGTGCATTTCGATGGTCTCTGAATGTAGTCGAAGGGCATGCCGGGAGGAGTTTGGGGCTCAACTCCCCTACAGAGCTTCGAAATATAATACAGAACGTTCGAAAAGTCCCCGCGCTCGAAGTTTGAGAATCTTTTTGTTATAATTTATTGAACTTTACAAATGTATCTATTCATTACGTTGACAACTATATCTTGAAATACACGAAAAGGAATTTGTAAACTAAACGTGAGTAATACTGCAATCTCTGAGGTCGGTAACACACTGACAAGACAGCAAACTATTTTCCGCGCGTTGAAATACACAAAAAGAATATTGAAACTAAATTTGAAACAATCATCCATTGGGGTTTTAGCTGGTGCCGGATCACCGAGAAATAGACTTCTCCATTTCTCCATACATCTTTCATACGACATACTCAAAATATGTATATGTATAGTGCACGTAAACCGATAAAGATTAACGCCCACTGAGACGCGGAGCAGCGTGGCAACAGAAAGCAACTGACGCGTCAATGGGCGATAGATAAACTTTAAGATAACCTGCAAACTTCTGGCACGGAAATTCCATGCTTCGGTATCGCGCGTTTCCCTAGTGGACGTTACATTTCATTTCAATAGCAGTAGACAACAGAGTTCTGTTGCCGCAATTCTCCGCCTTTCCCGCGTCTCAGTGGGCGATGTGCTTAAAAGTTACTGTTGACAAACTGTGACTGTATGTCTCACACCGAGGACTGTAACAGCGGCACTGCTCTGAATATAACATAAATTCGTTCTTCAAGGTCATACCAATCCCTACTGGCAGAGTTGCCAACTCATCGAGATAAATGCCTTATGTACTACTAAATTGTCCGATACTGTTATATCGTTATCAGGGTCCTAAGTTCGTAGAAACTCTTCCATTTAGAGCCTTGAAAACAATGCTAAAGCCCACACAACAAAAAACGAGTCAACTGACATATACTGTATATGTTTACTCCAATAACACATTAAACTGTAAAAAATGCACTTTTTGGTGTCAAAATACACACGGAAATGAATAAAAGGGCATTTTTATCAGCTGGTGTTCATGTGATGCACTAAAAATACACATTTAGCTGTATCAATTGATACATTAAAAGTAAAATGTTGTTATCTTTGAAATTATCGCGTCTGATCTTCTCAATTGATGCATTTCCGTGTGTATTTTGAAACCAAAAAAGTACACCATTTACAGTTTAATGTGTTATTGGAGTTAACATGTATCAATTGACACGTTTTGAGTTTCTATGTGCAATATTTGTCTGAATGTTGGCGACAATCACGGGAGCCGAAACAGGAAGGGTGGGGGAAACTGCCTCGCTCCCAAGTAGAATGTCATACGGCAAGATACTATATGATATCCCTACTATAAACCTGCCACTGCATGGTGCCAGAAGTAGCACTGAGTACAGGAGAATGCCGTTCCAGCCAACCGAAGATGGGTTCGGTGGAACACACTCAACCAACAATGAAACGCCGCACACTCGACCCGCGACGCAAAGAGGTCAAATCAAAGAGCAACAATATCGGCGCATATGCTCCCATAAATCTGTACCAATTCACCTTCGAGTGCTCGGACACGGTGACTAACGCAGACCTTTCCTTTTCTCCTTGACCAGGGTGGTTCGATACAACCGCGTACGGGAGACACACCTCTCGTTGCTCCCAATACTGCCGACCGACCATTCAGGACGGCTTCATGAATATAAATGAACCTGTCTCCGCATTCATTTGGGAGGAGGCAAAAAAAATATTAAAAAAAAAACCTTCACGGACCGAGAATGTGCAGGATCACGGTGAATTTTTGCAGCTTAACACCGTGTTACACCATAGGTTACGTGTTTTGACAGTGTAGCACGAAATTACGAGCAGGGGAAGGGACTTGTCCGTTGAAATTAGCACATCTCGATCGGTTCCTTATTGTTATTCTGTCCGCGTGTTTCTGTGTTGTTTCTAAGCTTGAAACCTGCGACATAACAGCAATTACTAAATGGACATTGAGGGAAGCATCTAATAAATCCAGTCTCGGTAAGTTAGTGATGTAAACTGCCATTCTTTCGGTTTCCACACAACAGAGTTCAAAGGAAACCAGTGGCGTACCATACACTCAGAGAACTAAATGCATCATATCGATTGATGCACCAGAATGCATCGATTGATGCACTAAAGTGTGTTTTATGGCTTCTTCAAAGAATCAGATTCACATTTGATGCATTTGGGTGCATTTTTGTATGTCGTGAAAGAAACACCAAAGTGCATCATTTGATTCAAGCGAGGATTTATTTCAGTCGAGATGCACTTCAATGCATCAGTTGATGTTCCTTGATGCACCTTCCTGCATCTTTTTGGATGATGCACTTAAACGTTTGGTCTGAGCTACATGAACAAGTAGCTCAGACGAAACGTTTAAGTGCATCATCAAAAAATATACAGGAAGGTGCATCAAAATTCATCAAAACGCATCAACTGATGCATGGAAGTGCATCTCGACTGAAATAAATCCTCACTTGAATCAAATGATGCACTTTGGTGTTTCTTTCACGACATACAAAAATGCACCCAAATGCATCAAATGTGAATCTGATTCTTTGAAGGAGTCATAAAACACACTTTAGTGCATCAATCGATATGATGCATTTAGTTTTCTGTGTGTGGGACACTCATATCTCCTTCCCTTAAAGCAACTTTCATAAAATAGGAACGCCAAATGCAGGAAAGGTGGCAAAATGTAGGTCTGGCTGGAAAAAAAAAAGATAAGACACGTATAATTATATTTTTGATGCCTGGAACATGAATGGCATGGAACTTGCATAAGAATGAAATAGGCAGCCTTGTAAAAAAAACCTCCATGAGGTCAGCCTTCATGTACGGAATATTCAAATGATGAGATTCAACACAGCATCCTATAATAGGAAGTCAGACTTATCTGGGTTAAAGGGGAGAGACAATTTCCCCTACGTCTTACTCGCTGCGGCAGCTGCCGATCAATGTTGCCAACTTCGCTCCTTTGGAGCCTGATCTCAGATCTGGCTCTTTCATGCACTCGCTTGGCTGTGAAATGTGGCACCCGGCCCTGCCCCACTATGATGCCACCACTGGCTCCGGCCCACAAAGATCAACTTTTGCCATGAGTGTACATTTTGCACATAACTTGATATTGCTATATTGACTGCGTCACCCCCCCCTCTTACCCCCCCCCCCAGCTACTTTTATATAGCGTCTTGGCTAAGGTGAAGATGACAATATTGTTATCCGGGAATCCTTTATTTTCGATTTCATATGAGCATCAGTAGATTATTGAGATTGGTGATGCCGCCAAATCTAGGCGGTGTAAATTAAGAATAAATTGCCATCACTTTAAAGCTAACGGTAATAGCAACGCCCCCACCCCCCTGACACCGAAAATTACCCTAGGAGGCACTTTATGCAGCCTTCGTTAATCTAGTTGCTTGAAAGTCATCTTTAGCTCTATTAATGGTGACATTTAGCTCTTTTATGCACATCAGGTTTGGCAACACTGTCAGGATGGCCGTAAGAGGCAAGGAGAAATGCACTACGCTTATAGGACCATTATTTTATTCATTCTCTCGGGAATATCAAACATCCAATGACGTAGAAAAGTACATGGACTGAAAAAGGACCCGTTGAACTATGTCATAGTAGTAGGAAAAGTCGAAACTCCCATTTGATTAGCCGTAACTTGAAGTCGATTTCCCATAAGGAATACATGGGATTCCAAAAATACTTATTAATCATATTTTTCAAACATCGTGTCTAGCTTACTAATCAACTTGAAAAACAGTTTCCACTTGCAACATGGAGAGAAATTCATACTCTCTTGCATACAAAACCCCTTTTTAAATAGCAGTGCCCAATCCGATGATATTGAAATAAATGCACAACTAGTGCGTAATGTAATCTATCCCCAAACCCCAGTGCCGGCGCCAGGAAAATATGAATGGGGAAATAACATTTATATTCTTAAATACCATGCAAAAAATGCTTTTATGAACTAAAGAGTATTTATTTATATAACTTATCTTGTTTGCGAGGTTTGGGGGCAAACTTGTCGATTGGAGTGTCGACCCGAGTATGGCATAGATACTGTAAGCGCTCTCTCAGCATGGATGCCGTGGATATACAGTAAACAATAACAATACAGTTATAGTTGTCAGCATTCATCATATTTCCAAGCTTACTTTTGCGACTGTTACAACAGTTAAGTCTCATCAATCTGTGCAGCAAAGTTCCCACTGCATCTTTGATTTAGCATTTTGATAAATATTTAAAAATTGTACTAAATTTGGTAATTGGACAACTATTTGGTAACTATAAAGAAATGCATATTATTTAACGATTTACTGAAACAAATTGACACGATAGAGTAGTGGTAACGACGTCGTCTTGAAATCAAGGGGTCCTGATTTCGATCCCCGGTGGAGGTATACTGCACAGTGCAGTAATTCGAATCTTACTCCAAACTGTAGTCCCATTCCCGAACATAAAGTGGACTTTGATTTGAAGTTTTAAATCCACTTTATGCTCAGATAGGCTAATTTGGATTGGACCTACAGCTTAAAGGGCAATATGTGGCTCTTCGGCGGGAGGGGGTCGTATCCGGGACCCTTTGATTACTACTTCGCCATCGGGTGTGCACTGTACTATTGTTTGGTTATTTCATGCAAACATATCTTTCTGTGTAAGGTTTATTATAACAGTTTTATTACGTCCTTCCCTTCTTGTACGTGCCAAATTTAGTTCAATGCGAAAAAAATGTTATCTCGTAAAGGAAATGAATCGATTTCCTGTGACGGTACAGCTACAATTAGCCTTTGAATTTCTGTAAACATTATATGACAAACTTCCTCAATGTAGGCTATGTGTGCGGTCGGGGAAGAACCGATGCAAGTTTTCCTCCGTATTTCCTTCCGCTATTTCTGTGGGAGAATTCGTTTTTTTACTTTAATATGAATTCTGGGAAATCTTCACAGCTTCAAATACATTGCTCTCGAAGAACCATGTATAGAGGGTGTCTCGAAAATAATAGCGGAAACTGACACAGGTGAAAGTACACGATAATACAAGCAAAAAAAGTTTCAATAAACATGGTCTGCAAACGAGCAGTTTTCGAGATAATCGCGAATGTGTGGTTACAAGCCGCCACTGACCTTATTCTTTATAAACGTCGTCCTAGTTGGTAAAATGCTAATAATGTGTGCGAATGTGGGGTTAGAAGCCGTCACTGATTGCATTTGCTTTACTCCTTGCACATTCCGAGGTTTGCTCTTTCTTTACAAAACAGAACATTTCCGAGAGGTGGCGTTGTAATCAAACAAGATGGATACAATCAGTACAGAGAATTGTACATGCTTGTGGCCAATTCCGAAATGAACCGGGGGTGTTCGAAAGCATTTTACCAACTAGGATGACGTTTACAAACAATGAAGTCAGTGGCGGCTTGTAATCACACATTCGCGATTATCTCGGAAACGGCTCGTTTGCAGACCCATGTTTACTGAGACTTTTTTGCTTCTAATATCGTGTACTTTTACTTTCACCTGTGGCAATTTGCGCTATTATTTTTGAGACACCCTGTATACATGGTTCTTCGAGAGCAATGTATTTGAAAAATAAAAATAAAAACAATGTCCGTCACAGCCAAGCTCAAGTGGAGCAAATTTAGATGTAAGTCAAATCCAGCTGCTGTGGACATTACGAAGTCAGAGGTTCTGTACATTTGAATCCTGGGTAGGCTATGATCGTCTCATTGTAGGTTTTCACTTAGCTAGTTCATTATTTCACCACTCTGCATTGCGATTGATCTAGAGAGGTAGTCATGCAACGTAAAACAATAAAAATACAAAATTCCAAGAAAAAACTTACAAGAAAGAGAAACAAATGTTATCCTTCCGACTAAAAGGCTTGCGGTTGATCTTATTCGCGTAGCTCCTTAAATATTCTCTCGTAGCTGGGTACATTACTGAAATTTAGACTTCTGGCCAAAGTAGCGATGCGAGCAATTCCATGCTGAAAGCTGTTAATTGTAGATATATTAGGAATAGCTGAGATACAAAAGACAACCTCAACGCATGCCCTGGTGCAATTCGTACAAAACTACCAGTTGCTTCTCAATTAAGTCTTTTTACTATACCTGGACACGCTATCTCCCGGCTCTCAATTCACAGCGCAGAACGGATATTTTGACAAAATCCTGTTTCCCTTCTGGCTGCTTCAGAGAGGACGGATTCTAAGGTTGCCGCTTGTTGCCCAAACAGGAGGAAGCGGTAGCCCTAATTGACTGTTTTAGTTTCTTCGTAGGTAAACGCGGCAACAGAGGATCACTGCCGTAAAGGCGGTCTCCGCACCGGTTTGTTATCGTGGCCTCACCTTAAGCGGAAGTCAAACCCTCAAAGGTCTCAAAGTACTAGCTTAGTAGTGTCGTTCGTTAACAGAAAAGTAGATATTTGTAACAAACCGGTTACGAATATATAGACAACAGGACATGAAAATCACAAAAAAAAAAATATTCTCAGGCTGGTTTTGAAGCGCGTTGATAAACAAGACGTAAAAAAATAAATAACTAAATACACCCCCCCTCACACACACACACGTACTTTGTCCGTCTCTCTCTCTAAATTTCATACTTCCAGCGTCATTTTCCACTGGCGGATCCTGGTTAGACTGCGATATTTGATTCTCCTATACTGTGAGACAGGTATGTTTGCGATTAGTATAGTACCATAGGGCAGTGGATCTCCACGTTCGTGAGACCGTGGCCCGGTAATTCAAGTCCATGCCCCGATTCCAGCAATTTTACTACGGAGCACTCCCTGACAGTCGCTACGAGACTCGGCGGCAAGCTGCCCGGCATCAGCGCTGTTTTTTCCCGGTGAACGGGTCAGCAACAGTCGCTAGAGTCGGCTATTAAAATTACAGTTTTCATATTGTGTACTAACCTTGACTACAGAAGGTGTTGATAATGATGTCCCTCTGCTGCAACACATTCCTGGCATCTCCGAAGGAAATTGGCATTTACATATGCAAGTTCGTCTACTGTAATTCTCCCGATTTTTCGTACAATACTCTCTTTTAACTCACGGATGGTGTGCGGATTTTCTTTGTATACTTTCTTTACACTTTTATTCAGAACTGACCCTGTTACTCTAAACTTTTTTACGAGGTTTAATATAAGCGACTGTCGCGGACCTGTTCACCGGGAAAGACAGGCGCTGATGCCGGGCCACTTGGCGCCGAGTCTCGTAGCGAATGTCAGGGAATGCTCTGTAGTAAATACACAGAGAAGAAAGTTTGTCTGGCTCGTAACCAAGTATGTGTTTAAATCGACGACAAACAGATTTACTAAAGGCTACCAAAAGGTTAAGTAAAAGTTTAACCAAACGTGTATTGTTGGTTGTAACAACTCCGGGGAGGCCCCCAATAACTCAAAGGTAACGACAGAAATCAATGTATAAAACACTGTCCTGTGCGCGAAGACTTCGTATTGATATTTAGACAGGAAGAGGACACCAAACTGGTAGCATCATCCTCTTAGCAACACTTGCTTCCTGTGCGGTCACTGTACTGGCTTATTGTGATGCAATCCTTTCCCCGTTACGGCGCTATTAGTTGTAACCGAAATACCCAGCCACGAAGTAAGAAGCTCCGTGGATGATTAAGGTCGAGGAAATTACAATTAAAATTGGCGTTTCGACAGATAAATCACGAGCGCCTGACAAGCACGGCTCAGGAGGGCGCTGCACCCGCCGCGGGCGCTCCGCTCCTTGGAGAAGGAAGTCAAGACGAAGAGGCGTCGTAACTCATCGCCGATTTTTCTTCTCGTCGTCGAAAGATGCGGGAGCAGAAACCAGAGAACAAACGAATTGATGAATCACTGCCTGGGGCGGGAGATCTCGTAGGGTTGAGGGATGCGAATACATCAAGTCGTGTGTGTCCTCCACGATACAAAAGAGGAGATGATCGTTCGTCTGATTGCCTTTCCGTCATCAATAACTTTCAATCTGGTTTTCGCAGAGCATCCTTCATTCGGCCGCAAGTTAAGACTTTCTTCTTTGGCTGACAAGAGGTTTGGGCACGGAAGAGGTCCAATTATATTGTTCCTGTACCGTGCAGGTTTATTATAGGGAGCGTTTTTCATTTGTCTTTTCGGGGCATTGGATGGACATTGTTTGCTTTGTATGCTGAAGTTTTCCAGAAATAGTTTTGTTTTGCTGAATTCCGCAACAATTCCAAACTAACAAATCAAAAATTCTTGACTTTTAACGTTTATTTAATCGACCCCTGCTTACGTATAGAGTAGGGTGGTACATTTTCGATATAGGTACTATTTCGATCACCCGTTCTAAAAAGTCGAATATTTTGCTTCCTGTTACTGGCAACACTGATTTGAGGAGTGAGGGTTGTTGCGTG
Source organism: Lepisma saccharinum (assembly GCF_977018435.1). Classification (NCBI taxonomy): domain Eukaryota; kingdom Metazoa; phylum Arthropoda; class Insecta; order Zygentoma; family Lepismatidae; genus Lepisma; species Lepisma saccharinum. The sequence goes on along the minus strand of NC_139242.1, from coordinate 35,998,070 downwards.
GGGTGTCAAATGTGTTGTGCAGAAACATCGAGAAATCCTACGGAAAACCCGGAGAACCAGACGTAATTTTGTATGGGAAGGTGAGTACGTTGTAGATAGAATTGGTGCTTTGTACATAAACGTCTGCCTGTCATTTTGCGTGCCCCGTTTTTGTGCTTGAACGTAGGACAGCGAAATTCAGGTCAAACGTGGACAAGCATGTGAAATGTGTAACCATCTGATGAGAGATGAGGGAACTACAGAAATATTTGTTTCCACGCACAAAGTGGTAAATATTCGATCGGCGGAAATGGTACAATTTCGATCAGCGAGGTATACAGTTTAAGTTCCATTACCGTACCGCGTGCAACACATTACTTCACAAATTATGGAGGTAATGCTGGATAGAGAATGAAAACATCTTCTACTCATTTAACAAGCAACAAAAACTTGTGCAAAACTGCAACCAATAGGCCTACTAAAAAGATACTGTTCGCACCGACATAGAGACAAAAGAGCAGAGATACTTAGTCAGCACCGAAAAATAACGATGATGTGTGTGAATTTTGTAATATAAGTTATTGCAGTGTTGCCTCAGAATGTAAAGTAGACTGGATACGGTGTCAGAGTTGCAATCGGTGGCATCACGAGTTATGTGTTGGCGCTAAAGGAAAGAAGCAATTCACCGGCCGCAAATGCCTGCAATGGCTGTAGACACAACGGACTTCCTTTCATGATACTAACAGCAAATCAACGAACACACGTCAATAAATCCTTGTGACTTTTTTCATGCTAAAGATAGACCTATCTATAAATATTACGTAAATATCTTCCTATGTTTAAAATCTTTCTGCTTTTATATATTTTTAAATCATAGTATGTATAAAATAATATAGCTACATAAAATATTGTAATGTAGCAAAACATTAAAAACTTATCTCCCTAATATAATATCCGAGTAGTACTTACAAGGTAGCCTAATATCAAGAGAGCGAAAAAAATACTTTAGGCATAGCTATACATACTTTCCCTATATTTTGAATCATGTAAACAATGAGTGGTCAAACAGAGTTATTAAACTAACAGAAGATGCATTTTGTTTTTATTTTGCTCCTGTAGGCCTACGCCATAGAAAAAGTTGCACCTGTAGTATATATTAAGGATACTGTTTCTTCACTCCATGTTGATCCAAATTATTCCGCACGATGATCAGATTTGTACCTACCTAGGTACAATTCTGATCTAATTTTATCCGACCGAAATTTCGTTCTGCAGTCTACAGTAGCAGAACTAAAAAAAATCATTGGTATTTCATTGGCACAAAAACTGTAATTATGCTGCCTATATTTTTCTATTAAATTGAATTAATTTTTTGTGATCGAAAATGTACCACATCACCCTAGTTAGAATTAAGAAAATACATATTTTTATTGAATGAAAAATCCCTACCTCAAGGCTGGTTAAGATGAAAAATGAAGTTTTACTTTAACAAGACATTTAGTCATTAGTGTGTAAAAATTAATGCTTCAGACTTCATCCTGGATTGGGGGGGGGGGGGGAAGGGCCACATTAATTTGATTCATAATTTTTCAAAACTTCACGCATACAAGAATGTAATTCTCAAGGGGGAGAGGGACAATTTCCCCTAGGTCTTTCTCCATCAAGCAGCTGGAGAGCACTGTTGCCAACTTAGCTCTTTTAGAGCCAGATGTGGCTCTTTCGTGCACTCATTTGGCTGTAAACTGTGGCACACGACCCCCTGCCCCACTATGATGCCGTCACTAGCCCTGGCCCATATATACCAACTTTTACTATGAGTATAAATTTTGCACGTGACGTGATATTATATTGCCTGCCTTGCCCCACCCCCTTACATCCCCAGCTACTTTTATATAGCGCCGTAACTGAGGTGAAGATGACAATATTGTTATCCGATAATCCCTTATTTTCGATTTCATACGACCATCGGTGGATTATTGAGATGAATGATGCCGCCAGTTCTAGACGGTGAAAAAAAGAATAGATTGTCATCACTTTAAAGTTACCGGTAATAGCAGCGCTCCCCACCCCCTTGACAACTAAAATTACCCTAGGATGCACTTTATCCAGCCTTCGTAAATTCCTTCTAAGTCGACTTTAGCTCAATATAAGGTGAAATTTAGCACTTCTATGTGCATCAGGTTTGGCAACACTGTCAGGATGGCCGTACGACGCAAGGAGAAATGCATTACGCTTTTGGGGAAATTATTTTATTACTTTTCTTGAGGATATCAAACTTCCGATGGCGGAACAAACATATGACCTAGTAGAGGATCCATTGATGATATTTTCGCTAGAAAGAGTAGAACCTCCCATTTGTTTAGCCGTAACTTGAATTTGAAGTTGTTTCTCCATAAGGAATACATGGGATTATGTAAATACTAATTCATCATATTTTTCAAACACTGTATCTAGCTTAATAATCAACTTTAAAAACCGCTTCCACTTGCAACATGGGGAGAAATTCATACTCTCAAATTATGCGTGGATTTTCTTTAGTAGCAGTGCACATTCCGATGATATTGAAATAAATGCATGCTTGGTGCGAAATTGTCACACCTCACCTTAAGGAACAAATCTTACCACAACTCAATACATTTAGTTTTCCAAATATTCAATTCTATCAAATCCCAGTACAGTTATATAACAAATTCATTATACTGTGTAAAAAAAAAAAAAGTAGCAACAATTCTTGATCAGACGCATAATTTCTTGACTTTCTTGACTGTGCCCGAAATGTCCAAAAAGAAGGCTTCAAGCACGGCCTTATCGGAAGTGACGTCACTTACTGCAGTTCGAAAGTGCCAAAATTAATGAAGGGATATTCACAAAGGACATCGCTCCCGCCAGGCTGGGATTCGAATCAGGGATCCTCTGACGTCGAAGCGCTCTGTGCTAACCACTCCTCCACGGGGGTCGGGATTAACGAAGAAAAAGGTAAAATTCCCTCAGGTACCCTACAGACCATTACCTTACCAAGAAAAAAACCGAGAATCTGCGTGTGCATGGGTAGGTCCTACTAACTCACGACTTGATCAGCTACAGCCAAACACACTTGTACCTGCCAACTCCTGATCCTACCTGGCGCTTCACGGCTCCATTAACGATATCAACCTTTAGGATGTGTGTTCTCCCCCTTCCTTTAAACGTGTTTTTTTTTCGCGCATCAGAATCTAAATGAGCAACGCAATACAGATGCAGCCGAGGTTTTACAAGCTTGCTTGGTTTTATCATCAGAGCTTCCCTTCTCTATTCTTCTAGTATTTTTCCACATCTTTTCTAGCTTCGCCCCCTGGTAAAAATCTCTTTCCAAGATTTAAACCAGGTCAAAACAAATCCCGATGTCATGTAGGTAGTTACCATGAATGGAGGCCTCCCCAAAGGGGCCACATCAGTCCAGCGACTCTCAGGGGAGAGCTACTCCCTAGCAGAGACCAAACCTGGCCGCCACAATCAGCCTTACGAGGCAAAGTTGTGACATTAGGAGAGGTCAAAAGCTAGTAAAGGAGTAGCTGCCGGTTGACTACGGTCGGGTGCCACTCTATGCTGCGAACTTTTTGGGGGCAGTATTTTTTCCTTTTTATTAACGAAGAAAGATATGGGGCAAAGAAAAACAGGGGAATGCAGAACAATGCACTATAATTGTAAAATAGACTAAGGATTTGAATTTCTTTTATTATGGGCACATCAGCACATGGGCTATTTTTGTCCGTGACACAATACGGGCATAAGCCCCTTAACTAACACAAAATTGAGGGCTCGCCCCTAACAAGAAAATAAGATGTGTCTTTACAACTTCCTCACTCATTTTTTAAAACTTACTTAACATCAAGTAAAATTAACTTTCTCGGAGGATAACATCTCCATATCCTAATTAACAGCCGAGGCTGTAAAGGGGCAATCATCATGGCCGTGGGTCCAGGGTGTACTACGGAGAAGTGAGGTTGACCTTTGAGTGCAGAAAAATAGAGTAAGATTGTTTCCGTAATAGCTCTGCATTTGCACGTTGGGACAGAGTAGCCACTAGTGTTGGGCGATATATCGTCCAGACGATATATCGCGATATTGAAAAAATATCGTCCAGGTGATATCAACTAGACTATATATCGTCACGATATTCTGGTGATATATATCGCGTTGGCGATGATATATCTTGACGATATTTGACGATATCGTGTTGGCGATATATCGTCACGATATTTTGGCGATATATCGTCATGATATTTTAGCAATATATATCGTCACTATATTTATCGTGGAGACGATATATCGTCGATATCACGACACGGAAAAAATGTATCGTATCGTCTGTGACTATATATTGCGATATCAAATTTCCGATATCGTCCATCCCTAGCACCAATCAAGAAGCGAGCCGCTGACGTAATGTCAACCCATCCACCTATCACCTACACACTTGCCCACGCTCTACAGCTAGGGTCGCTGGTTAGATTCGTGCAGTCTGCTGAAGATGTTCCGAAAATAATTTAACTCTACGTAAGGGTCACACAAGATATTACTATTCCATTCTTCGTCCATATGCGAAGTTAGATTAACGTTGAATTTGGCATTTGATAAATAAAATACGAAGCATTACACGATAAAAGAAAGTCATTCAAGACAGAAGCTGCCCTGCAGAGTAAAAAAAAAAAGACGAGCGCTTCATCCAGCAGTTGAAAATTAAAACAACTTCTCACTTAAATCACGACACGTCCAACACATTACATATGTTTTTTAACGTTCGTCCTGCTTGGCCATGTTGTAACTGTAGATTTCGTTTACGACCTTGTTCTAGGGGCTTTATCGTCATTGTATCGCAGGTTCACCGTCTGGAAATTAATACTGAACACAGTAACTGCAGAAACTTACACAATGTGCCCTGACGTACGTCAAATACTTAAATAGCCAGAGAGCGAGCCTCCCCCGACCTTAACTTGCTACCAGTTAACGTGGCTTTATGTGAACTTGCAACTTGCAAAACGGGTTTTCAGCGGAGACAAGTCGCTTTAGGTACTTATTAAAGAATAATGAACCATTCCCGTACAATGCAAGGAAAATGCTAAAACCATTAGTTGCTGGAGTGGTAGCAGCTTCTCGTATGTCACGAAACACAGCGATTTAGCCAAATGTGATTTTCTTGGGTACTAAGATAAAAGGGGGGAGTGAAGGTTGTATGTTTATGCTCAGTTGGTATAGAACCTTTCGCAAATGTCTTTCGTTTCGAAGATTTACGCTGGTGTTGTATTCCAACTGAATCTGCAGTTTAAAACTATCCGATCCAAAACCTGTGTATGGAACACGGGATCCCTTCATTACAAGGTCATGAAGTTACCATTATGCCACTGGGGAATTCCCTCTAAACACCAGATGCTTTCACAGGGTGTCTACCAAAATAACAAATTCAAAAGTCTTTACTTTTCGGGAGGGGGGGGTTCTTAATCTTTAATTATTCTGCCCCTACTTAGATAAAGCTCGTTTGATTGATTTGCTTTATTTTACTTCGTTTATTGTGCCACTTTTGGCTAATTTGAGAAGGTGGGGATGAGTGATGTGATGAATGGACACTCACAAACATCCAAGCCCAGGCCGGGACCAGAACCCGTGAACCCTGGAGTCGTAGCGCGATGCGCTAACCACTCCGCCACGGGGGCCGGCAGATAAAGTTTGAAATAAGCAATTTAAAATATATAGCTATATATTTATTCAATGAAAAATCCATACCATAAGGCCAGTTAAGATGAAAACTGAAGCTGTATTTAACAAGAGAATTAGGACTGCTTTATCTATTAATCCATCTTGGACAGCATTTGGCAGACAAGCGAGGTTATGGCGTCTGGACTCACAGCCAGTATAATCTTATGTGGGTCTCGTGTAGTCGTCCCTATATATTATGTTAACTACGTAATGTCCAGTAATCCTTAAAAAATGACTATGGTCCTTTTGGCAGTTGTATGACACCGGAAATTGAGGGTTTTCGACCACCATTTCCCCAGACATGGAAGGACATTAACAGTAACGTGTTACCAAAAAAAAATTGCACTTCTGCGTCCAGGAAAGGTAATTTAAGTTTTGTTGGCGAAATGCAATCACTTTTTTTTTTTCTTTTCAAGTATACGAAAGTTTCAGATTACACACGCAAGTCATTATCCAGGCTCCACTAACTTGTATTCAGTCGATTAGCCAACAGTACCAACAGGTCAGGATACCTAAAAAAGGGCCGAACTCTGCATCCGAGACATGTGGGTAAAGTACCGCCCAAAGGCAACTCCGCTTTTTGTTCCCGCACAACGACAACGATTTTCATCTTAATTAAACGACTTTCGAGCTACTCTCGAGAACATTTATACGTCAGGTTTCGTGCTATTATCATACGGCTACCGCTATAACAGTCAATGGATAAGTTAAGGCGTGTTGCAAGTTTAAAATAAGAACGCGATCTAATGACCGTGCACATACGTTCACCTGTTGCAACGTGTACACTGCGGACTCATTTAATCGCGATGTTGAGGGCTCTCGTGCAAACAGTGGCGTGCCTAAGGAGGGGTTGGTGGGGGTCATAACCCCTCTTTTGGTCCAGTATTCCCCCAAAAATAACGTCAAAGGCAGCAAAATATGGCAAAAAGGGGTTGATTACTTTCATTAAAAAAGTATACGAATTCCACCCCTACCCCTTTTCGAAAATTCTGAGCACGCCACTGCTGGCACAGAACGGGATCTAAATCCAGAACCTATCGTGGCGACTTTTGGTTAATCGCGAATATGATAATTGAAGGTGATAAGTAGACCTCTGATTTTAGGTTTTTAATCTATTTTTTCCTTTACAAGGTATGTAAGAAACTAATAAGTTATGTCAGCGTTTCGTTTTAAAAACGCAACAACTGATTAAGTTTAATAGTGACTAAAAAACCTATTTTGCTTGTTAGAACCTATTTTAGGTTTATGCACCTAAATCACGCCTTTTTTTTAGGTTTTTATAAATTTTTAAAGGTTTTACAGGAGTTTTATGTCACACAGAGCCATTTGCTTTGTCTGGTCACGAAAAAATTCAATGACGAACGTGTTTGAAACGTACTCTCTGCCTATTTTCCTTCCTCCAAGTCCATGGTGATTTTTCAAATCCCTAAACAAAGCAAAATGTCTGCTGCCACTGTTACCTGTACAATTCAAAATGGTCTGATCTGTGTGGTCTTGCTCACTTTCGCGTCACTTCGGTGCTTTGTGGCAAACTAACATATCATTGAAGTTTGCACAACTGACTATGTTTTTGGTGAAAGATTATTTTCAGCATATAAGATGATCCTCGCAGACAAAATTGGGGAGTTTGACTGTGGATAACATGAAAAAAGATTGTTGCCTAACTATACGTCAAAGAGTGGATTTTAATAGAAAATTTCCAATCGTAAGTTCTGCCATCGCCGTAGGGTTACGCAACACACATAACGTTATGCAAGATAGTGCGTATTTCAGGATAGGCGTCCCATTTTCATTGCCATCAGCATTTTCAGGAATTTGGAACTATTTTAAGTTTTTTGAACCTACTTCAAGATTTTTCGAGCCTAACTTAAGATTTTTAGGACCTACTTTAGGATTTTTAGAGCCTATATTAGGAACCTAAAAACACACTTTTTAGAATCTAAAAGTCGTAGGTCTAGTGATAAGATGATATCGTATCCGATATCGTAGTGGTAACAATATCACCTTGTAATCATGGGGTCCCGGGTTCGATCCCCGGTGGAGGAACGTAGTGGTTCGGATACCACTTTAAACCGTAGGTCCAGTCCCGATCAGCCTATCTGCGCATAAACTGAACTTAAAACAAACTTGGAGCTGGACCTGGAGAAATGGCTTCCAATATGCTACTGCTATTAAGATTCCCTATAAAGCGTGTGGAATATCTGACCATTATTTATATCTATAGCATTTATAGGATGCATCCAAGTTAGTTTTTCTTGTTGCTCTTGACACACGGGATTGGTCGAGTCAAACCGGAAGTGGTACTCCAGCGCCACGGTGAGAAGTCCGACAATGAATGTCTTGATCAGTTCATTCCATTCACCGCTGAGACAAGGGTCTCTGCAGTAAACCGTGCTTACTGAATAAGACCAGGATTTATTTATGAGCCTGCGCTATCGCTTCCTTGCACAGCCATGACTCATTGAGCAGGCAGCCTTTCGCTTCTACTGTGTGTACGACCGCCATACCACTTCACCCAGATGTGGAAACACTTCTTGCTACTTGCAACACGGTACTTTTTTTATCGACTTATCAAGGCCTTAAAAGTGATCAGTCGCTGTGAAATTCAACTTTCTATACACCTTTCCGATATCAAAGGTAAATATGCGGAAATTAACCTCGGCAAGTGCAGCTTCCGCACGCGCTGGGTGAACCTCTTTCGGCCTCTGCTGGCAAAAATAGTTTTCGGAAACTAGTCTCCTTTCCAAACACCACCATGATATTTCAAATTCTGAACATTTATATTTCTTTTTAATTCCTTCTAGAGCATACAAGTGAATCTTCATGTCGTTTGTTTTCGATACTGTCTCGTTTCATGGCACCGTAAGCCTATTTTGTATCATAGATATCTAGACAATACTGAAATCAAACCACACGAAGATTCACTTGATGCTCTAGAACAGTGGTTCTCAATCTTTTTGAGTCCAGGACCCACCTTGAAGGATATTACACTTCATGGGACCCAGTAGGGGTGTGCACCCAGTTTATAATCATATATATTTGCTAACATCGAGTACTCTAAAAAGCTCTCTTTTACTCTTGCTTAAACAAATTACGCATATGTAATTTCTATGTATGGCAACCGCATACACACACGGACTGTTGGAAATATCAAGCGACACCTTAAGTCGACATGCATGTGGTCGATTCCCTTGAGTTAAACATCAGAGAGATACCAGTAAAAAGCAACGGTAGAGCGCGAATACCAGAAATATAGAGTTTAGACTATGTACAACACGGATTGAATTAAGATTGTTAAAACAATATATCTTAGTAATTTAAATATAATAGGTTTTTAAGACACAGTAAATAAATTTTCGAGCCCGACTTCGTGACCCGCCAAACGCCTCCTCGGGACCCAGCAGTGGGTCGCGGATCATAGGTTGAGAAACGATGCTCTAGAAAGAATTCTAAGCAGATGTTATTTTACGTATTCGAATTTGTTCTTTTCGTGGTTCTCAATATCTTTTCTGTCACTTTTGGCTAAAACGATGAAAGGATAGCTCTTCCTTTACTTCTATGTGCCTGTCTTGTCCACTTACCCGACATTGTCATGACCATACCCAAGTAATCGTACTGTTTTACCCTCTCTAGTTATGTCCCCCATATTCCCATTGTTTGTCCCTACCAAATACATATCCATTTTTAAACACCATGACGGGCCTCCCCTATGGCGCAGTGGTAGCGTCGTCGCCTTGTAATCAAAGGGTCCCGGGTTCAATTCCCGGTGGAGGCTCATAGTGGTTTGCTCTAGTCCCGATTAGCCATACTGTGCATAAAGTGGACTTAAAACACCAACTCAATCAATTAAATACACACCATGACTTTAGTTTTCTTAATATTAACATGGAGAGCACATATGCAGCCCATTTAACATTCCTGTAGCTGTTTTATTGCGGTAGAAATTAGGTCATCAGCGTACAGTAATAGTGGCATTTTTGTGTTCGCAATCGACCGAGGCTACGTGTCCTTCCGTGACAGTTCATATACAATATCATTAATAAACAGAATGGATAGAAGTGGAGAGAGTACGCACGCAGCCTTGTTTCACCCCCCAGTCATGGACGTCCGAAATATTTTTCCAGGGAAGGCACATTTTCCCCAATTATAGTGTTGTTCCCTCAAAAAACATTGCTTAAATTTGAATATATCATGTTCGTGCAATAATTAACACATAGGCTATTATTGTGGCTCAAATGAAATTACGGTGTGAAATATATAATTCTTGTTTGACTTTCATTTCCCCCCGCTCCTCCCCCTTCCGGACGCCCATGCCCCCAGTACCTATTCCTTTGATCCCATCACTTCCCCATTCCCACATTTAACGCAAAACTCTACCTTTTCATAGGCAGAACTAGATAACTCTGGTGTCGAGACCGGAAAGTTGAACACTTACCGCACTCGTCCACCAAACTGGCATTGTAATTTTTCAGAATTTGAAATATCATAGCGGAATTCTCGGAACCGGCTTGTTTGCAGCGAACAAGCGCATTCCTCATGAAAATTGATCCTGCATTTGCAAATAGAAGTATTCCACTGCGCCATTCTTTTCTTTCAGAACTATCTACTGTACCGAATGCGGCACTTTCCCCCGGTTTCTCTTCAAACAAAACAGGGGACGACCCCTCCGTCAATACAGCCTTCGAACGTTGACTGATGAATGGGAAATGCCTTCAACCTCGCCCAACAGAAAGTGCGGTAGACCAGCGATGTGACACAATGGAAAAATATTTCGAAAACCACCACACTTTCATTTCACCTTCGACCAACCCACCATACTTTTAGAAAACAAGCAAACAATGCTGAACAGTAAAGTGTGGTGATCCTCATGGGAATAGAACACGGGACTCCACGATTGAAAGAACCAGATTCCTTTGTGGTATTTCTGTGGGTATTTCTTTTTATTTTGCTCCGCTTTTCTGCCACTTTTGGCTAATCGCGAAGATGGGGATGAGTGATGACATGATGCAATTGACGAAGTCACACTCCCAAAGAATACCCATGTTCAGGGCAGGATTAGAACCGAGGACCCCTGGCGTCGAAGCACGCTGTGCTAACCACTCCAAGATATGAAAAACTAAATATGCTGACCAAGGCAGTAATTTAATTTATTAAAAACATAAAACTAAACGTAACGTTTCAACCTTCTAGCAAGGTCTTCTTCAGACTCTGTATCAAATACAAATGTAATACAATTACATATGTATTTGTACATTTTATATATACATAAACATTTCGTGTATGTTTGTGTATATATAATGCCCTGTTTTTGTATCTTGTTACATTTGTATTTGTACATTTTATATATACACAAACATTCCGTGTATGTTTGTGTATATATAATGCCCTGTTTTTGTATCTTGTTACATTTGTACTTGATACAGTCTCTGAAGAAGACCTTGCTAGAAGGTTGAAACGTTACGTTTAGTTTATGTTTTTAATAAAATAAATTACTGCCTTGGTCAGCATATTTAGTTTTTCATATCATGGAAACAAGGCTTAATGGTGTTATAACCACTTCACCACAGAAGTCGGCATTTTGTCGCCTATTTAAACAAAAATTTGGTGACGAGAAACTTTATTTGGGTAAATCCAAATTAACTTTTCTTCTCTGTTTATAATACAGACTACTTCTTTAAATCGCACCACCTGAAGGTAAGCAACAAATAGATATTTCGTCGCATCACGCTAGACTGGCCGATCTATAAGCATACCGGAATATAAAGAAAAGGCAAAGATCTTACGGAAATAGAAGCCCGCCCGACTGAGACAAAATGAGGCATTGAAGGGGAAAAGAGGAAAAAACAATGACTGAGAGAGACCATCAAGGTTTACGTGAAAAATAAAAGGGATTCCCGCGAAGGGAAGTTTTTGTCTGAGGTTACATCCGAGAGGCTCTTCGAGTGAGATTTTATCCTCCAGCCACTAAAGAGGGAAAGGAATTGGAGGAGGAGGGGGGGAGGGGTGTTAAGAAAAAAGTCCCGCATCTCTCTCTCTCACCCTCTGAAGCTTCGGTGCTCCATTAATCCTAAGACTTCGCAGCTCCAACCCCCCGGGGGAACGGGGCAAAGGGATTTAGAGGGGGAAGAAACGAAGAAAGGGGAAGAAAAGGAATCAAAAAACAAGGGCACCAATTTCTCACAAGGCCTTCCCCACCCTCTTAAAGCATTGGAAACTTTGCGAGTGGTGCCAATGCGTTGAAAGGACGTCTAGATTCGGATATGAAGTTCCCGCAGAGTAACGCCATTTAAAAGTGTTTTACATTGTCAAGTCCAATATCTTAGAATTTAAACTTATTGAAAAAAAATGCTTGCCGATTGTTTTTGCTTTTGTCTAGTTGTTTGCAAAGGCGGGGCAAGGGGGGGGGGGCACTGGCCCAAAAAGTTTCAGGTTTATTAAAATTTGCATATTATATTTTTTTAAACTTAAACTCTCTGGTACCTGAGGTTCGTGGCACCCCCCCCCCCAACACACACACACAAAGTTAGGTCTCAAGTTACGCTGCTGGCTGTTTGTAATAAAAAAAATATGTATGCAATGCATTCCACGCCACAAAACTATTACGTATATATATCTACACTTGCATAACAGTGAATACAAACAGGAAGATCCTATACTATGTAACTCTATCCACTAGAAATTATATCCATTCATGGTCTAGAATATTACAGTAGTTCTTAGAATATAGTGGTGAGGGATCCCAGTTCAAACTGTAAGTCCAGTCCCGATTAGCCTGTCTGTGCATAAAGTGGACTTAAACTTCGAGAACATTACCGATGCTGGTGGCTCCTTGTCCCGGGATTTCGTCTTCAGGATAGTTCACGTGTGTGTGTTTGTTTGTGTGTGTGGGTGGGGGTGGGCGTGCGGGAAGGGAGAGGAGGGGATTTCTTTGACTAAAAGAGTCAGTACCATATTTTGCCATTTTCGTGAATTCCATTCTCTCTCTCTCTCTCTCTCCCATTCCCTATTTTCAGGGATGTTGGGCAAAAAAGGAGTGAGGTAACCCCACAAATAGCCTTTGGATACGCCACTACATTCCATAGAAAATACAGTACACACGCGCGCGCAAAAGATAGAGAGACAGAGAGACGTGGCGACGCACAGGTTTCTCATTCATTTGGAAATAATAAATTATCTATTTGCAAATTGATTTGTTTGAATTAAGGATTTTTGAGCTTTTTAGCAACCAGAAACCAAAACCCATGGTAGCTTTTGCTAAATTCTAAACGCACTCCGATTTGTTCATAAATGATAAAGAAAAGTGGTGCCGCAAAACAATAATTTGTTTATTTAAACAAACGTTTGGCCACCAGCAGCTATATTTTTAGTTATTCCGAATAAACATTTCTCTGTGATCAAGAATGCTCCAATTGAAAGAGAAGTTCGGAAATTCTAATTTCGATAATAAAATCAATTCTAACTAGAAAACGAAGAAATATAGTACAAAGGGGAGGGGGTGTCCACCAGAACACGACGTTATACACATCTTTACAAAACAAAAGGTCTGAGAGGAGACAGCCGTTTGGTTACAAAATGATATAAAAGTTGGCACCACTAGATAATGAAGTTCCTTTTAATCATTAACACTTTTTTCCTCGTACAAACACCTTTCTTTCCTCTTGCAGCGCTCTTTATAAAAACAGTTGCTACCGATTAAGGGTTTCTGTAGCTTACATTTAAGAGATACTGTCGGTAAGCATTTGTTCAGAGATGATGCATATTAATTGAGTAATTTTGACAGTTAAGTACATACTTAAATATCCACCCGAAACCATCAGAATCCGCAACTTATCAACGATGTTTTCGAAATTATATCAAGTTTGGAAGAAACACACTAACATTCTACATAAAAAAAAAATATAAATTTCGGGGCCACGAAAATCACAAATACCTAGAAAACAGTGAAAGGAACCTACACTTGAATGCTCTAGAAGGAATTCTGAACACATGTATGCGCGGAATTTTCGAAAACAACTTTGATGGACCAAGTTAAAAGGTCCAGAACGTAATTGAGGACGAGTTGAAATAATATTCATGATTTGCTGTATGACACTCGACCACTAGGCTTCCCTGGTGGTAAGAACCTTGGAGGACAATATCAATACGCTGTTATTAGTGTTCTGCAGGGAGAGCATTACGCTCGAGCGCCGAATAGTTCGCACAAACGACGCTAGAAAGCGTACGGAATTGAGAGCTGCTTCGCTCGAGCGAATAACGCTCGAACAGGCAAAACAAGCGGTATACGCTCGAAACCCAGTAGTACACTTATAACAGTCATTTTTCTGTGGTAGTGGACCCTCCAATATGCATCGTGAGGTGAAATTAAGCAGTGAAACTTAAGTGAACAGAGCCATATCTCCATGTAGTTTAGCCTATCTTACCAATACAGTGATATATGACAATGAAATAGATGATTGTGGGCTGAAACTACCAAGGCGGATATTTTGCAATATGTGGCTAAAAATATTGTAACATTAAAATGATATTCTATTGTACACGCTCGAGGGTGGGAGACGAACGAGTACAAGTGGTCCCATGCAGGACTCTCATATGCCATCATACCCGTAATAGTGCATCGTAGTTTAGAAAATACTTCACGGTCACTGGAATTAATACATTTTCTGTTCAAACAAACGCTATAACAGTAAATGAAGGAAAGTAATACTTACACGAATGCAGGCACTCAACGATGGCAGTGGCGTCCACATAGTAACCTTTGCATAGCACGCACACCAAGTGTGGGTTCACCTCCACGAGCTTCAATCTCGTAGCGCGCTGCATTTTGCCTCAATGCTGGTCAGGAACTCTCCCTGAAATAAAGAACATAAAAATGTTAAGACATATATCCACGCAGACAAGTAAATGATCATTCCATTCAACCGAGGAAGCTGCAAAGATCATCAATACCAATCTAACAAAGCGGTATACGACCGATAATCAACTTGCGTGCCATAATAATAAACGATTCCCATATACGAGCCAGATTCGATTCCCCGTAGCCAATTGGTAACGCTCGTTCGCCCGTTGTCATGGTAACCAAAAGCTCTGGGGGAGAGCTGTTGCGCATGAAGTCACTTGGTCAAGTTTGCCAGCCAGACAAAGAGTCTTACTTTACGGTGGCTGAAGCCGAATCTTAAATGATTTGGACGATAAGAGAGCGGTTAGCCAATTTTGATTCAGGAACCGAGGTACTGGAATTTGACAGAGCGGAAACTGCTATCATGAAATTTTGACAAACTGACCGTCTGTATGTACGATCTGTATCTGAAACATGATCCAAACCTTCTTATATTTCTTCAGAGCACGTATATATGACACGTTTGAATCAAATATAGATAAATCTGGATGGAGCGGAGATTATACGTATGTGCTAAGTACTTACCGCATTTTTTTTTGTTTTAGTTTATTTTAAAGTCCGCTTTATGCATTGAAAGGCAAATCGGGGCAGGACCTACAATTTAAAATGGGTTCCAAACCACTATGTGCCTCCACCGGACATGGAACCCAAGACCCTTTGATGTTGATGAATGCTTTGGAATTCTGAACAGATCTAATATACTTTTCATATGGCCGCGCTGGGCCTATAAACATCCTAGAAAATGACATGTCTAAAATTCCTTCTACAGCATGCAAATGAATCTTCGTACTGTTTGCTTAACCGGTTGCTTTGATATTTAGGATTGAAAATAGGCTTGCGGTGCCACAAATATATCAACAATATCTAGACAACGGCGAGAGTAATCCATACTCAGATTAGCTTATGAAACCGAAGGACTTCTTGACATATGCCATTTTTCAGAATTTTGCTGTTTCTTCAAAGGAATTTTCGAGATGCAGTGACATTTCGGTTTAAGTTTTCTGACAAGTGCATGCAGACAAACGCGTTC
Source organism: Lepisma saccharinum (assembly GCF_977018435.1). Taxonomy (NCBI): domain Eukaryota; kingdom Metazoa; phylum Arthropoda; class Insecta; order Zygentoma; family Lepismatidae; genus Lepisma; species Lepisma saccharinum. The sequence goes on along the minus strand of NC_139242.1, from coordinate 35,982,432 downwards.
ACCAAACTTTGTGATAGGTTTTCTTAACTCCCGCTTCTTATCTGTACAGAGAAAAGAGAAAGAGTAGGGCAGGGTTGAAAACCTCCCGACATTTTCCTGCCTTTACAATTGTAGATTCTTCATAACCAACCTTTGAGTAGGTCGGAAGAGTAACTCTGAGCGATTTCGAGTTGAATCCTGCTATTGAAATGGGACCCGTGTCAAACGCATAATCATCTCTAAGATCTCCAAAACTGCTCGAAAGAGAGGGAAGAAAGCAGTTTCCATGTCCGAAGGAGAACCGAATAAAGAAAAGATGCTTGGAGGGCAATTGCTATCTGCAGCTTCCCAAAGGTGGATCAAAGAGGAATAGTGCAGAAAGGGAGAGAGGAATATTCAATGCTGGGGGGTGGATAGAAAAGCGTGAAGAAAGGTCGATATTGATTTCTTCGATAGAAGCATCACAAGAGAAACGTGGGAGAGGTGTGCGTTGGGTGATAGCCATTGAGTCGTGGGTCTTCTTTCAAGCCGATGAAGAATTGCCTTTTGTTGGGAAACAGCATTCATGCAGGTAACATTTGCGAGGGGAATTGAGAATATACACAAATCCAAGAGTGGGACGCTATCTACACCGAAAAAATGATTTGTTTGAATGGGAAAACATCTTTCGTTAAACATTTTGGTGAAGATAAATTTGGTAGCCTTTGCTAAATTTGATAACGTTGACCAAAACATCATGTGAGAACCTTAGGGACGTAACTCGCATTTAGCAAATTTGCAGGAGGAGAAATATGTATTCTTAGGAATATGTCTGACTGAAAAAGAGTCGGTTAATCGGAGATACATGATCCCCACCTCTGCTAAGGATTGGAAGTGGAGATATGGCACCAAATACGTAGAGAGAGCTCTCCAGAGCAGTTTATAACTGGAATGAGCATTTTTGGAATTACGTTCCTCTGGTTCTCATACGACGAAATTATCTAGTAGCTGTAAACAAATGTGCCTATTTAAACAAAGGTTTGGTGTCAGAAACTACTTTTTCGTTATTCCAAACATACGTTTTCTATGTGTATGCAAACTGTAACATCGAAAATAATTTCACTCGGGTTTTTGATATTCGATTCGCTAGAAGTGATTTGACGGAGTGGTTTGGTTATTTGTCGCTTTTCTGCCACTTTTGGCTAAAGGCGATGATGTTGACATGAGAACACAAGACGAGTCACACAGAGGATCATGCCGACTGCGAGTTCAGACGCCAGAGCCTTGTTACTCTTCAACACCAACCTTCTAAAAAGGTCACTCCATAGACCCCACGATAGAATTTTAAACATCACGGAATGGAAAGTTTCCCTTTCAAATAGGTTTTCTGTTTCTATTGCCTTTGTGATACTGTACTCAGCATATGCAAGCACTTCTTTCTTCAATCCGTCCTTATTCTAAATAGGAACACAGTCGCATTATACCCCTCCCTCCAAATGTGGATCGAACGTTCATTTTGTTTATAACTGCCAAGACCTCCAGGAAAAAAAAACCGCTTTGAAATCGCTTCTCAAACTACAAAAGAAACTACTTACAGCCTGCGCAAAAGACTGCTGGAATTCAGAAACAGAAAACAACATCTTCCTCCTGTAGGCTCTGTATTTGTGCACTTTGGTTTAAGCTACGAACACTTCATACTCCTACTGTTCAATCAAATGAAAATAAGTGATAATGCTTTGTTTATACAGATACAATGAAAACTTTATTATTAGTTTGAGTTACCATGGGATCTATTTATATTAATTAGCACAAGTCCTTATATTTTGCTAAAGGTCCCGGGTTCGATCCCCGGCCGGTTCAAATCCGGGAACTTTTCTAACGATGGAAGCGGCCCCGGCGTCCACCCAGCGTCGAATAACATGGGTACCTGGGGGAAACCCTGGGGGGTAAAGGCGGTCAGGGGCGTGATGCAGATCACATCACCCCACTCACGACCGGATCAAGAAAGTGTGGGGCGTTACCCCCACACCCCCTGTACGCCTTCATGGCGTGGTGCTATGCACAGGGGAACACTTTACCTTTACCTTATATTTTCTGTTTTGGTTATTTTATCTCTCCGTTCTAACCATTGGGTTAAACACTACGACAAGGATCAATGATGAAACCAGAGTTCAAACCTGGGACCTACGACTTCCTAGCGCGTTACGCTGAGCACTGCGTCACGGAGGGCTGTTGTATTCGCATAAATTCATTATTTTCCGTGCGATGTATAATCAAATTTGTCAAGCTTCGCATGGGATGACGTTTCTAGAAGGCGGTCAAGTGTCAACCTCATTTCCACATTTTGGACTGCATTCTTGCAGACTAACGAGACTGCCTCATAGCCAGCCAGCATAATACTTGTATTGTATCTTGTCCATGAAATGTCTGTTCACACCACTCATTCTTATCTTCGAGATTAGCCAAAAGTGGCAGAAAAGCGTGGTATTTAAAGCATATTTCCAAAATAATAATAATATAAATTAAAATAATTATCTTATAATTAAAATAATTATTAATTAAAATATGTACATTTATCAATATTGCATTTTTATTATTACATGGATACATAAATAGGTGGTATAAGAATATATAATGTTATATATTTATTATCCAGCTTGCGTGTACTTAAGATCGCCAAAATTTGTATGAAAACAAGGAAATTAATGCAAATAGATAAGAATTGAATATTTATCGAATAATTAAAAAAAGGATGTAAGATCCAGTTGACAAAAATTAAATGTGTAGTAGTGTGCATAAATCTTTGCCACTGTCTTTCAAAGCATTATGATCCAAATATAATAACAATAAATAAATATGATAATAACCCTTGCCTTCCAAGTTCACAGGAAATAAATAATCATCGACTATAGTGCAATCCAGTACAGTATTATGCTGAAAAGTACATTTTCATAATAAGTAACATCAATGACCTGCTTTTTCTTTTAGAAAATAATCAAATTCAGAAACAGCGTAAAAAATATAGGAGAGATAGCTGAATGAAAAAAAGTATACCCTCCCTCCCTTTCGGCCACTAGGCATGCTACTGCTGTTCGTGGCTAGGTTTTGTGCGGTAAAAAGGAATAGAATATTCATATTTATGTGCGCGTGACGTGTCTCTTTGCACTTCACAACGGTGGACAAATTGTTCAGCTTTCTTACCACAATAAACCCAGAAGACAATTTCATACAGAAACAGGGCGAGCCATCTCACCACTAAATACATCGCCGAGTCCGCGTTTGTATGATGTCCCGGCGCGAAGGGGGAAAAAACAGCTGAGGGCCCGCTTTCTACATCGCCGGAAGCAGACTCCAGCGTCAGAGGGGGGAGGGGGGCAACTCCCACCGGAAGACTCTGGAGGGAGAAGCGGGAGGGGAGGGGGCACCGTACAAAGGTTTCACGCTCCACGAGATAGAAAGGTTGAACGCTGGAAGAGGCCCCGATGCCACGGCTCAGGGGACTCGATCCACGCACGCGAGAATAAGATCGTGCGTTGATGTGTGTGCGTGGAAGACGAGGCGTCCCGCAGATAAGCGGAAAGAGGAATCGGCACAAAATGAAATCTTTCTTTCCACGCGACAATATTGTGCGTTTGCAAACCCTTCGCAATCGAGCTGTGCACTGACACACGGTTTTTTTTTAACCAGTGCCTACATTGACGATAATCAAAGTGCGTTGCGTACATCATTGCGACAATCCATCCACGATCCTACTGATGATCAATTCCGCTAAGATTTTTTTTCTGGGTTAGGTAAACCACACTTTCTTGTATCGTTACATAGACTAACCCACATTCCACCTTCGAACCTTCGGATATACCCACTCCACTCTCTTCTCATGCTATCGTTACCCGCCAACAACTACTCACCATAGCCAGTGCGGTGCCCAAGGAGATCATAAGCCCCCTCCCCACGTATTCCTAAAAAAAAGAACATCCAAGACAGGAAAATGACAAAATGACTGCTAATTACCAAAAAACTTATACCTCCCCTCCCTTCTCGAAAATCATGGGCACGCCGGCACTGACCATAGCCGATATATTGTTCTGGTCACCCGATCTGGTATATGCCTACAGTATATAAGCAAATAGAGTATAAAACTTGAAAGATAAGCGGAGGAACCGTAAAATTCCGCGAATATGACGCCCTGGTTTATCTTAAAGATACCAGGACACTAAGCTCCCACCCCTGAATTTTGTGGTACTTCAGGGGTTCTCTTAACAAAATGCAGCGAGTCATAACTTGCCGAAAATGACATTATAGGAATAGGAACAAAACCTTCGTGTCATTTGGGTTGTGCCAAGCTGCGTAGTAAGTTTTTGTTCTTTTCTGATTTACAATATTTATTTATATCTTTATAATCATGCAGCTTGAGCAATAAATTTAGAGATTGACGGGATCGACGTTCTCGAGAGAGCCGAAAAGGTGCAATGACTACCAGCTGGAAAGATGGCGTTCCAGGGTACATATTAATCAACGCGTATTAAAACTATTTACACTTGTTAGGATAGGGACATTGACAAAAAAAAATCACCGGGCGGCGGGATCAAGAAGGTTGGTAACTACTGGCTAAGATCATCCAGGTTTTCACTGTTTCTAGCGAAATGTATCTACTTACCGAGGACATCAAAGAAAACCAATATCCTTGTCTAGCAGGAGATTCGAAACCGAAACATATGACCACGCCCAAGAGTGTACTTGAAGGCTACCAGTTTTTTTTGTTTTTTTTTAAACCTGGTCACAAGCAGCATCTTGGCACCAGGCATCAATTTCCTTGTTCATTGGAATATCAACTTAAAAATGATCGCGAGTGTTTTTTAACACGTTAGAGTACATATATAGTATGACTAGCACTTTGAAGGTTTCAATATCCGGTAGATTGCAGACTATAATACAATACAGAACTCTTGATTTTCCATCTGTCGTATGCACATACGCAACTGTATCTCATCCCTTTCCCACCAGTACGGAAATGTGGCTTGGCACTATCTAGCCTCGACCAATGTTGCCACAATCTGAGGGCATAATTTCCCTTTCCAAGGGTCAAAATTTCCCTTTTTGCGCTCAGTTTTTCCCTTTACTAAAAACCTTTAAAAATAATAGTAATAAATACTATATAATCTGTACTATTTTTGAGTTTGTTGTCTTAAAATTTCCATGGAATCTTGGTATTTTTCATCCCATTTAGTTTAAAATTTGGTTCGAATTTCACTTCATGTGGCAACACTGGCCTCGACCTCCTCAATTTTGAATGATTGTGGGCTCAAACGTAACTACTCGGGAAGTACTTATTCGATAATTTATCTATGAAGCCAGTATTTGTTCAACCTGGACAATTTGCGTTCAGAGGGACTGAAGTAACCACGGATATTTGAAACTGGGATGCATTACAGAAACCAGACAAAACTTGGCGGTCTCTCGTTTCGTCTCGTGGACAAGGAACATCTCGTTCTCATCTCCCTCTCGACGAGAGAGTCTCGTGATGCCACGTGAAACCGAAGTGAATTCCTTTAACCTGGAATGAGGTTAGTAGCGACAGAGGGAATAAAAGACATACGGCAGAGATGGTTGGACATCTCAATATTCATTTAACTGAGGAGTACAGGGCAGACAGCCATAGGTCTTGAACACGTGTTCCATTATAACCATGAGTCAGAACCCAAACTCTTTCGACCAGGATTTCAGTCCCATTCTGTTTCAGTCTCTACGTACTATCAAAACTAAAACAGGAAAGTTTTCAAGTTAATATCAGAAAGTTTGTTTTCAAGTACTGTCCTGTTCTTATGATGCCAACATCGATACTGGGAATTTCATTTATTTGCGAGTGGTGCCAATGAGTTGAAAGAATGTCTAGATTCAGATGTCGATATGAAGTTCCGGCCAGAACAATTTTTTTTTTAATGTCAATCAAATATCTTAGAATTTCAACTTGTTGATGTACCAAAAAAAATGCGTTGAAAGAATGTCTAGATTCTGATGTCGAAATGAAGTTCCCCCACAGTACTGCCAGAACATTTTTATTTTAATGTTAGGCCTAAGTCCAATATCTTTGAATTTCAACTTGAAAAGAACAACTGCTTTCCGCTTTTTTTTGCTTTGGATTATTATTTTACTTTGCTTTTCTACAACATTTGGTTAATCGCGAAGATGAGGATGGATGGTGGTGAAGAGATGAAATAGATGAAGGGATAATCACAAAACAAATATGGACAGCACACAACACAAATCTCATAGAGAACTGATTATACTGGCTATGAGTCCAGACGCCAGAGCCTGTAAGTCTGCAAAATGTAGCCCAGGGTGTACTACGTGGAAGCGTGGTCGACATTCAGGTGTCTTGAGGAAGTGTCACCCCTTACACCCCAGGATAGATAAAAGGTCGGGTCACCAATTTTTAACGACCTTAACTTGCCGCAGAACTAGAGCTTTTCAACTGAAAGTGTCATACTACACTCTGTAAAGAAAAAATAGCGACACTTGCTCGGATATGTTTTTCACAAGATTATGAAGTGAATAAAAACAATAAGAAAAGCAGGATTTGTCTACCAACCGTATTTGTGAAGGAGCGTTCTCGAATGAAGCGTTGCAAGGGAGCGGATAGGAGGGAGTGAGAGAGACAGGAGGCATCGTCGGTCGTGTTCGTTCGATTTAAAACCTCTCGTCATGTGATGCCTCTCACTCACTCCTATCATCGCAGAAGAAACGGGAGGTGGTTTTGCGATAACGATGACATTTATCCAACACCCCCAGTTCTTTTCTATTTTCATTTATATTTTTATGTTTCAATGCAAGAGGCTCCCTCTGGTGCTACTCTGTTGCTTTTGAGGTGCATTGTGCAGGCGGGAAGTTCGCATCGCACGAAGCACTCATCGGCCTCCATGCAACAGAGTAACACCAGAGGAAGCCTCTTGCATTGAGGAGAAAAAAAATAATTGTGAAAACCATATCCGAGCAAGTGTCGCTATTTTTTTCTTTACAGAGTGTAGTTAAATACCTCTGAGGACTCATCTGATTTGCACCTGTGACAATCCGGTCAACAAGTTTCAAGATACTTTTGGACAAAACTTTGGAAAATACACTCAACAAGATTGATCGCCAAAGAGTTTTTCGGATTCCAGGAAAGCCATAAGAAGACCCAAGTCCAGTCTGATAGCAACCACTCTGGCCAGAAGAAGGACGGGATTTCACCCGAGGAAAAAAAATAAATCACACTTCCGTCCCTGGTGAAAGGGACAAGAACTCGTACAGCAGGTTTGAGGCACGCAAATGCCAAGGTGGCAAAATGCAGAATAGACCGTAACTACAAGCATCCCTAATTGTTTTTCCGACCATAACAGAAGAAGAAAAGGTCGAAAAAGAGCACCATGCTGCATCACCACAGGGTAGGGTACCAAGATCTGACTTCCTCGTTCCATACGTGGAGAGCGGTGTGTGTGTGAGAGAGAGGCAGAACATGTTACGTA